>NC_044195.1:26566828-27260152 GCF_900880675.1 Sparus aurata | reverse complement strand
TGATGAGCAGTAAGGGACCACGTGGATTCCCAGAGGACTGTCCTCTCCCACGATCTCCACTGTTCTCGTCAGGCTACAATTAAACACACACATACATATAAATAAAACAGAAACAAACCAAAGGGATGAAAAAAAAGATTATAAGTTATATCTGGATACTACAAATTGGTTCCACTTCATGATGAGACTGCTCTTATTAAGGATTTATAAATGGTTTATAATTAGGTTAATAATTGGGTTGTAAACAAGTTATTAATCATTAATAATCAGTTATAAACAAGTTATACAGCCGTTTTCTTACAACAATGCAGCAACAGCATTTGTAAAGATCCAGTTACTTCTTACTACTCATTAATCTAACCAATGAATTCCTAATACTTATAACTAAAATAAAGGGCAGCAGAAGAAAGAGGAGTGACTATAAACATACCCACTTCACTTTAAAAATATGGAATCATAGATGGAACAATTTACCAGCCAGAGACAAAAGTGTTACACAAGCTATCATTAACTGGAAAACAAACAACATGAGTGTAAAGACGTCCAATCGAACCTTGCGTATACACACATGAACAAGACAGAAAACATGATGCACAGACAAAGTGAGGAAAGACAAATTTAAAACCAATTCAAACAGTCTTGAAAGTGTGTGTGCATCTCCTGAGGAAAAGTTTGAAAAGCACCATCCTAGATTGACACATCACTTTTCAGGAATGCTTCCATTGTGCTAAAAATATGTTTTTGTCAAGGACTTAATCCATGACTGTGAAGGCAACCCTTAGAGAAAGGAATACGACACTCTATTCAAAGTCAACAAAACTACAGACTGCTCCGTGTGAGTGCATGCGTGACAAAACGTATTTATGCCATTCATCTATACGGGTTTCTTCCTCTCTTTCAGTCTCTCAATTACTCTAGTTTGGATTATTAAAGTGTGTGTCTGATTTACATTCTGTCTGTGTTTTTAATGTGTGTGCGTGTTGAAGTCTTTGTTTGTTTGATTAGTTTATCTATCAGAGCACAGCCATTAATCCTCCCCTGACCTTCTCCCTGCTCTGTGTGTGTGTGTGTGTGTGTGAGTGTGTGAGTGTGTTCTGTAAGTGAGTTTGTCTGAACTTAGTTTTGTACTCTTTCATTTTACCCTCCTCTCGCTCTCTCCCTCTCTCACTGTCTGCTCGTTTTGTCTTCCTCTCTCTCTGGACCAACCATCCATCCCTAAACCCCCATGAACTGATAGCGGTACAGATGCTGATAAACTCCAGAGAGAGGGTGGTTGTTGATGATGGTGGGTGGCAACAGGGGAGAGATGCAAAGTGCAAAAACAAGTTCTCCATCTCTCTTTGTCACTGTCTCTCTCTCTCCCTCACAAGCACACTCTCACACATACACAAAAAAATGGTGCTGCCTCATCGTCACTCAGCACATTTCAGTTAATCCAGACAGTGGGAAACAAGGGACTGCAAGACAGGGGGAGAGAGAGAGAGAGAGAGAGAGGCAAGGACAAAGTGGGGGAAGATGGAAGAGTGTAAAAAGTATGGGGAAGGATATGGGGGGGACGGTGGAAAGCAGGGGGAAAGGATTAACGGTAGGAAAGCTGAAATGGAGAGAGAAGAGAAAGAATTATTAGAAGAGATGGAAGGATAAAAGAATGAAGCTCGGTGAAAACATAAGACTAAAATTGTGCCTCAATTCCGTTATCCTTTCAGTGTGTTTAACTCTGAGTACTAATGACTTCTATGCCTTTCAAAAGAGCACGCTATCAACATTCATCAGTCCCTGTGTCAGTTAAATTTGTTGATGTACAGCTCCTGGAGAGCAGACAGAACTCAGACCTAAGTTAAGTGCAGGTTCCACCTATTGTTCTTAATTTGTAAGCATCTGAAGTGAGTTGCGTCATCTTTGCACATGTGCTCTCATGTGTTTTTTACTGTAATGTCTGGTTTGATGTCTGATGAACAGTTCCCTTAATCCAAGATAAGTTTCTCTCATGGGACACAATGAAGTAACCTTAACCTCTACCTTAGAATTACATTTACTGAAAGCTTGAAAAAGAGAAACGGGAGAATGTTAAATTTTTGTTTCCTGTTCGTATGAATAGTTAAGTATGTTGACTGTTAAGACAGATTAGCATAGTGCAGTTTATAGACTATATAGATACACTATCAGCCCAAAGCATTGCTAAGAGCTAAATGTTAACACTGATGCTAAAGTGGGAAATTTTAATTTTTAATCATGTTCAGCATCTTAGTTTAGTGTGTAAGAATGGCAAAATTTGCCAAGAAGCAGTCGACACAAAGTACGGATAAGGTTAATCTCATTAGTTTCGGTTTTATACCAAAGCATTTGGCCCTAATGGTTGAGCACAACAAAGAGCCAGAGGAACATCGATGGGGTTTCCGTTCATGTATCATGAGGAATTTCAAGGAAACGTTACCGTTTCTTTGGAGTTGGTTCATCGAGATAAGCAGGAGGTGAGGAAGGCCAGTCGAGCCTCAAATGGTGAAAAACAATAGAAAACCTGATGGATAGTTTGTGCCATGTATTCATTTGGGGAAGATTACGTCAGATCTGTAAGGAGCGACAAGAAGAGCGTTTCAATCTGCCGCTTTTTCACGTCCCTTCTCTCGGAGTGGAAATAGCCGAAGGAGAGCAATAAAGAGAGAAAACCCGAAGAAGGAAAGATTAAATCAGGGAGGAAGAGAAAGGAATAAAAAGGTAGGAAGCAAGGGAGCACTGGAAGGAAGACAGTGAAATGAAGGGAGGAGGAGGCACTGAATTAATTAGACAAGGCTAATGAATAGCATTAATATGAGAGGAAAAATAACATCCACCCCTCCCTCTATCCCTTCCTGCTGCTGTGCCTCTGATCTCTAACACTCCCAGTAGAACACACAAACACACTCACACACACACTCTCTCTCACACACACACACACACACAGAGCGAAAGCACACAAGCACTTGAGATCCATTTGCGTTTCCTTTTTTGATTTTTTTTGTGTGAGATGTTTGACAGGCTGCATCACTGCTAAAAACTGAAGTGGGGGGGTGAGAGAGAGACAAAATGGGTGAGACTTGAGAAAAGAGAAAGCGAGAGCAATGAGAGAACAAGAGACAGAAAAAAAGAGCCAAACTCACAGAGTGGGAGAGAGAAGCAGAGAGAGATGAAGAGAGCAGGTGTTCTCTTTATCCACCTGCCACTTCACTGATCCTCACTATGAAAGACAGAAACACAGAGGAGAAATAACAAAAAAAAAGGAGGATGTGCATTACCAAACCACTCTCTTCCTCTCCCTACATTTCACCCTCTTCTTAGTTATCACCTCGCTTTCTGTCTCATTTTTTCTCATTCAAAGATGTTGACAGATGTTGGAAGTAAAGTGTATCCAAACCAGCAAAAAATGTGTAATACTGCTAAAGGTTAATGTATGTAAATACACGTGTATACACATTTACATATGAAAGTACAACACGCTTAATCAGGAGTCTTCAATGTTTGTAGACCAAGGACCCCTTAGCTGATGAAGAGACGCAGCAGGGAACCCCTACTACATACACTGAATACAATTATGTTAAACTGGGCCTAAAAAAATTAGTAAGGCGGCTTATAGTGTCAAATATAAAAAAAGTCGACAGCTGGTGTAGCACGGCTAATGTTTGGCACGTTAGCCTCTTAGCAATTTCTCCAATTTCTTCTGAGATGGACAGTTTGTCGGAGTCTCTTGCTCGATAAGTTACAAAACAATCCATGGTGGCTCACCAGATGCACTTAGGACAATAATACAGCTAACTGGCCAATGTCAGTCAATAATAGGTAGTTAGCTGATGAGTGTCGCTGTTTCAGCGTTTGGTTAGGTTAGTTTGCTTACATGATTGCACAAGGAATTAGGGGAATAACATTTAAATAGGTTACATTTATTTTATCTTCCAATATTCCTTTGTTAAAATGCATAGGTCTGTCATTCCTTTGTTGTTCTTTAACTACAGCGTTGTTTTAATAAATGATTGATTGATTTTATAAATCATTACATCATCTTATTCATTTCTACATATGTAGACAGCATCAGTATCTTATATGTAAAAAGCTGAAATATAGAGTTAGATAATTTATTTAACTCTACATTTCAGCTCTTTATTAAAGAGTATCTTGGTTACTATTAGAAATTGTGCAAGTGCTGCATTATGTTAATACGACTGTAAATATGAATAAAGACACTTCTTGAGGTTGGAGAAGTAGAAACAGAGAGATCAAGAGGAACAAAGGCAGAAACTAAAGGGGGAGAAAACAAAAGAAATAGGAGGAAAGGGAGAGATGAATGGATCCAGACTGGAGTATCTCAAAACGAGCACAACAGGGATCCTCGCTGTTGATGAATAGAAGTGTTAGGTCCCATAAAAACATACGAATAGACTCTGTTAACATTGGAAAACCCATTTCCCTTCCAGTTCGTCCTGTGCATCCTGTGGAACCTATTTACCTTTTCACCCCTAACAGTAGCTTCTAAAACACCTCCAACACAGTGCCTTATTTCACAGAGAAATATAATAGGCCTGCCAAGTTATTTCAATAAACCAATTTACAGTAAATCTGTTCGCCTGTGTAAAAAGCACATTTTGATTCAAAGGTAATGAGTTCCCAGTGACCGTGCTGTGTGGTTAAAATTATGACGAGCCATTACTTTATTTATAGGTATAGCTTCACAATCAAAGGTTCAAAAAGACACACACAAAGAGAGCCACGACTTGCATCGAAACATACACAGCAACACACACACACACACACACATTCATTTAACGTTTGCTTTACTGTTCCAATATTTATGGCTGCGTTTCTCTGCTCATTTTGGAATTTTTTGCAATTTCAAGGATCGTTTCCCCGGCGACCACAAAAACCATTACATCACTTTTACATTACTCACAGCTGAGATGGTTCGTGTGTGCGTGAATGCGCGTGCATGTGTGCAAAACATATTCACTGCAATGAATTTAACTCTACCTCTCAACTAAAAATAATCAAACATTGTTGTTTGATTCACTGTCTTCTTTCACATTTACTTATTTTTATCAGAATGTCTTTCTCAAGACTCCATGTCATAATTTGATCAGAGAGAACTCATTATAAAGACAACAAAATGGCAATTATCGCTCAGACCTTGCATGAAGAGCACCTGTATGAAGTGCACAATGAACTTGAGTGTACATGAGTTCATCCGTGTACGTGTGTGTGTGTGTGTGTGTGTGTGTGTGTGTGTGTGTGTGTGTGTGTGTGTGTGTGTGTGTGATCTAATCTCAGTCTGTGCTCTGTGGTTGCAGCTGGTTGCCATGGGGAGAGGCTAAAACAGCTCAGGCGGAGGTCACACATTATTCTCTGCGAAGAACTCTCTCATGGCTCTCTCTCCTAAAATGTCCTCTTTACAGGTTAACTACATATTATTTTTGCTTCAGTATTTATGATTTAACTGCGGGTTAATTGCACAACCAGACTGACCTGTTGATTTCAGGAGTAATACACGATCCATTAACAGAGGTCAGTGTTGTCGGACAGAGCAGCTCATTGATCAATGATGTAACATGATGTAAGCCACTTTGTTAAATTTATAACTGACCCTCATTCACTCCTTGGTTTCCCTTCATTTGTATTGTCAATATTTCGTCAGAGAGAGACATTTAGGTACAATCAAGTGAACGAACAAAAATAAATGAAAATCTCAATTATATTTAGTTGTTTTTAATCGTACAAAGGCTACTGATGGAATAATTAGGGTGGTTGGGCCATTATACTCAAGGGGTCAAACCACAGTTATCTTAAATCTAAAGCATTTTCTGGGACATGATGAGCAGGGCAAAAACCAATGCCAATTATAATTTCACAAAATCCTAGTATCATTTTTTTTAGAGCACTAATATGGTAGAGTTCAATAAGGCAGATAAAAAATAGTATAGTCGTCACTTTTTGTGTCCCAGTATACCGCTGCAACCCTAACAACCAATTTAGGAGAACACGTGTCCGCTGTGTTCTGTCTCCGCCACGCCAGCCGAATTTAGCGCAACGCAACCGGTGGGGATTGCCGGACAGCAGAGAAAACCGGATCGGATCCGTAACGCAGCAGACACGTATCCAGTGGAAACAGGCTGAAAAAACTGGACGAGTGTGCAGCGCTGTTGCGTGGCGTTACCTCTCGCTTTTTATTTTGGAATCCATGTTACCAGGTTAGACTGGCCACACTGGATGCAGTTCAGGACGTGGTTCTCGACATAAATAGACCTAAAAACGGCCTGTTGACAGTCATATCCAATTATTTTATAGGAGGTGTCTAAATCTTAACTAGGACTATGCTCACATGAAAATAGGATTGTTAATAGATTGAGAAGCAGCAGATGTAATGCCCTACTCTGTTTATTCATACACACCATCAGAGGAGCCTAGTATATTGTTCTGCATGTTTGTAACATGTATGATATCTGTATGTCCTTGCTCTGTTACAATGCATGAGCCCCGTGCCCCACGGGGTGCAAAAATAAGCATACACACAAATGCTTAAGAGGCGCAAAGGAGAGACGGGCATGCAGCAGCTCTAACACTTAATTAAGCAGCACTCATTAGCGTATGCATGTGTATTATGTGTTCAGCTGGGTCTGCCCGTGAAAAAAAGATGAAGAAACGATGCAAGCGTGTTTAAAGCCGTTTATTTTTGAGGCCATGTGTGTATGGCGGTCGACACGTGTGTGTGTGTGTGTGTGTGTGTGTGTGTGTGTGTGTGTGTGTGTGTGTGTGTGTGTGTGTATATGCTGGTGTGTGTGACCCTGACCGCGTTCTGTCTGTCTTTTGTACTGGGCTAATGATGGAGCTACTTTAAACTAACTATATCTGTAAGGGCCTTGATCTGAATTAGTTTCCGACTTTTAATGAAGGGAAAGTAGGACACAAAAACATCAATAAACATGAACTAAGACAAACACGTGCATGCACAATTATATAAAATACATAAGATGGCCTGCAGTGGAAGAGTCACAGTCACACACAAACACACAAACACACAAACACACTGACCTGCCAGCGAAGGTGTGTTTGATTTGGGTTAGGTCTACCCCTGCTGGCCTCGCCACAGCGGGACTGGCTGCCTGCAGAGAAAACACACAGAACAACTTCCTGTTAGTCGGTGAGTGGCACTTGGAGGAGAGACGATAAAAGGAGCAGAACAACAAGCTCCAACAGCACTTTCGCGCTGTCGGAAAGTGGAGATTCTAAAGAGGGACAGAAGAAAAAAAAAGAGAGGCTTATTGAAATGTATATTGTTAATGTAAATAAACAAAAAGCTGCGAGTGAGCGTCTTAGTGGTAGATTCAAAGAACTACACCCAATCTGAAATCCTGAGCTCAACATGTATGTCATTGCAATCAATGTCAAAAGACAAGGGAACACATCAAGGGAATGAGTGAATTGATGAGTGAGGTGACAAGTGGAGGAGCTGCTAAATTGATGGATGGATGATGTACAAATAGCAATTAATATGTGAGGCAAGAAGACAGTGTTGTCAAGCAGTAATAAATAACACTGTCAATGGGCATGGGAACTGAGAGAAAAAGAGAGGGAGAGGTGTGAGAAAGAAGAGTGTAAATGTGAGCCAAGGGAGCTGTAATAATTACTTTATACAGTGACATATGGCTTGTGTGAAGTGTGTTTCTGTGTGTGTGTTTGTGTTAGAGACAGAGAGGTGAGCTCCACAGGGACATGGTGACATGCCCAACGGTATAGAGGTGATGAATCATCTAATACCCGAAACGTGACAGTGGCATTCCTGAGTGGATGGCAGTAAACATGCTTCTGCAACAACGTACCACCACAAAGTTAACACTGTATCAGGAATCCTTGATAAGCTTATAATGCTTTCAGAGAGTTAGTTCATAGTTATTCAGTTTTCAGACACAGCCAAGAAGAAGTATTAATTTAATTGGTCTACAGAGACTCAAGGTGCCGCTTCTGAGTTTCAAAGCAAATCATTGAGGAGGGTTTTTATCTTATTCTTTTGAAAACGTAAAACACGTTCCTGATAATTGCTTTGTTAACATACAAAAAAACTACCGTGTTTTCCAGACTATAAGGTGCACTTTCTTTCATAGTTTGGCTGGTCTTGGAACTTATAGTCAGGTGCAACTTATATATCAAAATATATATAATTTAACATGTTTTTAAATGTTAATTCATACTGACTGACATAAACCAAGGAGTAAACATTACTGTCTACGGCTGCGAGAAGGCACTGTGGCAATTTACCAGTAACTTGCTTGTTGGACTAGCTGGCTTGCTATGTAAATTTAGCTAATTCAGCCTCCCAGGTATGTTCTTTATGCTATTGTGTAGCTGAATAACTGTTAATGTGTTAAGTTAACATACCAGACACTTATTAAGCCTGTTGTTCTGTGTGCTTTCGTGTAGTTGAATAACTTGCCTTTCCAGATTAAATGTCTGTCCTTGGTCTTGGATTATGTGAAATACATTTCTAAATAAATGTGACTTATAGTCGGGCGAGTTATACATGTTTTTTTTCCTCTTGATGACACATTTTTTGACTGATGCGACTTATACTCCAGAGCGACTTAATAGTCCGGAAAATATGGTACATCTCCATTGAATTTTTTAGCACATTATCATCATCGTAAATGTTGATTTCTCTTTCAGTGTTTGAGTTGCATTGTGGGTAATTTAGGCACCAGGTTTTGAAACATACACCACTGGTCTAGCATTGCACTTATGTAACACTGATTTACTCATGATTCACAAATTGACACAGCAAAAAAATGTAAAAAAAAAAAAAAAACGCCTATATTACCCACAATGCAAGTTTCCACAGAGTGACTGCACTGGTGGCAATTTATCAGAATACATGCAGATTTCTCTGGAACCACTAAAATTACAGTACTGCTTTTTGAGTACTTTTGCATTTTAATGTGTAAAATATGTGGATTTACCTTTTAAAACCACAAAGTACGACTGAGAACTATGACAAGAACTGAATCATTGACACTGTTCATACTCCTCATACATAGAATAGAAATAAAATGAAATAAAGTATGAAATAAAACACAAAAATATATTTATTATTTAACCGAAAGTCGATAATATAATATTAAGATGGGTCGATTAATGTGATATAAATTTTCACATTGCCCAAGCCCTATCTACTTATGCCTGTTTATGTTCAGAAATACATTTGGGTTTCTGAGCTCAGGCATGTTCTGAGTATGCGTGTGTTTGTGTGACCAGATACCAAATGTACACGGGTCAATACAGCTCAATGTTAGTAGTAAGCCCTAATGGACTCTTAACATGATCTTTCACCTTTGCCCTCTCACCCTATTGCCATCTGACCTACACCACCTGTCAGAGAAGGGCAGAGGGAAGGAAAGTTAGAGCAAGGAAGCTGAGAGCAAGACAGATGAATAATGAAGAGAGAAAATGTGGGCAAGATGTCAGAGAAGGGTTAAACAATGGCTGAAGATGTAGAAAAAGAAAAAGGATGAAAAGAACTCAGAGGCAGACTTTGGAGGAGTGCAATGGAGGTGAGCTGAGGCTCGACAGTGAATGACAGACTGCAGACACTATAACCATATGTTTGGGATTTGTTAGCTTGGAAATCAATTAGTCCGGCCTAGCTGCAGATGCTGACATGTGAGCTTAATTACAGCAAGATGACAGGTAACATTAATTATCCTAACCTCTTTGTCATAACAACAGCCACTCGTACATTAATTGGAAAGTCTTTGGTGCTTAATCGTACGTCTCATTTAATAACTGCAACTAGAAATAGTCTCTCTCTCTTTGGAAGAGCAGCATATTAATTACAGGGCAGCAACGTATGTTACTTATCAAAGGGTAATTTAGAACGAGCAAATGAATCTGAACGAATAAATGCATCTCATTATTCATATTAACCTTATAATATCAAAGATACAGAATTATGGCAAAAGATACATTCACTGAATGGAAAGTCTCTTGTTCTTTATTGTTTTTGCCTGAAAGAGCTAAAACCTTTTTTTCATCTCCATGGCAACGTGTCAACTTACTCATGTGACCATCAATTACACAAATACAGCAATTATGGCTGTCATTTTCACATAATTACATTATAACCTTTTTTTCAACACTAGCACCATTGTGCACCTTTTATAAAAAATGATTATTGAGGCTGCTGCAAAATTCTTAAACACAAATGTGTTTCAAGGTTGATCAGCTCTGTCAGCTAAACATGCTTTTAGAAATTAATAATTATGCTGCATTTAAATGTAAAGTACCACAAACAAAGTACCATCAAGAGGTTTTTCGGCATAAGAGGGAAAAGCTCACCAGAAACAATTATTTAAGTCTGGATACTTTAATAGAGAAAACTTACCAAATTTAAATGACAAAGATGTATTAGAAATACATTGAGGATAAATGCAGGGGAAAAAAATAATGCATCAGTCTGCCGACCTTGGACAGTTTAATCGATACTTGTGAGCATTAGTGGCCCTCCAAAAACTGGAGAACAGAGAAGCAGGATTTCCATTTTAACTCAATGATGGATAATCCTACCTTGAACAACTATGCTTATAATAAATGGGTCTTCTCTGTCCAATCTAATAATTGCTAAAAGTGGATAAAACAGTGAACTATTAGTGCTATTACTAATTACAGAATAACCAATCAAGCTAAGTGTTCCCTGGAGTGAGTATGATAAATTACTAGTAATGCATGCAGGAAAGTTTGGGTGTATCTGCCTGTGTGTGTGTGTGTGTGTGTGTGTGTGTGTGTGTGTGTGTGTGTGTGTGTGTGTGTGTGCGTGTGTCTTGAATAAAGTGATAGACCTAAGGTAATCTTTCTTGAAATATCTCTGGGGATGTGGCTGATGAATGGAAGAGAGTGTGGGTTTCAATGAATACTAGTCAGATGGCCAGAGGTCTAAACAGGGAAGTAAACAAAAGCAATAATCATTCTATTGTATATATTTAGTTCATTTGATTGTAATGATCATAGCTAACACTCTAAAATTACTTGTAACTTCTTTACAGGGTTCAAGTAATTGTAATTTACATGTAACAAACTTAAAGGGGCTTTGTGGAACTTCTGTAATTTCCTTGAAGCCGATTCTTAGTTTACATGAGCAGACTCTGTTCCTAAACTAATGTTAGCTACTGTAGTTCTCTGTTAGTGGAGGGGAGAGAGACAATTGAGGATGTATATCAAGTCACAGCCTTTGTACTGTTGCGTAAAATCCGACCAAAGACCACAGTCCAGCAGCTATAATAAACATTAAAAAATCTGCCAAAACAAGTGAGATTTATCTGACGTTGGTATACAACTGGCTTTCTAGTAGGCAACCTCTACTTCTACTATACTTCTACCTATTTCTGGTGATGCTACCCTTTGCTTGGACTAGTTTATTTGCCCCAAACCAGTTGCCGGTTGATGGAAACGTAAACGTGCCTATTCAAAAATGTTTATTCATTTATCATTTATAACATTTATAATGATGATGTGATTTATCTTTATGTTCTATTTTTTTGTTCAAACAATGTAGTTGGAGTGAACAGATGAATTACTTAAGTAGGGATCAAACAACACCACATCATGAGCACAACAGTAAATTCCTTTTATGTCATGGCATAGTTGTCAGATTAATTTGGCAGTCTCAAAGATATAAGTTCAGTTCTCTCACTGTACACACAGGACATGGGTAAGGCACAAACAGGGAAAAATAAAGATACAAACACAAAAGAGCAAGCACATTCACATATAAACCTGCACAAATGCACATTTACAGGCATACAAAATGGCTTCACTGACAAAGATAAAAACAGACTGCACATGAGCCATGACACACACGTAGGTAAACACACACACATACATACCCAGGTGTAGCACGATAAATAAGCGCTGTACTGCCTTATTAGCCCCAGTAGTATTCTGGGCAACAACAAATACTCCCAGTCTGATTAGTACATTGTGATTAACCTGCAACCCTGTGTGTGTGTGTGTGTGTGTGTGTGTGTGTGTGTGTGTGTGTGTGTGTTTGTATGTGTGTGTTGTAAGCGACAGAGGGGGGAGAGCCACATTTTGTGGGTTACTGTACTTATTTGTGGCTGACTTTTAGAACGGAAGAGCTGCACCAGTAAATCTTTCTGGATTGAAATTAAATAAAGGGAGGGGACAGAGAGTAGGAGAAAAGACAGAGAGAGAAGAAAGACAGAGAATTACTGCTCGAAGAGTACTGTCTTCCCCTCATCGCTCTCACCAAAAGGCCAAGTGACAATTTGAACAATTACCCGGAGCCATTACCTCTATCTGAACCTGGCTGGTTGAGAAGAGACAGACCAATGAGCGAGCAAAGTGTGAGAGTGAGTGAGTGAGTGTGGGTGTGTGTGTGTGTGTGTGTGTGTGTGTGTGTGTGTGTAGGTGTGTGTGTGTGTGTGTGTGTGTGTGTGTGTGTGTGTGTGTGTGTGTGTACGTGTGTGTGTGCATCTGTGTGTGTGAATGAGTGAGTGAAAGAGCAAGCAACAGTGAAGAACACAAAAAATGACTGTCACTGACTGAGAAAATGATGTATGATGAAGAGGAGAGAGAAAAACAGAAAGAGAATTCCTGTATTTACAGGAGTCACAGAGTCATTTACCACTTCAGCACTCAGGTGGTAGTTATTGCAGAAACAGTAGGTGTGAGACAGAAAAGCATAGACGGAGGAGAGATGCGAGGCACTGATGAGCATCAAGCAGAGAGAAGGATGTGATGGAGAAAATGGTTGAGGGAGATTGTTGACGCTTATGATGTTAGAAGTTTTCAGAAATTTGAAATTGCTTTTTACATTCTTTGGTCTTTGTCTCGACTGACAATAACCATTCCACATTTCTTTTGAGGACAATTTGAATGTCCAGGGTAGCAGAGTTATGTGAAACTAGATAGTTTATTCAATTCTGGGTCTCCTCTGTTCCTTCAAAAGTTAGCAATGTTCTAACTGCTATGTTGGACACACAGTTGACCCATTTTATTACAAAGCTATGACGGTTTAAGTTTCAGTCAACTGTGATCGCCATTCAACATAACATTGTGTAGCTAATGTAAGTTAGAGAGCTATTGTTCTGATCAAAGCTTAGACGTTATGGGTGAAATGAAACAGCAGGGAAATCTGGGAAGCTAGCATGAGCTGTAATAAAGAGACTGAGTCCACAGCTGGTGTGGTTTAGGTCACATATATGCATGCTACTATGCAGGCGCATCAGATAAACACCCAGACATGCACAGTCTGGACAGGCCTACTGTGTAATTGACACTAAGGCATATTTCATATGGAACAGCCACAGGAGCGGTGAAAACAGAACTGAGACGTAAGAAGTAGTGGAATGTGGGCTCCGCACAACAGGATCTACATTCCTAAACTTTGGCTTAAATTTCACAAGGAAAAGTACCTAGATTAGTGATGGCAGTACACATTTATTAGTGTCAAGTGCATGCAGGTTTCATTTCTGTTAAATTAGACTCTGTGTGGTTGATTAAACAGTTAACAAGACAATACAACCAGCATTTTGTTGTCAAATGTAGTCACATGAAATATTATTTGTACAAAGTTTACATCCCTTTCTATGAAGCCCCTCTTTACATATCTTATGAAAAACATTGTCTTCTAATTCTACCACTACTTCACCAGCCTAAGCAAAATTAAGCAGCAAGACTGTCTACCGCTGAGAACCAATCACATTCCCCCAAAGAACTGAACCTTGCAAACAGGTCGTTCTACGGGGAATACAGCGGGCTATAAAATGATGTTTGTCCAGTGAGCAATCTCAAGGGAACAGGCCACACCACTCATGAGTCCAATCAACTGAGGATACACTTTAACCAGTGAACTTGAGGGATTAACCGTGTCCACCCGTCTACAGAGAGCATGAGACTGTTACACTATCATAACAACTAAACAAAACTATATCTGTGCAACTGGCAGACTGTATTATGATAATGATAATTAGCACATTCTCATAAGTCAATGTTTATCTGTGTGCATGACTGTAGTTTGAATAAATAAGTGACAGGCTGTGTATTTGTGTATTATACCTACGGATAACAAGCATCACTTCACAGATGAATGAGTAGAAGAGGAAAACAAAGGATGGAGTAGGAGAGTAGAGTTTTACTCTGACATAGAGAAGAGAGTCACATTTCAGGCTGATAATTATGTGATCACCTGCCTTCTACCACCTATAACATGTGAAAATTGAAACTAAGAATGAGCACTGACATCATCAGAGAATGTATAGATTAGAGAGTGAATTTAAAGAGATTGGGCAGCTCAAAAAGTTTTAGTCAAAACGTTTTCGTCTTTTCATTAAAGCTTTATCTGAATGTGTAAGTCCCTTTTAGATGTTGTTTTAGACTGAACTGGATTAAGAAAGTTATTGTTATATTGTAAATGTACATGACATCCGATAAACAAAAGAAATTCAAGTCTTGAAATTTAACAGAAGTTCATTTTTGTGTTGCTATATGGACCCAAAATATTAATTTTTGCAAGACCAGCAGAAGTAAGGAAGCAGCAGAATAGGAGAAGGAAGCAGATGAGAATGAGGAGAAAGAAGATGTTTGCCCTCTGCCCTTTTAGGAGTGGGAGAAAAAGAATGAAAGGCTAGGGAGATTCATCCATCTTTGTTAGTGGAGTTTGATGTGACAAAGCATGTCTGGATTACAAAGAACATGTAGAAACCGCTGGCCACCGCTCACCTTCAACCCTTAAACACATTCAGTATACCGACTGCACTCAGAAACCCACTGCTGGCTTATATTAGAACTCAACTTGGGGCAAAAAAGACAAAAAAGTTATTTCTTACTTGCTTTATCAGTACTTTTACTAAGTTGTAATAAAAGAGATCAGAGACTCAAGTCATATGCAGAACAATTATCTTAATAAAAGTTGTCAGATCTGCACAATATACAGTAAGTACAGTATATGTGTCATATATATGTGACACAAATTAGAATCTAACTGTTCTTAAATTATTTAGGCTAGCTTTTTACTTTTAAGGTTTTACTTTAGGAGTTGCCTTTTATTTATGTTTTCAACACAAGGAACAATTGTTTTTATTGATTCTTACGGATAAGTTTGGTCAGTCTCATAAGAAATGCATAAGTGGCAGTCAAACTTGAAAAGACTCCTGGTATATCAACAATTTGCTGAGCATTACCAGCAGCGGGTTGCCTCAGACTCCTACTAGAAGAAAGGCTTGTGAAGTGTTTGTCCCCTTAGGAGTATTAATGTGGTTAGTATTCTTCATGGTGATCTGCTTATAAGATTACAGCACAGAGGAAAGGTGAGGATTCATCACTAAATCAATATCTCACAAAAACAGATCAAATGTTTTATCTGACTAATGTTAATGAGAATTCAATATACTAGGTCGTATTAAATTAAATCAATGTCTTTTATACAAACGCATGATGATCCTTTTGCATTGCTAAGCAACTATAGCAGTAAATGATTATGTGTATGCTTGGAATCACCGAGACATACTGTATGTTTCTCACATTTACAGACTTGTTAACACTTCACAGAAGTTCTTGGGATATATATTCTTACTGTATACACTGCAATTGCTCTGTATGTTTAGTGTGTACAATCTGCATATGGTGTCTTTCAAACTGTTTCTGTGTTGCTGTCCTGCTGTCTAAGTGCCTCGGGGTCTTACCATCACGGCGGTGTCCTCATTGAGGGAGGGTTCGGTCTCAGTTGGCTGGGGGCCGAGGGCGGAGTCACTGCTGCTTCTCACCAACAGGGGGGTGTCTGTGGTAAACACAAAGACACACGACTGATATGTGCAGGTAGTTTTGCAGCCGAACAAGTTGAAGAGACGGCTTCACACAAAAGCAGAAATGAGTGTGTTTATACATCTGCATGCACTGGAAAACTGTGAAAATGTAGATGTTCTACAACCTGTAAATCAACCACTTTTTCTCATTTCTGTTTATAGAATGTATCTGCAGGAGGAATTGACCACCAAACACGAACTTAATAGCAGTTTTAGTAGATGGAAAATAACTTGACCTACAAAAATATGAAGTACCTCCAATTCTAAAACATTATTTCGTGTTTTTACGACTGCTACTTTCTTCCAGCTGTGCTCTTTTTCCTTCCAGTTTCCTCTGTTAAAAGCAGAGGCACCTGGCTCTCTGTCAATCCAAAATGACATAGTGTGACTGCTTCCTAACAGACAGCTAATGGATCAGGAGGTATGAAGGAAAGAATAAAGCAAAAATGGTGAGAACAGAGAAAGTCTGCGTCTGCACTGCTTCAGAATCTACAGCCACACAGAAACACACACGTGACTGTCTTAAAATTGCTAATGCTATTTTGATGGAGTCACAGTTCAGCAAAATTCATGTCTAATAATAATCTTTTGGATGACAAGATACAGACCCTGAGCCACACTACAGAGAGGAGTTTGTGTGTGTTCCTTCGCGAGTGTCAAAGCACGATGAGGAAGAAAGAGAGAGGAAAGATGAATATTTCTATGTTGTTAGGTTGACAAACTGAATTTCCGCTCTGTCACTGCAAAGTGCCTCCGCCATCAGTCCAAGTCAAAGCGTGTTTTCAAAGTAAAACAAGAACATCCCTATATTCAGTGCAATAAACTTGCAGGCTGGTCTTGAGGAAAAACAATGCTTATCGTAAAATGATCTGAAGACATTAAAATTGATTGTTTAAATGTCAATATAAATGTGTCTGCAAATGCATTTCTTGGAGATTCCCCAGATATTAAAAAGACAAGCTTTTCGCTGCTACAGTATCTAAAACTTAAGACATATAAATATGGTTTTTTTTTCTAATCTAAATGCCAATGAAGACATCAGCAGAACATGTTATGTCAAACAGATGCCAAAACTGGCTCACTGCCAGTTCCATGAAAACTCAGATAAATCCAGCAGTTTTGGCTTGTAAAAAGGAAATCAAGTGTGATATTGTGTTATGACTAGTGGTCAAGGGACTGAAGATAACAACAACGAGAAAGACAGCATGAGTCCAAAATATTCACCATGTACAGTAAGTAAAACCTATGGGTTTTATTACTACTTCTCTTAATCATCTGAACTCATCAGCCAGCACGTGTGTGCACATCGCTCCATGTTCTCATTTGGTCTGTTAGGAGCAGATCTGAAAGGCGTGAGTATGTGAGAAGTTAATGTATGCCTCCCTTCCTTTTATATCCCTTCAGTGAACGCACTGGCATTCATGTGTCCAAATGGCCAATAAGCGGCTGATTTGCACATCTCGGTGTGCATGTAGGTAACATATGATAGTGTCTTCCTCTTCACATCTTACCAGCCCACTGCATAAAATCATCATTTAACAGAAGCTGATGGATGACGCACACCGCACTATTGCCTGTGTGGCTGCTGGAGCTTGAAGAACAAGTAAAATGGTGAGAAAAGTCAACACTGCAGAAAGCTCTTAAAATAAATAACATATATCAGTTGAAGTATTATCGCAATCTGATGCAAGCTGCCAATCCTTAAATCTACCAACCCCCATTCATAGAGTCCATCAATCCATATATACATTAAGAACATTGTCATGTTAGCCTCTATAGTTCCACTGGGAATAAAATGAGAAAGGTGGGGATTAGGGGGGAGGAAACCTCTAGATGAGTGGACTACTCAGAACACATGCCAAATGATATTTGTAGGGTCATATATTGATTGTCACAAAATGGACCCTTGGTGCTCTTAAGACTGGCTGGGGGGTATGGATTACATGAAACCCTTTAATTAATTCATCTCTTTAAAGGAAAGCAATGAATGATGGGTAAATGGATAGAGGACAAAAGACATAAAGATGACACATAAGAATAAATAAATATATTAAGGGACTAACATAGGACAAGATAATCAAAGAGACTCAAAAAAAAAGTGCAGTATGTAAGCATGATAAAAACTATGACAAAAGAACAAAAGTCTTTTTGCAATTGTTAAGACAACAATTAAAGAAGCCTTCCAATATAATAAAATTCTATGCTTTTATATTTCGCTTCAGTGTAACACCTTTCCCAGTTTGAGACTAAAGCAGGCTTGTCAAGACACAAATCCAGAGGTCATCTGGGGAAAATGTTCCACTGTATTAGGGTACATGCTGTACATTTCCATTGGCACATTAAGATAGATATCAACGGCTACCTTGGGACAAACCTAGCCTGCAGGCATTTAGTGATCAATACTGTTTTTACCAGATAGGTCTTGCAGAATGCAATATCAATTTTCACCTTGTGATCCCCATTATCCTCTGTTTTCCTGCAGCAATATGACTATATAGACCTAGACTATGGAAGCTAATATAGTATTGCTAGCATGATATGCGACTAGATATTGTCTTGTATTCTCGTTATTGGAATATCAGCAAATAAATTAAATGTTGTCTTTCCCTGGATTTAAGGAGGCTGCATTCTAGTCATTGGCTGTAGAAATAGTGGATAGACTACGATGTCACCCATAGGTTTCCGAAGTGCCAGAGACTTCGCACAAGAGACTTACTCTAGTCAGGCCAGCTAACTTCCAGTGTAACGCCTGGCTAACAGGGATAAAATAGGCTAGGTGATAAAATTACGGTAATATGTATTGGCAATAGACACATCGTTAATAGCAATAAGACAGTAGTTCAATAAAATGCTCGATGGTTTCATGTGTATGCATTATGTGCAAACCATAATGAAAGCACATAACGAATAGGACGTCATATCCCTTGATAATGGAGCGTGCTACTAATGACAGACGAACAGCCACTCATTT
The DNA here is from genome assembly GCF_900880675.1 of Sparus aurata. Lineage (NCBI taxonomy): Eukaryota > Metazoa > Chordata > Actinopteri > Spariformes > Sparidae > Sparus > Sparus aurata. The sequence continues at coordinate 27,241,354 of NC_044195.1, read as the reverse complement.
TAACAGACAATTCCCAAGCGTGCTCCCTCCCTGGGTCATTTAAATAGACTGTCATATCCCTAGGTGCTATGAGTGATACGCAAGCAGCTGTGTAGTTTGGTTGAACCACTGACAACAACAGAGCGAGTCAGAAAATGAGAACTGAGAGGAACATAAAAAAGGACACAAAAAAGGACGGGTCAGCTCGCCGGTATGGCATTTAATCAGGTTCTTTTTAGGTCGGTCAGATATCATAACATTGTTGTGTGTAAACTGGACCGGAAATACAAAAAAAATATTTTACCACCTTCCCTGCTTCTACTGGAGTACATAAGATGTTCGAAGTCACGACCAAACTACATCAGCCATATTGCCCAGGCCCAAGACAAAAATATTTCACTTTGCAGCTCTTGTACCGTTTGATAGAATCATCGATGTTATGATTTCCACCTGTGCATTTCCTACTCTGAATACTCAAATTGCAGCCATTGTATATGCAACTTATTTGACACTTGACATTTCTGTCACAGGAATAACTCAAAAAAACAATATGATCAGTGGTCTTTGACTACAGTGAGAAGGCCTTTCTTTTCCATTGTAATGCTGATCATTCACTTCACTTTGATTCCTAATTATGAACAGAGGCGCTCAACAGCACTACTATACCTCTGTTTTTGAGTCCTTCATGGAGATTTGATTGTGAAACATCACATGAGCTTGTAGATAAAAGGGACAAGTAAAGAAAACCTCTGAAGTAGAGAGACAAAGGATACAAGAAAAGTGGGACAGGCAATTCAAAAAAGGCGATGAAAGAAGTTCAAAAAACAAGAATAATGGAAAAGAATGAAGGTGATTACACAAAGGAAAATGGTGTAGAGAAAAAGATGAGAGAAGACAAAAGAAGATTTGGAGAGACAAAGGAAAAACACATTGAGGCAGGAACTATGAGCGAGAGACACAGACAGTGAGAGAGAATCAAGCGGTAAGAGTCAGAGGCAAAACATTAGACAGTGATAGAGGCCTAAGTCTGGCCCTCTCACACTGACACTGATAGTCTCCAGAGCTCCGTTACCTCTAATCTACCATGACAGTCACACATTACTGCAAATCTCTGCTGACAGGCGACCATACTGAAACAGACTAAACTTCCTGTCTTAACAGTGTCTGGATCATACAGCTAAGGCCCCTTACGACTGAGGAAGGTCAAACAAGCTGAAATTTCAATTCTCCTCTCAGCAGTACAGTATTGTAATATATACAGTATGCAATATTAGAAGGAAAGAGGAACAGAATATGGCTGCAACAGTCTACTGTACAAGATTTTGATTTTAGTTTCAGCGTGGGAGTCCTTGAGGTCAATAAAGTGCTTAACATCCTTCACATTGACTGAGAAATTTTAATATTATCACCAAAAACAACTAAAAATAATGAAAGCTAGAAGCTAGAATGCAACTTATAATAGACAGAGGAGAATTATCACACTTCATTTGACATATAATGACATTTTGAAAACAACCATGACGGATTATGTTTAAATGTCAAGCGCTCAAATGGATGGATGGTGCAGCCTGTGCAACAAAGCAGATACAGAGTCTACAATTCATAACTAAAGGAAGTGGAATCTGTGATTAGCTGGCAGCAGGAGGCAACTGGAAGTGATGCATAGGTCTTGGCAAACTGTAGCTACACACAATCCATCATTCGCATGGTTTGTTATGTTAAAGTGAAATTAAATTTGGACAAGTTGCTGTGACGGCTCTAAGCCCTCTCACACTCACATCTACAGCACCTCTCCTGAACTGCCACTTGACTTGAAGTAAGACAGAAAAGAGATGAAGGAAGGGAGAGAAAGAGGGACCAGGAAAGAGAGGAAGACAGGTCATCCAGATAGGTCTATTCCAGGTAACAGTAAGCAGACACAAACATCAGAGTTGAGTCTGCCGCCTGACATTACACATACACTTCCTGTCTCATTCATCCCTATCTTACACTGCATCTCAGAGACAGTGCTGCCAACGATTCAGCTGCCCTCATCTTGTTTTCATCACTGTCCTGTAGAATAATGCCCATCACGTCCTGACCTTTATCTGCACTGGGATTCAAGGTTAACATCATTCCTATCGTTCATAAAACACATGTGGCTTGGTTTCTAGACTAACCATATTCTTTGACCAATAAACCATTATTCCATGTCAAATGTGTTCTTTATTATTCCTTATTTTCTTTTCTTTTATGTTTCTCAGTTTAGCCATCAATCCACTGGTGTTTTGGGACTTACTGACTTGGCCCTGCAGTCAATCACATCAAATTTCAGCCCCACTGAACCTGTTTCTCATCAAACATCAGTTGTGGCATTGACCTGTTTACACACTAGCCTACAGGTCACACCTTAAAGGTAAGACTAGGGATTCCCTAAAGGACATTTGTCAACAAACCTTGGAATTACCAAGTCCCAGAGGCAGAGTAGGGATTACTTCACATATTTCCAAGGTGCATGGAGTGGGGAAAAAAGTCAAAACAGAGGCAATACAACTATTGCTTCTTCATTACAGAGTCCCAGCCTAGTCAGCAATGGGGAGGGAGGGGAGTACTGGAAATACTTCAAGGTTTTTGTCTAACACAGCTAGCAGGGTCAGACACAGAGCAGTTGTGGTTGCCAGAGTCAATATAGACTGCCTTATCTCCATAGGCACAATACTCTGTCTAATTGGGACAAAATTTGTGATGTGATGACAAATGCCAGAGCCTGATGTTATTGTCATTGCCTTCTAGAGAACAATGGCTTTGTATATTTGAGCGCAGAACTGTGGCTGGGATTAATATTTATATTATATGCAAGTAGGGATGCTCTGAATGACTTATTTCCCCAACATAAGTACAAGTCCAAAAGTAACAAAACACCCAGAAAGCCGTCAAAATTGAGCACAAATTAATACTGAGCACAACTTAATACTGTTCTTTAACAGCCAAGCTGTATTACAATCATTGAATGTATACATCAATAAAATAATAATTTAAACCTGTTGCTGACTGGTGAGGGTAACAATATGTGATCAACAAGTCAACTATCAGCACACATCTCTACACATATCGTTGAGCAAAACAATCTTTATCTGTACAATCTGTGAAACTTTGCAAAGAGTATTTAATCTACGTTCTTTAGGTTTTAAAAGATTCTAAAAGTGAACTTTCTGCAAAGCATGTGGGTTGATAAAGAAGAGCTACCAAATGTCAACATGTAAATCACACAAATGTTAAAATGTAGCTCTGAATGTCAAACCTCACTTCAAGCGTCTGTCTGCAATCATAAAGATCTCCTTTGATTTGATTTTAGGGGTGTGGGTTTTGTGTACAAAGAAGCGAAAATGCCACATGTCAAAGGTGACGCTGGGCACCAACAACAGAAATATACAGTTAAATAAATGAAAAAGTACTTACTGGATTTGAGGGCTGAGGAATTCACTTCAATCTCGCCTCCTGTGATTGGCTGGAAGACAGAGAGCTCAGACTGGTAGAGGTCTGGGCTGGGGGCTAGGCTTGTGTTAGCCACGCCCCTCTGCTGGGCTTCCTGTTCCTCATACACCGCCATCAGCTAGAAAGAAGACAAAAAAAACACACAATGTAGCTTGTTATTATTTTTGGAATTTACTTCTATTCTTTTCATCCATTATGAACTCAATATTTGATCCGAGTGGAGCGGCAGTAATTATGTTCAAGGATTACAGAGATTATGACTGCACTCACAGTCACTCCAGGTTTTCTATTTGCTACCCTCTACTCATTCTCCACTCACACTGAAAGCAAAGCCACTCCAATTTGCTCCATTCTGTTGCATTGAATAGTACCATATTAAACAAAATCTTGAAATAACATGAATGCAAACACAGTACAGACAAAAAAAGCTGAACAGAAGTGACCAGATGTCTTATCTGTACTTAAAAAGTTCAAACTCGAACCACATTGCATTTATCAAAAGATGTTTAATTGCACTACAGTTGCTGTGCATAGACAAGACAAAGCTTTAAGACAGTTTTCTCATTTATCTCAAGACAACGATGGCAATACACCAACTGATCAGGTTTCTTTAAATAAAACAAGAAATGCTGAAGACAACACTGTGTTAAGAAAGTTTGCGTTGCTTTATTTGTACATGCGCACAATTTCCGTGTTACCTTGTGGATGAGGACGCCATAGAGGACGTCTAAGGAGCCCAGCATTCCTGCGACAGAGTGTGTGTCTACTGTTTTACAACTGCCTCCATTCGTATGTCCCCTTTGCGTGTATGCGACACCCTGCCAGCTCTAACTGTGTTATATAGTGGAATCCCTGTCTATTGAGCATTGCACTGAGTCTGCGTTTAGCCTAACATAGCACAGAGCGTGTCAACACAGTGTTCTAGGGGCCTCGACGTAAAGGCTGAATAGACCTGTATGTATGTGTGTGTGTATCCATGTGTGTGTGTTTGGTGTCTATAGTGCCCAAGAGCAAAGAAAGGGGACTTTACCAGTAAAGCTAGAGGCTTCCTGCTTCACTGGAACCCACAAGTGTGGAACATACAGACATGAGGTTACATATGCAGGCTACTAAAAGGCACAACTAACTAAGGTGTGCACAGTTGTGTCGGTGCCACTGTGATTTGCTGGCTGTCCCTCTGCACAGGAGAACAAAAAACAACAGCCAACATTATAAAAATGTCATTCTAAAACGCAAAGTGATGCCAACACTTTGGAATAAAAGCTTATGCAGGTGCTTGTATAGAGAAGCCCAGCAACGGCATTTGTTCTTTTAAGGCCAATGTGATGATTAAAGCAGGTTTTCACTGGAAATTTCTTCATTGGGTTTTTGATAAATTAGGCTCATTGCTCTCTCTCCCCGCCCTCTCTCTCACTCCTGGTCCTTCTCTAACTCTTCCTACAAAGAAAAGGCCCTGTTGCACTTGTGTCAGATGTAATTGAGTGTTGAGGCACTTATTCTCGAAGGTTTCTCCTTGATCTACTGTGACTGGGGTTGTACCTCATTTGTACTCTTTGGACAAAAGCATCCGCCAAATAAACACATGTAAATGTAAAGGATTCCCAGTGACGCTGAAACATTTAGGTTCGCAAGATGATTATACAAATAAACTTTTTACAATATAATAGCTGCATAGACTTTAAACATTAATACAACCTTTGTGTCCTGTCTTTCTTGTTTTGTACTGGAAAATAACTATTTCCTTTTGTATACCTCTGATCTTTTTTTTTCCACTTATAGCACATTCATGTAGTGTTGGGATAATTGGAAAAACAGTTTCCAACTGGGAGGACTGATTAGAATGTCAGATTATATGGCAGTGTTTGGACTAAATGTTAAATATGAAAGGTTTGGATGATGGTGGGAAAACGCGTAATAATTCACGTACTCAGTATGATTTTGTTGCTCACATGTAATTTGTAAAATGGTATTAGGTTGTAACTTTTGACTTATATTTGTTGTAAGAGTTATGTTTATGAATTAAACCTGTGAGCAATATCCTTGCAGCTTTAGGAATAAGCAACAAGTACGCAACAAAAATCAATTTGTACACAACATATCTTCTTTATGGTTCTTCACAACTCTTCTCAAAAACTACAGCAATAGCCCATATACAGTAACATAAAGTAACCATAATCATATGGCGGCACGAGGGTGCAAGTCCTATGAAATGTATATAATCTGACAAAATGTTGTAATTTCACTGCTTCCTGATTGATTAGCAACTGTAACAACAATGGATAGTTCAATCTAAAGCAAATTGGACCATATTTCAAGGTAAAACAACTAGCTTAAATTAGACAGCTAACATGACTTGCAATAACAGAGCAACATCACAGTACATTATCCCAGCATTGAGCTTGACATTGGAGGAAAATGCCCGCAGTGTGAATAAATCCTATCAGGCCATCTGAGGAGCATATGAATGCACTTTAATTTTCAAAAGTACACAATCCTGTTTTTTAATGTGTACACTGAACACCATGTGAGCTGTCTTTCCAGCCTACCTCTCCCAGCAGAGAGCAGAACTGCATCACTATATCACACCTTTCAACACATCTATATCTCACCAACTATTCAGCACAACCAATGTCTCTCTCACATGCTCATGTTCTCTCGCACTCCTGTCTTCCATCAACACACAACTTTCTCCTTTTCTAGTGCTACTATTTTTACTGCCTGCTCTTTTTCTACACCCTTTTCAAATCCCCTACCCCCTCTTCTGTCTCAGCAGGGATTTACACCTTTCTGGGTTTAAAACCTTGGTTTAGTTACGTAACCCCAGCGCTTTTAATTTTATAATTAGCATGTGTCACTTTTCTGTCAAGCTGCTTTAGTGAAAACATTTTACAACTACTGTCCAGCAGCCACCTGCAGAGAGGAAATTCTAGCATACAGGACGAAGGGTGGAGATGGGAAGATGATAAAAACATACAAAATAAAAAAAATGGCTTACATTCTTAACCAGTTTCAGTAAAATCTGCCAGTTAGGGAGAGCAGAACAAGACTAATAGCTTCGAGATAAACACACACACACACACACACACACACACACACACAGGGTTGGCAGAGATTCTTTAAAAAGAACATCTGAAAGAATGACAGGAAGAAAAATGGGTAGACAAATTCAACATAGGCTTGCTGAGTCTTTTAAAAAGCAGAGGTGGAAAGACAAGGAAAGACAGCCAGATGAGAGAGGGGAGGACTTTGCCTCTGTTCTCTTCGACAGGGAACTCAAAGACCTGCCAAACAAAATGACACCGCAGCCTGAGCATGAGAGGGAGAGCGAAGAGAGGGGTGATAGAGACATAAAAGGTGAGACTGCATAAAGAGAGAAAAGGCGAGACACGACCGTTGAGCATGTGAGAGACAGAAGCTCGGAGAGGATTATAATGATAATAATGAGGGGGACTGACAGATTTGCTGTACTGTAAAAAACCTTCGGCAGAGAGTAAGAGCAAAAAAGCAAACCTGAGACTCGAGATTGTCTGAGAGTGTCACAGTAACAAGTGGCAGTGCAATGATCTGTCCATTTTCAGCCAAATAAAGTTAAATGCTGCCAATTTCTGTCTCTGTCCCTCTTGCACCACAGCCTTTTTAGTCTGGCAAAGCTTTATTGTAAGCTCACAAGATGTTTATAGGTACAGTAGACAGCAAATGTTATTCAGTCTTTAAGGAATACATTAATCGTTACTTTTTTCGAGCACTCACACCAATGTGCGTCTCCGTCATGTTATTATATGTAACATTTAACCTTCTCATCAGCTATCCTGTCAACAATCTCGACAGACGCAGAGATGCTAATAAACGTCTGATTTTGTTTTCTGTTTTTCAGTTTCAGCTTCCTGTCAAAACACACATTTAACTTTGATCGTGTTACTGACAACTTCATGTAGAAATGCCTTTATCCATGAGAGAAGCTGAATACTTGAGCTCATAAATGCATCTGACTTAATCATCTGAAGGAATCGGGCTTCACTTTCTCTTCATTTGGGTTTGACTGACGATTCTACAAATCCTTTGAAAGTGTTTTGTTGTGTCATTTTGTTGAGATATGTTTCTTTCCCAAACCCTTGGGAAGGTCAGAGGTTAGGTTCAAGCACAAATGATAATTCTGTAGCCAGGTGACCAGGAGTGTCTATCTTAAAGATACCTCAGCAGTATAGATGACATCGTTGGGGTTGACCACAGCCTATAAAGATGTCCATACTCACAGCATCACTCCACCAACACTAAATGTTATCATGATATGTTACTATCCTTACGATTCTAAATCCTTTTAAATGTGATTTTATGGCCAAACAATTGTATAAATACACAACAAATGAGTCCCAATCTGAGAAAGTTTTGGATTTATTGAGTCCTTATATGCTTTACCAACTTACACATATGTCCATGACCTATTTGGTTGTCAGGTATGGAATAATTTCATGAAAACTAGAGCTGTCTCAGATATCAGCTGGGGGCTTCAATGAGAATAACATGCAAATATCTGAAGCTTCAACAGTGCGGAGGTGGGGCTGTTATGTACCCATATACTTTGCTATGTTTTAGTATTTCAGGTAGTTGAGTCTGATGAGAGACAAGAAACAGAGGGGAGATATCAGCCACACAAGTGAGCTGCAGATGCATGCAGCTCCCTTGTTGATTTTTATTCACGCAGGTATTCAGAAAAACGCCATTCCTCGCTCTCTTCATCAGATATTTGTCTCGTTTTGGCTGCAACGTCGAGGCTCCAAATCATTTGGGTCAGCCCTAATTAAAAAGCACACACAGAGGTTCAAATCTTTGCCCCAAAGGTTACTTCTAAGCTCTCTCTCTTCATCCCTTCTCCACTAGCTATATTTATCAATAACATGTAATCAATACACGGATTACACAAGTTAGGTAAGACGAGTGAAGGCTAGTGGAAGTAACTCCCTCGTGTGTGACTACCTGACCTGAGAGCGTGGATCAATGAAAGGCCAGATCCAACAAGCCAAAATCAAACAATTCAACCAAAACAAATGTGCCAATTCTTGTGGCACTGGTCCAGTGTAGTCAGTCTCAACTGCTTGTAAAATCAAGTATTACAAATGTTTCATAAATCCACTCAATGCTAGATTTTTTTTTTATCTACAGCAACATACATCATAAGACATAATCCAGTTGCTATCTTTAGAAATGCCAACGCGATTTATCAGAGCCCCCCGTTATTTCTGAAGTTTAGCTAATTCACTTAATTAACATTCATTAACTCCCGCTGATAAAATCTAAACATGAGAAGTCTGCAAACAGCACTAATTTTGCAGTTGATTTTAAAGTGGCAGGAAGACCACATGGCCATTCAAATCTTCAATCAAGGCTTACTCACCAATAAACAGTAATATTTCAGTGAGCTGCACATGATACACAAAATAATAACCAACAGCATGTGCATGCTCCTGTGTGCACGGCTCAGCGTCTCAGAAAGTGTGTGTGTGCCTCTATTTGTGTGTGTGTGTGAGAAAGCGGATGGCAGAAGTGCAGAGTTGGTGCCTTTCCTTTTATTAAAATTAAAAGAGCGCATGAAATTGGTAGGTAGATTAATTGCAGTTCAGGATCTAAGTGCATAACAGCGTGCACACACAGACACACACGCACATACACAACCAGCTTTTCGCACATCATACTCTTTATAATCGGGTCGATTAGGTTCTGATTGATTAGCTCAGAGGGGATCAATATGAAGCAACAATCAGTCAAATGCATGAGCATATACACTGCTCACACACACACACATACACACACACACACACACACACACACACACTCTCTCTCACATACACAAAAAACAATCTTTAAATATGCTTAATCTATCTATTCACCACTGAACTTTGATTTCCACTCATGACCACTTACCATAAAAAAATCAATGGTGTTCAAGTTTGTGTACGTGTGTGTGTCCACGTGTGTACTTCAGCATCTTATCCAGTCAGCAACATCCCTCACGATGATCAATCCATCACCATACTCTTAGGTGAGGTGGCCACACATAAAGGCAGCTGTTCATCATACGTGGAATGGGTGTGCAGGTCATGATGTCTAATGTAGATTATTTTACAACCGGTTCAATTGCTTCTAAGTGATACACTAGAAGATTGGGTGAAGGCAAGATGGTGTGCTAAAATAAGAATTTTCTGCAAATATGCTAATTTACTGCCAACTGTGCTATTTCAGCTTTTCGTGTTGCTTTTTCATTAAAGAGGAATGTTATTAATGATCTCCAATGATCTGAGTACGACAATAAATTCAGGATTAATACATGTGTCTTCCAGGTTCAAAATTACAAAGCACTTCCTCTGAAGCAACTGTTCCTCATAAGAAAGGGACCAGGTTTGATCACTCAGTGACACGCACACACACACACTCACACATACACACATACGCATACACACACTATGACAGTGCATAGACTGACAGCACCACCTAGCTCTACACAACAGAAGCTGCATCTGAAGTGCCCCCCCTCCCCCTGCAGCTCCTCCAGTTGGCCCCTTAACATACTGTTATGTGTCATAGATGTGTTTCCTATCTTGACAAAAGAACAGTGTTCTGCCTGTGAGAAGCAAAGAAAGCAGAAGACAAAGTGCTTCAATTACTTTGTTATTATCTGTCTCTTTCAGCTCACAGGGAAGAAAAGCTATATGGAAAAAAACAATGAATGCATGCCCGTTGGTATGCAGAATGATTTGAACTCTACCCTTTGTGTGTTTTTGAATTATGTTTCTACACTACACAAGCCCAGTGAGACGCCTTCTATGAGCATGTCATCACTCCCCTCTCCCCTTTTGATGTAATGCCAGAGTAAGAAAAAGGCATTTTTATGTCTCATGACATAATTTTAAAGCAGCTCTTTGTGGTGAGGCCATAAAAGAAGTCAGTGCAGGGCTAGTAAGATAAGGTCACTCAGGCAGGCACACAGGCACTCTGTAATGCCAGCATGGGGAGCAATTTCTAAAAAGCCTTGCACATTTCTGTGTGATGCCTATGAAAATAATTGTGCAGATCACAAAGAGAATTTGAATGAACCCCGAGGCAGGTCAGCTCTTCTCTGCTAGGCTATGGAAAAGTTGGCCTTTTCGTCTTTCATCAGCAAATATTCCTGCTTAGCCCTGTTTTCCCCTCTGGCTTCACTTTGCCTCCTCTCTTTAGCTTCCTCTCCTTTCCCCTCCCTTCTCCTGCATTTCCTCTTCTCCGGTTGCCTCCTGTCTTCGTATTCTGCTTCCTCTCATTTACCTTTCTTCCTTTTGCAGCTATTTTCTCTCCTTCACCTGCTCTTCCTTCTCCTTTTTGTCCTCCTCTCCCCTCTGAGTTGCAGTGGTTCCTTACAAATCAGCTGATGTAAATCATCATGTTCCAGCACTTTGCTCTATTGGATACACCCACAAAGCAACAAAGGGCTTATCGATTAAAACATGAATGTGATACACCCGCGCTCACTCTCTCAGTCTCGATACTTTTAATCTCGCTATTTTTTCCCTTCATGTTTTTTCTATCCCTTTCTCTCTTGTTCTATTCTGTTTTGCAATCTCCACGGAGTCAGACATCAGCAACAACATATTTATAAAAAAAAATTACACACTGTTAAAGCATTCCAATATACACTGCACAAAAGGACAGGGACACAAATATTCACACAAAAACCCACACATCTCTGACTATGACCTCTGCTGAAGTCGATCCATCGCCGTGGTAATCGATAATCAGGACGGTGCTGTCTCCGTATGGAGAATATGGATGAATGAAATTCACCTGCTCAGCAGTTTGAAGTGTTTGTGTGTGTGTGACCCTCTATTGATCTCCAGTCACCGCACCTCTCAGTAGAGCATGAGAAATCCAGACAAGACAGACAGAAGGAAAAAGATTAATGGGGGACAGAAATACTGTGAAGAATGAGAAACACAGACATAAAGACAGAACGACAGAGAGAGAGAGTCACAGGCATACAGTACACACTGCCACACACACACACACACAGTAGAGAGCAAGATAAGAAAGACATAATATAAACGTATTTTTGAGAGATAGAGAAAGCAGAAACGAATTCAGCTGTCAAAACTCGCACATCCTTCATCAGCAGCAGCGGTACAACTGTTCAGTGACTTTGTGAACTTAGGACACTTCAGTGTTTGTCGCTCAGCCAAAACATAATGACAACTTCTGTTTGCCCAGTCATGCAGATAGTGTGTGTACTGGCCTGCAGTCATATTGCATGCATGTGCATGTTTTTTTTCATGTGCTTGTGTCTTCACACATATACAGTATGTATGTATGCTTGTGCGTGAGGAAGAATATCTGTTTCTTCAAGCGTGTGTGCGTTAACTATCTACCACAAACCTCCCTGAGGCTGTGTGTAGACCACACTTGGCCATATGGAACAGCATTATGGAGACACACAGTGGCACAGATGGACACATTCTGTGCAGGCCATATTCTCAATGATCCACCAGTAGCAGTCTGAACGACACTACTCATAAACCAGGGGAGCCTATTAACCAAAAGGAAACTGCACAGGATCCACCCACTGGGAGGAAGGGAGTCTTAAATCAGTTTTTGGTGGACAAATTATTCACAAATTTAGGCAAAGCGTCAAAAGGAAATGGCATTTGGATTCATTCTCTTCAGCTAATGAAATCCTCTCTTAAAAAATGGAAATTACAAAAATGTGGCTGTTTTTAAAGTTATGTCCAATTCCACATATAGTGGATCAGAGAGACCGGAAGTTACTAGACAACGGCAAGGTGCTAATACTTAGTGTAAACACATTTATATAAATGGGTTAGACCAAACATCAGAAACCAGGGATGGATTGATCTGATATGAGTCCAAGTATCTAATCATATTCTCCTAAATGTTGATTCAAATGTGTCAGATGTATTGAAATAACAACTATAGCCTACAGAAATTGGCACACCTTTTATTTCAAAAGTTTCCTCATCCAAAAACTGAGTGGAGTTTTTCTGATTACTGCACAAAAACACAGATAAAAACCAGCAAAAGTAGGAGTCAGTGCCAGCTTAGAGCTACTCCCTGAATGTTTTGTACACTGCTCTCTGGAAAGAGGGAGGAAAGAAAACAGATTTTTTTATGTCCAAGTTCCGCAAATCTGTGCCCTTTGCCAATCTGGGTGTCAGTCAGATTGTTGCATCAACATTTTAAGCACTCTAAGTGTCATATACATATAGAATGGAAAGATGGGTTGCCCTGTCAGCTCACCTGGTGGAGCAGGCAGCCCAAACACCTCAGTGTTACACCAATATGGGATTGCTGAATCTGTCATTCCAAAACAGCACGCTTTGGTATTCTGAATGCATTCCCACAACCAAACCCAGAAAAAACATCTTTTACAGACCCTGCGTTGCACATGAGGCGACTGCCAAATGTAAAAGGAATGGAATATTCAACTGTGTGCATAATAACAGTAATGTCTAAAATGTTAATGATTTATTGATGACAAAGCAAAATGCATATAACCTTTAGAAGTTGATAGTGTTCAAACCATCGTCAAGGTTTAGTCTCTCACATCCCCTGATGGCTCATTTATCCAGCCCTGCTCTCCTTCCTCTTCTCCTTTCTCTCCAACATCTTATCTCATTCAATTGGCTCTCCACATAACAATGGATGTCTGAGTGGCTTTTGAAGTAGGATTTGCTGTCTGTCAGATGTGACTGATTAGGCTACACACACACCCATACACACCACGTTCTCTCTCACATACGTGCACGCAGTTTCACACTGATGGTGATTATCAGAGGATTAACATGTCAAAATGCTTAGCAGTAATAACTGTCAGCTGACAGTCCTGAACCTGGATCAGTGCACACACATCCATGCACATACACACAGAAGCACAGAAGAATTAAGAGAATCGATTGTATCACATCTTCTAGCACACACTTCATTCGTTCTTTTCCAGTGAAAAAACAAAAACATTTTTTGATTACAATTTGTTTTTTATAAATCCTTAATAATCCCGTTACTTGTAACTTTAAAGTTTAAAAAAACCCTTAAAACATGTTTGGTGGAAGGTTTCTGTTCCCTTTTTAGAACAGAGGATTGCCTCTTATGCCATTCACATGCCTATAATCTGTGACCACTTTGGGGATTATGGGGTTAATTGTTGAAGCTTGTTTTCTGACCCCAAGTCAGTTTCTCTGCTTCAGAGATGAATGAGAACAATAGATTTGACCTCAAACCAGCACACACAAAAACATATACAAAAATAAATACATCACAACTATATCTACCCAAGAAAGGAATGACTTTATCAATCAAATCAACCACTTCTGTGAAGTAAAAAAAATAAAAAGACAATTTAATACATCATCCTGAAGCAGCTTCCTGTTTAATCTGTGTCTTCTAAACAGAGGCTGATCTTGTGAAGCTATGTCGAAGATTTTTTTGTTTATAAAGACAGTATTGATTATAAGGGCATCACAGAGTCAATTTTGTCTGTTGGATGTGTTGGATAATGTCAATTATTATCATATCTTTATACCACAGCTATTTGATTAATGGCACACAACTAAATACACAGCTACTTTGATGACTGTTCGACATCAGCCAGAATACAGACATGTGACTTACTGCATGTTAGGATTTAGTGTAGATTTGTGAAATGACCAGTCCTTTAGTTTCACTATGCAACATCATTTTTGACACACTGGAGCGGACAGACAAGTCAAACTAATTGTTTGTGTATGTTTTACAATGTACAGTGGTGTGTCTAACTAAATTTCCCTCTGACCATTGTGTTCTTTTTGTAGCTTTTAAATTGTAATTTATGTTAAGGGAAGAATTCCAGTCTTTTACATCTTTGAATTTGTGTGGGGTTCACATCTCAAGCAAATGTTTTTCTGCCAAAGCTAAATAGGATGACTTGGCATCAAAATAAATTGTGCAGATGGGGCAATTACAAAATGAAGTGTTTCACGATGAGAATTATAGGCTGTTGGCAACAATTTTGTGACCTTAAGTTTGACCTAAATTATCTTCCTGATTGGAAGGATCTCGTCCTATGTGGGGCTGTGTAGCTCCACTCAGTCCATTCATTAGTGTCTGCAGATGCTCCCATTATAAAGTGTGTGTGTCTGTGACTCAGTGCAAGGAAAGAGAAAGAGGGAGATAAGGTTTAATGGTAATGTGAGTGACTTCATGCACATGTATGACATGCTATCATTCCTATTAAACAAATATACAAAAACACAGAAAACATTTTTCTCCATGCTTGTTCAGCCAAAAAAAAGTTGTTTCTATATCACTTTGGAGATAGAGATAGATTATGTTAAATTAACATGAAACGTATTACCAATAACTATAAGCTCTATGCATGAGCCCAGTTTGAATATCTGGTTGTAATTTAAAAAGCTATATAGCTCACCTCCTCGCAAGCCTGAGACAAAAATGAACCTCATTCACTGTCTGTTTTTTAGTATTTCTGGCTCATGAGTCTTCATAGAAAGCCAATGTTATTTCTAAAGTGGTCCTCAAGTCCACAAAAGACAACCTTTACTTCTATGTCTGATTTCCAATGGAAAGATGTTGCAGCTGAGTGTATCCAACAACAGAGTCAGGCAGGGTTTCTTTCGATATTGATACATACATACAAGTGTAAAACTAGGAATTTTGTGCCAACGTCTTGCCAGGATGCAGCTGACAAACATTACACTCGGTTTAGGTTCAAAAGGGAACTTTGCTGAATCTCATCCAGATTTGTATCACTACAATGTTGGCAGTATATGCAACTGAACAAAGGTAAACAAAGGATTTTTAAAAAATCCACTAACTGACTTAAACGGGTCATATGGCAGATGTACAGATTGCACTTCCGTTTTCGTATGCCCACATCCAAGGACACACAGAGTACAGTCAGAACAAGAGAGAGGGGGGCATCTCACCAAACTCCCATTAAACTTTCAAACTACACAGCGCTAATGAACTATAAACCAATAGTCTGTCACTGCACTTTCTACCTCTCACCTTGAAATGTATCACAATTATATTTAAGCATACTGTTTAGCTGCAAGAAAGAGTGTCTGGGATCTGGTGCTGGCTGCCATATTGTCGCTGTATTGTGAAAACAGAGGCTGAAAAAACTCATCCTTGTCTATTTCTTGCCTAAAACAGTTTCAGAAACATATTGTATTGTTTTGTTAACACACTATTGTGTTTGTTACCAGTCTTGATGTTTCCTGTTTCAAGCCAGACGATGAGCCAAAACCATGCACTGCCCATCATCAATCAGTAGGAATGTTCATTGGTCCAGTGCGACGCATTAAATTCAGTTGTTGTAGGTTTTCAAATTTTTTTTAGCAAAAGAACTTTGTCTCCGTTTTGTCTGGTCATGTTGAACCAATTTTTAAAATACCTGGCATCTTTCTTCTACGAAACAGCCGAGTTTTAGGGCAATCTTTCCTGCGGTGAAATACTTCTTTAACTGAATTTCCAACTGTTTACCGAAAGTGAAAGCTATTAAAAAGTTAATGCAAACAGCCTCTGACCTCTTGGCTCCATTTCTCTCTCTTGCTGACTGATTTTGTACTCTTTTACTTCCCTTCTCCAACCCTTTCCATCACACTGTCTTACCTACACCTCCTCAAGGTGAATGACAGATATAATGTGACGCCTACGCAGTGAACTGATGATCTGTGTGTGTGTGTGTGTGTGTGTGTGTGTGTGTGTGTGTGTGTGTGTGTGTGTGTGTGTGTGTGAGTGTGTGTGTGTGTAGGGGTTGGGCAATTAAATGAGCCTGTTATCATCACTCACACACATTCAGGGACAGGTTCACTCTTTATAAAGCTCTCACCGCCCAGCGCATTACTCTGTCAATGTATGTAAATCTTCCTGCTAACTGCTGCTAGCTTTGTGTGCGTGATGAAAACACACATAAATCTGTCCTGAACACATGCACATGCAGTGCCTACAAAGCACACACACACATCACAGACTGCTTCTCTTTTTAAAAGGTTGACACGAGAGGTGGTCCTTCTAACACTTCTATGATTGAGGTGAAGAGTAAAGCTCATAGCCAACACAGAGTGATTACATTAATCTTCCTAACAGATCATATCTTCTATTCACAAGACCATGAATCAAATCCATCTTGACACTAAACGATGTGTACTTAAAGGGACAATCCACCTTAATACACATTTCAAACTGCAAAAATCACAGCTGCAAAAGTCTCTAGATGAAGTTTCATGAGGTCTGTTGTAGCAAAATGCAAATAACGTTCAAACGCTTGCATGGATATGACTTGAGGCTTTTAAGTCATTAGATCAAGCATCAAATTATGCTGTCTCAGTGTAACCACAATGAACTACAGGATGAGACTGGCAGAGCGTCAGAGGTTCCATGCAAGGGATTTAAACAATGTTTTATATCTGTGCAAATCTCTTTACATTCATATTCTCATTTGATTTGACTTTTTTCAAACACCAAATAATTATTATCAAATGATTTCTTCTCATTTCAAAAGCAATTAATTATTTGACCTATCTATGAAGAATTTTGGACGCCATCATTTTTGTTACCATCGTAACAAGCAGATTTAAAAAGCATCCCACTGGAGAGCAAAAAAAAAGTGTGTCCTCCCAGAAATGTAAATAAATGTGTTGCCGCTCAATGTACTAACATTATGTCTCCATGTCCTGTTTGCTATTTTCAGATTGAACCTGCCCACCTAGGCGAACCCAAGAAGCTCGGTGACATTGGTAGCTCAAATTCCGAATACTGACATCCCTAACGAAGACATCATCCATCATAATTTTTTATTGCTGCATTGTGAAAGGCCTTTTAGACCATTTATTTGGAACACTTACCTACTTATGTATCATTTTTTTTAACCAATTTATTCATGTCATGGTGTAGTTAGACATGAATTAATGATATATGTAGGTTTAAGACAATTTGAAATATTCGTTTTAGGACTCGGACAAAATAATTGCAATTCTCGATGTTATCCTGATAATTATCAAAATATTCTTTACAAAGCTAAAACTGCATATTTGAATCAGTAAACCTTTTATGAAGAAACTATTTTCACTTCATATTCCTTCCTTATCTCGTGTACATATAATAATAATAAACTATTTTTTTCTGACTGAAAGCAATAGCACAGATTGATGTGCTGCCTCGGCCTCATGATTCCAAGCCAACACTGTGTTTTCCGAACCCTCTAAAATGTCTAATACAGTATGAGTAATGCCAAACCATCAATCTGAACACAAAGCTTCTTTTCTAAATCCCTAAAAATGCGATTAAGTCCTACAAGTTTGTCAAACTTCTTGTAAGCAGAGAAAAGAGAACCAAAAAGGGAACAGACAGGCTGGAAATAAATAGCAGTGAATGGGTGCTCAAAATGTCAGCTCCTAGTCCACTCCTCTGCTTTTCCCTTTTCGTCCATTACACTTGATTTTCCTGTGTGTGCCCACACACATGGACCGATCCGTAGTCATCTGGTCATTTAGTCAGCACACCCCTTACGAACCCCACATTCAGGCACTTCATTAAGATAATTCATCAGCACGATGAATCCATGAGGAGGTGGACTTCATAACAATAACAATTAGTAACACACACACACACAAACAATTTCATGCCGTACCGTGTATCCATCTATTCTAGGTGGGTCCCAGGTGCAGCTGTGTTTTCTTAATTAACAGCCAAGGTCCATGAAGACTACAGGCTTCATCGTTTATCATATTCATAATTAACCCTTTCTCTTTCACCCTCTCTGCCTCTCTCTTTGTTTCATTTCAATCACTCTGTTAACCCCTTCACTATCACTTAAAATCAATCTTCCGTATCCTGCTGGTTGGCTGCCTCATGCTGTCACCTCGTGCCCATCTCACACACCGTCAGCATTAACCCCACATTTGTCTTTATTTCACCGTAGCTTCCTCAATTCTTTAATTACCAGCCTCCACCTGTCTTTCATTTTATTCACTCCAGCAATTAACCTCTTTCTCTCTTGCACCCTCCTGCTTCTCCTCTTTTCATACGCTCTTACAAATTGCACCTATCCGCCTCGTTCTCGCTCTCTTAACTCTCTCTCTCTCTCTCTCTCTCTCTCTCTCCCCTCTCTCTCTCTCTCTCCCTCTCTCTCCCTCTCTCTCCCTCTCTCTCTCTCTCTCTCTCGCCATTGCTCAATTAACCCCCCTGGTTCCTGGCTAAGGGTCAACATATGTATCAGGTCTGGATCACGTCTGTATCTGCCATGAGTCCACACAAACACATGTGCACACTGAGGTGTGACTCAAAAATGATTGGATTCATTAGAGAAAAGAGCCAAAGAAAGAGGCGTGTGGTGGAGGGGAAGGAAAGGGGCGAGAGGAAGCGGAGGGGTGGAGGCCACAGCATCACTAAGTACTGGTAGAGGTAAACGGACATGTTGGAAGAAGAGCTGTGCCCGATGAAAATATATGAAAGAGAAAAGCTAAAGCAGCACAGCCAGGAAAGCAAAGATATGGGAGACGGAGCGAATGAGTGTAGAGATGGTAACTGCTGTCAATAAGCAGAGTTGAGGTGGAGCACAGGGACGAGGTGAAGGTGAGAGGAAGCATTTAGGTTCATTATGGCGAGCTCTCAATGCCATCTCTTCTTTATCCTGTCATGATGAACAACCTCTCTACGTAACAGAGATAATGATTAATGAGCCATGTCTGGTGGAGCTTTAGGAAACATTTCAATCAATTACAAACTCATGTAGTGGAGCCCCATGTATCTTAAACATTGGTTCATGTGATGTTTAAGGCTGTTTAGATTATCTTGACATTCTTAATTATTTGTTGAATAATTATTTTTTTCTTTCAGTTAATTTTCCGTAGGTCAATACTTTTTTTTATCTTTTGCAATTAGCTCCTTGATGCTACAACAACAAAGTCAAATGGCACTCAGCAGAGCATATACTGTACCTCCCCAAGACCCAACAGTACCTTTTAATTTACTTAATCCTAATCCAATATAAAACTTGTTGGCCCTGTGTCACTCTAAATTATACACCCCCATGAATCCTAACCAAAATTGTTCTCACTCAGAGATACTAGATACCAAAATACACCAGATTTTCTTGATCAACATCCATCATTCCCTGAGAAATTAACAAAAATGTTGATGTTTCCTGCAACAAATACTGCTCTTTACTGACTGTTATCAACACACTTAAGGTATATATCATATATCTTGCATGTTTTCTGTTTTCTATTACTTTGTTAAAGAGAAGATATACAATTCTGATATAACAGCTGCAATACTTCGTTAATTGATAATCGATTGATATATTGCATGAAAAATAAATAAAACAAACATTTGCTGGTTCTTTAATGTAAGGACTTCCTGGTTTTCTTTGTGATTGATGTTTGTAAATGAAAAGTCTTTAGGGTTCGTCAGTTGGTTGGACAAAAGAAGCAATTTAAAGGTGTCACTTTGGCCCCTGGGAAATTGCAATGACCATTTTATAGACTAAACAACTGATTGAACATTTGTAAAAATATTCGATACTGGCATTAATTACTAGTTGAGAGACTGCGCTGACTAACTGACTGCATCAGCCAGTTTAACGTGATGAGTGTTCGTCCAAGCCTTTAAGAAATCAGGCTGATCCATTCACATGCCGTTGTGTGTGCAAAAGCAGACATGCCTACACACACCCACAGAAACAACGACAAGAATGCGTGCGTTTAGCAGATGGCTTGTGGTTAAGAGAGTGTGAATGATAAAATCTCCCCACTTTTCCATCGCCTTGTCCATTATTCCACTTCACTGCTTTTAAAGAGTGCGAGGGTGTATGTATGTGTGTGTGTGTGGTAGCAGTAGAAGTATATTTGTGTATGGACTTTTTCATCTCCATGTATCTGTATCTAAGTGAAACAATCTACTCACGTCACTTGTGCCGTAAACGAGCTATATTAAAATTAAACCATTAAATTACAACATAAAAACAGCCATTTAATTGCGTTTTTGCGATTTTATTGTTTCTACTCATCATGTGTGACAGGTTGTAAGCAATCAAACTAATGGAACATTACGAACCTATTCAAAATGTGCCACACGAGTTATAATATTGAATTACCCATCTGTGTGTGTGATCAAGTGAAACGTGACATGTCTGTAACATATGAGGCTGTGCAGCATTAAAGGTTACGCTTGCAGTCTTTGTGTTCTTGATGAGTTACATCCGTCTGGGTGTCTTTGTGTAAAAGAGACAGACATACAGATGGAAAATGCTTCTGTCAGCAGCATTTTGACAGATGATACACTCAGAACACACATAAAGAGTTCACTGCACACACTTATAGCCACACCTAAAATACACGCATGATTAAACGGACACATGGTGAAATCTCAAATAGAGTTTAGTGACAATTAAGATTTTTAAAAAGGCACTACCTTGCTCTGACTGCATCGCACACCCCGGAACACTCAAACACAATCACATCATTGTTTTATGTTTCATACTGGATCCTTGTTCAATCAACAATAATGAATATATACCCTTTTATCCTTTGGAAAACACAGAGGAGGACATTCATGACACAGACTGATGCTGTAAATCAATTCTGAACATATAACCTAGTGAGTCACATATCACTAAAAGCTGATAATTCAGTGACACACGTACATACAGTATGCACATACAGGAAAGGGTGCTATTATAATATATGTTGACTGTCACTGTAGACTGATATATGTGTCAGTGCACTGCAATTTACCAATGAGGCCATAGCCTCATCACATATAATTCACAATTCAGTTGATAGCAGATACCTCAGCTCCTTCAGAAAGGTAGGGTTTATGGTCACACTACCCTTCTCAAGGACTGCCATATACACGTTACCATCAATGAAAGCTAAAACATGTGATTATTATATAATGATAAATGTCAGGCAACATAAAGAAAATGACAAAGGAATGACACCTGAGTCGCACGTACAGTGGACGGGCAGGACACTTTATAGCTCTTGTACCCCTTTGAAGGACTAGGAAGATCAAATAAATTCAGTCCTGAAAACAACTTGTGTGGCCACATTGGCAATATAAAATCAGCTTTAAAAATGTGTTGGCTAGAGAGTTAAACCTCAGTTCTGTCGCTCTGCATTCCTTGTCTGAACCTTTTATAAATTACTTGTATCATTTCTTTAAAGCCAAAATGTTTATCCCTTAAAAGGGAAATTCTGGTTGCCCCAAAGGATTGCTGCCATTACAGCCATCTTGCCACTACCAGCTAAGGTGATCTACCGGACTGACTTCAAAACCTTCTGTAAGTATGAATCATTTACACACCACAACCTGTGAAATTGGGTCCAGGTTTGAAACGACCAGAATAACCCTCTCAGAGACAGACAAAGACCAGTGAACAATTCACACTTACCCACCTTTTCAATTGCCACCAAGGCTACACCCCAAGAAATACGACATATACACACATGCACACACCTACACACCAAGAAATCCAGTAAAGAAAACCAGTGCTATGTGTGGAAGCAATAAGCCGCACTGCTTTCTTTAGTGGAAGGTCAATATTATTCTCCCCATGTTGGCCACTTCATATGGAGGGCTGAAGGGGCAAAGGTGGCTATAATACTGTTAGTATAACATGACCATTGTGTATGTGTGTGGGCATGTGTCATACTGTGTATGTTTGTCCTTCCAGCTCATTCACTTAACCCTTGCAAGCTGCAATGTCTGCACACTTTTAAAGGTAAACAATGTCTGAATTCAGTTGCCCTCAATCTATCTATTGATAGATATGATTAGGAAAACCTGTCAAAAGAGAATTACACAGAGAGAGTGTTTTCACCATGTATTTTCAATGAACATTTATTCATTACTCTTAGGTCTAGGGAAGTCCCATGTAGTTCATAAACCTCAATTAAACTTATGGTCAAATAAACTTTTTGACATACATATAAAGAAAAGCAGCATGCCTAAATGAATACAGATTTAAAAAGTTAAGACTCAAATGTTAACGTGTAATACAACAAAACAGCGAAGCATCACCCTCACTTAAGATATATGATATAAAACATAACATAATTCTTAAACAATAAAACAGTTACAAAGATAAAATGGTTACGAAGAATACAATATGCTTTCAAAGGATTGTCGACACTTATCTCTTCTTTAAAATACAATAAAATTGTTATCCTAAATTAATAAAAACAAAAAAACAGAGCGTAGTCGGCATATAAATACAATGTTCTTTTCTGATGGCAAAGCAGATTTTAAAAAATGTTATTTAGTTCAAAGCTGGTGGTGAGATTCAAGTTCAGGCACATACACAAGCCCCTTTTTAAGATATACTTGTAGTTCCAAGTGACTGATGTGTTATTTTCATTGGTTACAAAAATTGAAAACTGTAATCTATAATCAAAGCAAAATAAAGGTGCCGGCCAAATAAAACATCAACAGAGAACCCACTCGAACACACACTTGAATAGAAAAGCTTTTCATTAGATGGACTAAGCCTGGGGTCAAGCCCTGTCAACCCCAGGAACTTGAGATAACAAAGCAGCCACTCAAAGAAGAGGTAAGAAGGGATACTCTCACAGTGGTACAAGAAGACATGCATACAGACGGGCCCACTACAGACATATGGTGCCAACTATTTGCTTTCCATGTAAATATAAACTTAAAACTGCAGGAGCATGCTAAAATTGGTATTTTAATAAAATGTGAATTAAAAGCTGCTCAGGAAAATAATGCCAGAAAGACTTAAAGATACTGGCAAGGCTACAAACAAATAATCAGCATTTATCAAATACTTAACACATGCCTAATGTAATTATTAAGCTCAAGACATAGCTTCAAGGTGAACAAAGATATATGTTGGATGCCTGTCTGCGTGGTTTGTTAAACTGCCTGGGATTAAAATGTTGTGATTAAATGAGGACTGTGTCAGAGGCACACAAACTGCTGCTCCTCAATATGTCTGCATGTTTTTTCCAAATCCCTTTCACGTCTAATTGTTTTGATCTCAGTCACGGTTCGATTAATATCGACGTGTTAACTGGCAACACACACGCACACATTTAAAGCCCTGAAGAAAATTATCATCAACTACCTCAATGCACAAATGTGTAACTTATACAGTATGCTGTAGAATCCAATCGAATACTGTCTGGTGTCTATTGTCTTCATTATCATGTCATGCCAGAATAAGCAGCTATAAATAATCACATTACAACTGCACCATCTTTACTAATCAATGCTTTAAAAACAGCTTTGTGCATGTGTGTGTGCATGTGTGTGTGCATGTGTGTGTGTGCATGTGCCTAGCAGAAGCTGGTGTTCTTCACACAATGTCAGGACGTCTCTGTCAGCACGTATATATATTTATTGCACTGACTTAATGTACATGTCATTTATGATGAAAACTGTAGAGGAGGATTATGGGGCATTATGCATAATAACCTTTCCAACAGGGTCATAACTGCCTCATTCTCACTGGCTTGTGTTTTGCTTCTCGAAATGACGAAGTGAGGCTGGTGAGTAGGGGACAGGGGAAAGAAAAGAGAAGGAGAAAGAGATAAAAGGTAGGAGAGAGAACAAGAGGATAGGCATGTGGAGTAGTAGGAGAGCTGGATGAAGAGTTGAGGAGGAGGAGAACTGAAAAAAGGTTTGAAAGCTGGAGAGCAGGCTCAGATACTGTACAAGCTTTTTCTATTATTCACCTTCACTGCATAAGGACCTCTTTTGGTACTTTGAACGCCAAAACCCACCCTCCCCGTCTCTACCAAGGCTTTCCTTGTCTTGCATTTCTGTCTTCACCTGAACTCCATTGCTTCAGCCATCCTTGCTTATCAGATGTTCATCACACATCCATTTTTCTCTATTCCTCCCAAGTTTATGCTCACCCATCTAGTCACTGTTTAAACAACATACATGCACATCCCCCATTTCCAAAAGAGCAAAAAAATAAATAAATAATGTGATCATTTGCTAACCTTTGCCAAGCAGTACAAAAACAATATATATATAATGTTTAACCTTTATTGATTTTTATAAATATGTGCTTACCGTGGCTTTGATATAGGCAACATGATAACAGCTGTTTAGAATATTCCACAGGTAAACAGGTTTATTGTCAACGGGTGATAATATAGCATGACAGTGGAATTGTCACAAAGTCTGTCAATATACCATTTTGATACAATTCAAATTAGGGATGTGCTATCAATATGAGATAATATCACATACCCATTTAACAGTCAGAGAAGAAGCTGCCACCACTTTCATTTTCGCTTTTTGCCACGAAGAAAATAACACCAAAGTAATTACATGCAGCTATGTTAATAAAGTTTACTTAAACTAACTCCACTAACATACATAAAACACGACTTAACAACAAGAACATGTAGCAGTTTAACACTGATGATTTATTCCAGAGAGGGGAGTAAATATCCTCATCATCTTTTTTGGCAGCTTGCCACTACCCGCCTGGCACTATCACTGATAAAACATTAACAGAGGAGGTGCACTTAGTTGGAAAAGGTGATGCAAACGTACCTGGGGAATTTCAAAATAACAGCATAACCCAGACATGATGATGTGGATCGATATTTTTACGTAAAATCGTAAATCATTACATCGACAAATCTGATTGATGGATTGTTACACTCCTTTCAAATGGCTCAGTCTTTTACAAGCAAGACAAGGGCGAGATTCACCACTTTTTCAACAACGTGAATGTTGTTGGTTTGCAATCAGGGTTGTATATACAATTTTTTGACAAGTTCAATCAAAAACATCGGTCATTCCTATATGTCTCATGCATTTACAAGGCCTTTCAAAACCTTTTTCTCTTCACACTTCAACAATATCTGCCGACTGTGTAAAATTTCAGACCTCTGTTACCAGAAAGAGGTCAGTCATTTCTTCAACCAGGCATACCTGCTGAGGTAACTAACGTCATCCCGACACAGGAGGCAAAACTCGAACAGCATGTTATCAGCACAGCAGCAGCAGCCCCTGTGTCCACGCAGGACGCAATCAGACAAAGCATTGAGTGTAGGTCACCTGTGTTTTGGCAGCACTCAGGGTCCAATACATGCGTGCAAATGTGCACATAAAATGGAAGAAAACAGACTTGAAGTGTGAAATTACAATGTAATAAGCCCCTCAGAGCAACAACATTTCCCCAGGCCTACCATCCCAAATTTTACAGTTTATTCTCCTTTACTTCTTTCTTTTATTTACCTTTTTGGTTCACATCATTTCCATTATCATACTACTCTCACACTTATCCTTGCTCCAGGATACAATGAAACATACATATACATAGCTAAGGAATATGTCAAGATACTAGCACACAAAACATTAAATTAACTGGCTAAAATACCTCCCATACAAAACAAAAAACTGTATTAGAACTTAATAGATGTGTTTTCAACTAAATGAAGCTATTAGCACCACAGTTAATTGCCTTATAAAAAGTTAAACTAAAACTATCCATAATGATGAATGCCTAAGCGATTACATTCCAGCTCCGTTGTAAACGCTTTTAACGAGTTCACATACTCAGTGATGACAGCAATCAATCCGTAAATGATGCAACACATACATTCCCCCGGCCAAATTATTTTTGCTGTGCGTGAGTGTTTGTGTCTGTGTGTGTGCACGTCATTAACATTTCTCACTTACACTTGCTAAATAAATATTTTTTGTGAGCCCCTAATTGATTGATTAGTAGCAAGAACCATCACGTCGAGCAAATATAGCATTAATGTGCATGAATGCTGTAAGTTACAAAGGCAGCGCTTAAACACAGAGACAGAAACAAATTAGCGAGTTTGACAGAGCTGCATCTGTTAGCAGCAGCAGCTTGTGTTTTTCACCAGCGATCAGCACAGTTTTGATGATCGTGGAGAAGGAAAACTGCAGAATTAGAGAGCACAGAAGGAAGGGAAGAGTCGGCCTATAACAAGGAACATGCTCTGCATAATTTCCGGATTATTAGAGATTTGGCTTCTCTGTTAATGATTCTGGTATTGTAGCGACCTTAGATTGCTTTAATTATTTAGGTTTAACTGGCAGATAAATCATTCCTAAGAGAGGATTAGAGTTGTTAGAGAGGTAAAGGAGATTTTTTTAATCAAAATAGAATAATGAAGATATTCAGACATGAACAACTGCCAATTTTTGGATCCATATCTCACCTTTGACTAAAATGTAGGATAGAGTAAGACGTTCAAAATGAAATAACTTTATTTAGAACCAAATACATTTCCGAGGCAGATTATTATAAAATATAAATACAAAGTTTATCTTCTTGCACATTTTAAAGCCATATTACTTCTTTGGTCAGTATGCCAACACCACAGGGGCCGTCTATATGAATGCCAGTCTGGTTGTCTGTCTGTCCCCACTGTGCTGTCCGACCCCCAAGTGTGATGGCAACATGGGCCAGGAAAAAAGAGACAAGGAAATCAGATTGACAAAAAAGAAAGTAAAGACAGAAAGAAAATGACAGCATTAATCAAATGTTAATAACACTGAGAGATGAACTGTTGGCCTCTTTGTCTTATCCAGCAAATGGTTTTGGCTGACAGGAAAACTGGACACACACACACACACACACACACACACACACACACACACACACACACACACACACACACACACACACACACACAAAAAGCACTCCCCACTGAGTTGGCTCGAGTCCACCAACTGTCCATCTTAACGTCTCCAAGTCAGACTTTTTAAGGTTGTTTCGTCTCATCAGCCAGCCAGACAGTATAATCGCCAGACGTACTTCAACTTTGATCAATTCAAAGTGCATTTTAACAGGATTAACGAGGCAATTTACAAACAGTTCTACAGGAAATCGCACTATTGTGGGATTGTAGGGCCTAACCGAGTTCAACATCACTGAGAAGGTGCCCACTGGAGAACAACAGGAACAATCAGAGATCAATCCCTTCTTTCTTGATGTTCATGCCAGATTTGTTAACATAAGAAATTAATCTGTGACGACATTATTGATGCGCAGATCAGGAGAGGGATAAAAGAAAGTTACAGTGCAGTACAGTGTCAATCATTAAAATATGACAAGAATATATGAAGCTCCCTAAAACCGTTTCTGATCGAGTATTTATTAAGAAGATCTATCTTTAATCTTAATAAATGGTGTATCCTCGACCATGAATATTGATGCTGTGGGAACGATGCCTTTGAAGTAAGCGCAGCTCTTTCACTCATGAATGTAACCATTTTGCTAGAAGCAGAACCAAGAAGAAACCCTGCTGTAGGCTAAAGGTATATAAATCTCAGTGAGGATGTGATTTATACAGTTTGCTATGTTTTCTGCTTGTGTGGCTACCAATCTAAATGTATCTATCAATGGGATAAACAATGACTGGCACAATTACCCATGAAGCTTTGTGTCTTTCCACAGTGGAAAGTTTTTCTATCAGATATATGAAATTATCAAGTATCAATATTGTGATATTGACTTGTCACCTTGTCCACAGCACTTAACATATCTGTTGCCTGAAACTAATGAAGGTACTAGAGACATTTGTTGCTGTGCAATGTGTCAGTGACTGCTTAAATGAATGTGTTAAAATAAGCATTAAGAAGACAAGTTCAACTGAAGCAGTTTCATAGTGTGTGATGATTGGAAGCTTTTAATTAGTCTCCTTCACATTACTTGATAACATGAAGCCTGCTGTGTTTGCGAAGCACATACACTACATACGAACACACAAATTCACAGACAGCATACTAATAAACTCACAATATGGGTTGCGAAAAGCGTAAATGGATGCTTGCTGTCATCATGTGTATGCATGCTAGAAAAAAATATACTTATGTTTAACACTGATGAGTGCAAAGGGACGCATGGTGTGTGTGTGTGTGTGTGTGTGTGTGTGTGTGTGTGTGTGTGTGTGTGTGTGTGTGTGCGTGCGTGTGAGTGCAATTCATCAAGAGTATGTGTTATTATTGTCCCACAACAAACATCAATATCACACATGGTAACAGTGTTTCTCCCCTCTCACTCCATTACCAGCTAACCTTTTAAACAAACCCTCGTCTCTGTGAGGCTGTTTCTGCAATACCTACAAGATTGGAAAAATACATTAGGAATTACACATCCAGCAACACAGAAAATGCTGATGGGAATCCATACTTCCTGCTTACTTTTCATTTTCTTTGGCATAAAGCTGTGAGCGGGTTTGAAAAACAACGTGCAAGGGAGACATTAGGGTAATGGAGAAAAAAGGTGGGGGTGTGGGTGGTGGTGGTGGTGGTCTAAAGGTAAACGTGCATGCACACCACACACAAAACTATTTTCCCAACAATATTTTTCACCTGCTATAGTCATATCATTTTCCTTGAGGTAAGAGTAGGGCTGCTTGGTTCAACGATTTGGGGCAATATTGAGATCATGATTATTTACATGATTACTTAATGTCGGAAATATGATGTATGTTTTTAAACTTGACTTTGGATACTTGTAGTCTTTGAGCTAGGCTCTGTTCTGGAAACACAGAGAAAAGGGATACAGAGATAAAATTACCATGACTCCTCTCATTAAACAAAGGATAAGATAATTGTAAGTTTGCTTCCCAAAATAACAGTGTTGTATAAACATGCTGTGCTGCTGTGCTTTTGTTTGCTGGCATAACACTTCAAGCTGTTTTGAACGGTATAGTTGTTTTCCTTACACTGTCATATTACTGTTATAGACTACTGCATTTTTACGGTCTATCCTAGATAGACTGACATATGCCAAGTATACAGGCATATACAGACACGTCCTCAATTTAAACAGCACACACAGATTTTCCTCGCACCATTCATAAATTCTAGCCTTCTCTTCTTCAAATGCCTCACTTGGGTATATTTCAGCTGTGGATTTTTGAAACTGTATTTTTTGACCTCCGTCTTCAGCAGACCTTTAAAAATCTTCTCTGTTTTCTTTGTGGTTATAAACCTAAAGCCAGGCAGTCTGAGTCTGCCTACAGTAAAACACTCATCTGGGATTATGAGCCATTTATTAATCTCAGCTCAGTAATACTATGAGAGCCTCGCTTCAGAATCCAATGAATATTTCACACTTTCATTTCATATGCAATCTCTGTGCTCAGAAGTGTGTATTTCTGGGTATCATTCTGGGCGGTTTATTTTTCTGTGTGTGTGTCTCCCACTGCATGTGTGTTTGGGGAATGATTGTGTGGCACTTTATTTGATCTCAGTATTGAAATGTGTATTTTGTAGTATGTGTGTGCTTTTATATTACGTTTTTGCAAACGTATTTTAGTTTTGTACAGCTTCACTGCATTCAGAGGATATTAACAAAAAGCATTACTCTCCTTTTTGAGAGAATATGAGGAGAGAGTTCAAAACATAGAGACAAACAGCCCTCCTACACACACACAAACTTACGCTGACAGTCATTTTAACTCATCCTCGATGCATAAACCTGCTAGACCAGCTTCAAGTCTGGATCCAATATTCAAATGATCCAACGCTTATCTGATCATTTTACTTCAAGCCAGACTGATATACTTCCCCTTCTCTGATAACAACTTAATGTTTCCTCAAAAAATGTTTGAAGTGAACTGACTGCACTAAATCACCACCATCACTGATCTAAGTAGCTTTTAGCTCAGTCAGCTCAGCTGTGATCCACATTTGTTACTTCCTCGTAATAGTCATACTAAATGAGAGTAAATGC
The DNA here is from genome assembly GCF_900880675.1 of Sparus aurata. Classification (NCBI taxonomy): domain Eukaryota; kingdom Metazoa; phylum Chordata; class Actinopteri; order Spariformes; family Sparidae; genus Sparus; species Sparus aurata. The sequence continues at coordinate 27,211,158 of NC_044195.1, read as the reverse complement.
CAAAGAGACATTCGATCTGATCAATCGAATGGCTAGCAACCTGCTAACATCAGACTGGATGTACTACTGAATTGAAAAAAGTCAGTCAATGCTGAACTTCATCCTGTGTTACTAGTGATGCTTCAATTTACAGATACACCTACTGAAATGCATTTTAAATGACACAAACTAATCTGACTGAAGGGACTGTTTTCCCCTTGCATATGAAGCTTGAGATCATTTGTTTATTACATGACCTGAGGAGGCGGTATTGTCACAAGATGCACATTTCCATTACTCTCTGGACATTTGATCATAGGCTGCTACAGCATTTACGATCATCTGACAACATTCATTTCAGATTTGTGTGTAGTGATGCAAGGACATGACGCAAAAATGTTACTAGGGTCTGACCAAGTAAGACTGCTGTTGAGACATTTACGTTTCAAACATTAATTGTCATATGAGTTCAACATGTTAAAATGCCAACCACGAATACAACTAAACTCTTAATTTCCTTAGGTGGCAACTTAACATTTCTTTGGCTTTAATTTTCTATTTTAGGTTGAGATAATGCTGTGCTTATGATATGATTAGGTTCAGGAACAAAACCCACTTAGCTAAGGTTAGGAAAATCATTAAATCAATCAAATAAATCAATTATCTATTTGGGTCAACACAAACAAGGCACAAGATGGTCTAAGGTCTTAATTAAACGCCTGGCTGGAAATGGACTCGGGGTCTCCTGAAAAGCATCCAGTAGTGTCACACTTGAAAGTTTAAATTCAGTATCAAACTGAAGTCACTGGCTTGACAGCCTTCCCGCCTGTAACTGCACTGTCATCCCATTTATCTCCCGATACATGATGTAGAAAAGTCAATATGGTATGTAGCCTATGACTGGTACAAAGGTGAACATATCAGTGATTTGCAGAAACATTTTATGCTAGCGACTGAGCTGAACTGCTGCCACATTAAAGTAAAGGTGTGCATGTCTGAAAAGGGCTATAAATAACTTTTACTGGCATGTCTGTAACACTTTATCGCCATAGTAACAGCACAAATCAGTACCTCCTGGAAGCACGGGCATTTGGCTTTGTGCCAACTTTTTGCCCTACTGCCCTGGAAACCCTTAAAGGTGTAGTGCATGAAAGTACTGCATCGCATGACTGTTAATTGGCATCTATAAAATACAGAGCACTGCATTGTGAGATTGTGAGCAGACAGTAGTGTAGATGCCACAGATAGCACTGTTTCCTTCCATTCTGGAACTTTTCGGTGGCAAAGGGTAAATTTGCAACAGTCAGACCAATGCATGCTGCTCTCCAAGTCTCCACAAAACCATGGCAACAGGCTCTCATAATAGTAATCCCCTGGGTCAGTTCCTGGTCTCCTGACTCTGTTATTACTCCTGTCACAGAGGAGTCATGGTGCTGCTGGGCTGCAGCTTAGTGGGACATGTAACAACCCCCAACACACACTTAGAGCTCATCAGGAAAAACTCATCCGGCAGAGAAAACAATCAAGGATGTAAACATTTCCAAAATGTCATGTTTGTTTAGTTCTCATCAGACACATTTCTACAGCAGGTCTGTGTTAACCTTGTCAAGGCAATAACGCAGATGATGACACAAGGTTATAATCATTTCAATTTTGCTAGACTCAGGCTAAGAAAGTTATTTTGGTCACAAGATCTAAAAGCCAAGATCTGAACAGAGGCCTGAGTCCTGTTTAGAAAGAGAGAGAGGGATCACTTCACTACTTCCCAAAGGTTCTTTTAGCCCCGAGAGAAACTGCCAACTAATGCAACTTTGTTCTTAATTAGTTCAGAGAACCTCCAACACATCCTGCAGTATTTATACACCCTTAAAGGCATACAGTACGAGCCGAGGACAGGGAAATATACTGTACATTATATTTTCTAGCCAGTAGCTTCTTCTTTAACTTTTTTTAAGCTGTGACCTAAATGAAATATTCAGTACACCATAGGACACGGGCTCATTAAAACATGTTGATACTGTTTTAATGTGTGAGAGGCACCAAGAGAAAGTTTAAGACTCATCTAAGGTCCTATGTCATGGTTAAAAAAGCCCTTTATGTAGAACATTCATCACATTCTTATAACACCGATGTCTATGAAATGGTATGAAATAAAAGTCGATTCTCCAAAGGGGAAAATGAAAAATGACACGTTCCTCAGGGGACTGACAAAAAAAGAATGGAGAGTATATGGATTGAGTTTGCCAAGTCTCCAAAAGTGAATTGCTAATGACACTGCCTAACGCTGAAGGCAAGTTAAAACCTTTTCCCTTTGAATTTTGCTTGTGAGGCAATATTCCATCCAAGGAGTGGCTTATAGGCCACTGCAGCTCAATACTCTTGAGCGGGAACACACACACACACACTCACAAGATACCCCCTTTTTTCGTACAAGCACATGTACGCACACTGGGTTACGAGACTAATTAATAGGTATAAATCAAAAGGATCACGTGCATTATATGACAGATATCAAAAGGTTGGAAGGGTTAAAGATGGTTGATTTTGTGGCTCTGTGTAGAGAACGAGAGCTGCCCACCACTTGTTCCTCCTTTGTGAACTCCCTGGCCGGATATTTGGTGAGTCACATCATGCGTGTCTGTGTACTCTGCTTACTGCTGGTCAGCCAGGAAACAGGCCATTTTAATTAAAGTCTATTACAGTCTAACCTCACACGAGTTAGTTTCACTTCACGGGTATTAATTAAGAAGATAAATGTGACATGGCTGTTTGTGGAAAGCCTAAAGCCAAATAAAACCACTGAATTCCTTGTTCAGAGTTTCTGTTCTTTTATAATAAAGGAAGTGGAATTAAATGATGTAAAACTCTCCAACCAATTTTGTTGATTACTTTTTCAGATTTTAAGATATAGCAATCAGATTAAGTCATTCTTACCTTGTCCTTGTCCTCCACCAGATCACTGAGTATGTCATCTGGGTCCAGAATCCCCCCGTCACAGTATTCAACATGATGAGTCCGAACCAGAAAATCTCCTTCCTGTATCACACGACACAAATAATGTGAATGAACAACTATATGGGAATAAACCTTACACTTGCTGACCAATATCCCCATTAAACTTATAGTATACACACAAATGTATCTGAAAAATCTTTGAACGGTGGCTGCGGGTGTCAGTCACCATTAAAGCCTCTTTTAATTAAATCACCCTCTAATTAAGATTAATGGTTCACTGTAATTTATAAACACAATCCAGAGTGTGATGCATGTTGTTAATCAGAAATAAGGATATCATTCAGCCTGGTGAAAACCCTCCCCAACTTGAATAAGTCTACTCACTTTTAATATTTTATCTTCTATCTACAACTTCAAATTAACAGTGCAGCATCTGACTTCCTCAGTCAGGGTTCAACAATAACTTTTAAAAGTGGTTGCCAAAGTTAAAATATGGTTGCAATTTATAGTCACCGTATATTTTGAGTATTTAAGATGCTATGCAGTTTAGCATCAGATTAATAAGATGTGACATTAAAGAGCAAAAAAAACATCTGTGTAACTTGTCAAGTGGAGTGTAATCGATGTGTCACTTTTTGAAGGTTGTGTGGTACATGTTTTGTAGTTTAACTTTCTGTACAGCTCAAAGCTGGCAGGGTATTTCGCCACCCAAGGCTTCACAAATGTTATTGCTGTTCTTAGTTCAGATTCCTCTGGTTCTTTGTCAGTTGAATCACTTTGCACATTCATTTGTTATGTTGTCAAACTTTTCACCTAACAGTCGCACAACTTAATTTTGCCATGGTCTCTAAAATAGGGTGCCTGGGTGCATGCGAGTGAATGTCGCATTGTCCAGTTCTGGTTTCATGTGCAAAAGGAATATAAAAATGCCATTATTTGCAACCAATAAAAAAAAAAATCTGCCCTCAAATTTCTTACAAAAAAGACATGCCGGACGAGACAATAACTCATGATGGGATCATCGAAAATGCATAAAGGAGAAAGGTCTTTTCAACTAATTTAAAACATGGTTCAGGATTTTATTCATCCCAATGGATACATGATAAAGAAACACTTACAGGGACTTTTTCCGAAATAGTGCAATTCACGATTTTTTGTTATAATAATTTGCAAACTCACTATGAAAACAAAATCAGTGCCACCCGACTTTATCCCCCTGATTTACAACATATACCTCTCCTTGTTTAACTCCACATCCCCACTCCCTCTCACTCTACCCTGCTCTTTGTTTCCTTCCTCCTTACATCTTCCCCATCTTTCCCTCTGTGCCTCGTTCAGATTACAACTCCAGCCTTGCTCTTTCTCTCTCCCTCCTCACTCCCGCTCTCCGCTGTGTTGGGTCTGTGATTAATGACATCGACACTGCACTGGACAGCTGACTACATAGAGCTGGTTGTTGAACAACATATTGAGACAACACTCACATCCACACGCGCAAGTACACACAGAAACACACAAATAGCCTTAGGAGAGGTATGACTCAAAATGTTACATGGGGCTGCTCCATTAAATCACTTTTTCAGGGTCAGGTGCTTGTCAATGCTTTTCAAAAACTCCCATCAGGGAGAGGGCAAGACAGAGCAAGGTGCTCTGTGTCCCTGGATATCACTGAAAGTCCTGCTGTCAATAGCAGTTCCTGCACTAAACCTGGCACTACAGCAATAAATTACTTTTCAAATATTTTTACAATTTTGACAATTAGAAATATGCCAACTGACAAGTGTGATCATATTAAGAAATGAAGGGACGATAAACAATTGTTTTTTCCAATGCCAATATCAAGGCAATCTTAACTAATTTTAGCTAGCTAAACTGAAATAATATGTTTGAAAAATAATCTTTAGAATCTGTGGCCTGCAGTGCATTCAGAGATAGTGACACATCCACCTACTGAACCTTGTTACCTTGGATTTTCAAGTTCTTTTTATTTATTAAAGATTTCAGTTAAAAGACTTGTGTAAGAATTACTTTGAAAATATGTGATGACTGTCTCAGTTATTCTTCCAACTTTTCTTAATGGGTTGGAAAAACATAGAAAGCAGGATTTAAAACAAACAACAGTTTAAAATGCTTTGTGTAGTAAGGCTATAAATAAGTAAAAGGTGTGACATGCTTATTCTATAGTAAAAACACTGATATTACACTGTAGTTCATTCATAGGTCGACTGAGATATTTATGTGTTACGCAAAACATACAAAGTTTAAGTACTGAGTGTAGTCATTCTTCACTGTCACCTGGCAACTGCTGATATAATGAACACATAACTAACAAATGTGGTTGTTTACTTACTCAAGATAAAGCATTTATCCCAAGTAAAACATAACCTGGGTCCATAGAAAAACACATTTCTTTTTCTATTATGTCACAAAACCAACTACCATTCAACCATTACTGTTACACAAGACTCTGACGTTGCTGGTGTTTATACTGTTAAATTGTCTCTCCCTCCCTCCCTCCCTGCTGGAATTCATTGTATGACTCCATTGTAACACTGACTTGGGCGACACCCAGGCCAGATGTACGAGAGAGAGGTTTTCAAACATGGTGATTACATTGTTTTATTCTCTCTTTTTTGCACAGCATTTATCTTCCTCGAGCACTATCAGTCAGAGTTTTGGGGCATATTAACTCTGGTACAACACCTGAAAGTTTTTTTTATTATTATTACTAGGGAAAATGCTGCTCTGCTTTGCACATAACATCTCACAGAGACCAGTGTTTCTATTCCCACTTAGAATAGTTTTACATGTTGTCTATGCTGGTTTAACGGGAAGTCCTTAGTCCATCATGCAAATACAAACAGTGGGTCACTACACAAACAACTTCACTGATGCCTTGACAAAAACAGAAGATTAACTTGAAAAAAAAAAAGAAAAGAAATGATAAATGCAAATGACAAGAAAAGATCAGGATGAAGATTTTATCCTGTGGGTAATGGGGGCGGGACTTGATAAGCTTTGGCTTCTCCCGCTTTTCACTTTCGGCCATGTGTATTGTATTATTTGAACAATGATGAAATGTGATGTTTATGAATTGACATGCCCGAAATAAACAACATAAATAAATAAATAAATAAATAAATAAACTCCATGTTTTACCTTCTTATAGAAAACACAGCTCCAGAGATGTATGAAGGTGACATTTTCATTAGTTTGCTAATCTTTTATGTCAACAAAGCCCACCTTCGTCATCCTGTAAAGGTCGTCCTCGGGGTGCCTGGGGGCCCCTGCTGACCCGCAGTACAGTTCACACATCCAACTATACCTTTCACTTTTCATTTCAGTTGATATTCGGCTTTAGATGTGCAAGGTCCCAAACAAATTAGCAATTCATCAAATTACAAAAGGCCAAATGACACATCATAAACATGGAGCTTTCAGACACCCTGGAGATCCGGGGCCTCAGGGCAGTTTGCTCGCTCTGCTCACTTAGCTAGTAATCTATCTCTCTGTGCAGTGTTGTGTTTTATTTGAGCTGGAGAGAATCTTTTTCTTCTGTTATTATGCGGTTCTCCTGCATAAGCACTAAAAGGTATCAAAACCATATAAGTAACTTATCAAGAAAAAAACAACATAATTTGTTGGCCATTTGATGTCATATGATCACAAAAGCAAAGCTGCTTGCCTTTCTGCATTTCTTGTTATTAGAAGCCATATTCAGATATGGAACTAAGGCAACATTGTTGGCGTAATTCATCTGTTAAAGTGATGCTATTTTGTCATTATATGTTGTGTTAATGTTCCTTACATTATGAATGAATTAGTTATTTCTAACATCTTTACTTGAAGTTGCACTGTTTTGTTGACTGTTCTGAACTTCACATGACTCAGGCCTATATCTGGAGTGAAATGACCACCATTTGCCTCATGCTGTGTGACAAATCTCTTTTGCATTGAGTTGATCAGATTGTTGATTGTGGCCTATGGAAATGTGGGTCACTCCTCTTTCAAAGTTGTTGGAACGTAGAACATGTTGTACAAACCGATCTAGAGCAGCAAAACAAGCTCAAAGTCAGGTGAGTATGCATGCCATAACTGGGAAAATTTCAGCTTCCAGGAATTTTGTGTGGACAAATGGCATAACGATGGGCCTCAGGATGATGTCATGGTATCTCTGTGCTTTCAAACTGTCTTCATTTAGAACAGAAATTCATCACTGAAGAAAACATTTCTCAAAAGTGCCTTTGTAAGGACAATGAGCAGATAGATGAGCTAAATTCTCAAAGCTTCTCAAAGCAAATTCTCACAATTATCCTTAGTTGTCACACTTGAATGATTATTTAAGATATTTAAAACTGGCCACTGCAGATGGAGGACACACCTGCCAGGACACATGAATCAAAATTTAATTAAAATTAAAGGTCTTGATTACAGAAGAAAAACGAGACCTCGGCTTGTTTTTAGGTCAAAAAACATCTTTGATCTCTTTTTACAATAGGAAAGCCGTACAGCTAAAGAGATGAGAAATGGAAAGCTAGAGAGATAAGAGCTGTGAGCACACTGATCTAATCTGATATTCAGGGGGAGTGCAGGGATAATGTGTTACATATTTTTTCTGAACTGCAGAAACCCCATGCCTCCATGTCTGGCAGTTTAAAAACCTAGAGGGACATTTAGATATTGTAGGACTAAAGATAAGAGTTGTAAACACGCTGATCTAATCTGAAATCAAGGGGATTAGCATTTAATACAGCTTTTTGCCTGATACTATTACAGATAATATTGGCCAATTTTATGTTCTTGACTCTCAGGATATGATCTAAAAATGATCATCAAGTTGTAGTAAAAATCCCACCAGACTTAAAACACCATGTAGACCTGTCAGTGCTAGGTATGTGTTTAACCCCCCACCTCTCCCCAAACCTTTATCTCTTAACAGTAGGCCTTTCTAGTCGGGCACTGACACAAGAGTTTGGTATGCCTGCTGTTGTCAAAACTGGAGGCAGTGCAAGAAATGGACGTGGTCACACCACATGATACTGATGTGGGTCACTTTAAATGAACTCTTGTGCTCCCTCTATAAAATCATCCATCCACTGCACACATTTGCAGCTGAATACTGTAATAGGTTGATTCAGTTATGTCATTAATTCTGGGACGTATTAGTTTATAGGCAGGAGTTTATAGTAGGAGTACTGATGCGTTAGAAAAAAACTGAATCTGAGTGAGATTGTCTCTTGACCCATCTTGATACCACGCAGTAACAAAGCTTGTCTTCTTTGACAGTCAACACAAGAATATTGCAGGAGGAAATGCCATGGCAACCATTACTCACCATGTTAACATTTCAGCATGCCAAATTTAAGCCGTGCAAAAAGGCGATTTTTCACTCATCTAATGAGGCAAAGTGTATCTTGATCGTTCAAAGTCAGATTTCATTGGCGTGTTAGTAACTACTAGTCAGACTTCATAAATGTTAATGTTTTTTTAAGCACTGTCTGATGAGCTGCAATCCACAGTGGCATGTAAAACATTTAAATTAATCAATGATTACATTTACCAGCCAGGATGATCTGTATACAAGGGCATTCATTCTTGTAGCATAATGGCTTAGCTATGGCAAGCTTGTCAGGCTAATTTAGAAAAGCATGTGTGCCATCACAGGCTCCATAACTTAGAGAATAGAATAGAATAGAATAGAATAGGATAGAATAGAATAGAATACAACTGAACAACTGAAAAGAGAGACATAGATCTTCCCCAAGTAACCTCGGGGACAAAATACATTTTTGTATACATGTATGTAATGTATGTCATGCTGTTACTATAATACTATAACCGGTTGGCACTTTCAAATCCAAAAGTTGGCAGGAAACTCACTATCCATAGTGAACACACCCTATTTTTCCCTAATAATGCTACACTAGGAGTCTGTTTTGTATACAGGAACAGTAGAGCTAATTAGCTGCTACCTGTTAGCAGCAAACAGAGATAACAGAGCTAACAACTAACGAAGCTAATGCCTTACCACTGCTAGAGCTAACAGTTACCAAAGGTTCACACACGGCAGGATTGAGAGTTGAACTTTTAACTAACAACTATACATGACAATAACAAAGTAAAGAAATATTATTTTGATTTTGGGACTGTTTGGGACTAATAGAATAGAACAGAATAGAACAATATAGGTGTCAGGCTGCATAAACACATTCCTGCAGTATGTCTGCAAACACAGCGGCACGTGTCTCCTCCCATCTCCTCCCTCCCCTCGTCAGAAATAATTGCCTGTGCTCTGGCATGAGGCCACAATGTTTTACGGTTTTATCAGCTTGTTTGGCCACGCCTCATCAGCATTCCTTTCCCTGGCTAATGAAAATACAGCACACACCCACATAGGCTGGGACCCTTTGTTACATATCCACCTTACAATGTACATGTGCAAGTGTAAACATACAAAAGTGTACACAACCTTACAAAAGGTACTTGTTTCAATACTTGTGGCCATTTTTGGACCACAACCATGAAACTCGTAGCACCAACATGGTGTCTTACATAGATAGAGTCCAATAACAGAAACATATACTGAATAAATTTATATTTTAGAGACACAATTTATTCAATTTTCAACATAAATAATGCATAGATACATTGATGTGATTGTCCCAACTCGATAAAATACAGAATACAGCAGACTGAAACTGAACCACACAAACAGGCATCCATAAACACACAAGTACACACTTGTCTGTTTTGCCAAAGGTAATTAAGAAGTCTGTCAACAAGCTGATAACTTCCTGACAACTCCCCACAAAAACAGACCTCCGCTCCCTTCCCTCTCGTCTCTTTCTCTGTCCACGATTCTTCTTCACCTTGCTATGCCAGTTATCTCCCTTTTTATATTCATCATCTTTGTTCTGATTACTTCAAAAGTCATTTCCTTCCCGTTACCTTTCTACAAGAACCTTGTGTACTATTGTTTTATTTGCTATTGGATACCATCATTCTCCTTATCCCATGCCACAATTTCTGCTTGCTTCCCTGTTCATCCATCAAGACTGATAGCTCCATATTATAGCTGTCAGCAAGCTCTTTATGCCTCTTGATTTTTATAACAAATTATTACAGAACATGATGCATGTTACCTGATGTAATGAGTGAGGTGAATAATTAATTAACCTCATAATCAGACACTTGCTGAGTGACAAGCCTACTGACTGACTCCCTTCAACAGCATAACCCCAGCCTTGGCATACTAACTACTACACGTGTCTAGAATCTGTCTGAGTGGTTGTAATGGAACCAGGTACCAGGGCACACCTCAGTAGATTGGTATTGGCTATATTAAATCCAGCCAAATTAATTTTCGTTCTAGTGCCCTTTAATTATCTATAAATTGATACTGTTATTAACCCTAACCCAATTTTTGGCCAACAAGGAATACGTTTTAAGAAGTAACCAGGCAGCTAAAATGTCTTTCAATACATTCAGATATGTTGTGCATGTCATACATACCAGATTGACGTACATGTATGTATGATTATGCTCACAGTACATATATATGTGCTGACTATCATACCGGGAGGTGGAGGTGATGGTGGTGGAGTTACAGCTACACAAGGAGGCTGCCAGTGACCGCTGATTAATCCTGTGGACCATGGCGTTTCAATGTTTGTAATTAAGACACCACTTGATATTTTTATGTAGCGCTAAGGACAATTTCCAGCTGTTTGTTGGGCTTAACATGAGCTGAGTCAACGGAATACTTAGAAGAGACTTTTCAATGCAGTAGTAGCACGATAAAAGTCTGGTGTATCCTCAGCTCTCTCTTGATGTCTTTTATTTTCTTGTCCCATGTGCCTCTTCTATCCCTGTTTTGATTCCATGCTTGGTAACACAAAGGGGCATACTAATTCTAATAATTGGGCTGTGATCAATGTGAAACTCAAAATAAAAACCAAAGCAACTAAAAAAACAAAACAAATCCTCTCTGAAACTGAACACATGACAAGGATCCCCTCACTAAATGTTATGTTAATGCTTATTCTGAGTGTTAGCGCCTCTTAAGCACTGCCGTGGGAACGCCAACAAAGTAACTGATAAGAGTGAGTTGGCTACAGTGGATGCACGCAGGAACACACAAGATTAAAAAAATGTTTTTAATACAGGCAGCATACTTTCTGATTAGGAGGAAGCAGATGGGGGGAGGGGAGGGGAGGGGAGGGAGAGACGTACAGACAGCGAGCTGTCTCTGTGACAATTTAAAAACATGATTTGCCTAGCACTGGGAGGGAGGATTAGGGACTGGACTGCTCTACGGTACACACATATCCTGCCTTTTCTAATCCTGGGACACATTAACAGCCATAATTACACAGCTACAACAGATTAGTGTTGCAGCGAAATGACTGAGTGATGGGAAGAGAGTGAGAAAAATACACGGAAACAAAAAAAAAGGGAGAGGAGGGGGTGAGGAGTTAAGGAGAATACATATTCTCCATCCCAGAGAGGAGGAGGAGAATGAAATTCAGGAGGAGGCAGTCAAAGAAGGTAAAAGGGGAGACAAAAGCAAACACTAACAAAAGGAGCGTATTTAACAATAAAAAAGGAGAAGAGAAAGTGGCCAAAACAATCAAAAAGTGGGAAGACAATGACGGCAAAAGGAGAAGTAAAATCAGAAATTACAAAGGGAGATTACAAAATGCTGACAAAGGTGTGGGAGAAGAGTAGGAAGAGCGAAAGAAAACAGAAGAAGAAGAGCCGTGGGAGAGAACGTGCTTAACAAGGCACTGCATTCACGCATACAGGAAACAAAGTATTTACACACTCCAAAGCCTAATCGATATAGCAGGGAGGTGCATCATTACACACATCGTAGCTCAAGGAAAACACCTGGAGCACTCACTCTGCCTCTCAGTGAACATTAATAACGCCTCATATGTTGCTGCTCTGGTGTTTGAGCTGAAATAAACATCACTGCAGCATTGTCCGTCTTAACATTCTGTTTCTTATTTCTTAAGTCTGAATTAAAATTAATTTGTCTTCAGAAAGTATGGTATAAAGTGTATCCCCCTGATGTTTTTCTAACTTATCTGCTTAGTGAGTCAAAAATGTGATAACTCAAGAACAGCATTTCTTTATATCAATGCTGTTCAGGCTGGCTCAAACAATTTGACCGGAGTAACACCTGTGTAGGCAGTTAGCAATATTCTTTGTACTATTATTTCAATTTCAAAGGCACGTGTTTGAAGTTGCGACTTGTTAAACGTTGCTCAGTCCCATCTGTTATTTCAGCGAACTCTGCGTAATTCTGCATCTCCACTGACCATGTGGTGGCGCAATCATAAGTAGAGTTCCAACCATTAATTGCTGAAAGAACTATTTTGATAATCAATTCATCGTTTCAGTCATTTTTCCACAAAACTATTCAAACCAGTCTCCTAAATGTGAGGATCTGCAGTAGAAGAAAAAAACGCTGGGTTTTGAACTGTTGGTCGGACAGAAGAAGTTATTTGAAGACATCACTTGGACTCTGAAAAATGGTGATGAGCAATTTTTTTTAAACTTGTTGGACATTTTATAAACTAACAATTTATCGATTCATAGTGAAGATAATCAGCAGATAAGCTGATAATAGAATTAATCAATAGTAGCAACTGTAATTACTGTGTAACCTAACGGAGCAATGATGTTAAAGTCTGATCACCAGAACTGGACACATGAAAGAAAAGCTAGCTAGACTCCCTCCTTTGTATAATGCGGGAGGAGCACGAGTGTACACAGGATCTCTCTGTGAATTAGCAGGAGCAAATTGAGTAAACAAGAGTTCTGTCAAGTTGTTATCACAACTAGCGTCTGTTTTCAAAGTGTTTGCCTAGCTGATGAGCGCAGGTGGAACAAATTTCACTCATGGTGGCTCTGTTCCATCACATGTCTCAGCAAAGCAATGCACGTGAGCCAGTATGCACAACACTATGACCCTGGAACTAGCTCACCAAATTGGTATGCAGTATCAATTTTTCCTGTGTTTGACCTACTACAGCAGAACAAAATGTCAGAAAAAGAGATGCAATATCATCACAGTTTATATTCACTGACACAAAGAAGTGAGAAGATTTTAAATGTAATTGACTACAAAAGAAGTGTACACTGCTCCTGCAGTTGTTTAGCCATTTAAATAAATCTAAACTGCACGCTATTGATCTGTACTTCTAGCGGAACAGAGTTATCTCACGAAAAGAGAACTGGGGGGAGGAGGAAGTGTTGAAACAGGAATAGGAGTTTACATGAAAGGGAAGCCAGAGGTTTCCAGCTTTGTGGAGAGCGATGTGGAAGGCCATGCACTTGTGAGAAGAAGAGGATGGTATATGAGATGAACACGAGGAGGGGAGGGCTGATGTACAGGTAGATCAAAGCACATTAAGAGGCAAAACAGGTACAGAGAGAGATAAAGATGAGGGTGGAAAAACTGAGTGATGTCTCGGTGTCTGTCTCACACAAACACAAAAACACACACACACACACACAGCTTCGACATCTCCCCTTCAATCACAACCGTGGCCATCTATCTATATGACTGGTGTGCTTTTTGAATAATGGAGCCAATATGAAGCGAGTCACTGAGAAGATTTGGTCGTCTGATGGGGGTCACAGGGTTCCCGCCCTGAGAGCAGCCCGGGGAATCAACAGCAGTCATAAAGGAATCACCAGAGGGAGTCATTTGCATTTTACACTCACAACTAAAGTGGAAACGACTCATTTCTGCTCCTGTCTGCACCATCACAACTCATATCAGACATGCTTTTAATTTTTTATACCGCAATTATGGAGAACTGGACCTCCATGGCTTTGTCTAATTTCCCAAGACTTTGAGATGTGAAAATCATATGGCCCCATTCATGGTGTAAAAATGACAGAGCTTTCGATTATTCTTTTATGACTTCAGGGAAAAACCTCAAATGTTATGAAAGAGCTGTTTCATAAAAAGTTATCTTGCCTCTTTCAGGAGTTCATAAAGATCTTCACACATTATTACAAAACTACTTCTGACAAATGACTACTGTCGCTAACTGATGACTGAAAAGTCAAATGGACTCAGAAGAGTTAAAGTCACATTTGTTTAACGTTCTTTCTTCATGTTCTTCGGCACACGAACTATTTGGTATCAATGAAAATTAAACACAACTCTACAGCTACAGTGATTTCCAGCATGGGTTTTGTAGGGGATTTAGAAGGTGAGTGCATATTGAGATGTACCTGCTGCCACATTATCTGTTTAGAGCCACTTTCAAAGCATTCCAGTCCTTTTCCTTTTGTCTCCATTACATAAATATGTTACGTGTTTCGTAACCACATTTGCCAGATCATTGCAAAAAATGTGTGCTTATGTATATGTTTTGTGAATGTTAGAATAGCAGTAATATCTACAGTTGCATTTATACTATTACTACAAGGGATATTGGGATCGGGGTCCAAATATGCGTGTGCCTGGGTATGCAAGAACAGTCAAATAATCATGTTTCGCATTACTTTTTGGGACCAAAAACACTTAGTAAAAAATCAGATATGTCACAGAATAAGCAATCAAGTGAGGCACTAAAATATCCCTGACTAATTTTGAGTCATCTCTATTTATGTCTTAATATTGGTATCAGTATCGCCATCTGCCCCAAAAATCTAGTATTGGACGGTCAGGCTCTAGTATTCAATCATTATGGTATTAGTGTAGTATTAGCCTATCACTACATAATATTGTATAAAACTATGATGAAGCCTTGGATCAGCCAAACAAGCCTTCTGTTTCCATTCCTTCAGGGATCAATGTAGCTGATTCTCATAATAATACCTGACCCTCGGAGCAGATAAACCAAAACATGTAGTTCTGTGTCAGAAAGTCGAGGCTAACTGTGACGAAAAGTGCAGTTTGAGATGTATGATCTGTACCTGCTCCAGGAGTTTTCTGTATCTCTGCGTGGCTTGCTGGATGAGGTCCCTCACGGTCCAGCCCTCCTTGCAGGGCACCACCACACCTGTCTGCCCAAATGTCACGGTCACCTTCATTACGACACTTTCCACTTCATCCAAGACGCGGGGCCCCTCTGGATGTGGAGGCGATTGGGGTAACGTTAATGCAGGAAGGCTCCAGAAAGACTCGATTAAAGAGGCAAGTGGATGTGACCAAAAAAAAAAAATGATAGTGGGTGGCTTGAGGTTAAAGACACTTACATCACTCAAGACAACTTATTTAAAAAGTCACACAGCTTGTCAGAGTGGTTTCAAAGTCAAAGGAGCTCCTTAATCAGACTGTCAGGTGTGTTTACTGTCTGTCCGTCCCATTACTACCCACCAAGCAACGACTAATGAACGACTAATTACATCCAGCTCTGTTAACACTGCCTCATGCTACAGTCACCTGGGTCATCACACCCTTTTCTCATCACCTCACATCACCAGTAGCATCACCCAACAAGTGTTCACACTACTCAAGTTCGTCCATGTAACTTATAAAACTTCAGTTTCCAGACAGACAGTTTTTTTTAATGCTGGAGCAGAGCCGTTAGCTGTTGTCATGACATTTTCTTTAACGTTACCGTTAACTTGACTCCACTTGACCAGAGAAGGCTAGCCTTGTCAAGCTAGCTCCACTTGGGGCTAAAGATGGTTAGCTTGATTCTGTAAACCCGGTCCGGGCTGAGGGGCTAACAAGCCGAGGACGAGCGTCAAGAAACCCTCCACGCTACATGAGGTGACTTGTTACTACTCGTTTCGACGTGTGTGATAAAGTTTATCCGAAGTTTCTTACGAGCTGACTCCCGCGCTAAGCTAACGTTAGCCACCTTAGCTGAACTTTGGAGGGAGGGATGGATGCAGTCGCTCGGGCATCACTCCACAAGTTTGTTTTGTTTTTTTTTCTTCCTCTCGCAAGTTTTCCTTTTCTTCCGAGCGGCCGGGAGCATCCACTTCATCACCGACACGCTCAAAAGTGAGGCCACGTCGCCGTTATTTTATGTATTTTTTTTTACATTCCAGGACGAGCTTGAAGCGACGTTAAAGCAGTGAGCGGACCACAGTGTGTTGGGGGAAAAAGTTTTTGGGATTCCTTCAGAGCCGTCCGCTCCTCCCGGCCAGTTCCTGACCAGCAGCTCCTCCACCGCTGCTCACTGTCACTTTCTTAAAGGGGAAGTGCTCCAATTACTGTCGGCTGAAAGCGTGCAGGGAGACAACGTGCAGGTCATGGATCCTCATTCTCAGACCACCAGACAAAGAAAGAACAATCCCTATCAGTTCATAACTTTAATGGTATGTGCTTGCATTTCTAAAACTTTTATTCTTTTCCAGTCTACAGACCGCTCAAAGTAGACTTAAGTACGCTAAACTCTCACACACAGAGCAGGTTAAAGGATACAGCTGCTGATATTTTCATTATTGTCAGTAGATCCCATGAAAAGTTGCTGGTAGTGACAAACAAACAGATTTAAGAAAAGAGGCTCTAATCCAGGAGCGTTACAATGTGTTATTCATATATTTATTGATGCGTAAAATCAAATCAAATCAATTTTATTCATATAGCCCCAAAACCACAATTGCCTGTTGTGAATGACATCCTTCCAAAAGATGGAGGAAACCTCAGAGGAGTGATCCCTCTCCAAGTACGGCAGACATGTAATAGATGTCGCATGTACAGAACAGAATAACATAACCACAGTTTACATATTGCAGAATATCTGATGAAAGTAATGTTATAACATATGTGAAGTGTCCAGGAAGACTTACTGACTCCTTTTTTACTTCATTAATATTGCAAGTGTCAAAATTCAGAGTTTGAATGTATTCTCTAAATCTACATAGTGCCCCTTTCAGGGCAATTTTAACGTACGTGTACTGAAGCATTTCCATTTTTTGCTACTTTATACTTCCACTCTGATACATTTTGAGGGCAAATATTGTACTTTTTACTCACCACACTTAATTGAAAACTTTAGTTACTAGTTGCTTTGGAGAGTTCATGCTGCATCAGAGACAAAGTAGCACATTTTTTTTACTGTATTTTATCAGATAAAAAAAAAAAAACACTGATTCTGATTTTCTTTTTTTTTTTAAATAAGCACAAGTGACCATTTTAAATTACATTCAGCCTTCTGATCCATTGTTAAGAAGATATTGATTGGAGCTTTAGAGTAGAAGTGTAGTCATATTTACAGTCATCATAATATCACAAATAAATGCACTACTTTTGACAAATAGTGGCACTATAGACACTTTCCAAGAAGACATTTAGATTTTTTCATGATATTAGAAAATCACAGTTAGTCTATGAACGGTAAAAATAATGATTCCATTCAGCTGCTTCAGTTTCGGGGTTCTGATTTTATTCATGCATCAGTAATATTATATGAATTTGTTTATCTGTTTGGTTTGTTTTCTGATCATTATTAAAAGGCAAAACCGCAAAAACCTCAGACATAAAAAAACAAAAAACATGCAAAAAAACAGATAAAGTCAAAGACTGACTGAATTATTTTATAAAATCACCATAAATAGTAATAAATGGTTTGCCTTTGTTAAATATAGAAACTTGGCACAATTCTTAGGATATAATTACTGTCAAAACTATAAAAGATCCACATTAATACAGCAGACAGTCAAATTTGCATCTCCCGAACCTTGAAACCTCATCAAACCCCTCTGAACATCTGGCTGACACCAGCTCAGCATTGTAGCGTTGAAGCCAGCCAAAACACTGTATTTTCCAAACATTTTGACTTCTCACAGTCTGATTCATCTTCAAAGAGGAATCCCCTCCCCAAGAGGTGGAGTTTGGCTTTGTAATTAGCAGCTCAAATGAATGCATGTGTATGTCTGCTAATTGATTTGGGCTAGGTTTAGTTTCTGGGTCACTGAATTCCATTGCTACTAATGAACCCCATGGGAGGAGGAACATTGTGCATGCATGCATTTTTTTTCATTATCTTTCTTTCTTTCTTTGGTGAAAGTTTGAAAGTTAGAAGTGTGCTTGAATAATCTTATAATATCTGAATTTTGAGTTGAAGAGTAACAGGAAAAAATACCTTTTTTTATCCTTTTTTACGTAACTTGGACATATAATTCTATAAATAACAACTATATCGTGCTTATGAAGATGTTTGACATTTTTACAGTCACAAACAATAAACATTCACAGTAAATATATTCAATTAAGATTAGTGGACTGAGGTTTAGCTGCTTTAATATCCTCCAATTTCATCTCAAAGAATCCAGCGCAGTTCAGACATTTTGTGACATGTGATTTGTCACACCTGATTTGTACAGATTTACAGATTTTCACTGTCAACAGACCTTTTTCAGCAACGTTGACATGTTATGGCACAACGCACGTGTTTGGATATATTATATAATTAATGATAGCTAACTTCCATTTAGCTGCCTTTGGTTTCAGGGTCCTGGTATTTGTGCATGCTGGCTCATTGTCACATCACATGGCTTACTGAGACACTCGAAATGAATGAAGCCATCTTAAATGTGATTAGTGACACCTGTGCTTTTCTGCCATGATAAGTCAGACTGTCTGCTGTGAAAGAATCCTACAACTGAGGTTTGAGTAACACAACAGTGGATAAATATAGTCTTCTGCCACGACTAGGGAGCCAAGAAACAGCTCGTGAGAAGACCAATCCACAGAGACAAATTATGTGATGTGTTTGTTTTCACGAGATCATAAATAGAAGACTAACACAACAAACAAAATAACCGTAACTGTGAAGGTTACCTAATTAAATTAAATATAACAGATAATAATTATTTACAGGGCACCAAATAAGCACCAGCCACCAGATGAATGCTGGAAAAATATGCAAGTGGAAGGTAGATTAGGCAAAACAACACTGTTAGCTTATTGAGTGACTGGGAAAATAGCACCCTTCCATTCCTACTGAGCCGCTTTATTACGGATCAAACACACCAACCTCTTCGGCCTCTATAGCTGTGACAGCCAAAGTGATGGTGTGTTTACCAGCGGGGCAAGTACGGCTCAAAATCCGCTTCGCTCAGCCCCGCCGAAGGCTGTTTGTTTTTCCAGACAAGCCGTGAGAATAGTGAGGAAACAGCATGCGAGATAACTAACCAACAAGATAACTCTGTGATCAAACAGTACATTTGTTGAGGTTCATGACTCCCTCTGGTTGTATAGCAACTTTGTCCAGCGGAATCTCTGTCAGGGTAACTTATGCATTATTATTTCTTAACTGTACATTCAATGATTTATGGAATATGAGCTTTAGTTGCCCTGCCGGTAAACAGACCGATAATTTGTCTGCCGTAGCTGCAGTGTCTCTAGGCTTGTTTAACAATAACAACCAACAAAACCAGCAGCGGATTCCTACAAACTCCATAAAGGCACATGCTTCTTTTAGACCTGACATATTTATTCATTTGTCTGTACTTTCTGTTTTGTTTTTTTGTTTTTTTTACAAAGGAAAAAAGGGTATAGTGAAGGTTTGATTAAGGCTCAAACAAATGTGTGGTGAGCAGTGTTGTTTTTGGCGGCCATTTTAGATTTAGTCTTAGTCTTTTGGACTAAAATGCTTTTTAGTTTTAGTCAAATTTTAGTCATTTCTATATGTAATAGTTTTAGTCCAGTTCTAGTCGACAAAAACTCAAACAGGTTTTAGTCTAGTTTTAGTCAGTTTTTGTTAAAAAAAAAACAAAAGAGGAAGTAAAGTCTTTTAACTAATTAATTTAGGTCAATAAGTACATAAGATCTACAAGCTCACAATGTGTTGCAATGTGTTGAACTTGTAGATCTGCTTTTTTCACAACTTATGTGTTACGGTTGAAATATGTTGGACAAAAAGTTGAAAAGTTGAAATATGGAGATAAAAGGTTTCTGTCCAACAGCACTCTCCAATACTCATGGATTATATTTAAAATACATCCATATATCTGGGGGTAGGCATAAACATGTGGCGTGACGTGAAGCTCGAAGTTGGGCAGTGAACAGTAACAACGAATTTGTCTTCAAAATAAGAGTTTATATTGCACCCCATTGGAGTTTAGAACTGGGTTCTTAGCGGGGGGCTTTTAATTTGAAAGTAGCGACCGTTCCTAGCTTGCTGCTATAACAACAAGCGGACAACGAAGACAGCAGAAATGTCATGCAGTTTGAACGTCTGACAGACCACCCACTAACATTTACGTCCATTCTCGTCTTGTCAACAGAAACTCACACACGTCTCGTCATGTTTTAGTCATCAAAGAGCAAATGTTTATCTCGTCACCATCTCGTTATCGTCATGAAAAAAAGGGGCGTCAACGAAATAATTTTGTCATCGTCATCGTTGACGAAAACAGCACTGGTGGTGAGGGGACCTCTGTCGCAGGGTTGGGCTTTTGGAAAACAGTTTAAAAATTTGAAAAACTAATCGCTGCATGACATAAACACCAACCCTTTCGCTCAATCTCAACCCAGCTGCTAAAAAACAGCTTCCACTTTGCTTTAATTTTTCCCTCGCAGAGACACACACACACTTGTGTTCAGGCCTCGCCCAGTTGATCCATATGGCTGCTCATTCCCTCTCCTCACCCTACATGGCAAAATCCTAACTTCAGCAGTGTTCTGATGTGGCGCCTCCTCCATTATGAACTGGTATGAACCACGGCGAACATGCTAGGGTGTGAATGGCACCCTGCTGCTGGGCCAGGTGCATCCAGACCCCGGCAAACAAATCAAAATGTGGGGTAGAACATGTTCTGCTTTGGGAAAAAAGAGGAGGAATATAAAAGTGCACAGTGGGAGAGAGGAGAGCGTTATAAGACGCCGGTGTAACACATGCACAATGGAGACACACGCACACACACGTACAGAGCACACAAACAGTGCCTACTGTACATGAAAGCACTTAATTACATGGACACATCATCTTTTGTCCTTCATGCAGCCTCGACATCACCCCCTGCTAGTGAAATAACACAGAATAATAATGTTCAAAATCATATACCTATTTCCACTTGCATCATCCATCAGTCTTCTAATTCACCCCCAAGCAGCCTCGGATCATTCAGAGAGAGGCACATCTGGCACCAAACAACAGGGGGCCACATTCACAATAATACCTACAAACACATTTTTTAAATCGGGGCAGCCATTAGGTGTAATATAACACACCCCCTTCTTTAGGGCTTGTATCCGACCGTATAGCTTTTTTTTTCTTTTTCTGTATTCATAGTTACAGCCAGTTCTCATCTGAGAACAAAGACACACAGTCAGATATTTGCTTGTAAGATATGATCTCGACATAATTATAGTATGCCTAAAAGGCACAGTCCAGTACTGTTTGCTGCTCTGCACAACTCAAAGAAGCCCAACTTTTTAACATTAACAAAACATTTTTTTCTAAATGACACATGGGAATACTGCACATCCCAGACGTGTGATTTACTGAATGTGATGAACAAACAGACACCACAATGCTGAAGCATATTTACAGTGCAGGGGAACAGCAAAAGTGGTAGCAGCATTTTTTTCAATAATGGTGATGATTGCCACGGTTAACCATTGACAGCCTTGATTGTGATCAAAACCCTTCTTTCAAATTCAGTGTTGTTCCGTGGATTTTATAGATAATGTATGTTGTAACGTATTTACAAAATGCAAGGCAATATACAGGCCAGGATACATTCACAGTTGTACTGTATCGACATATTTAAAGAAACGTGTTATATCACGCCAACATTACACATTTATCAGGTGACTGTCACATCCAGAGGTGGAGGGGAGAGCGTTGGAGTTACAGGTAAGAAGGCTGCCAAGCCAGTGACCGCAGTTCAAGCCTGAGTGTCAACTAAATCCTTTAGTATCTTTCAGCTCATTTTTGGTTTCACAGCCCATAACCTGACTGTTTTAGTGTCATCACTTTCAAGTGTTCATTTGGGGCACTTAGCAGTATTTTTGTCCTACAGTAACACATTCATACACTGATGGCGATGGCTGCCATGCAAAGTGCCGATCAGCACGTCATGAGCTGTTTGGGGTTCAGTGTCTTGCCAAAGGACAGTTCGACATGCAGACCAGGGGAATCGAACCAGCAACCTTCCGATAACAAGACGCTGGCTCTACCACTGAGCCCTTGCTCATCTCACCTTGATAACATTCTATACGGTTGATCGTTCTGTATTTTATTATGCTATATCCCTGAGTTTAACCATGTCAAGGAGAAAAGTGTGAAATGCCAGATTGTGGATGCATTAATGATGAATGTTAAAATGATTACCAAATTTAGTACTGTTCTATGAATGTGCACCACATCAGATGTTCTGTGAGCCAACACCACCACAAAACAATACAGCCTTTTTCAGCTGTGTTTCTTGTTTCTTTCTCTCTGATAAAGCCAGAGTACCTGAATGTGTAAATCAAGCTTAACAACTTTGCAATGTTGTTTGCACTGCCCACATGTGAGCAATAATGCTAAAGATGTTTAGCTTTATTTTTGTTATTTCTATGATCTATTTTAAATAGCACACAGTACAAAGTATAATATTTATTGTGGAATCATATTAAGGTTTCTTGCATTTGGACAATAGCTTTGAAAAGAGCAGGAGTGATGTGTCCCAGGATGGATTCCAACCCAGGACTTCATAGTTAAGCCATCAACTAATCTCAGTCATATGGTCCCTCCTACCCCATTTTTCATTGTGTGCATACAAACCACAGACTTCTTCAGCCGTGTTGGCCCTGAAAGTCATTACACACATTGAATAATGGTCGACTAAAGAATAAACTTTCATAGTAAATGGCCTTTTTGTGGGAGAAAGAATGCACGTCAAGTGATCTTCCATCACTGTCTTCTTCATGTTAATGCTTTTACTTTTGCTTTGTGCTTATTTGTTTCTCTTCATTCTGCTCACATAACTTCTATCCTGCTCCACGTCACATTCTAAATCTCCGCACCTCATCAATAGATTATATTAACAAAATAAATCCAGCCCAGACAGAATGACATGGCCTGGTGCTCAACATGTTATATGTTACTGAAAGATTTTTCCTGCACCCTGCAGACTTGTGAGTGTGTGTGTGTGTGTGTGTGTGTGTGGGGGGGGGGGGGGGGCTGTGCTGGCCGCAGATAGAGATGGATCGATGTTAGGACTTGTCAGCGGGGAGATTTCGATCAGTCCACACCCCTAAACCATCAGCCCCCCATATACACACTCACACACACACACACACATGCGGTCACACCCCGTATCCCACTCCACAGTGAAAAGAATAGCAGGCTGTCAATAGACCTTCCACTACACGCTCTAACACACACACACACACACACACACACACACTAGTAATAGTACCCCCGTCGATCATCCGTTGTCCCTGCAAAGATCTTCAATGTGTCATGTACTGGCCATCCCAGTATCCAGGGCAGAGTAAAAACCATTTATAGCACCACTGGGAAACCTGGACTTATTATAGATGGATGGATGGATGTTTCAAACAGGATAACACCATGAATCTCAACAGCAAATTAAACGTGTTAAGTCCACAATGTAGTGCCTGTTTTTTCTTAATTCTGAAATGGATCTACATTTAATTTTAAAAAAAGATCTGTCCTTTGATTTAATGTGCCGGCTATGAAACGACTTGGACGATATTTTGTATCCGAGAAGAATTAAAGATGAAGTGATTAAAAAGTGATTCAGTGACTTTCAGACTTTCAGTTTGACTCAGTTACAGTTATTTCTGTTTCAATAAATCTGTGAGATACAAGTAATACACGCCACTTTTAACTTACAGTCCAAAGTGTTTAATCTATAGATCTTGTTTTCATGTCGATGGAGAGGTGGGTGAATTTACTTGGCCTGTAAAATGTTCCTGGACCAAGGCAGCATTCTCCTAAACAACTGAAGTAGCCGGGGACTTAAAAGAATAATAATAATTTGAACAAAACATAAAATGGCTCAATACAGCTCCCCCGGTGTAATCCAGGTCTCCAGAAGCACCGAGATCCCAAATTGATTTGAAAATACACTATTTACATCCATTTTAGAGCCAAAATCTTCAGCTGCCAAGCTAAAAGCATTAGTGTGCACCCAGTCTGAAGTGTTGGCATGAGCTCGACTGCATGTCAACGGTGTAAATAAAGTCTTTTCAAATCAATTTGGGAGCTCTGGGCTTCCCAAGACTTGGGCGTAGTCCACACATATATGATGTTTTCGGAAATGTAGCTTTTTCTTTATTTATTTATTCATTTGAAATTCTCCCTCTCCCTCCAGGCGAGTGTTTTAGCATATCCCATGCCCATTCACATACACTGGCCAGTGCATAACATTGTAATCAGGAAGCAGATCTGGTACAGTAACTTTTTGTTGTTCAGCTACAGAAATGACTATGAACGAGGCAACGTTACTGATCAATGATGCCACAAACACTGATAAACATGTGCGTTGGTGTGATCATTTCCGAAAAATCTTTTTTGTCCGTCCAGATGTAAACACTGAAAATTGCATTTATGTATATCTTCACTCTGGCCGAAATTTGTTGAAAGTGTTACCAGCCAAAATGCATATTTAAAAAGCTTCCGTGCTGATGAGTCCTTGGATGATGCCAGTCGAGCTGTATGGAGCAATCTCAGTTGTTCAGGAGAATGCTGCATTGATGTTTTGCTGTAACGCTCCGCAGGGAACTTGGCTCGGCTTCCCATCAGAAGATAACGACTGAATTTTCATTTTTGGGGTTAACTTATCGTTGAAGGAGCTACGTTGCCATAAAACAATAGACAAAGAAACAACCCCAGCTTTCTTGACTGACTAGGGAATAAAGACCGGGGCCTGTGAGGCGCTGTCTGGCTGTAAACTTCATTAGATAGCAGCAGTGAGGGAGAAGTTTCATGGACCGAGAAAAGAAAGGCGCAGCGTTTGGCACGGATACTTGAAAAAACTTGGGTAAAATAAAACAATGACTTAAGTTTCACCGCAGGGGAAGCGGCAAAATGATGCAAAAGAAAACAGAAAAACGAGAAAGAGAAAACATTTCTTGGTGTGAACACCGCAGAGAGTTTGAGGGAACGCAGCTCTTTCGTTCGAGAGGGGTTCAAAATGCTGAATAAGGAGGGGAACAACAGCGATGACTCAAAAACCCTGAAGACTTCGATTTCACTTGTACTTACGTTACAGGCAGCATGAAGCGTGAACGTCAGGAGCAACGTTTCCCATGAACTTTGCTGTGTTTCTCTGTTCACTGTAGGTACAGGCTGCCAAACATTTTGATGATATTTTCCTGCGTTGTACAGCAGAGGAATATACAAGAGGATCAGATAGTCAAGCTAAGCAAGATCGGAACAAACTGATCTCAATGTAACCTGTTTATTTTACACTCCTACTCATCCAAACCAATTCTTCTCCTCTTTAGTATCACCTATCAACACTCCCTTTGACAGATGCATTTATAGTCTTTCCCTTCCGGTACAGAAATAGACTAACAGGTAAAAAAAAAAAACAAGACAGTTTCTTTATTTGACACCTCTCTCGTCTGATATTGTCAGCAGGTGTTAATGAGAGAACCAGGACAGAAAATACGGCAAAACACCTGTGAAGAGGACGCACACACACACACACACACACACACACACACACACACACACACACACACACACACCTCTGGCTAATGGCTCAATTAACACACTGTCACGTCAGAAAATGTGAGCGCGCTAAATCCACGTGTCTCCGAGGAGGATGGCAAAGAGAGCGGAGGTAATTGATACTATATTCGCGGAAAAGCTACTTTGAAAAACTAATTATGTGTGTATAACAAGCAGAGAATTATTCCGACAGCTCCTGAAACCTATTAGCATTGGGGACCGAGGTGTGTGTGTGTGTGTGTGTGTGTGTGTGTGTGTGTGTGTGTGTGTGTGTGTGTGTGTGTTTTATCATGTGACTGTGCTGTGATCGCTGCATTCGCCGCTGATGTCACAGAACAAAGTTGCAAGGCGGACCGTGACGCAGCTGGGGACACGAAAACTTGGAAGCTGATCTTTATTTCATTTCTCTGCAATTTACTCCGAGAAATACACAGTTAGTCTACAATCAAGAGGAAAAGTGGCTCAGGATTGAATTAAAGTGGCTTTTTGAGGCATGTTTTTGGGGGAGAGGCTGGCTTGAATTGGATTAAGGAAGTGCAGGGTAATCATGCAAATCAAACAGATATGATTTTACAGCTATGGGGAAAAGAAACCAAGACGACTGAAAAAGCCTTTGTGATCACAAGCAGAGATAACTTCTGACATGTACTGAACATTTTTAACGAGTTCTTTAACTAAATTTCAGCAAATGACACGATTCTTCTCCTGTGACACTGTGATTTCCCCTCAAAGGGGGAATTCCGGCACCGAAGCCCTGTGTTCACATAATCCAGTGTGAAAATGACTAATAGTTGCCAAAAGTTTTGGAGTAGGTCTAGTAGATGATCTCATGAAATAGAATGTAAAAGTTGTGATGTATTTCTGAAGGGCCACTTCAACGGTCACAGTTACGTCCGAAAGAATAAAGACAGGTTCGCTGTTGTTATATTAACATCCCTACAGAGATTTACTTTTTTGTTAAAGATTAAGATCCTGTTTGTTTAACCAGAAAAAAAGAAAAAAACCTTGTGTATACTAATATCTGGAGTCCTATTTTCACCAGTATCACCTGAGGACCTTTAGTTATTGGTAATAATTGTTTGTCTGTGATCTGAATCCTTTGCAAATTGTCAACGTTAAAATTCCGGCACATATGGCCTGCCATATTTTGCCCAACACAGATGTCGTGTGAGTATATTGGTCAGCATTTGGATGATTTGTGGTTGTATTTCTTCGGAAACATCTTTTTTTCATCGTTCAACAACCAAACAAGTAAGAAATCTGATCGTGGCTCGTCATATGTTTAACAGCAGTAAACAGTTGTGCTGTGAGATCGGCCATACTGAGTGACAGAAAAGGTTAAGAGCAACAAAAGATTAGTGACACAAGCATCTGTCGCTTGATCTAAATGAGCTGAAAATGTGTATTCAATGTGTTTGTTCCACATGCAGGAAGTGAGCAGATCAACTCTAAACTCTAGTAGCCATGTGGCAGTTGAAGAACAGATAATGTCAGTGAATATGATTAAAACACAGACCTCGCTTATGTCCTGCAAATGCGCCACGCGAAACATGAACCCCGGGAGGTCATTTCTAAATCACCTGGAGTCCCTTTTCAAACAGGAGCTTTGTGTCTACACAGACAATACTTAGTTTGATTCAATTCATCGTTGGATTTGAGCATTTGATGTGATTCAAAGAGCGGTAAGAGAAATGTTGAATATCACCAGCTGGGTCCTTTAAATCAATACAGTTGGTTATATTTGCCTTTTCTGTGCAATAAGAATTTGATGCGGGCTGATGAATAGGGAGAAGGAATGGGGGAAGCGGTCCAGCTCTGAATTGGATTCGGAGAAATTGCCGACCAAAAGACCAGCGGGTTCACGCCCTCCATCTCCTTCCTCCCTCTTTTACAAAAAATATGACATTTTCAATGCATGAAGCAATTTAATCTCTCTCTCTCGTATGAAAACGCCTGTAAATGAGCGTCTGTGAAATTAAGGAGATCGCCCAGAAGATTGGTCAGTCCGTCGATCTCCCTGCCTCTCTTCTCTCTTTGGCTCCGTCCCGTCTCCCTCTAATACAAAATATAAGATATTATCAATGCATGAAGCAATTTAATCTCTTTCCCCCCGCGCTCTCTCTCTTATGAAAACGTCTGTAAATGAGTGTCTGTGAAATTAAGTGGGGGATCGTTCTGTTTTCTCTGAGGTCAGTCTCTCTCTCCCTCCCTCCGTCCTTCTTCCTCTGCTTCTGTGATCAGTCCATTTGTCAGAGGTCAGACTTGTTCCCATCTGGGAGCAGCATTCTGCCAGCCAAACATTCCCCATTACCGTATGTAAATTCATTAATTGCAAACCCATAACTACATCATCCTCGTACTCTGACCTCTCTTATCCAGCCCACACACATACACACACACACTATCGCAGCCCCTGCCCTCATGCAAATGAGAAACAAATAAATAAATAATTGCATATACAAGCATTTTATGTCTGGGGCAAATCCTCAGAGAGGAATGTGAGAAACAGAGAGATGAGAAAAGGCTGGAAAAATAACTGGGAAAAAAGGGAAGAAAGGGAAACAGAAAGAAAGAAATGCTGAAGGGTGAGAGAAAGATGGCGGGCTTATGGGGGGCTTAAACAACAAGACGATGAAAAGGGAAGATGATAGCGGACTGACTGACTGACTGCCTGAATGAAATCAAGGTTTTTCAGAAAACAGAATAAGATGCTGGGAAAAACACCCTTTTGTTATGTTAAACACGCCGGCTCATTGGAAATGTCTTGGCCTCCTTTATTCTCCCTAACATTGTCATCGCGAATAATAGCGGAGATTGACATAGACTCTCGCTTCGGATTAATCCTCCGAGCAGTTCAAAGAATTATTTTTTTTACACAGAATGCGATGTGTCCATGCCCCTAAGCTGGGGAATAATATGTACGTGCACTTCCAGCGATCCACCTACTGTAAGTGTGCAAACTCTTAAGCTGTCTTAGTGATGGCAGCGCTCGCAGAGAATCGTTTCATTGTGTGCGCTTCCTGTATGCAAATGGCACGCTCCCTTTTCAAGTGCACCGCTGAAGATGGGGACAATAAAAAAAAGTCAAGTCATGCATCGCTGACAGGAGTGTGTACAGTGATGCTTCTGCTGCGAGCGCCGCTGCCTGCGCCTTGTGTTTTTCCTAAAAAGCACAAGTTAAACACACAAGTAAGTTTGCCTCATTTCAGCATGTGTTTATTGATTATTATTAAAGCTGCAAGCAGAATCGACAATGGATTAAATGTCTATATGTAATGTTAAAGGGGAGGCTCGTGATCACCCGACTCTGCAGTTCACCTCAGCATTTGAGTGTTCCTGCGTGATGGAGAGTTTAATGTCTTTTGGTTTTGTGTTTGGGTCAAAAATGACCCTAAACTGTGTTTGATAGCTAAGAGATGGCACATTTTGTAAATAAATAAATAAATGAATAAATGCACACTCGGGAGAATATGTAAAACATACATCATGGTGTCTATGGTTTTATTTGGGATTTATCCAACTTATTTCTAATAAAGTCAGTCTGGGTGTGTCTCAACAACCACTGAAGAAGGAGAACATTCATTTTAAGACTTCCAGCCTTTGTAAAGATGGACCCAGTTTGAATCAGTGCAAATTAATAGTGGTTTATTCATGTGTTTAAAATTAATATATGACCTAAAGACTCACTCATGTAACTACAACATTCAAGACAAATCTGTCTCTACCTGACCTATCACCTGTTAAATGCCACCTTCCTTTCCACGTAACCCTACTAGAGTAGTAAAAAACACAAGATGACTTCAGGAAGAAACTGTATTTGACTTTATTTTTCAAGTTGGAGATTAAACGCTCCCTCCACAGTTTGCTGTGGTACATTTCCATCATTGACGCAGCTTCTCAAGTTGGCTCATTCCTTGTAGAGAAGTCTGTCTTAGCTTGCAGATGGTGTTTAGCTCTTTAGTGTTGATCTGCCTTTCTCCACTACACTTCCTCATACACAGTCTGCTCTTCTCTTTGCTCCTGTCCTTCCAAAATAAATGTTTTCATGAAAAACAGCCATAGAAGAAGACCCGACGTCTTGTGTGTGTGTGTGTGTGTGTGCACCACATATGTCATCATTAAATGTGTAAATCAATCCCACACCTGCCATTTCAGAGATAATGTTATCTTTCTATCCTGCACGATGAAAAGAAAGTCTGACCTGCACGTAAAGTTAATAGAGGGAGACTGAGATAGAAATGAAAGAAAACAGAGCAAAAAAAAAATGACGGAGACACCCAAAAGGGAGAGAAAGGATTCAGAGAAATGAAAAGAAAGTGAAAATATTCAGTTCTGACTGTGAGAAGAAGTGAATTTATTTAGGTGGGTGGGACTGTGTGTTCGACTTCATGCTCTGTTCACAGCTAGCTTAGAAAACACCAACAGATCTATTTATTAGGAACAATATTTTCATAGTCCTCCCTCATATAAAATTCCATTCCTCTTTTCACTTTGGCAAAATAGAAGCCAACGGAGTATGAGATATCACTGTGTGCCTCGTGAAAATGAATAATATATGATTGTCCTGAGAGCGTTGAGCTCCTGAAACCACAGGAAATCATATCCCTCTTCTTCGCACTCCTTTTTTTTTCATTATTTCCTTTTTTCTTCTTCTTCTGCGGTTCCTGTTTGGAGTGTGTGTGGAGTGTCGAGGCGGCTGGTCAGTGAACTTCTTAGCCTGTAACAGTGGGGGCAGGGAGGAAGGTGGACATCACAGCACTCCTAAATTGAATTTTCAACGGGCCGCGGTTGGAGCGGGTCACAGGGCCGAGAGAGGGAGAGTGGAAAAGAAATTGTGAGAGCGGCGGAGTAACAGTGTGTAAAAAGACGGATTGTGGTGTATTGTGAGAAGAATGAAAGAAAGAGAAAGGAGAAGAGAAAAGTCTATTTTATTTGGCATTCAAGTGTGATGGCTGCCACACAAACACACACACCCGCACACACACACACACACACACACACACACACACACACACACACACACACACACACACTGACCTTTCAAAGCTTTCCCCACATTTTTTTGATAACCTGTTCTTTTCGCCTCCTTTCCTTTCATTACGACTAAGGGTCATTTTTGTTAAATCACCTCCAAAAGTACAGTGATGAAAAAAGGCAAGCAAGCAGAGAAAGAAGTAGTAGAAGTAAAGAAAGAAAGGAAGGAAGAAAGAAAGAAAGGAGTAAAGACAGCAACAAGGAAGGAAAGAAGGAAAGGAAGGAGTAAAACATAAAGACATAAAAATGTGAAGTGACATAAAGACTGAATGATAGGAGTAAAGAAATAAACAGAAGAAAACAATGAAACAAAAAAGTAAAGATAGGGAGGAATAAAGAAAAAAAGAATGAAAGAAACAAAGGAGTAAAGACAGCAACAAGGTAGGAAAGAAGGAAAGAACGACAGAAAGACATAAAAGAGAGAAACAAAGACAAAAGAAAGAAAGAAAGAAAAAAGGAAAGAAGTAAGACAGAGAGAAAGACGGAAAAATGTGATGTGAAATGTGAGTGAAATAAAGACTGAACGATAGGAGTAAAGAAATAAACATAGAAGAAAACACAGTGAAGAGTAAAGAAAGAAAGAAAGAAAGAAAGAAAGAAAGAAAGAAAGACAGTAGTAAAAAAGAGAGACAGATATGGCTAAAGAAATTTAAAAAAAGATGGTAAGGAATAAAGAAAGAAAGAAGGAAAGAAACAAGAAGTAAAGACAGCAACAAGGTAGGATAGAAGGAGAAAAGACAGAAAGAAAGAAACAAGGACAAAAGAAAGAAAGACACAAAGCAAGAACAAAACAGTGACAAAAGAAAGAAAGAAAGAAAGAAAGATTTCATGTTGTAACAGCTCTTCAGACTGTCGTACAGACGATGACGATGGCGCAGCAGAAGTCGTCCCACTCGTCTATTGTAATTCTGAGCCCATGTGCTGGTGTTCCAGCCTTCAGCCTCCTGACATATACTCCACTGACAGGTACTGCATTTTAAAGACGTCAGCATGAATGTTAATGCTCCGTCCGATCAATAGCGTCCCTGAGAGTCTGACCCTTTAACCTTCTCGGAGAAACAGAGGTACTGTGTTTTCTGTAAAGCAAATCGAATTGACATTTCCCCCTCAACATTTAGTGGATGATTGTGTGCATCATTCAAACATTAATCTTAAATCATTGACCTCTTACAGGAAATCTGTAGCTCCACATGTTTTCAAACTTTCTTATACTTTTAATGAAATTGTGTGGCATTTTGGGTAAATGACCGAATAGGTTGATTGCCAACCGCTCCCACAACAACACGCATCAGTGTTCCGTAAAAAGAGCGTGCGGCCTACCAGCAACAGGCACACGAGACCTTCATCCTCACAGTTTAGTTTTTACATTTTTGCGTCGCCATTTTTTCGACAGCCACTCTGAGTCGTCATAAACTGTCTCTGTACGGATCCATGCTAGTTGTTTTTCTTTGCTTTTTAGCTCTAGGTGCTGTATCGTAGGCAACTGGACTTGTTTCCGTGTCTTGAAGATGTTTCACATCTCATCCAAGAGGCTTCTTCAGTTCTAACTAACTGGATGGGAGTTGCAGGATTTTAAACTCTGTGTGGGAGTGTCCTTACAGATTTGTGTGGGTCGTTGGTCAAACCGGCCTTCGTGTGTAATTCTAATACGAGGTGAGCCCAGGTGTGAATGGTTGTTAGGCTTTCAGGGGAGAGAACTCAATACAGCATTGTAGGTGGGACATAAGTGATGTCTTAGGCCACCTCCTCTGTTCAAAGATGGCCATTTCAGTTTGACATAGATGGATTCTTTTACTCCTCTTTTCTCCTTCAGATGTAAGTGGACAGCAGAGTCCTGACCTGAGGAGCTGACCTCTGTTGTGCCATTCATTGGAGAGGTTGTTTTGTCCCTCCAGTGGTACAAATATGTGCAGTGCTGGCTGCATTGAACAGAAAGAACTACATTACTGTGCTTATGTCTGGGTGTTTTGTACTTGGGATAGACAAGTTTCTGCCTCAGTGTGTTGGTAGGTTAGGGTCATTTATCATGATTAACCATCATCAAGTTAGTTTTCTAGTCTTTGTGCTAAGCTAAGCTAACTGGCTGCTGCACAAATGAGGACGTGTGGAAGTGTAGTTCTCAAAATGTCTTACTATTCCGTTAATATTGAGTATCTTTTTTTTTTTTTTTAAACAGATAAATGGATGTTTTTCCAGAGAGAAAGCCCCAGTTTGACCTTAAATTAGTGTTTAGCAGCTACCTGCCCCCGGCGTCACTTCTATTTGTGAGCGTGTGTGTGTTCTTGTGTGTCGGCGTGTTTGATGGTCTTGTACCGGAGTCACGCTCACATGACCTGTGCATGCTTCTGAAGAGAACAAAGACCTTTTTTCTTTTCTTCTCCCCTCATCCCTCTTCTTCTTTTTTCCTACAGCCCACTCGCTTGTTTGTCTTCTCCTCCTCTCTCTCTCTCTCTCTCTCTCTCTCTCTCTCTCTCTCTCTCTGCCCTTTCATCTCCATGCTAAACTCTTTTCTGCCCAGTTAATCTGAGTTTATGACTTTTTAAATATTATTGTATTTCCCCTCCTCTCTCGGAGGTGAACTTCCTCTCGGCGTAGGTAACGCTCTCTTGATCCCCGGTAAAATAAATCCTGGGGAGGGGAATTAAATGGGGAGAAGAAGAAGCAGGGTATGAGGAGGCAGATAAATAAGAGACGAGTGAAAAAGATAAGAGATAAACAAGATGTGCTTCAGATTCCTTGAGGAGAGATATGACAACACCCACTAAGCCTGATGGAAACCTAAGCTTTACATGTGTGTTGTTTTAGTATCAGGTCTTTTCCTTTGAAGAGGGTTTGTTCCCCATTTGTCTTCGCAGGGGAAAGATTTCTGGCCTCTCCATGACCTTTCAGACTGTTTTCATCTTCTTTCACCCTCCACCTCATCCACCTCTTTCTTTCTCTGTCTACCCCTCCATTGCTACATCTCATCTCCATCGCTGTGAGCTCGTCGAGTTGTAATCACAGCATCTTGTCACGCTATGTAATCTCACCTTCCTCCTTTGCATTTTCCTTTTCTTACTCCCCTCCCTCCACACCTTCATCCAGCTTTTTTATCGCCCGTACCCAGAGGATGGAAGAGGGGGTTTCATGGGAGGGTTCGGGGTGAAATGAGCTGAGCCGCTAAGCCTGTAAGCCTCAAGTGCGGACGGCGTGGACACACAGAGAGCGGCTCGGAGGATGATGCCATAAATGTGAGGATGGCATTTGTCTTTTAACGACGGAGGACCGTCGTTGCGGATTCCCCACTGCGTGCAAACAGTCCCACGGCGGCAAATCAAGAAATATGAGATGGTTGCAGCAGTAAAGTGTCTTTGATATGATTCAGAATCGCAGTCTTCTCCTGTGATTCATGTTTCAAAAGGAATATGCTGGACCGTGTGACCAGCAGAGAAGAAAGGGACTCTCCGCTGCACTGTGTCAGTAGCACAGGCAAGACACGAGTCTCGGTTTATGCTTGGTTACCATGGCACCGCGATGACACCCACTGTACAGCTGGCCAGGGTGCAAAGAGGGAACGGGCTCACACAAACCCAGTGTTGGATGTGTTTGTCAGTGTGTGCCTGTGTGTGTGTGTGTGAGTGTGTGTGTTTATGCGGCGTAAGGCAAGAAGGGCAGCGATGTTAGCATAATGGAAAGGATGACATTTATCCCACAAATTGCCTTGAAGTCAGCAAAATAAAATCCGGCCCTGGCAAGAGAGGCTGTCTTGTGAAGGAGAGAGGGTTCTGGGAGAGGACAGAGGAGGAGGAGGAGGCAACACGCTGAAAAACTAAAATGAAGAACAGCGTTGTAAAAGCTTAATGACAAAGGGAACAGCTTGTTTTCACAGTTGGAGAGGTGGCACGTGGTTAGAGATGTATTCACACACTCCTGATGGCCTCCTGTACAGGGATCAGTATGTCTGTTGGCAGGAGAAAGCCTCCTACAAGCTATTTGACTACGATCACAGGGTCACAGAGGTGTTAGGTGTTACGGATATCATGGCAGCGGAGAGGTTGGTTTGAGCCTGTTCTGACAGACTTCAAAGAGTGACACTCTGCACTGGTTGCATTTGTCCACCAAAGATCCCCAGATCTCTGTCTTTGTTTGAAGCCTTTCATTAACACACACCTGGAAAGACTGCCCTCAACCTTCTTCCAAATGGAACACAAAAGATCAGCCAGAGGATGATGTGATACGTATGTGTGACGCATGTATGAATTACCAAGAGGGCTACATTCAACTCTGAAGTTTGCATGCACGTATGCTTACATTTGCGAGTCAGTACTTAGCAAAAAGTACGTCAGACACAACGCAATCATCATTTTTTACGTTGACGACACTGTGCTTCTGATCTGGTTAGGGTTAGGCACAAAAACAACTTGGTTAGGGCTAGGAAAAAATCTTTTATTGGTCTACATGTAAGAGTTTTATCTGAAAACACCCAAAAATGAAATGTATCACCTGAATATGACAGTTTTGACATTATGGCCTTTATGTATTGTATTTCAAAGATATGTACTGACTTTGCAACACTACAAGTCTTGCCCTAACTGCTCCCAGTCTGAAGCCCCCATGCTAGTGATGCAAATAACAACACTCCCCCAGTTCACCTAACTCCCAGTCCTGACTGCTAGCTGTATGGCTAACTTAACTTACTTGCTGTTGCCAGCTACAGTTAGCTGTTGTTAGTATGTTAGTCATATGCTGCCCCCTATTTGTTTGAATTTGACAGGCGGTAAATTGTAACATATCAGTGCTGATTTTCTTGACAAATCTATCTAGTAGTTTTGGTGAAATATCACAATAGACTGCCCTCGAAGTCAATCTCATCTTGGCATTAGAGCATAAAGGGGTCACCAATGAAGTCCATTGGGGACCAAACGTCTGTACAAGTAGATGTTGTGATACTTAAGTCAGGACCGAAGTTGTGGAACGACCGACGTGACCGTTCCTTAAACCATCTGTGGTGGCTAAAAATTGTACTAACTAATACATTTGAGCTGAGTTGTCTGTTGATGTTGGCGACCATTTCCCCCACCAGAGAAGACAAACAAAGGCTTCAATGCCCGCGCATGCCTGTGTGTGAATGTTTGCAACTAAAACTTACTGACAAGATATACTGAGGGAGGCAGCGAGGAATTTTCTCATTTGTTTTCCCCCGTAGCTTCGTCGCAGCTCTTCTATAATTACAGATATGCCGACACCCTCATCTTTACCTGAAGCTATTTTATTTTGTTTCGTTTGTTCCAGACTTTAGCAACAAAGCTCAAGAGTAAATCTCGACACGAAAAGTAATTCTAGGATGCCCCTAAGTGAATCAAAACTCTACGGTTCAGTTTCACCATTTTCACAACCAAATCTGCAACAGTAACAGGTGCAACGAGCTGCATTATGCAGGAGTTGGACGGCTGCGAAAAAAGGACCCGATTCGCCATCAAGCTCTAATTGGTGCAAAGACACAACTAATGATCGTTAAGTGGGGAATGATAGCCCCAAGCTAACTTTTCTCACTCCATAAGGATATAATACATAATTCATAGCCAACAGCTGAGCAAATGAGGACAAAGAGAGAGAAATAGAGGAGAAGGGAAGAGACGGAAGAGGACAAAAAAGAAAGAGGGCCAAGGAGGCTGAAAAATATACATGGACACAAGTGTGTGTGTGTGTGGGGAGGGATGATGGATGCAAGTGTCATGTGCATTCATGTGTGGGCGTGCATATATGTGAATTTGGACGCTTAAGTTTGCATGTGCACGCGCGCATGATATGTGTGAGTGTGTGTGTGTGTATATGTGTGTGTGTGCTGTTTGGCAGGCTGCTCGGCGTGTGAAACTGTGATTGAGGTGACAGTGAGCCCGCGAGAATAGTTAGCATCCACCAAGCCACACACAGAGAGTCACTCGCATAAACACACACATGAACACGCGCACACAAGAAACAGCAGCTGTTGCTAATTATTAATTCATGCTCAAATTCCTGTGAAAGCTCAGTGTGGCAATGAACACTCGGGACAGGAAGGGAGGGAGGGAGGGAGGGAGAGATTGGAAGACAAAGAGGAGGAGAGAGAGAAGACAGAGAATGATGGAGGGAGACAAAACGGGAGGGTGGGAGAGATCAGTGCAGCAGAGGTATTTCTTTTAAAAACTCTGTGTTTCCACCATACTTTTCTCTGGATTAACTATTCATATTCATTTAATCACTTCCGAAAACACTGTGCCGTCTGAACGTACGATGGAGACTCAGATGTTGCGACCTCCTGGGACTCTAACAGCACTGCAACAGTGCAGCACGCTTGCAAAGCTGTGTCTCATAAAATGGCTACATCTGTCTCACTGTGATAATTACATCTCTAAAGATGATCCATATGGTTTCACGTGTTGATCTCCGTTCTCAGCTGAAAAAAAAAAGTCTCAGTGTAATACGGCGGTGCTAAAATCATACTCGCCAAAGGTATTCTCAAAGCAGAGACGGGTGGATGATACCGGAAGCTCCAAAGCTTGTTTGAGTCCTGTTTTTAGAGCTCCTGTCAAATGAAGAATACAACATGACTGATGAAGTCCCAAGCTTTCAACGTCAGCGGTGCATCAGAAAGCGCTTCATTCGGTTTGACAGCCTTGGAAGTTTTGCGGAGCACCACCGTGACGGAGCCAAAAGTCTACAATTAAAGCTAACTGAAATTAAAATACTGCAACCCAACAGCCCTCACAGATAAGTTAAAACTTTCTTTGTGTTGCAACTTTATGTTTGTTTGGGTTCAATGTTCAACTTCCTCTTGATGCAATGCCGTTACGCTCTGGTTTCGTTTAGGCACAAAAAACACTTGGTTAGAGGTTGGGAAAACATGATGGTTTGGCTTAAAATATCTGTTTCGGTCTGCACGAACACAGCTGGAGACGTCCCAAGGTCTCCTCAGAAATATCCAGTTGTTTCAGGCATGTTTGGCAGCCATGACACCTATGACTGTAGCTCAGGATGTAGAGCGGGTCGTGTAGTAATCGGAAGGTCGCTGATCTAATACCGGCTCCCCTTGGCTGCATGTTGAAGTGTCCTCGAGCAAGATACTGAGCGCCAAATGGCTCCTGATGTGCAGTTGGCACTGTGCGTCGCAGCCTCCACCATCACTGAATGAATGTGTGTGAAAAGTGTTGTAAAGCGTTTTGAGCGGTCAGTAGACTGGGAAAGCATTAAAGAAATGCAAGACCATTTAGCATTTACTCCACCAGGATGTGAAAGTATGCTAATAAATATATAATGTGATCATGATATGGGAGGTTTTGTACAAATGTCAATATGGTTGTAGCCTATGACATGTACAAGTTTGGACATACCTGTGGTTTGCAGAAACGTTTAAAGGGATAGTTTGGGTCTTTTGATGTGGGGTTTGTATGAGGTACTTATCTTTAGTTGGTCTATTACCTGTAGTAGATGACCATCTTCTCTCTCAAGCTAGAAAAAAGGGTGTTTATCTAAGCGTCTACGATTTTAAGCTCAAATGAATATTTTCTAAGAAAGGATCCGCCTCAGTTGAAAGTATTGACATCCATCCACAAAAAAATCAAACTCAAAAAGGGCGTATCAGCCGTTTTTTGAAAATTTCTCCTTGGCTACAGGCTCTTTGTGTTTCGCTGAGGCATCGGATGCAATCATAATAGCCTTTTTCTTGACATTTCCAGGCAATCAATAATAACATGCGCCTGGAATTTTTGTGAATGGCCTAAAGTGCAACACTTTTCATAAAGACAGGGAACCAGGGGCTTATTAGCTTCACAAAGCATCGAGGCTTTTTATACCCGATTCAAAACAAGAACAATACTCATCCGAGTATACGGTGACATTTGAGAACGCTACAGTCCAAGTTATTTTCGTCCAATGACATTTCATCATTACATTTACGCAGAGTTTGTTAAAGTTTCGCCTCCTCAGGATAAGGACGTAATTGATTGTTACTTGGAAATGAAATGGAAATATTATGAAAAGGTGTGTGTGTGTTAAAAAAATCTCACTATAAAGTTAAAGCACTTAACATAAACATGATCTTGGTGTTTAATTTAAGTCTTCACACACACACACACTGGCACAAGGAATAAGATACTACACAAACCACCATCAGAGCATGTTGTCTGCACATCCTCTTATTATCTTATTTATAGCTTTTCTTCCAATTTCTATATTTAAAAGTAATTTACTGAATTATGAAGTCTGTGTTTTGCCAGTGTCAGGCTCTCACTGTGAACCAGCTGTAGAAGGTGTTGAGGTTGAATTAGCTGTAAATTAACACTTTCACTTTAGCGCTAACATCCCGGGCAAACAAACAGCGAGGCTCTTGTCTGGCAGGTACTGTCGAAGTTATAACATTCAAATCCCAGTAACGGATGCATATGTTTGGCAGGAGCTACAAAACTGCTGAATACTAAGAGTCATAAAAGTGGTCCCCTCTCTTTTGAGCAATCAGTTCGCCATAGTGTAAAAGCAGTTTTGTTGAGGACAGGAGCTTCACACTTGGCTAAAGCGTGTCCTTCCAGCCCGAGTCATTAAATTACAGTATTCTGTGAGCCCCTAATTCTGCATTTGAACATGTATTTTTAAGAAATGGATAGACAGGAACTCTGGTATGCAGAGCACAGTCCACTGTATGATTAACCATGGCTGCATGGTTTCCAAAGAGAGGCCAAAAAAGTCAGTCAGAACTTCGATTTTTTTGTATTTCTGTCATTTTTAATAAATCAGTTGTTTAACCCAACTTTAGCTTGAGTGGCCTACAGCATCCAGACTAATTGCTGGTGTTTTCAGACATGTCGCTTGCTTGGTTCCGATTCAGGGCTCATTAGATGAAAAATGGCTGCATTTGGTTCGACCTATCCCTCAGATTTCCATGTTCACACCGCGGGGTAGGGCAGAATGTTTGGGCTACATGGCCCCCAAAACGGAGGTGAGAGGCACACTTTAAACCAAGGTACGTGATGCTTCAATGTATAATGGCATTTAACTATAAAACAAGCATTAAGACAATCTTTACTAGTCTGAGGATGTCTTGGTAGCTAACTAGCTAGTTAT
This sequence comes from Sparus aurata, assembly GCF_900880675.1. NCBI lineage: Eukaryota > Metazoa > Chordata > Actinopteri > Spariformes > Sparidae > Sparus > Sparus aurata. Next base: position 27,171,496 of record NC_044195.1, on the reverse strand, counting down.
TGTACACACCTTGTTTTTTTCTGGTGTGTACCCGACAGACATGCATTTTGACTGTTGTATTCCAGTCCAGCAACTAAGGTGCAACTTTACATTTATTTAGGTCCAATGTTCAATTTACCTGATGACACTATGCTTATGATGCGGTTAGATTTAGACACAAAAACTTCTTGGTTAGGTTTAGGAAAAAGGCATATTTTGGCTTAAAGGTGCAAAACTTTTGTTTAAAAACTGCACTAAAAAATGCATAAATGAATAAATAACGCATTTATCTTTATCTATGCAATGGGTTGCAGAGATATCCACTGAAGTTAGCATGCTAACCAGCTAGCCCCCAGCTAATTTGTATCTCAACAGATGATATGCCGAATGTAAAGAACACCAACACTGCCCTCGGATCAGGTAGAGTCAGCTAATAGGATCGCTCGCTAGCTGCACAGCTAACTAAGCGTACCAGCTAACAGCTGCTACCGTTAGCAACAGTTAGTTGGAGCTGTTTTGAGTAAATTTGGCAGGTAGCTAATTCTTAAATATAGCACCTTAAAGCTTTTTTTGTCACCACAAACTGGACTGGAGAATTGTCCCAATGTCTCATTAAAAATATCCAGAGGTGTCACCCTTTAGATGTAGAAACGCAGTCTCGAACATGGGTTGGCAGTGACTCGCCTGTAACTCCACCACCATCCGCTCCACCTCCCGATATAACAGTCACGTCATAAACATGGAATGAGATTGGACATGACACATTTTGCAGAGATGTCAATATAGTGTTTGCCTACTTGTCATGTTACTGCTAACATTTTATCTTGGCAACTCGGCTGATCATAAATGGCAGCATATGCACACTGTGTGCAGACTAAATGCATTCTTATTTGCCGAACTTTGCTTCTGTTATTTTGTCCATAAATGTAGCTGCAACCTGCGCAAAAAAAATGTTGGACTTCCAACAGCCACATTAAAATCTTCAGCAAGCCCCTTTTTTTATGATTCCGTCACTGATTTCATCGAGACATTACCGAACGCTGTTTGGAGACTTGGCTGCCATAATCTGGAGTCCTTCCTGCTCCAGCTCTGCACTTTTGTTTGATTTGTGATTTGGTTTATGAACCTGCAGAGGCTTTAATGGAAGAGGCACACACTCTCTGATCCCCATTATCTACCTTCTGCTGCACAGAGAGGCAGATAAGAGGGGGAGGAGGGGGAGGAGGAGGAGGAGGAGGAGGAAGAAGAGAGGAAAGAGGCTAAAAATGAGGAACAAGTCACGGCCCCTCATTATCAAATCCCATCAATGGGATGGGGGGGGGGGGGGGGGGGGGGGGGGTGAAACAGTGTGAGGGGGAGATAGAGGGAGGAAGAGGGGTGAGGGTGTGTGTGTGTTTGTAAATCCAACGAGGGAAGAAATAGCGGGATGTTAATGGTAAACTGAGACAGAGAAAGAACAGAGGAGGAGTGATTTACCAACAATAAGAAAGTGAGGGTCGCCTATGGAGCGGGAGATAATAGGAAGTACAGGCCAAGTCTCTGATGTGCTTGTGCGAGGGGGATGAGGGAGCCCGGTCAGCCTTCATAAGCCATTGATTTACACAATCCCAGTCACCACCTAATATTTCATCTGTGCTACATTTGCAATCTCCCATCCGCTGAGGCCATGAGCCATTACCGATGGCCAGGATCACAGCATGGTGGCCCCCTTGGAGTAATGAGATAGAGAGAAGTGGAAAGTGAGAGACAGGGCGGACAAGAGAAGGAGGTGGAGGAGGAGGAAGAGGAGGAGGAGGAGGAGCAGAGTAGAGGACAAAAAGGGGGATAATGGAAGAGAAGAGGAGGATGGGTATGAGGGTGGATGGAGGTTTCTCAATATGCCATTATGGAGCATGAAAAAGAGAAAATCAGAGATGGGTAGAGAGAGAAAGAGAGAGAGAGAGAGTGTGATTGAGATGGGAGCTGAGTGAAAGTACAGGTAGAGAAAGACAGAGAGAGAGATATGGAAGGGAGATTGCTTTTTCTCTAATTATGTCCCCTTTCACCGTCAGAGAGACGGATATAAAGCTAATTCCACCTGCCCTCCTTCTCGTTCCCGCTTTTCTAAAAGCCCGCACTCGTTTTCTTTACCCCCTTTCACATGAAGCGTGTTAGAGGCTGTTTTCATGACACCGAAATGAACAGACGCCAATATCAGCCCTCACAAAAGAGACATTTTGCGGTCGCTATTACCGTTGGCGACAACCCCCTCGACCACCCGCACAATGCACTTTGCTTCTGTTCCCGTCGGAGGCAAAGCTCCATCTCCCTCTTGGAATACCTCTATCCGTCCATTCATCTGACTCTCGTCACCCTCAGACTCTCTTTGATATCCGCAGGCATAATCAGCGGCGGCTATTGAAGCTCATCACACCGCCTGAGCGGATCTTAAAATTGAATAGTCCGCACAATGCTGCTCGTGTAGAAAAAAGGTGACGGCTCTTTAAAGGGATGGACTAAAAAGCTGCCAGAAGCACAAATGTAAAGATGTGAGATATCAAAAATGCAAATGCGCAAGCCACTTCATTTACATGCTTGAGTAAAATATAAAGTGTAATCTCGCCGCCATACATCATCAAGCCTGTAATTGGAGCATTTCTTATTAAAAAGCATATTATATCGGAACTTTATGCTGCAGATAAAAAGTCCTAATTATTCCGTTCTGATTATATTTGATTAAGTCTTTCTCCCCGCACTCTCAGAAATCACACAATCTCATTGAAGGGGTAATTTTCCTACTTCAAAAGCTAATTAAGCCAATCAGAGGCACAAAGGACGGGCTGTAGCCATGACCCAGCGTGTACTACATTTAACGACCCAAAAATTGCTCACAAAGTTTAATTTTTACTCCATCTTTTCTTTTTGCAAGGTGATTTATGTTTCCCAAAATAACCTTGTATTTTCCATCTGCAGATAATGGAGTAACACTAGTGAGGGTTATATTTCGGGAGGCGATGGTGGCCTTCGGCTTTGCGGCAAAAAAAAATAAAAAAATGGCAGAATTGGAGATATGCGATCTTGCTCGGACACCGGCGCTGTGCACTTTTCACAGCGGTCCCGTGCGCCGCAGAGAACTGCAGAGATGAACCGCAAAGTCCTTGCGAGGGAAAGCCCCTCTGAACGTGCCCAGAATGAGTGGCAGGGCGCTCTGAACACGACTCCGTCTTGCCATCGCCGCGGGAACAGTGGAACCTGAACGAAGGGCTCTGATAGGCCCAGTGGGGAGGAGATTGCTCTGTCCCTGATTGGATGATTAGGGGCTGCGGGGGCTCAAATCAGCCGTTTTCAGGAAGAGAGTGGTTTGGTTAAGTGGATTGGCACTGTGCGTGCTCTGTGTGTGCTCTTTGTGCGTGTGTGTCCGTTTTCTGTGTTTAAAATGTGTGTACATGCTGCATGTGTGTTCAGAAACAGGTGACTCCAGTTCGACGAGCGAGGTACAGTTGCAAAAGGGAAAAGAGTCGGGACGGAAAAAAACAAAACAAAGGGAGGAGTGAGGAGGGAAGCGGAGTTCGCTGTAGGTTGAAGACATTTAGAGAGAAGAAGCAGCAGGGAGGAGGAGGAGGAGGAGGAGGAGGGTAGTTTGTGAGTCGAACTGATGATGGGTTAAGTCTAAAGCTGGATGCATGAGAAAAAGTCAACAAAGCAAAAGAAAAATGAGAGATGTCGAGGAGGAGAGGTACAGGTGTTTGAACAAAGAGCAGCAGTTATTTTAGTCAGCTGGGTACCCATGACAACTGTTCCTCTGCAACCGCGGCTGTCATTACTCGCCGGTAGGATGTTGAAATGGGTTTCAGAGATGGAGACCTACATTTTGCGCCTTCCAAGTCCCGACAAGCCGCGTCTTTGTGGACTCAGTGGGTTTGTTCCTGTTGGAAGTAACGGTTGGAAGAGCCTCCGCAGCAGGACCTTCAGAATCATTTCTTTGATTTGAATCTGGGAAGGCTCAAATTTCGCAAGAGGCTGCAGATACAGTGCTCAAGATGTGGATTAAAAGGGCTTATATCGTATTTCTGCACATTAGAGGCTTCAATCAAGCCCCAGAGCTATCTGCAGATCCATAAGTTCCCATTTCTCATTGTAAAGAATATTCCATTGTATCGTTATGCTGTAGAGAAGTCCTAATTATTCCGTCCTGATTACATTTGATTAAGTCATTCTCCTCACACTCTCAGAAATCACACAATCTCATTGAAGGAGTAATTTCCTACTTAAAGCTAATTAAGCCAATCAGAGCACAAAGGACTGGCTCTTGCCATGACCCAGCATGCATGACTTTTAATTATCTCAAATTGCTAACAAAGTTTTAATTTTCCTGTCTCCTCATTGTGATGAGCCTCACAGTTATGTGGCCTGATAATGTGGTAATTAAGTCCATCGTGAGTTTCACACTAAACCTTGAAACTTTGTGCTCTCGCTCCAGGTTTCGCTCAGGTTATAGGCGACGTGGCTGCCAAATGGGCGGGACACAGTTTCAACTTGCACTTTGATGACTGTAAGATGTTTATAAGGTGACCTGGGGACATTTAAAGCCATGTTTGAGGTGACCAAATCTGGATATTTTTCATGGGAAGTCGCCAACTGCGTTTGTGGAGACAGAACTAGGTGTTTTCAAAGAGACTTGGGGACATTTCCAGCCGTGTTTGTGGCAACCACGAGAGGTTTTTTAAGCCAAACCATAACAGTTTCTGAGTGTTTTTGAGCCTAAAACTAACCAGAACATAATCCCAGTGCTGTGACAAGAGAATTGAACCTAAACAAACCTTTTCAACATCATGAAACCTACAGCTCAAACTTATCCACGGTTTTGCCGTTCTGTACTCAGCTGACATCTATCCTGGTGATTGGGCTGCCGTTTGCTGGATTTATCGCTGAACAAAATGTGTAAGTGTCATAAACTTGTGTTTAGCTTATTTTCTGCAGTAATCCAAAATCCCACAGGGTTTTTATTGAGGGAACCAGGGCGATGCTAACTTCTGGGTTAGCCTACAAAGACACGTCATCCCTTCTGCTCTCTGTACGATTTTTATCTGCCAACTGACACAAACAGGGAAACGTCTGGATCCAGCTTGGTCCGATCAGTCGTCAAGTCCAAACGGTGCTTGGCAAACGGTCAGTTACATATGGCTGCCATTCTTGCCTTCATTTCCAGCTTTAACATTGATTTTGCATCGTCTTTGCAGATTTTAAACATTCATCACTGGACACCGAGATCCTGTTGTAATGCTTGTTGCTGTTTCTGTAACTGAAAGAGTCTGGAGCTCCCTTTTTCTCCCCCACATGTGTTTAGGAATCAAATTACATGATCATTACCTGCTGTGGAAACTTGTCCTCATTCTTGTGATCGCTGCCTTTCTATTTCCAAAGAAAGCCTTGCTGACTGCATGTAAGGACGTTTTCCTCGAACAAAAGCAGCTAACAACTCACAATTTATATCCTTTTGCATTCTTCAAGGTGAGAATATAAACCAAAGTGTTTAAATGTGACTGTTCGGTTGTGCATCGTACGTGTGAGAGCGACAGCTTGCGTCAGCTCTGCTCGATTAAAACATGTGCTTGTGCGGCTCCTCTGAGCTTCTTTGTGTGCAGGGGTGTGTGATGTGTATGATGTGCGCGTCCGTGTCGGAGTGTGTCATTTTCAGCTGTGTGTCCTGTCCTGTTGTACCGTTTCTTCACAGTAAACACATGTTCAGCCGCTCTCTCTTGAGGGACCGTGGACCCCCTCACTACCTACCGCTGTGACTCCACCAGCTAATGAGCCTGTCTGACAGACACACACACACACACACACACACAAGCTGGAGCACACTCACACACACAAACACACACACACACACATATAGTCCTACACATAAACATTTAAAAAATAATCATACACAAGTAAAATCCCCTGAGGGATTCAGATAACATATTTTCAGGAGGGGGGGGGAGGGTGAAAACGATCACATGTATCTGTCGGTACAGTACATGTTCTGCATCATCAACACCATCAAAGTAAAAACTCCCGTGCACAATCTGTCTAATTAATCACACGTTCAACAAACCGGTCAACTCGCTCGAGGAAAGAATGTGTCACTTAATCTGTTCAGCCGTGAAAAGCACAAAAAGAAAAACAACTTTCTTTTGCCCTTAATATGTTTTTCCTTCTCGCTTTGGCATGTGACTAGCAGAGTTTAGCGCCGGGGTAATTAGCAAAGACGACGCGTATTCCTACGGTTGCAGTTTGTGTGGCTTTGTTGTGATGCTTTTGAGTGTGCCTATACACTGACCCACGCTTGTCCACTTAACGGTAAAATTAACACTCATTTATCGATACCATCTCAGTGTGATTGTAATAAATGCTTTATTTACTTTATGCTTACAGCCTCAGGTCACATTACAAACGAAGAAATCATACCTAGATTTAGAAGTTATCTTCGGGTTAAAACAAGCCGGTTAAGCCTGTTACGATGCCTCCCAGACGCCTCCCTGTGGAGGTATTCTGAGCAGGTCCAACTGGGAGGAGATCCACAGGGCAGACCCAGAACACACCAGAGGGATTTCATGTCCCATTGGGCATGGAAATGTCTGAAAAAATGCCCCAAAAGGAAGCTTGAGGATGTGGTTGAAGAAATAGACGTCTGCTTGTGGAAGCTGCTGTGTTTTGTCTGCTGAAACTGAGGCCCAGTCCTGCAGGATAACGGACTGATAACGGTGATTAAAGGTCATATTGATGACAACAAAAATGTTCGTTGGGCCCAAAATGATTGTTTTGTTTAAATCTGCGTAGGAATTCTGATGGTTGGTTCCAGCTTCTAACAAGATTTGTCAGCCAATAAAAAACGCTGTTAGTATCAAGTGGTATCTTGAGTCTTGGTTGTTGCCAGTTTGTGGAAAAAACTTAAAAAACGAGTTCTACGGTATGCACCCAGCATCTTTTACTGCCCTAATGTGATTTAGCTAGAGCTAATGGCGTTAACATTAGCTCGTGCAACAAACTGGCAACAACTTGAGCAGGAAGATGATTCAAACAGCGTAACACTTTTAATTGTATGCCATAACACTGACACACAAAATCCAGCTGACCATAGCATTTGTACACAGTGAGGAATGAAACTTTGGCCACTTTTCAAACGTGTTTGTTGAGCCGGAATATCAATTCAATATCATCTTCAAGGTCCGGCCAGTTAAAGATAGTTGATTTTATGTCTTATTCCAGACTCCTCAAGTACTGACGCTTCAGGTTTGCCCAACTCCTCAAATACTGACGCTTTCAGATGGCGACTGACCCGACCTACAACGTCAGAATCACCATCTTACCAGCCGGAGCTTTTAGATCAAGGAAGTACTGCATGCTCCTGACAGAAAAGTGGGTGATCTCCTGGTTGGACTCCTAAAAGCACCTAAAAGACAAATGAAAAGTCAGCAGATGCAGGTTCATTTATAGCACACATGCTACTGTAAAACACTTTGGATCACCACATGCCACTGAAGTCACACAAGAGCTCACTGAGTACCTCCTGCTGCATGAGACTAAGAGCACTGGTCCTGTGTAGCGGGTCATGGCACTATTGCTGCAGCCCTGTTCATACTAAAAATATACTGCAGGCACTCAGGCTGTTGTACAGCACTTCTGCATGTCATGGAAACAGGGAATGTAACGAGTTTGGGCTGGAAAATGCACCGACCCTGGGATTTCCCCCCCCCCCCGTTTTCTCTTGAAACATTTATCTTCTCATTGTGTCTTTTCTACAAAGGAAGCAAATGTTTGTGAGTGCAGTCGTCTCGAGGTCGGCTCAATCAGTGTTACTTTCATAGTGTGGGAGTCAGAAACAGTCGGTACCCAAATAATACCAAAGAGATACAGATGTGCTTTAGTTACACATTAGAGTCTACAGCTACAGAAGACGTCTAAATAATAATGAGAATAATAAATACATCCTGTGTGATGTGAACAAGGAGTTTTCAGTGTTTATATGCTATCAATTATGACATCTTACCGATAAGACTGTTGTGCTTCGGACATTGTCTGAGAGGATGCGGCATCAGAGGCAAAATAACTTTTTTAAATCAGAAAATGCAGAATACAATCGTCCAGGGCCAGTAATCAGTCTGCCTCCATCGCACAAAACACAAATAACTACATAATGTTGTTTTAAATCATTGTTTTTGGCCACTCTGAAAAGGGTAAGATCACATGAGGTCCGTGTTTTGTGATTTTAATTGTCAGTGTCAGGTGGTTCTCCACCTCTGCAATCCATTCCAATTGTGGACCACAGTAGGTGACAGTCTAGTTTCAGTGGACACAAAGACTCATTTCGCTGATTGCTCCCGAATCACGCACATTACAAGAACAGAATACAGCACTGCATTCAGCATGCGAGACATTATTATTAACCCCTCACAGCGGTAAATATGAACACACACAAGGCTGAACCAGACAAAGTGAACAACTGCCCTCAGGCCCCAGGCCCCAGGCCCCAGGGTTCACTGGGTGGTAATGAGTCCATGGTCATTTGATTAATTGCACCTTTGTTTGGCTGTATGCACCGTCAGAACACAAAACAAGCTGAAATGATGAGCGCCCTGCCGAACAGGAGGCCCAGAGACACTCTTCTCTTAACTCTCACACTCATTTTCACACTCATTTTCTTACTTCCCCTGAAGCTGTCCCCTCAAAACCACACGTGACCAGCGTCATCGCAGGTAACACTGTTCCTCCTTTCTCTCCATTCCCCCCTCTCAACATTGGTCAATTTTGGACATGCAGATTCTTGGGAGCGTCGGACAGGTTTGAAATAGATTTTGCGTGATGCATTTTATTTTTCTGTTGTTAAACAGCTCCAAACTCCTCACACCAAACTGCTGGAACCCAAACTGTTGCTATTATTACCGTCAGTGTAAAGCTTGTGCGTTTATTTAGAGCACCTGTGTCAGAAGTTTCTCATTATTCTGTTCAGTAACTTGAAATGAATGGACTCCTGCCAGCTAATCAGAGTCATGAATTTCGCGGTGTATGGGTAAAAGACTGCCTACCAACCGGTAGTATAGACGCATACTGAATGAAATATTTGAATTTCACAACACTGAGAATTTGTTGCATTTATTGTTTTCCACAGTGAAAGATAGCCTCAGTAATGGAGGATATTAAATTCATGCTCCGCGTCTCTTTCCCACACACTCTGTACTTGCATGTGTGTGTCTGTGTGTTCGAGATGGTAAATATGCATTAGCAAATATTAAACTGACTGACAGTGTGTGTGCACGTCTGTGTGTGGCTGTGTTTAATAATCTAGAACTAGGTTATTATGACCAGAACACACACGAAAGAACCGACATGCTCTCGCCGTCAACTCATCAAACGCGGCAGCTTTGGTCTGTGAATTTTAAGCTTCAAGCTATGACGCTCTACTTACCGGTCTGGCACCTGTTTTGCATGTGCAGTCAAGTTAGCAGTAATAAATATGCTGCTTCTGGTTACACCTTCAAAATACCGCTTGCTAAAAAAAGCTACATATTATGAGTACATATTATCAGTTACGGAAGTTACGCAACGTTCAATAAGTCATGTAACTCACAAATGAGTTAACGTTTGGTTAAACCCAGCACTCAAATTGGTATTTTTTTCCTTGGATTTCCCTTGAAAAAGACATGAAAAAGTGTCCTAGTGGGACTTGATGTGTGAGTTTCCCCTAGGAAGGCCTTCCAGTGTAGAAAATGTGATAAAGTTCTCTCTAGGGAGTCTTTCTGGGGAAGAAAGCATGGTCAGGTACTATTTAGGTTTGGTGGAAATATGATCAAGTGCCCTATTGGATGCTCCACCACTGGAGAAAATGTTCTTTAGTGCCATCTCGGGGCAACTTTTCCAGGGAAGAAAACATGTTAAGTGCTCTGTGGGGTGCCGCTCAGTGGAGAAAACTTGATCGTGACCTCTTGGGTTCCTTCCAGTGGGAAAAATGTGATAAGGTGTCATTTCCAGCAGAGAAAACGTTGTGAGTGTGGTATAGGCAGCCTGTCCAGTTGATAAAATGTGATATAATGCCCTCTTCGTTTTTTTTTTCCACCGCTGCACCGTGGCATTGCCCTCATGCACAAAGTGAGGTCAATGAGATGGTTTTCTTTGTTTGGTGTCAAAGAGGTGAACGATAGCTATAGCATATAGCTTTAGCTGTATATTAATACCAATGATGTTGGAATTAGACATTCTACAATCATACATCTGGACCTGCTGTGCACTTATCTGGTGTCCTTCAGGTGGCTGAAGGGATTTAATCATCTGAAGTGGACGGTCTGCATGAGCGTCACCAGTCCAATCAATCCCAATCTTCTCACACACAGGTTTCCTTATTATTACCTTTGCCTTCTCATACATATAGACACCTCCTAAAAAGGAAAACCTCATGGTGCCACAGTATTGCAACATTAGAAAGTGAAATGGACCAGACAATGCCACAGCATGCCTTTCTCCCCCTGAGCTGTCTGCTGCATTAGACCAGGATGGCGTAGCCGGCTACACATTCACACTGGGACTCAAAGACAGAAATCTGACTGGACCTAAATCCGTCTGCTAAAATATTCACACTTTTGTTGACAAATATACACAAATCTTTGCATTTGGCAGGAAAAAGGGTGGAACTTTACATGGCTTCATGTTGCAAAGGCTAAGGTTTGGAAAAGATCGTTTTGATATTACATGTATTGTAGAAATGTCGATATTAGAGGTTTGAGATGTTGAGGTTTGAACATATACGTGCTCTGCAAAACGTTTTTCCTGGAGAGAGAGGCTAGGAAGCTCACATCACTGCCTCTAGGGTCGTATTCACACAGCGGCCATTTACCTTTGACATCACGCTCAGGATAGGAAGCTCAAGCGCTAGGATAATGTTCTGATGCCGTGTCCCAGGTTGAAAGCGAATCTGGTCGATCAGTAACTAAGAAGGTGAACCACTTCCTAGCTGATGTTACCATTCGATTACTTCCAGTGTTTTTCACTTTAGGCGTCAATGTTTCCAAGATGTGTGTTGGTATTTCAGAATTAATTTACATCTTTCCTAGTGTGTCGTGTAAAACAACAAAAAGATCACTTTAGCTAGAAGTGCTTGAAGCCTAACATTAGCTGTTATCCAGCGGGTCATCATATACAGTGTTTTACCTTGACATACAGCCCAAAGTTCCTTCTCATATTCGACCTAACGATCTTCTCAGTTGCTGATCAATCCGGAGTGTTAGCAGTTTGTCAGATTAACCTGGAAACACAGCGCTACGACATTTAAGCTTCCCACCCCGGTCTGATCTGAGAGAATAATGGCCGCCGTGTAAATATGGTCTCTTGTCTTTGGTCTTAATAAAATCTGAGTGGGTGAGATATTTTTAATCTCACTGTGACTTTTTTAATAACAGTATCAAATATTCATACATGATTGCTGAAGTAGAGAGTGTTAATCTGCACATGGACTGTACAGTGTTAAATTGTGAGTGTGTTGGGCCGTCACACCTGTGTGTGTACAAAGAACTGAAAAAAACAACTCGGTCGCGAAATCTTAGAAATGACGTCAGCAAGTTTATGTGTAAACCTGTTGATACAGACGGTGACGCGGCGGCTGAACCCCGTCATTGCTCCCGCAGCTTTTGTATTTCTGTATTCATTTCACAGAGGCAGCGAGGAACTCACACTTCATCATACACTAGTGTACTTACCTGAACGGGAAATTATTCAAGCGGACCAGCCGCGGCATTCATGTTGTATTCATGGTGTTCATGATTGAGCACATTAGATGCAGGTGGCAGCGACTAAATAAGTGGAAATGAATGATGAAAGGAAGGAAGTGTGGATTAAGGAAGGGGAGGAGGAAGGGAAAAAAAGAGACGCCGAAGTGACGCCTGAAGGAGGGCCCACTATTCAAGAGTGCCACCTAGTGCTGACAGGCGGAGAAACGCCGGCTTGGCTTCAGTCTTGGCCCCACTGTTGGACCCTGGTTCATTAAACGTACTCGAGCGGAGCAAGGGAGCCCACAGCAGCAACAACATCAACAACAAAAAAGCATATAAACCCCATTTCTGGTCCCTGAATAATAGTTGAAGAGACATTGATGGAAATGTACTTTGTAATATAAAGTAATTCTGAATTTTTTCTTTGCTGCCTTTTTTTTTTTTTTTCCTACAGTGTTATTCCATTAGCTGAAATGTGCTCTGCAAAGCCTCCTCTCTCTACATCCATCACTGATCATTATGGCATCTTAGCGTAATTGCCCTCCCCCTGTTGTGTGTGCACACTCGCCGGTCCTGAATGCCAGCAGTAATATCTCTACAGAGGGAGAGAGGGAGAGAGCGAGGGAGAGGGAGAGAGAGATATGCATAACCAGCTCATTTCCACTGCCAATCAAATTACCTGACCCAGCCGCAATACATCACTGCCAAACTGTTTATTAAACAAAAAGCCATGATTAAATTATTAATGACAGAGATTAATTAAGACCCCATGCACCACACAGACACGCACGCGCGCGCAGGCAGGAGCACGACGATGGCGTCCACGCTCGTACACACGGATCCATAACGCGCGACGGAGGCAGGAATACACACACAGAAAGGCACTTCAACTCCAGCCGCTCCGTTACACACTTTTCGTGCACACATTGCGAGGGAACAGGCGCACACAGTAAGTTACAGAGAAAGAGTGGGATGGGAATCATTTGACGTACAACTTTTATATGTGCGGCACACACATGAGGAGGAGTTTTTTTCGGCCCGGCTGTCTGAACGGCAAACGGCATCAACAAGAAAGTCAACAAACGGAGCGAACAAACAACATTAACGAGCTCGTTGTCAGCAAAACTTTTTCTTGATGTTTCCGCGGAGGGTTTGTTTATGGCGGTGCTTATGCTGCTGTAATGGTTTGTTAGGGGTAGCATCTGTTGCAGTTTGGGGCTCAGCGGGCCCGTGTGTGTTCTCGCAGTGTGTTTGCGTTGCGCCGTGTGCATTTGGGTTTTCAGTAACAGCCAGAGACTTGATGGACGTCGGGGCGAGGCCGGACTTGCGAGTCTTTCGGCGTAAGCGTCTGCGACAGGTAACCTACAGGTGTTTTTGCAATTTCTACACAAATAACCGAAGAAAAGTCGTTTCCCAGGGGGGTTGACATATTGCCAAGTGATAGGAAGACATAAACAGTGCAGCGGTAAACAGTCAAATGTGAATCATCAGGTTCAGAAACATCATTTCTTGCTCAACAGTGTTAGATTGAAAATGCAATTACAGTCAAATGTCATAACCAACTAATCAGGCACATTCATAGAGAAACAACAGTCTACAGCCACTCTGATGGCTCTGTGAGGGGCAGTGAAAATGCTAAAATCCTCATGTTTAGCCGATGTAAGGCCGCGACAGACGTGGACCGTCGGTGGCTGTTGGTGCTGTTTGCCCTTCACCTTTGGCACTAGTGGACCCTTGATGGAGCGAGACCAGCGGTGAGAGACATAAGAAGAGAAAACCCCTGGAGCAATTTTACCCATTTAGTACGGTTCCTTCTTATGTTATGTTACCTCTCCGCCTTGCCGCCAGTGCCATTTGCAACTTCATATCTGACATATTCTTGATTAGAAGAGGCTATATTGGCAAGAGTGGTGTCAAAAAAATACCAAGACAGAGGCAACATCAGTCAGCCTTTGACTCCAGTTGTTCCCTGATGTCTGTTTGGTTTGTCTAGGCCCTAATGTTAACCATGTTAATCATCTTAGCTCACTTAGCATGCTAATATTTGCGAATTAGCACTTCCAGAAAGTACAGCAGAGGCTGATGGTAATATTGTTATTTTGTGGCTTTTTCGTGATAAACCAAAAAGTCACATTAATTGGTCAGGTAAAAATTTTGGCCTGATGAGCCACACATTTTTAGACACATTTTCAGTTGTCGAGGTATTAATTCAAATACAGTCAAATTTATGCGCCGCAGTCTTTTAAAAATGTCTATTTGTGAACTTCTCTTTAACTTTCTTGTGTTGACTTTTTCTTAGGAGCACTACTTATATGTTGTTACTAAGGCAACAGATGCTCTTCCTGGTTCCGCTGCGTGTTTACCGCCCCCAAAAATAACACGCTTGGTAAAAAGGCTGCTGCTGCATTGAACACATTTTTCTGAAGAGCTCTCACATTTTTCCATCACAGGCTGCGATACGGCGAGCTTGTTTCGCACAGTCGGACTTCTCCCTCTTTTTCTGTTCATCCGACCGACGCGTAAGAATGAACGAGGCCGCGGTGGTCGGAACAAACGGAGGACATCTGCAGAGGAGGTGCACGATGAAAGACTTCCAGCATGGCTCCCACACTCTTACTCCACACCACACTCGTTTTATGATAAGGGAGATCTACGGCTCGAGATTGGTCCCAGGGCAGACCGGTAGACACCGGCCGTAAAAAAATACACAAGCTATAAAAGAATGGTAATGTGTGTGTGTGCATGTGTGTCGACCAAAAGACCGAGAGAATGAATCTGCATCGCGTGTGTGTGTGTGTGTGTATGTAAAAAGAACAAGCCTGAAGAGGCCAAAACAATCAACCAGTATCAGCACTTTATGGTGGAGAATACTATATCACTGTGACAACAAAGGCAGTAAAGCGCTGTATGCTGCTGTAAAACATAGTGTGATTCTGCAGTGAGATGATCGTTAGCACATCTGGTTAATTGCCTGACCACTCCTCTCCTGGCACACACACACACAGGCACACACTCGCTCCCTTACACATGTGTGCTTGGCGCAGTGTGTGGGTGTGTGTGTATGTGTGTGCGCAGAGACTCAAGGATGGCCACAAAGAGACATACGGGTATGTACACGTTTCACAAACTGTTCCCCTAAGACGCCGTAAAGATGTATGATGGATGACGGGGGAGCTGGTTGGGTATCATCAGTCAAGGAGACAAGGCGGCATTCAGATGCTGCTCGTTGTTCCAAGACAAATTCATCACGCCGCAATTAGTTTGCGAAGACTTCAACCCCACAGTCTCTTTATTGCTTTACTGACACAACCCTGCGTGCACTGTACCTGCGGTGCTTGTCAATATAAGCTGTGTCCCAGTAAAAGAAAAGAGCAGGATGTTGTGCAGCAGTGTTGTCACGTGAAAACTGAAACCTGAACATAGAAGAGTGGATTTCTTTCATGCCCTCTCCAAGAAGCATATTAATTATGTATGCATATTGATTTCGTTACTGATTTGGCAGTTCTCCTTTAACTCCACAGAGCTTTCAAAGCATCCTTTAAGGCATTCCTGTGACTTTCTCACCTGTGACTATGCTGTTTCGGATCACTTTCACTGCTCTTGCAAGGCTTTTAAAAAAAAAAATTTTTTAGGCAGCTGTTTGTAAGCAAAAGGAAAGCTCAGATAAAGTCACTGTATGCCACCAGCGAGCACGGTAAGCAAATGAGCCCGACGCTTCCCCTCAGGAGATCAGAAGAGTTGAAAGGAGAGTGAATAGCAGATGAATGCTAATGTTGCCCCGTGCGCTAAAATATTTGCCGTTACAACTTTATGTCTTATGCAACCAAACATGTTTTTGATTCTATGTCGGTGTTGTGTTTACAGCTCGGTGGAGTGCCCTGAAGAGGTAACATAAAATCCCAGTTTAAAAGATCAAGTCAGAAAGCAGGAGCACAAATTATGTCTTATCGTGGTATATTTTGCTACCTTCTTGAGTGCTTTTCCTTCCCTGCATGGTTGTTACTACTGATTCACACTTTTAATCTCAGATGGTGCAGACTAAAGGCCTTTTTATACATAGGTTGCAAATCTCGCCACAACGAAGACCCTCCTTTATTTTTTTTTACATTGAATAAAAGTTGCATAATGCCACCGCAGTGTGTGATTTTGGATAGCATGCCAGCGTTACAGAGGGAGCACAACAGACCAACCACATAACACTACCGCATTGGCTTCCGGTGTGACGTGTCACATACACATGGCAGTAACAATCATTGTATTTTGTACCTCTATGGTGGTTGAAATCATGGCGCTTCATTATGTGCCTGTTATGGTACATCTGTGAGAAATATAATTCTATGTTTTTAGTTTTTCACTGTCCTGTGAACAGCAAACCATCAATAAAGTTGACAGTGCAACAACACTTAACAGTCTAAAGGTAACATTGAAACTGTGTCTGTTGGTGGTAGAGGGCTTCACTGTGACTGCACTGATAATAAACTGTTGACCGACAAAGCTTCACCCACATACCTTTTTGTTTATTGTTCATTTTCAAAAAAGTATGTCCCCCAAGTTAAAATTCATTTCCTGTCCTTGAGCCGGTGCTCTCAATGATCCTTTCAGCCTGACATGCTGAGAGGACATCCAACGTGGCGCTCTATAGCATGTGACCAAACCCTAAGACAACACGGTCAAGAACATAGACAAACACGGGAAAGTGCTTCCATATGCTTGTATGTATGCGCGTGTGAGGTCTGATAAAGCCAACGTATTCGCAAACAGGGGAACGAGTGTCAGACTCATTAAAAGGCATCTGTCAGATAACTTTCTACACCGCGCATGGTTTTCACATATGAGCGAGAGGGAGGGAGGCATCCGTAGTGTAAACAGCGTCGGTATCCTGTGACCTATAAATCAGACACAGTCTTGTGTTAACAGTAGCGGCTGAGTGAAGGGTGTGCGTGAAGGGTCATTTAAATTAACCGCTGGTAGAAAAGAAATCATATGACCACGCTCTCTTTCATCCGTGAAATTCCTCTCTCCTCTTAGGTAAGGAAGACATGGCCAAGTAAATGTCATGCTGCGATTCTCCGCGCTTTACACGGAACAAATATATTCAAGTAGCGCGAGCAGCTGTGAGGTTAAACGGTGAAGTTATCTGAAATCGTCAAAAAACAGGGCAGTGTGCATTCGGTTGAGTTTCTTTTGACGCCCTCGCCAAATAAATCCGTGGTTAACATCCCAGTACCAACGATAGCATTACTAAAAGTGTTTTAATTTTAAAAGAGAAAGCTGGAAATGGCTATGAATGAATATAGATTGAATATAGACAAAATGTGGCAAATACTGGAATGCAAACTTATACACTTAAAACCCCCCCTTTCTCCTTTATTGCCTCCTTCATCAGCGGGGTTGGTTGACACAGAAGAACTTATGGATTCATCTTATTGGCTCGTTGTTGAGCAACGGGCAGGTTTCCCAAAACCTTCGCGAGTTCCCATAACGGAGGTTGAGTGAAACAATACAATCCTCCATCTTTCTGTTGTCCCTCTCTGTGGACATTGTGTATGTAACAATGTACACTCTGCATCGGCCCGTGTGGCGTTTATGCATGCAACAGTGTGTGTGGATATGCATGTGTATGTGTATGTGTGTGTGTGTGTGTCTGTCAGTTTATGGCAAGTCAGCACTAACACAGGCACTCAACGATAATGAGCAATGAAGGGGCATCAATAACAGCCATGAGCGACATATCAGACGGGACAGCTTTTAATAATGGCCACCGTCAGCAGAGACAGACAGACAGACAGACAGACAGACAGAAAAAGAAAGACAGGGAAGCTAAAGTAGAGATGGGGAGAGAGAGATGAAGTGGTAAAGAGGGCAGGAGAGTGTTAATAGAGACACACGGATAAAGACCAGGGAAGAGTGAGTGAGAGGAGAGGTAGGGTAACAAATGGAGAAGGAGAGTAGCTGGAGGGAACATGTGATAGAAGGCTCGAGGGTGATCAATCCCTCTATCAGGCCATTATCATGCCTACTTATCCTGAGTGGGGTTTGAGGGGGAGTGGAGCTTACTCCAGTGTGCTTTGGGTGAGAAACAGGGTACAGCCCGGATCGTTCCAGCAGATTAAAACCCAGAACCCTTACGCTGCGATATATACTGCATCACAACCTACCCACAATTTCCTCCAAGTAATATTATGACTACATATTAAAGTTTTTCCAGCTTTCTTCTCCACATTTTTGCAGAGAAAAACTTCCTGGTCCAGCACTGCATCACTTTTTTGCTGTCTCTCACATACGGTTAAAAAATCAAAATAAAGCTATATATTTGAGAAACGCACTTTTTTCCCTTTCTTGTGAAGTGTTAAATGAGAAAAAACAGCTGTCATTTCTTACGTATACGGCTAGTGCCAGAATGTAATTAGGTAAGCAAAGAAACTGGCTTGTCTCCATCAAAAGTTTTCCTACCAGTGCCTCTAAAACACTATCAGCAAGAAAGTATACTGAATTTTCTTAAATACAGGACATTTTCACTTTTAACAACTCTTAACAACTCCCAGGAGAGAAGACAGGACTGTCCTCCCAGCCGAGCTCAGAGACACTAAAGCAGTGATAGCTGAAGAGGTTGGTGTGTTTACCAGGGAAAGTACAGCTCACAGTTTGCTGTATCAGCTCCACTGTAGGCTGAATGTTTTACAAACCAGCCTTGGGCACACCACAGACACAACCCATAACCCCAGACAACCACTGTCAACATAACAGATAGATAATACTATGCTTAAAAGCTTAATTCTTCTCTATTTGGTGGTCTGATTAAACAGTCAATTTATCCTGGCCCACTGAGCTTCCTCTTTCTGGATGTCCAGTGGGATACTAGGGCACTTTGGGTATCTGGACATGGGAGGACAGCCAAGAGCAGAGACTCCGCCATGGGAATGGGTCCCACTGATCTCCCTCCCTTCCCCCCATTAGCTAACAGATTACCAGGACAACAAAGTCTAAGTCAATTTTTTTCAACGGGAAGAAGTTGAATCTCAGCAAATGTTCTTACTCATATATATTCTCTGGTTAGTTTCAGGTATGCAATACACGAAGGCCCTCGCGTTTGCTTCGAATGCGTGCATCACATTCTCAGAGCATATAAAAACTAAAACGTATTATTACATTGATAATTACATTGGCATTAATCTCGTGAAGATTCTGTGGCATTTTGATAATTATGTTGTAAATATGGAAGGTGGGGAATCTGTTTCAATTTCCCTCATGGACTGTGGGAAATGACTCAGCTTTATGGAACGCAAAACCAAAAGCAATTAAGACCTTTTGCAGTTCATCACTGAAATTGAATTGTGTGAAATACAACCCAGTCATTATTAGCCGGCTGCTGGGCCGTCGCCAGACACTGATATATTTATTATTTTTTTTATTTTTTACAAATAATTGCAAAAAGCAGAAGAAAATGGATGGCGCAATTTTAATTAGGCTCCAGCTATGTATTATGTTTTCATGTGTGCCATCATAATAAAGAATTGCCATTGCATAGCAGAGATAAAGAGTCTAATAAATGTTATGTCTGTTATTACCTTAATAATCAAATTGATTCAAGTAATCCTGGTTGACAGGGAGACAATTTATTGGTAAAATAATTTGCAGTTGTGGGAGGATATGTCTCTTTTCTCAGTGTCTGGTTTCATGTTTTTAATGAATGTGTCTCTGCAACAATTTCATTTGGTTGACAGAGCCACAAACTGTCCGTGGACATGAATATACAGTTTGACATTTGTGTTTGTGTGTGTTTAAGGGTTGAAGATGGACAAAGAAACCAAAACAGACAGACGGACGGACAGGAACACGAACTCATTAAAGCTCCATCGTCCGTCTTTCTTAAAAAGTAAATGGTTGTGTTGGGATTGGTTAGGACTTTACTGCTAACGAGGCACATTGGGGTGATAGATGGGGCTTTAATTCTGAAAAGGAATTGAACTACAGGCCTGGGAAACATTAGTTAAGCAGCATGACACTCTTCCCATCCATCTGTGCCTCACCATCCTCCCTTTCAGCTCTTTTTTACGCCCATTCTGCCACCTTGGTTTACCATTAGTCAGACACCATGTCCTGTCTCTGCCATCTATCAATCTATTGTTTCCTCCCTCTTTCCCTCCATCCACCACTTTTTTTCCATTTAAAAACTCTTTCATTCGACTGTCCTTCCTTCCGCCTCGTCTTCATCCTCTATCAATCCCTCGAACAGCTTAGGACGAGTGTGTTAATCGTCCGTGTAGAATAAATATGCTTTAGTTTTTTCATGCCATGCAAGCAGCACGACTGTCTGTCCACTTTTGGTACGGACATTTCTCAACAAGTAGTATTTGGATTGCTCAGAGATATTCACGTCCCCTCCGGATGAAGTGTAATGACTTTGTTGATCTTTTCACTATCACCCAACCAACCATGTGTCATTCCCAAGGTGCCAATTACAGACTTAAACGTAAAAGCACGTGTTCCATCTGATATAGTACCAAGAGCGAAAAAGTACCCGGGAACAACACCCAGGAGTTTGTCTCCTGCATCACGCCAAATGTAATTGATCTTCTCCTTAACCTGATCAAGTAGCTTTTCTCCATAAACCGGACCAAGGTGGCATTTTACATTACCCACATGTTGGACATTTGCCAGGTTTTGTCCATCACACACAGGTGCTAAAGGGTGTCTTGTATTTTTTTACTACATATCAAAGGGTGTGAGGAAGCCTACAGTGAGACAGTTCACTGGCCTAGCTCCACTTTCCATTGATTTATGACTGAATACCTGCAAAATTGACATTAGCATAAGCCTCGGCTGTGCTTTGGGTTCGCTGCTAACTAGCAAATGTTAGCATGCTAATGAACATGGTACACAGTAGGGTACACAGTTACTTAAAAGATGTTTACTGTAAGCAGATTTCTTCTGGTGATGGAGTCATGACCCAGCCTAATTTGCCTCCAATTGCCCTTGTTGATTGCAAGCTTCCAGGATTAGCGCCAGGCTTAGAGGCCAATTAGACATAATGGCTTAAACCGTGTAATTACAATGTAACGTGATGCACACTGGCTCCAAAATACTTTTTTCCCATAAGCTTACATTGTGAAATTGTGAAAGAAGCTGCTGAACAAAATATGTTGAGCTTCTCAATCCCCACAAAATGGATAATTCCGCTATCTAAATTCGAGCCATTCAGTCCGCTAGCTTTTGAAAAGTCTCGAAAAGCTGCATCAATAAATTGTTTCGTTCCTATTTGTGTTAGCAGAGGGCAAGGCTGGAATATAGCGGACAGCGGAAGTCTCTAGTGTTCACGCTGTATGTAAAATCGCCTGGATCTCAATGTGGACGCTATTCAGAAGATCCAGGTAATTTTGAACCCAACAGGTCCAACTTCCTTTGACTTCAGGCGCCACTTTGCAGCTATAGGAATTCATAGGAACTCCTACAACGCTGTATCCACATTTCCCTTACTAGATGGTTGATTGGGTTGCTTTGTATTTGCCATGAGGAGTTAGATTAGTTAGGGTAAGGGTAAGAACATCATGGTAAGCCAATCAACGGCAGAGTAGGGCAGGCCATACCTTCGCCATCTTGGGAAAAAAATCACTTTTTCATAACAGCCTTCTATTTCGTATATCCAGATTATTTATTCAGAGAAGCAGTTTGGACTAGCACAGGCAGTTGAAACATTTTAAAACACTTCTCAATGTGAAATGATGTTCAATGAAGATATAATAAGTGTGAGGGTAACCCCCCATCAGTATTCCTTCCTCATTCCTCTCCTTCCCCTCATCTGGGTTTCCTTACCATCCTCCCGCCTACAGCGTCCATCGTTCATCACCCTGCAGTAGACACTGTTTCATTCCCACTGTGTACTTACCTTCTCCCCCTCTTCCCCTACAACGTATTATTCCTCACACCAGCTATCCGTCCAGCCGGTTTGAGCCCTCCCACTCTTGCACTTTTTTTTTCTCTTTATCTCTTCCTTACATCTCCCTCTCTCCCTCTCCTGAGTGTCCGCAGCGCCACACCCTGCCAACCCTGCCTTTGTTTTACATATTCTTCCCATTTATCAATTCTCCTCTCTTAAATCTAAACACTCGTCCCCCACACTTCATCTCCTCATCCTCTCCCCGACGTTGATGGCGTAAAGAAAACACAAATTATGGTGTCATCCGGTTTTGGTAGTTAAATCGTTCGTCCTTTCTTTTCGTCTCTTCTTTATACTTCTGTCCTGGGATCCATGTACGATTATACTGGATCTATGATGAGCTCTTTCTTAAAAAAACAATTTGTTGTTCCTCTCTGCTTGTGGTCAATCCATCTTCCCCTCATTCCCTCCCTCCCCTGACCCCACCCTCTCTCGCTGCCTCCATCCATCCATCCACCTACCTCCCCTCCTCTCCTTGGTGTTACACATGAGCCGGCGGCGGTCTAATGATTGGTTTAAACAGGTAGTCTGTATGCATGGAGGCTCACTAAACTATACTAATGTGTGTGTTTGTGAGTAACTACCCTCTGTTGTCCTCTGCGAGTGTGGCACGAGGCTATGCTCTTTTTTTTTATCTCATTATTAAGCAGCAGAATGATGAGTTTGTGCTGCCAGGAAATTCATAGCCAGGTGTGCGTTCAGTGGTCTTATTGTCTTGTTAGGTGCTTTATCATGGTTAAATCACTGTTATGGCTAATAGGGATGGTGTGTGTATGTGTGTTACTCTTGTTTCTGACACACATTGTAAGTAAGTGCTAAAATCAAAGTTGACTGTGTGTGTGTGTGTGTGTGTGTGTGTGTGTGTGTTTTGCATCCTGCGCATTCCATCAAGCAATAATTTGATTCGTTTTACTTTTGAAACTCTGCAGAGCATTTAAGGCTTTATCCCTGAGGCTTTATACAATTGTATTAGAAGCATTTTCATCCATATAAACCACTTACTAACGTACAAAAAA
This sequence comes from Sparus aurata, assembly GCF_900880675.1. Lineage (NCBI taxonomy): Eukaryota > Metazoa > Chordata > Actinopteri > Spariformes > Sparidae > Sparus > Sparus aurata. Next base: position 27,148,841 of record NC_044195.1, on the reverse strand, counting down.
AGTCTGCTGCCATATTAATAAACAGCTAGCAGTCTTCGTCTTCCCTTTTCTGCAAGCACAGTGCTGCTGCCAACTGGAATTGTGTGAAGCTATTGACTGGAACATGCTTCAAGTTACCCATAAGCTCGTATAAACTATAGAAAACTATCACATATAAAGAGATTGGGGAGCTTCTCATCAGAACAATTTTCCATAGCCCTGAAAGTGGTCAAAACACCTTCAAAAACGGTCAGTGTAACGTGCTAAGAACCTTGTTTTTAATGACACCAGTTGCTGTTAAAGAGGTCATAATAGCATATGTAGCATTTTTGTGCATGTGAGAGGTCTGCAAAGTAAAAAAGGCCAAAGTCAACGCCAAAGGAAGTTAGTCTCTCCCACAGAAATCAATGCTCCTGCACTACCTGAAACACCGGGTTTGGAGTTCAAGCCTTTTACTTCCATAACTTATGTGTGTCACTATGTCACATATAATTATATATATATAATATATACGCTTCGGTCTGACAGCAGACGCAGTTGCTATTGCTGTAGTAGCGTTATTTTAGATCACGCTACCTTGCTTTGCATGACCCTCCCTACTCCGCCTCTTATTGGCTACATCTTGACCATTAAGTAATGAACATTAAAAGCAGTCGGGACCCTTTTGCTTGTGCTCACACAGATAGTATTTTGCTAGCAATAATGTTAGTCAGCAAACAAGCTAAGATTGAGCAGCTAGCTGCAGCCCAACAAATGACCGACACCCACCATAACACAGTCCAACAGAGTCCACAACACAAAGACCAGATTCAAAGCTAAGATTACTACAAAGCAACCATATATGTATCTTTTAAAATCCTGTCCGACAAGCTGTGCTTGTTCATGTGTGAATGTGTGTGTTTCAGTACAAATGGAAAAGGCGAGAGTAAAGAGAGATATTAGGCAAAAGATTGGGTAGAAAAATGTCTTTTAAAAGGGCACATGCTTAACTGAGAAACAAAAGGTCACACCATCCCTACATGCTCCTGTGAGTTTTACATCATGCTAGCTGAGCACACAAAACCCACATGTCAGTGAATTGGGTCTAGATAGAAGATCATTCCCTAATGTCCATCAATAGAATGGTTAAAGTTTTTTGTCTAATTTAGAATAAGTAAACTTTAAATGAAGTTCACACCGGCAGCTTGTAACTTGCATGATTTGTTCCTCTGCTCTGACCCTGAATGTCTGCCACCAACAGCTCCGACACAGCAGCTTGAGAAATGATGACACCCCGACACATGCAGGAACACTGTTTGCATCTTATGTAGGCCAAAGGGCATTGTCTCCTCAGAGGACAGTCGGGCAGGGGCCCAACACAGGTTGGCTCCTTTGTGTGCACATCCATGCTTGATTACTCCAGAGGACTATCCATCTTCTGCTGTGGGTGTGTAGCCGTGTTTATGTACAGTAATGTATCTCTATAATTTGACAGTAAGGACCGCTATGTATAGCGAGTCTAAGAGATAGAAGGGGAAGAAATAAAGCGAGGAGATAAAAAAGGGAAAGATGAAAAATAAAAACGGACCGAGTCTGAGCCCACTGTTGGGTTAGAAAACTCATTGAAACTGCTGGTAAAATGAATCAAGCGCCACAGTTCACAGTTCCGTGCTCATTTGTGTGAACCACCGCCTACACACACCCACACACAGAGTCACAAAGAGCGAGTGAGAAAGAGCAAAACTAAGAAAAGACCTTTGATATTTTCGCTTTCGTTTTTTGGGAAACATCTGCTGTAAAAAAAATCTAAATGAGGAAAAAGAAACTGTTTTCTTTTTGGCCTTAAACAACCTATTGCGGTTTATAATGTGTGCTGTGTACAGTGAGAGAATGTTAGGATTCATTTAACCTCATCGTAATCTTGGAGATTTATGTAAAATTATCCTCAACGCCTTTCCCCCTGTTATTTTTCTTTAAAGGTTATGAGCTGAATTTTCTTTCCGAGCTGTCAGAAGCCCTGTGAGTGCTTTTGGCATTAATCTTTAGGAATCTGAACACGCTGAATTATTTAATAATTTTTCTTGGCTACGTTTTTTAAATGCAAAAATAAGCCGGCAGATGACCAAAAAAAATGCCCTTTTAGCTGGAAAACACAATGGCTCCACATCATATATTAATACATGATCCAAGCTCAAATTAGATAACAATATCACTGGAAATGAACACTCATCAAATGTGTTTTTCTAACAGTAACAGAGACAAGAACTCATTCTGTGTTTCCAAAAGGAAGCATACGACTACACAAACCTGTAGAATTTACAAGTTTAAGGCTTTAAAAACTGATATAAACTATACATTGCTGGATTTGAAATGTCATTGGCTACAGTATCTATCAATCACCCGGATCCTGGCGTGCAAGTGGCTCAGGAGAGAGAAGAAAAGAAGAGAGAGTGGGCCTCTTCTCTGCATGATCGCTCTTTGGCTGTTGTAGGATCTATGGCGGGCATAGAAGCTCCCATCTGCTCAAATGACCTGTCAATCAAATAGCTGCCATCTTGGGATCTAGCTGGTCTAGAGGGTTAATGGTGTCTTCTGTGAATCGAGAGGAGTGTTGAGCTAATTAACCTGCAGGACACTTGGCTCACAGCTTCTCCCGTGCTTCTCTTCGTCAACGTCCTTCGTGTGCCGAAAGCAGAGCGCCACACACTATGCAGCAAAGTAATCCAGATATGCTGCCTCACCTGATGGTTGTCAGTGTCTCCGCTGTCTCTGTTTGCTGTTTAACAGTGCCACCCTGAGGTGTGGGAAGGTATAACAGCAGCGAGCCTGTGTTGGAGGTGGCTGCAAATCTCCTCCTCTGCTCAAACAATCAGCCTCCTGCAGGATCTGTTGTTTGCTTCAAAAAGACACGAAGAGAAACGACTGGACTCTGCAGTGCTGTCCCACTGCAAGTGTTTCTGAGAGGGGAGGAAGAAGATTGTGGTGTGTGTGTGTGTGTGTGTGTGTGTGTGTGTGTACATGTCTTGTCGATAATCTCCAGCCTTCCACAGTGGCCAAGGATCTGTGCAGTTATTGATTACCATCATTATTCATGATCAACTGTCAGGTCATGACACACAAACGCTTACACTAATGCAAACATTGGCGCACAGACGCGCAACTGACTTTCAGACCCACACACACACACACACACACACACACACATACATTCATTATACAGTCCAGTGGCACCATAAATCAACATGGAGATCTATAAAGCCACAGATCCAATCCATCATGAGTGTATTACTTTCTCATACAAAACCCAAACTCGTGCACAATTTCCCAAGAAAATGAAATTAAGTCCAAGTTTATTCCTCCCAAAAACCATTCAAACTCCATCCAGGAATTGAGCCATTCTCTGCAAGATTAAAGATACAAGGGGCATATTAGTTGAAAAAATTAAAAAATGAAATAAAATTAACTACAGAATGTGAAGAAGTGACAGTTTTTGTATCTGCTAAAGTTAGCATGCTAACAGGCAGACAGCCAATGCCCTTCCTGATCCAGAGCTCTTGTGCTAGCTGTGTAAACACAAACACTTCCCTCGTATGGCAAGCTCCCAGTCTGAATTAATAGCTTGAGGTGGAGAAGTCCTACATATTGCACCTTTAGGGTCCTGATTCGGTTTTTAATTTCAGAATGAGCCTTGATCACTCCGTTTCAGAGAATGACGACGCTGGAGCCCACAGAGAGTGTAAGATATAAAAACTAAAGCACTACACACAAAATTCAAGCATGCAAACAGTACATAGTGCCAGACGAGAGACGTCCATCAGGGCATTCTGTGTTTTTCCTCTGCGTATTAGTGCGATATTGGCTATTTCCTGTTTTGACGGCGAGCCATTGTACAGGCGCACAGAGACACAGATGGCCTGGTCACCTCTTGGTGATGGTCTGTGACTGGCATGATTGCTCTGTGCTCTCTGTTTGTTTGTCTGTCTCCTTCTATTCCACTGATGTGTTCCTCATTCGCTTTCCATCAGCGTACTTCTTCCTGGCTTCTACGCTCTCAGTTGCTTTACCTCCTGGTGCGTGAGCAGGAGAAACGGATGTGAAATATTTTCATAGTTGTCTCGTGTAGGGAATGTCGGGTCAACACTTGTGTCTAAGGTTCAAGGAGATGCAATTGTTCATAGATGAAAAAGAGCTGTCAGTCACAAAGGTTAAGATAACTGTGGGAAGCTTGTTGGCTAACTGAGCAGAGAGACGCATCAGTGGAAATGTTTCATATCCTAACATCTCAAAGATTTAGGGAAAAACTTGGATACCAACAAACTAAACAGTTATTTTCTCAGAGAGAAATGTCTAAACTAAAAAAAAAGAGAAAGCTGGCCCCGGCTGGAGAGTTCACCCTGGTTGAGTAAATAAAATAAATCACCCCTGTGCTCACACGGTCACTGGTGAGAACTGGGACGAGAGAAACAGTCGATTAATCATGTTTTTACAGGAGCGCCACACCTAGTCTCTGTCTGCACGTCAACATATCCTGTTCCCCTTGAACATCGCTCTGCTTCTTAAACGTTATCATCAGAAGTTGCAGAGGAAACCACAATTATTACGTGATTAGCCTTAATGAGCTGTGATTAGAGGACCAAGAGAAAAACAGTTACCAGGAATCCTCAGCGCTTTCTTTTAATAGCATTAAATCTGCAGTTGAAATGAGTTTGTGAAACCAAACGTCCACAGTTATTATTTAGTTAGAGTTTCATGCTGAAAAGCTCAGTTTATTGGCTTCATCCGGACTGTGTGTGTGTGTGTAGTTTGGTCAGAGTTTATTGACAGTGGTATCTGCTTGTAAAAAGGCCCTGGTTGTAAGTTTTACAAAGCTAGTAATTAGACAATCTAGCATTTTATCAGACATGTTAAAGCTGCTCTGATCCAATGACATAGCTGTTGTTTAATGCGAAAGGTTCCTCATGGAGACAAACCTGTGAAAGACCTGAATAATCTGCTGTGTTGTTCATGCTGGTCTTATAAAGTTGTTCTATATACTGCAAGTGTTGCTGGAGCTTTTTGACCTCTGTAGACTTTTTTCCCCTCTCTAAGCACCGTGGAAGCAGGTCGTTTGTTTTGCAATAATTGAAGTATATCTGAATGTGAAAGAACGATCATGAAGAAAAGCCTTTGTCAGGGAGTAAGTTCATTACTCACCGAGCTTTGCTGAGAAAAAGCCCACACAAAGAGTCAGCACCTAATAAGTTCCCTTCAGCTCTCTGGAGAGTCTCAGCATCTTTCAGCTCTTTTGGTCTTCGGCCCAGAACTTTATGGTTCTGATCCACTCTCGCTGTTCTCAACAGTGTCACTTCCACAATCAGCGGGCAGATGTTTTCAGTATAAAAGCTGGAACATACCGACCAGACATTTTCAGCCCAGAACTGAATAAAGCGGCGAACACATTGACATTGGACCCACGTATTTATCTCAGGACTTGGTGAAGACTGCAATGGCATCAAAAAATAAAACAACAACAAGATGAACAGGAAGTCAGAAAGATGTGTTTTAAATGACTGTTAATAATGATCTGGTGGATGTGCAACTGTAACTGTTTGCGAACATGTTCACCGTGTCAATATGTTGTGTTTACATTGTGTTGCACTGCCTCCTAGTGGCCCCCCCAACAACTGGTTAGTTCAGATTTAACTACAATTAAAAAACCCCACCAAACTAATCGCCAGAATAAATGTGAGCGACACACATTTCTGCAAACTCCAGCTACAACTTTACATACTTCATGTTGCAACTTTATGTATTCTTTTGGGTTCAATTAATACTTTTATGTATGATTTAAAACCACAAGGGAGAGATCATGTTGTGGCTTATAGCAGCTGTAATCTTAACTTGATAATCTCATCTCAAAATAAACAAAACTGTTCTACCTTCGTCAGAAAATACTGCAATCATGCAGGAGCTCAGGGCTCATGGTACGAAGAGGGTGATTGGGAAAGACTTGCAGTACAAACATCTTAACCCACTTTTTCAATGATAGGAGCAGACAGATATGAGAGAGACAGCAAGGAAGGAAGGAAGGAAGGAAGGAAAGGAGGAGGCTGTGTTGTCTGCTGTACCATCTTGTGATAGCCTTCGCAGAGCGGTGATTTTAAATATGGCTGCTCCGCTTCCTGAGCTTTGCGTCTCTCTTGAGTCAAATTCTTTCCAGCCAGCTTCGTCTGAGTTTTAATTTCTGTCAGTTTCCGCCCTCCGTCTGTCCGCCGGCCACTCGGCTCCACATCACGTCGCACGCAGACATATCTACATGTCATCGCGGACTGCAAAGCGCGATGATCCCGTGTCACCCGGAGCCAGCTCTGTTATTGATCACCAGATGTAATGATCAGGGGATGCAGATGATGGCGCCACCCTCATTGATTAGCAGCGACAGTTAAAAAGCATGGCATAATTCCCATTGATCGTCGGTGACAGCGTGTAAGAAATGGTGTCATCTGCATTGATTAGCGATAAAAGGATGTGGCAAAGATATGTCACGGGTCCGCGGCAGAGGAGCAGCCTCACACACACTTCCATCCGTCTTCTGAATGTGTGTGGCACATGTGCAAACGCTAGAAAAGTCCCAGCCGAGTCCGAGCTTAAAAAAACAGAATTTAAGCGTACCGCAGGAATCGTCTTGTCGACCCTCTGTTGACACGGAGGGTTTTCCCACCGTCCATATAAAACAGAGCGCGGCAGACAAACTCTGTTAAGGTTCTCACAGTAGTCTCAACACGATTTCTCCTCTTTGAACCTCGGACTTCTAGAAAATTGCACCCTGGCTGCCACTGCGGGGATTCACGGAGAGTTTGTGAGAGTTTACACGTATCGTCTCGCCCTAAAAATACACTGTGCAGCCTGAATAAACATATGACTATCATTTCCTTTAGCCGGGCCATAATTAACGTTTCAGCAGGGTTTTCATTGCAGGAAATGTACTATCATCATCATCTCTCTCTCATTGGATTTTGTGAAACTCACTATCGTTCATCTTTTCCCAAAAACGTCTCCGCATGAAATCAAGCGGCGCGGCCACTGTTACACGCGTCCCTCGGCGACTGTTTGCATATTGATCGGAGACTGGAATAGTCCGTTGAACTATTGCTCGAGGGTCTCCACCGGTATCACTGCACCGATGTGATTTAATGAGCTTTGGCTGGGTCAAAAACGACTAAGAATAGGTTAAAAAGTCTCACCTCCGTACGCTATTGAACGATCTTTTCAATAAAAGGCTGGGCTCAATCTTTAAAAACACTTAGTAGAGATCAGATCGACGTCGTCTGTTAGCTGCCACCCTTCACGGCTCGGGATCTTTTCTAATTGTTTCTGCAGAAACGGTAGATGAAAGATGATTTTCTTCATTTCTTTATATGGTTTAGAAACTTTGAGACCATTTTGAGACTGTTGAATCTTGACTTCTAAATATATCTAAATGCACTTAATTTCCTGCTCAAGTACTCAAGTATTTCCGTAACACATCAATCGTGCACCTGGAAAAATTTGTGACCATCAGCCACCACATGCTATCGGTCACGACACACCGGGTGAAGCTGTACTGACGCCGTTAAACCCCGTGGCACTTATTGATTTGAGCAGGGGGTGAAGTTTTATTGATTAAAAAAAAATGTAGATTTTCATTTGCAAGAGACAGATTGCGTTAATTACTTCTTTTCAAAGTTATAGCCGTGTCTCAGTTCAACGCGCACACCGCTAATGAATGGCGGTTGAACCATGCATTTTTAATGGACACCTGCTAGCCACCGAGAAATAAAAAATCTTCCAGTGGACGGTGTGATGATAAAAGATTAAATTAACGGGAAATACAAATTCGCAGAGTGACTCACATGATAGAGATCGGGGCGATACGAAGATAATTATCTCCGTTCTTCGAGAAGCGGAGACATTTGTGTTCACGTTGCTTCACTTTCCCTCTTTGAGAGGAAGACCTACTGTTGACTTTACGGGAATACATTTTGTTTTCCTGAAGCACACGCTGTGCCGTCCTGTATGTGTTGCTCTACATCATCTCCTCCTCCTCGTCATCTTCTTCTGATTCTCTCCCTGCACACCTCTCTTTGTCACTTCCATCCATTCTTCATTCACCTCCTCCTCCTCCTCCTCGATGGGCCGGCTTGATTTGCCTCTCGCCTCTCTTCCCCTATCTCCGTGATATATATATGTCCGTGGTGTGTTTTCCCCTGCCACCTTGATGAGAGCCGAGCCACACACACACACACACACACACACGCACACACACACACACACAGTAGATGGATGAGCTAAAGGAGCCAGACTTCACTGTGAATTATAATCACCTTCAATCTGTGTCTCTGAATCCCTGCCCAGTTCTTACGTTCGTGTGTGTGCGTGTGTCTCACCAAGTCATGTGTGAGTCTCTTTCATGAGTGTAAGTGATGGAGCAGTGAATAGTTTGTTCCCAGAAGGGTTGTGTATGCATGTGTGTGTGTCTGTGTGCGTGTGTGTGTGCGTGTGTGTCAGTGTTCCTGCTTATTATTCTCTCGGTCCCCTGGTGTTTGACCCGACTTTCTGTTCTGTCGAGGTTTTATGTGAGCTGGAATATAATTCTGTTTCCACGGCGGCTCAAATACAGTGTAGACACACACACACACACACACACGGACACACACACACATACACAACGACACACACATGCACCTTTAGGGAGCAGCCATCAGGGTGAGTGGTCCATCACTCACCCTCACATAAGGTATTCAACTGCACTATGTCAATGTCACATTGTCAATGACTGTGTGTCTGTCCCTGTGTGTGTGTGTGTGTGTGTGTGAATAACTGGTGGTCTGAGGTAGCAAGGGAGGATACACTCTGGAAATATAAATCTCTGAGGGGGAGAGTGGGAGATGACATTTGAGGATTTGGGGGGGAAATCCCTCTTTCTCAACAGAAAACTACGTCTACACAAAAAACACACTTGAACAAAGAAACAGAACCTTAAAAAGTCAAATAAAAAAAAAAAAGAAGTGAGAGGAAAGCCAACACCCTTTGTTACGGAGAAGCAAGAGCAGTCTGAGGAAGACAGGAAGTCTTGACCCTGAACCTCGGGACAAATAAGTTCAAGTCACTGTGACAATGAATGGGCCCAACTGGGGCTAATTACCACTGGCTGTGTGCTGAGGTGTAATCCTCACAGCACAGGACACTAGCTCCTCAGACACGACTCGAATAACAACATTTGAGTGGAAGAAATTCACTTATCACACCTTTAAATGTCACCTGAGCTGAACTTCAGACAAAGCTTGAAAAGGAAGCTAACTTTAACAGCCAAGTTGCTGTGTGGAAAAGCACATTAATGGTTAATCTTAATTCACTAGCAACTGATCATCCTCCAGTGTGTGTTACTGTGACACTGACTGTGTTCACACGCAAACAGTCAATCCTGGTTTCGAGTCTAATCTTGATTCTGATCATATCCATAATTCAAGATTACTTTATTCGTCCGAGGAAAATGTGGTGTTGTTTCAGGGTTTTAGTTCAGTGATCTTATTTTGAAGATTTTTTTTCTCAGGTGTCATATTTTACTTTCCATTTCCTGTTTTTGTCGTTTTCCCACCCTTTCTCTGTGCACACCTGAGTTTCATTAGTTAATCAGTCACCTGTTTATTTAAGTCAGCAGTTTCCCTTTCTCTTTGTCATATGTTTTCCTCCTTGTGTCAGGTTGTCTGTGTTGTGGTGTTTGATGGCCATTGCTTTAAATAACTTCCGCCCTTTCTCTCACATCAAGTCTGATTTGATCGCATATTAAAAAGAAAATGAATGGCGTACAGTGTGGTTTAATTATGTTGGAAGTGTTCTTGATGGATGTGGGAATTTAAAGCAACAAAAACAGTTGAACTAAATCCATGCTTCTCCGGCTTCATGACGACTGAAACAACTTGATGTTGTAATTGAACTGAATCAGATGTGAAAAGTCCTCCAGCCACATGACGCAGCTTAAGAAATAATTAAGCTCTAACATGTGTCTGAACCTGCATCGACGAGAGTGTGGTGCAGAAAATGGGGCAATACTGCCCCCTGGTGCGAGAAGCAGGAACAACATCAACATTAAGTTGCACTTTAAATGAATGTTTACTTGAAAAAAAAGAAAAGAAAGTAGGATAATAATGTTTTTACATATACACTGAGGACCTCTGGCCTTGATAATACAGTTTAATAGTCATAAATGTGATTAATGGAAACTCAAAAACACTAAATCTGGGTAAATATTTTATCCAGATAGACGTCGCAATTGATAAGAGACTGCATAGATACAAAGGAATGGTTATGAGTGTTGTGGGAGCGGTTTACCACCACCAGGATGTCCAGCGTCTCCGTTTATCATCTAGTTTGTGGTACAACATTGTATTTATTTACACCAACACCCCTGTGTTGAGAGACACAGCCATGACGGTGCTCCAGATTGTCAGAGCGACAGCGGCGTTAGGGAGGACGCCGCTGTTGAAGGCCTTGTCGTGGACATATGTGATGATGGACAGCGCTCCGGCGAAGGCCTCCTCGCAGGCCGGCTGGATCTGATCCTCTGGTAACAAGTGGCTGAACTCACCTGGAGGATCAATCAGTGGTGTATTACCAAGTTAAATCCAGTGCATTGTATTTGGCCGTATAGAGACCGAAACAGTCCAACTCACCTTTGTCTCTCAGCTCAAAGGTGTAAGAGAAGGGGATGCCAATGAGACGAGCCCAGTCACGGCTTGAGCCTGAGTTTGGATCTGAATGTTGAGGAGAGAATAAACTTAATTTGCGTGGATCCAACAAGAAAACGTCAAGCTTCCACAGGCAAGGAGGAGGAATCTATAAGGTTCCGCCCAGATTAAAATGTTGGCCTTTGAACGTTTCATAAGTCATCATTTTATCGCGTCAGAACAACTGGCAGCTGAAAAACTCATATTGTTGTCGAGACATTGGGCCAATTTCTGTCCTTGTTTGTGGCAAAAGATTCAGGTGAGACAAAACATAATCTTTTCCCAACGCTATCTAATTGGTATGAGTGCCGAAAACCTAACCAGACCGTTGTCGCAACGTTAAATTGAAAACTAAAGGTAGAAGACCGATATCTTACACAGGATTTGTGGCGATGTCCCTACAGTGTAGTTCATTCCATGCAGTTTCTTCATTTTTGCTGCTGCTGCCTTGCCGACCGAAACCTGCACAGGTCACAAAAATGATGAAAATAGAACCAGTACAACCATTTTTTGGAAAACCACGTACCAATACTCTCTAAGAACAAATCTAATTGTTCTGATCTACGACAATTTTAGCAAATTTTGGCTTAAACTACAAATCTTAGGCTATTCAACAATGTTCTGAAAGGTGCAATATGCAAGACTTTTAGTTGAAAGCATCTAAAAAAGTACTAAATGTATATGAAGTTATATCTATTGCTAGCCCGAACTTGTTCTGGTCAAAAGCTACCAGCCAACAAACCAACCCACTCACGACCGTTGGCTAGTTCTTACATATTGCACCTCTTAAAAGCTGTGTATCTTTTCTCTAAAGGCGTATTGCTTAACACCGCAATACAAATCTATAGAAGCACACACACTCACCAGTTCATCGTAGTTGGGTGCCGAGATCTCAGGGTGGCCATAAGGCAAGAGTATAAGCTGCCCAGCAGAGTGGATGGTGAGGAAACACAGAGTCTTGTTAGCCATACTGCCTACAGAGAGACACAGTGAACAAGATGACATGTCAACATTACCTTCTTTAAACACAGGCTTTTCCATTTCATGATTTGTAGAAAGAATCAGCACAATCAGACACACACTTATATTTAATCTTCCATTCTTACACAAGAAACACACTCTTACGTGTAATTTATGAAACATTACCAAAAAAAACTACTTTTCTTCTTTTTAATTGTTTTATTGTTCATGCAATGCCATAAATGCTACATTTACCAACGAGGTCCATCACAGCTGTAGATTCTGGCTCTGACCCGGCTGATGTCCCACAGTAAGTGTTTGAGCAACTGTCAAAGGACACACCAACCGCTGAGGAAAGAAAGCACATACACACAAACTTTACACAAAAACAATAATACATCAGGTTTATGTTTGAATTAAGTTTCCTTCGCCGTGTCAAAAACAATTATGAAGTATGAATTTATTGGAGAAAGTCTTGTGAGAACCAATGCTGTAAATGTCGGAGGGCTTGAACCGTGTCATACGGACTGACACCGTAATATTTAGTTGTACTGTGCGACTGGAACTCATGTCAGTATCAATTAGCTTTCAAGCCTTAGAGATGTTTATGTTCCAAACCAGCATACACAAGTTTTAAAAGTGTGAAATTACAACAGTAATACATTACACACTGTTATTGATCCCCTTTGGATTTACTGTTTTCCAGTTTGTGCTATAGAGTGCAGAAAATATACTGCTTTCACAACTGTTCCCAGCACATTCTTCTCCATTTAAAAGGATTATGACATTTCTTCATACGTCCAATAAAAGGTGTGCAAGTCAGAAATGTTTTAATTTACACAGAAGAGCTACTAGCATGAGGCAAATGAGAGCTAATAAGTCACATTGTGGTGCAAACTCACTTCCCCAGTTGGCATTGAAGTTTCGGTTGAGGTCGACTCCGTAACAGTGACTGCCTGCAGGAGGTGCCGAACGAGACTTCCTCCACAGACGATTCTACATCAAGACAACACACAGGCACAGTGACAGGCCGAGCAGGTGGGTCAGACCGTCGGTTAGATTGTGGACTGATGGTTTCAGAATCAACCCAATAAATGTTGGCAGTGTACATTTGTTCAAACTACGGATACGTTGGAGCTTTATGTTTCTATTGGGTTAATTTTTTATTGTCTGGTAAGAAAACCATTTGTCTAGATCACATTCTGGCTTAAAATACTTGTTTTGGTTGCTCCAAGCACAGCTGGAGATTTCCCACCTTCTCATGAATAATATCAGATTTTTGCCACTACTGTCACAGCTGGAAAATGTCCCAAGATCTTCTTTAAAATATCCAGTGGTGTCCTGCTTACAAATATCAAAGGCTCAGGCTCAAAATGCTGCCATTAGCTTGGCAGCCTTCCCGCCTGTAACTTCACCACCACATTCCCTCCACCTCCTGATGTAAGTCAGGTCGTAAACATGTCATATAACGGTGATATAACCCCGTTTTATGGTGTGCTAATATGATACGCAGGCTGTGACACAAACAAATGTGCAAACGTATCAATGCCAACATGTTATCCCGCCTGACGACCTGCAGTAACTTAATCATATCATAAGTAAACACAAAACAGAGAACTCACACGGATGTACTTGCAAAATTGAACCGTGTTTTCTGTGAACCTACTGAGCTGAATAAACAGAACTATGATTCAGGAGAAGCACTCACAGTTTCATTGGACCAGGTGAAGTTGTATCCGTCCACGTTGATCACAGGGGTTACGTAGACATCAACGTTCTGCAGGATCTGCTCCAGCTTCTTATCGGTTTTATACGACTTGACGATCTGAACGGAAGAGGAAGTTCATGAGCTCTTGGTGAAGATCTCTATCAATGACGTTACGCGTGAGTGTATACAAACCTCTTTGACAAACCACTGGCAGAAGGCGGGAGCGATCCACTCCCGAGCGTGGATGCCACAGTCCATCCAGATGACCTTCTTCTCTGTGACCGCTGAGTTTTTTAGTCCCAACTGCAGACGCACAACGATGACCAAGTGTTGGATTTAAAATGCAGACAAAGTTACAGCGGTACATTGGTGTAATTAACCATAAAAGAGCTTAACATGGGTCAACCGGACGTGTAGCCTCGGTCTTAGCTGTCTTTGCAAAACACTGAACCCTCTGAAATAAGTAACTGAGGGAGAAGCAGGTGAGGCAGGTTGAGTGAAAATAAACATTAGAACGTCTTTTATATCCTCTGCCGGGTCTCAGATGGGAGCCACGGGAGGGTTTTAAATAATGATTGAATAAGACTAAGATTGGTTTGACATCTCGAGGGCAGCGAGTGTGCTGTTTTACCTCCTGATTTAATGAGCTGTTTTTATTTTGCTGCTGGAAGTTTGGTTTCTGATCCAGAGTAATCAGTCTCACTGTTTTCACTTGTTTCTTGCATTTTGCAGCTGGGGAATCACTGCGATAGCTTGCCTTTCACATATGTAGTGAGCAAGCCACTTTCAACATTAATTACTGCAGTTTAACATGCGAAGAGGTTGTTCACTACTGTGTATCACGGTGAGGTAAAAGGAAATGTGTTGAAGACCTTGAGCAGTGTGATGTCTCTTCCCTCAGTAGTCTTTCCATAGACAGCGGAGGAGATCAGCTCGGGGTTCGCTCGCTCCACATCTTCCATCCACTTGTATATCTGCAATTAAATCAGTGTGATGATTCATTTTCATATGGCTATTTATAGTTTTTTTTTGGCCGCTGTCCATCTGTTAACTGCAAGGATGAGAGTGTAAATCAACTGGAACAGCCCGGACTGAAATGGTGACGGTCACATATCTGCAGACCGCTGATACATTCACAGTTGTACATGAAAGGCTAGGTGCCACAATGCATGTCTACAAAACGTGTCACATCACGTTCACATTACATGTTTTTACAACCTGACTCTCTTATCTGGAGTTGGAGTGGATGGTGGTGGAGCTGCCAAGCCAGTGACCGCCGTTCATTTATAACTGTGACATCAATGGGTATTTTTAAGGAGACCTTTGGACAATCTCCAGTTGTGTTTATGGCAACAAATTTAGACCAAAACAGGTATTTTGGAAAAGAATGATCTTTTCCTAACCCTAACCAAGTGGTTTTTGTGCCTTAACTTTACCAGAGCATAGGCACAGCGTTGTCAGAAGATACATTGAACGTTGACCTAAAGGAACATAATTTTCAACATATCTGTGGTTTGCAGAAATGTACATTATCAACATTACTTGGACATTTGGGTTGGTTAGAAACATCATAATGTAAAGATTCTTACCTCGTCCATGGGGTGATATTTGGTGTAGTCATAACTTCCTGTTGATTCCGAACCCTCCACCAACCTGGCAGTTTTAGAAAAGAAAGGAACATGAATGTATTTTTATTTTGCATTAGGCCTATATCCCAAAAAATAACTTCGAGAAAAGTCACCATTTAGTTTTACAGTGAAACGGTCAACACGAAATCTACGATGCCAGCTGTGAAGTTGTGAGTATGTACGGCGACGCCACAAATATATTCTCAACGACTCAAACTCACAATGGAGAAACATTTGCGACAGGATCTGTTCTGAAGTTTGAAGCTGCCCAAGCAAATTCTGAACATTACAAACAAGTGTTTAAAGTGATTACGAGGAACTTTGAGTTTTTGTTGACTCTAGCGACCCCCTTTGACAAATCATCTGCTGTTGTAAACATCTTTGCTGCGCGTTCATTTGTTTTGGAAGCGAGTGACAGATGGATCCTGTATTTAAATGTGATTTTATATGCGATTATGTGATCGGATCCAAGCGCAGTCATTAATAATAACTATATATATAAAAAAGGCTTTTAGCTTATGGTCTCGTTTGCTGTTACAGGTCATTTAAAACACTTCAAAGTTCCTTGTAGTCACTGTAAGATCAATAATCGACCCAGCTCACCTGTTCGACGTCTCTAAAACGCTGCTTAAGATCAGCAGGGACAAACCTAGTTCCCAAAACTGAAGTAGCTTTTTCTCCATTTGCTTGTTGTCACTGAGACTCGGTGGAGTCACTGCTCTTCTCACAGTCGTACCTGCTCCTGCAGCACCAACACTGCTGTCTGACACTTCTGTTCAGCCAGGTGACCTTGGATCTCAAATGTCTCATGTTGACATAAAGAGTGTTTTTTTTTTTTTTTTACAGGCCCACACAACTTATGAGGGAGCCAAAAATAGATCAGTGATGTATTAACATTTATGAAGTGTCAATAAAATCCTACAGCGGCTGATATAACAGGGACCTACAGCCGTCTGCTTGATCAGTGTTTGTCTTTACCGAGCACTTCTCCTCCTGCAAGCATGGACACAGACATAGGGACACAGGGGGAAAGAGCTAGAAAGCCTTCCTGCTGCATTCTGCACCATCAGGAGTTGCTGAATAAAAGTACCATTCATCCCTGAACTATCCTGTGTGTGTGTGTGTGTGTGTGTGTGTGCGTGTGTGTGTGTGTGTGTGTGTGTTTGTGTGTGTTGTTGTTGTTGTCTCCTGTCTGGACTCACGTGGATAATGTAATTGACAGGAGGCTCTAATTCAGGCCAGGACAGGCACAGGGAAAAAGGGGACGGGCGCGTTAAGTTCAGACATTCGGCTGGATCTCTAGTCTTCAGTGACACATCGGCTTGAAAATATTTAGTTTTCCTGGGGATTCTGGAGGAAACACAGCCGGAGGAGGTGCGATTGTTTGGGGGATTTCATCTGGGAGGATTTATTTTGATTGTTGTGAACTTTTTTGGGGGGGAAAACTGCCAATGGGTGCCAATTTTACCATCTGCTGCTGCCGGTACTATCTGAGACACAACAGGGAAGAGAAGAGCGCAATTTTACGGTGAGACACAAAAAATGAAACCCTGCTTTTTTAATCAAACTCCACTTGATGAGTTTTCATGATCACATCATCCTCTTTTCCATCCTCCAGCATGCGCACCTCGTCAGCTTCCAGACAACCGGAGCCTGCATCCAGCGAGTCCAGCGACAGCGACACAAACTGGGAGAGCATTTTTGGGCCACAGCCTCCGAGAGGGAGCAAGAAGCCGAGCCAGAGGACCACCTCGTATCCGCTGGCCACCATCAGCAGAGCCCGCGAGTCTTCGATCAGGCGAGGATCGGAGGGAAAGCTGCAGGATTTTATCAACATGAGAGACCAGGCTGACAAGGCAACAGAGGTGAGAGGAAAAGTGTGATGCTGAATGAGATGCAGAGCAGAGAAGAGAGAAGAGACAGAAAACACAGAAAAGGCAGCAGAGGATCTCTGTTATTGGCATTTTTTAACGCTATTCCTTAAATTCCTGAAAATTAAATGTCTTCCGTACATCAGCAATACATCCACACAGGACACAGCACACACTGACAGTAGTAGTTTGCCATTTCATTTTCTAATCTAATAAACTGATTAGTGTTAATGTGGAGCTTTAAAGCAACTGAGTGCACCACAGCTGAACATCTGTAAACACACGCAACCGTGAACCTGGGTAAGATTAGAAAGTGGATGCTGAAAACGCAACAGAATTCTCAGTTTTGCACCCGAAATGTACATCTTTTTGATTGCTTGTGTCACAGCTGTTCAGACGAATCAGATAACATACCCTCTTTAGACAATCTATTCAGTCGGATCGCTTTTTTCGCTGTTTTTCTTGGATTCTTTTAGAGAGCTCACACATGCACATCCACCACAATAATTCAGGAATTCAATCTGGTCTCCTTATCTGTTCCCCTGCAGCTCTGTAACGCAATTATCTAATCAGAGGAGAGGGACACACATAGGTGGCTCTCAAAGAACCCTTTCACTCCCTTTCATGTCGACTGTAAATGAACTCGACCTGGATTCTGAAAATAGCTGAGTTTCAGAAATCTTACACTAGAAAAACAGAAGTTGCTGTTGCAAGAATCTTTGATTGAAGGTTAATTTAGAAGAAACTGAGGGATCGAAAAAGATGATTCCAAAACAGTAACAAGGCGGCTGTGTAAAGAAGGAGTAAAACTGAAGATGATCATTTGCTAATGTGCTCGTTTGTTGGTTAGTTGGTTGATGGAATCGAGTTTTAAGGGACAGAGGATGCTGTTCACTGTATAAACTTTAAAGCTTACTGAGGCAGGTCATTGTGATTTGGCCTATATATATATATATAAAATTGATTTAATTTGATTTGTCAGAAGGATTACACAAAAACTACTTAACAGATTTCCACAGAACTTGGACAGAGGATGAGTCTCGGCCAAAAATAGACATCATTAACTTTTGGTGCCGAAACGGACAAATCCAGGGATTTATGCCTCACTTTCTTTAAGACGGCAAGGTTTTCATCTGCATTTATTTTTTGTATCTTGGATCTTAATGAAAAAATATGCCGTATTTGTTTGGCTGTCGTCTATGAGTGAGTACAATCTGATCAGATTTGGAGAAAAGTTCAATTTCTAGCAGAGTTTAATGTTTGATTTTTTTTATATTGGATTAGAATTGATTGAATTAAACATTTCAAATGGACCGACTTGTAGGTACGAGGACTGTCATTATCATTGTTTAAGGAAATCAGAGTTTTGACTGAGCTGTGTAAGTGATTATTAAAGGTCAGTGTCAAAAGGTCAAAGGTCAATGGGATTGTAATTGAGCATTTGTCTAGCAGTTGACATGCTTCTTTACTTACTTAATCAGTGACCTCATCCCTCTGACAGTAACTTACATGTACTGCTGGTTGTTTATTAGAGAGCTACAGTGGGTTAGATATACAGTAACTCTGGCTGTGTCTCTGTGGTATAAGGTTAACTTTGAAGGATCCCTGCAGAACTTTAGGTTTAAACTCAATATTTCAAAATAAAACAAGAAACTTAGTGCTATCTTTCTGTAGACCACTGATCATTTTGTGAGAGCACAATCGATTAGGAGTCTGGAAATGACAGAAAAAGCAAAGAATGGTTCATTAATTCAAGTTGATATTCCCATTTTCCTCACATTTATGAGCCTGCCTCCATTCCTCTGCAGAAGTAACACACTCTGGAGCTTTTTTTCCCCTCGAAATGTCAGGATTGCAGCTCAGTTAAGTGACTGCAGTCTCTGACCAGAGTCTGGTGAACATGTGACAAACAGTCTTCGTGATGAGAATAGTCAGGCTGCACGACACAGTGGGCACATTGTGTTAATAAATTCCTTAATAGAGATGTAGGCCAGTGGCCTGGCTGGCCATTCAAAGGGAATATTCACTGAACCATCCAGATCATGCTGTGAGACTGTTTTTAATATTTAGCCAAACAGACTGAAGAAGACAATTGGCAAAGTGAATACGGTTGAACACTGGGGTCAGCTAACGCTCTGCTCTGTGAGATTCTTTGTTCAGTGAGAAAATCTGTTTCAAACATTTCTACCAAGGGTTGTTTGGCTGAAGTGCACAGTTTTAACATCAGACACACAGCAGGATAAGCACAGGTGTTACTAACACCACTAACCACGGCTGTCTTCTATTTAAGCATCTCAGTGAACCAGGATGAGGAGCCAGCATGAACGAAACCACGACCCACCCACGACCCAGGCTGCTAATTTGAATTCAGCCATCATTAATTTTATTATAAACACCTGTGATGTGAAAAAAAGAGTGTTTTGCTAAAGTCTGCACATCCAGGCAGGTGTTTTCACTTGTTGTGGCTGGTTAGACTTCTGCTCTGGTTGCAGTCAGGTCACCAAAAAACATCAAGGACTATGATTGATAAAAATTTCATGATGGGAAAAATGGTTACAATGCTTTAGTATCTTCCTTCTCGTCATCTGTTTTTTTTTTCTCTTTTCCACTGTTTACATGTTTGTTTTTATAGATTATGTTTGTATATTTAAATGAATGTGCTCACCCGAAAAGGTGAAGCTAAATGATCAATTACAGCTCATTCTCCGCCGTCCATATTGAAGAAGTCTACGGTTTCACACATTAAGGTCTGGTAACAGGTTTTAGGGGGTGCTACTGCATATGTGAAAAAGGTTGTGTTTCGTAGCTCCAGGGAAAGTTGAATGGAATCTGGCATATTGCCTCCAGTGGCTATGTTGCATTGCGGGTAATGTAGGCACCAGGCTCTGAAAAAGGAAGAGTGTGTGGAATAAAAAACGATCTCCGGTTCTGCTTTCGTATTAAACTGTTCATTAATGATTAAAAACCAATGGATTGCTTTTCAAAACAAGATGCCTACAGTCCCCACAATGCATCAGCCACTGAAGAACATCTCAGGAGGCAATTCATCACATTACAGGCAGCCTTTTCTTGAGCCAAAAAAAAGGCTTTATATGACTTTTTCCACATATGTATTAGTGCTCCACAAGACCTGTAAACACAGTTTAATGTGTAAAATTGGTGGAGTTACCCTTTAAGCAGGAGTGACTATTGATATATTGCGCTAAATATGTGCTCTCATAAGAATTAAAGTCTAATACATTGTTTTTTCTGTCATTTTACGTACATTTTGTGTTTTTTTGTGTATAAGGTTATTGACTTTATTCTCTCCTCTCTGCACGTCAAGCCTCTCCAATGGCTTCATCTACTACTTCCCACATAAGATAAAAAAAGACCTATTATGTGATATATATATATATATATATCGTTTGCTTATTTATCATATTTGCTCACAGGAATGGGAGAAGCTGAATTATGACATCTACACCTTGCGCTACACCCGGCGAGAAGTCCGATCTCGATGGAAGAAAATCCTCCTGCAGCTCGGTGAGGCGCCCTGTTCAGTTAATATTTGCTCGTCTCCTTTCAGCTCTGAGAAAAGCTTCTACTAGCACCGCATGTGATCTTCCCCTCCATCTCTCCGCAGGTTACCAGTGCGAGGTGGACGCCCTGCTGTGCGTGAACAGACAGAGCGGCTTCAGTCGAGATCAGGAGCACTTCAACAAAGCCACAGAGCTGTTAAAACAGCTGCTGGACCACACATGCCTGTTTCCCCCAGAAACTGGACACCAGAGCCGATACCTCTACGTCATGGTACACGGATACTGTACACACACACACACACACACACACACACACACACACACACACACCCAGCATGTGAAGCTTTGGCAAAATAACATAAACAACAGTATATAAACAATGGACGACAGAAGAGCTTTCAGGTGAACTTCAGAAGTGACCTATTTTGGCCCGTCAGGAAATTCCAACCATATAACTTAATAAAACAGAAGAAGAAGCAGCTCTGTGCCTCTCTTGGTAGATTTAATTGGGTACTTTTGCTCTTACAAAGCTTCTCTTTAAGTACAGTAAGCCTGCACATGATCTCATATTCAAGTCGCCCTCGCTTCCCCCCACTCTCATCCATTATCTCCCCCCGTGTTGTTGTTTTATCTCTCCGTCTGCCATCCGCAATCGAATGTGTTTTATTTATTCTCATCCTGCTTCTCATCTGCCTCCATCTTTTCCTCTCAGGACCGCCTGGTGTCGCTGGACAGCGCTGAGGACTTTGTCCGACTGGCCAAAGAAAAATATCCCAAAAAAGGAGGCTGAGAGACGGAAAGAAGACGACGACATGAACGCTGAGAGGAACAGAGGATGCTGAGCGACGTTGACGGATACAGATCTTTACAACACTAACATTTGAGTTTTTTTTCATTTGAGTTGCAGAACAAAATTAAAACATCTGTTGACTGACGTCATTTTTATTCCACTTCTTGTTAGTGAGTTTGTAAAATGTGTTATTCAGCTCACACACTTTGTAACGTCATGTTTTTAATTCAGTACTTTTTCTTTTAAAGGCAGGAGTTTCGCTCTTATTGCATTGACTTCAGACTTTCTGATAGTGTGCAGCGCTCAAGTCCAGTTCTGGGCACACTCGATCCTTCTCATTAACTTCTGTGGAGAGCAGATCCACAGTCAGGTGACTGTAACGGTCTCATTTTGGGGACGTTTACGCAAGAACACCAGCCCACTTTTTAGTTTATGGAAAAGATGACGTTATGTAGGTGACATGATTGAAGAATACACTGACTTTTGATTTCACATGGGACAAGAACAAGTGTCTCCTGGATGAAAGTCCATTTATGAACTCCAAACTTCATCCTACTTGGATGTTTTTTTTCTTGGTATTTGGACTCATCTGTTCAAGACAGAACATAGTGGGAAAGACGGGCCTAAGACCGGCACATGAAATTGGACTGACAATTTGAAAGTGACTGGGCTGGTTGTTAAGCAAAAGATACTCATGTGTTTTAGACTGAACTGGCCAGTGTTACAGGTGGAGATACATTTTGTTGAAAGGTGTTTTTTTTGTTTTTATGGTTAGCTAAATAGACGACAAGTTTCATAAAGCTAAGAAAACCTCTGCAGGTTTCAGGATGTACTCTGTGTGTGTTTTAAATATGATACAATCCATTTTCCTCTTTCTTACATCACCACAAACATCTTTAACACTGTCGCTGTAAAGGAATATAGATGATAACAAGCTGAACTTTTTCTGTGATATGTGCTTGTTTCTTCCTCGCCTTGTCGCTAAAATAAAGTAGACACTGCTCACTCTAGGAGGCGCTCTGTCAGTCACACTGCCTGTGTTTGTCCAACAGGTGGCAACATCGAGTTGCTCTTCCACTCGGTTAAACTGGCAGAAAAAAAAGGGAATGAAAACGTGTGTGTATCACAGATGGAGTAAAACTTGATCGTATCATTTGACTCGTGAAGTTTGATCCCTCGGAAAATTAAAAGAGAAAGAAAATAAATCCGGTCAATCAGTGATGGGGAATCATTGGGAGCATCCTTTAACACCTCTGATGGCTTCACAATGCAGTTTTAGTGTGTCGGTGGCAGTGTTGAAAATGTTTTTAGTTAAAAATAAAAGAGAGGATAGCAGGAATAAACTTTACTAATTAAATTTCCCTTTCTTGGTTTTCTGAGCTTCCCTTTCTTGGAGCTTTGTGCGGGATGCAGATGATAATGTCTCATCTTGGCTTCCACTCAAAGCCACTTTTGAATCTACACTCACAGCTGCACACGCCCATGTGGGACGCTGCGCTATCTGCCAGTTCAAAGAGTGTAAGACGGTCTTCATGCCGTTGATAAGTGTGCTCTATCGTGCACATATTCATGCACATGCACACAGGAGGAGAGCGAGAGTGTGTGTACTCTGACCCAGATATTACTCTCGCCAAGGCCCCTTCCCAAGTTTGGGAAACAGATGTGGAACTAACAGAGGGGGGGGGGGACGCTGGGGGAGGGGAGCAGATTTGGAGCTGGACCAATGGTCTGGCAGCTCCGAGAGGCATTGTGCTCCTTGCACCTTTTTCTCATTATACAACTGTGTGTGTGTGTGTGTGTCTGCATATGTGTGTGTGTGTGCATTTTAGGTCGAGTGATGCTGACATCATTCTTTAGACTTTCAGTGAAATACTCCTCCAGGCCCAGAGAGAGTCAATCTGACAGAGGAAAGAAGGGAATGATTAACATGGTGATTGTGTTTAATGATGGAGGGCAAAAAATTGAGTAAATACAAGAGTAGACTGTCATTGTGTGTGTGTGTGTGTGTGTGTGTGTGTGTGTGTGTGTTTGGACGCACTGCCAAAGGGCCAGTCAGTGGGCAGAGAACACAGCATGGAAGATGATGATGATGACCGTCATTCAGACTGTGACTCCTGCTGGTGGTCAAATATTTTATGAGAGTCTCTAGCGGGGCGTAGTCCATCCAAACACACACACACGCACACACACACACACACACACACACACACACACACACACACGCCTGAATGGTGACCCACGGTTTTCTCGACATTCACTCATGGTGAAGCTATGTCTGAATGAACTCTTGTATTTTTTCTCTCTCTCCATCTTTACTCTCTCTATATTTTTAAATCAGCTTTATCATACTGTTGCGTTTTCATCATATTCTAGAGAGACAAACTTCCTTGCTGAGTTTTAGATGATTAAGATAGACAACACTGATTGCTGTTTGTTTGTCAAATATGATGGTAAAGAGGTTAGCTTAGCTTGAAATACTAGAATCAGGGGAAACGTCCAACATGCATCTTTCCATCAGTGGTGACAAAATCCATCTTCCAGAACCTCTAAAGCTTAGTAATTAACACATTCGCTGTGTTTTCATCCAAATGCATCACAGTTTTTTGAGAAATCCATTGGAGTCTTTTCTATCATTGCCGCAGACGAGGGTGCACAATATGATGCAATTAAAAAAGCGACAGTTGAACCTCAAACAGTGAAAAACAATAAAAACAAATGTTTGTCTCATGTATTTATTTGAAGAAATTAACATTAGATCTGTGTGGAGAGATGAGAACGTGTTTCAAATCCATTATGTGAGTTAAATATCTTAAGTTATTCGGATAAAGTGCTGAGAAAGTGATTGTGCGCAGCAAAGAAACAGACAGATTTTGTCATCTTTAGACCATAACAGCACTTTTCATCCTTTGTTAGCCTTCTTGCTACACTGAGCTAACCAGCTGCTTGCTACTGTCCTGTTGCATATTCACCACACAGGCACGAAACAGCCATCGTTGTTCTCCTCTAACTGTCTCAAAGGAAGCATTTCTTTCTCAGCGCTCTCCCCTCACACACTTCCTTCGAGTCTCCCCTCCATATCGTCAGCCGCTCCCTTATGTGTGTGTGTGTCAGGACTAATAAACACAGACCTGCTGTCCTTCATTTAAATCTTTCATCTCCCATGACTCACGAGGTCGGTGTCCTCTGTGTTTACGTCCAGATACGAAGCTCTTTGCCGCGGTGACTAATGGTTTACTTAGTTGCATGTCCAAGTGTGTAATGATGATCTATGGAGCGTCTCTTGGATACAGTCGACTAAAAATAACAAATCATTAAATCTATGGCTCGATCAACTTATAACAGTGACTAGATACCTAATTAGTCACTCTCTCAGAGACTAAACATGGTTGTAATCAGTTATCTTGATCACTGTGTTCCATTGACACTTCTCATGTCTGCAGAGGGAGGAACCGCTCATCATGCTCTCACACCACACACTGGACGACTTACGACTGCCGATGCATCTTAATGTATATAGGCCGACAGTTATTCAGTAACTGAGACATAAACAGTCTGATTTTGTGAGTCACAGTTAACTCAGAATTTGAGTACAGAGTATATGTGACTAACTTTTAGCGATGGTAGCGTCTACGGATGTTAATGTTAGTTGGTCGGTTCAGACTGAAGCTTACTGAGCAAAACTTGCTAACACAGTAATCTAAGATAGTAACTGTTAATACCGTCAATTTTTAACATTGCCTTTGTCACCCAGATAGCACACTGGCTAACATTTAGCACTAAGCACTGCTACACTTAAGTACAGCCTGAAGAGCTGCTAGCACGGCTGTGGACTCTGTTTCAGAATAGCTTCGGCTGCGGACAAATGAATACTATACTTGTTGGAATTGTGAGCCGAAAATGTTTAAATATGTTATTTTCTGACTCTTTTTAAAGCTGAAATCTTCACTGTAACTATGATGCTAAAGCTTTAGCATATATAGCGCATATATAGCGCATATATAGCGTCTGAGGGGTTTTCATAAGCCTGACCAAGCAGCGAGTGTCTGTTCAAATCAGTTTGGGATCTCGGGGCTCCTGGAAACTTGTATGGAGCCATTTTGTTGTTTTTGTTTTATTCCCTTTCATTTTTTAAACAAGTCCCTGTCTACTTGAGTTGTTTAGGGGAATGCCTTGCTGTGAAGCTCCAGAAATGTTTTGTGGTCAACGAAACTTCAGCTGACTTTCTGTCAGGATGGGGCAGAGTAAATAATGACAGAATATTACAATAACACCTGTCATCAAACAATGTAAATTTAAATGTTTTCTTACACATACTGTAATGTCATTTGTTCAGTACTGTGCAGCTATACTTGACTGAAACAAAATGAAGCCATACAGGTTCGAACTGTTTACCTTTAGCTCACTCGACCAGGCGTTATCCATTTGCAGAATTGCCCGTTTTAACCCCTCTCGAGCCTCCACTGTTTATCTCGGAGAGTAATTTATGATAAGACAGTGTTACACCCATGCGCGCACACGTTAACGCACGTGCACACACATCATGCACACTCAGTAATTTGTCGCGGATGTTTGGAGAACCAGGCAAATAAACCAGGGCCGCGGTGTGCTGACCCCTTTGACTCCCGACAGAGGGTCAGAAGTCAAGAGTCTGCTCGGGAAAGACAACATTATTATGTCGCTTTCAAGTCAAAACCCCTTCGAAACTGCAGTTTTAATATCGCCTGCAAGGGAGGAGGAGTTAGGTTTAAAGCTGCGGTCGAGGCAATTTTAACTGCATTACTGTGAGGCAGAAGTAATTATGAAGAAACATTTAACAATGCCTTGGTTAATTGTTGTTTTTCTGAATTCAAAACTACTTTGACCTCGTCTGTTGGACTAACACATGAAGATGAAGTGTTTAACTGACACCACAGACATGGAAAGCATGTTGTCCATGAAATTACTGCCCTTCTTAGTTTCTCAGTTCAGGCAGAAAAAAATTATGCAAAACACACGCACACACACACACATACATATACACACCACAGATGGGTTGAGCAAGCCGTTGGGCAGGGCAGGGTGTGTTCCACAGCATGTCTGTGGTCATCAGTAATTACACAAGTCCACTGATGCTCTGGAAATATCCTGATTTATTTCCCTCAAATCGAACATGATTAGATTCACAGGAGACTTTGGACTGCATGATTGCGTATTGTTACTGTGAGGATCACTAGGTGCCTTGTAGGTGACGGATGTTTTCATAAGCCTTTTGTGATCCCAGACAACTGATTGCAACGGGATAAGAACGCATACGTCCTATTAACATGAGCTGGACGTTAACACGGCAGCGAGCGATGCAGCCAGACGCAGCTGTGTGTACATGTGTGTGTGTTACAGCGTTCACTGATGTGGTTTTGGATGCTTGCGTTGTCTCACACAGCTGTTGGGGCCATGCACTTACCCCCAACCTGCCCGAAGCTCACTTCCACATGTGTGTCTGCTGCTTGTGTATGTGTGTGTGTGTGTGTGTGTGTGTGTGTGTGTGTGTGTTTCCCTTCCATCCACAAATGATAGCGTCAGATTTGGACGCATCCATTACAAAAACGACCGCGGTCGACAAGTGTTATTATTACAGCTAAAAGAAATGATAGCGTGCAGATGGAATTAAATGTCTGTTTTCATTTTTGGGACATCTCCAGACGGATTTATGGGGAGAAAACATGGTGTTAAACCCTCCGGAGCAGTTCTAGGAGGCTTGTGTGATGAGGATCGAGTGTGTTATCACCTGCTTGTGGTGCTGGAAGTACGGTTTGGGCGGAGAGCTGTGAAGGTTGAGGTTTACATTTGGCACATATAAATACTTCTGTGAACAAGATTGGAAAAAGCTCATTTATATGAGCACAGGGCTGTGTGATGAGACCAGAATCTCATATCTTGATGCAAGTAATTTTTTTATTTAATACGTATCACGATATAGCACATTTTCTGTAAATTCTTATTGTATTTTCAAACAACTGTTGTCTGATCCATGTCAGACCACACCTCGCAACAGTAGTCGACTCAGCTCTTTTTATGGCAGGTTAAGTTTTTGTTTGTGTTGCGTTTGTGCAAATTTCCTGCCTACATTCTTGCCATGCCATGCGGAAGAATGCAAAGTGTCATCCGAATGACAAAATACGTTGCCTTCAAGACCCTCGGGGAAAAATAACACTGGCTATTTGGCCATTTTCACATGGGAAATGAAAATAATGTCACATATTTGTGACTATTTCCATACATGAATGTACATTTTCACATGTGAATGACATCTTTTCATAGTTGATTGCCTTTTTCCACTTGAAGATTTGAACCTCCCCATGTGGAAACAAAACAAGACACATGAAAATCACTTGCCTCTTTACATCTGAAGTCCACATTTCCCAACATTGTCACATGCAACTGAACCATTTTCATAAAATAAATGTCAAATGTGCAAGCCAACAAGTAGTTACTGTTTTTAACTTTGGCACAGTGCCATGAAAAACATGGATATTCGATGCTGCGTTCGATACCACGGGGAAAAACTGACACAAGTCGACTAAGACTTCACATTTTCTCACGGGAATGTTCATTTGCAATGAGCTTTTTTCAGATGTGCATTCGAAGTTCCACATGTGGAAACAGTTTTGTGATTGCAACACAACAACACAAACAATAGAGCGTAATGTGAAACAACAGATCTGAGAATG
Organism: Sparus aurata; assembly: GCF_900880675.1. Lineage (NCBI taxonomy): Eukaryota > Metazoa > Chordata > Actinopteri > Spariformes > Sparidae > Sparus > Sparus aurata. The sequence continues at coordinate 27,120,953 of NC_044195.1, read as the reverse complement.
TTTTATATAGTGATATTCCACAGCCCTATATGGGGGACAGTGTGTACTGGGGAAGACAGACAATGGCAATGATTATGTGTTAAAGGTGAGCAGGAGGTATTCTATTCATCTATGTCCAAAGTTATAAAACAATATAGTATTCATTATAACAATCATCTTGTGTGTCTGCGTGCATAAAAGAAGAAGAAAGACGATAAAGAGGATAAACACAGAGATAAACATCTCTGCGTATCTCAAAACCTTTCATGTCTGGCTTATTCAGCAAAAGACAAGACGAGACAAAAATGGGTCCCAGGGCAGAGCCAGACGGTGATTCATTCCCCCATACGATCACCTGGCTGGGTTTTTCTGTCAACACTCATCTGATGTGCACTCAGAGTACCTGACATGCAGCCACCACAAAGCAGCCCCGCACTCAAGTTCACCATTCCTTCGACATGAATCAGAGGCTGGATCAGCGCTTTGCACCAACGGCGCATTAGACTGCGTCCGCACCGACGAGAGGGAAGAGAGGAGGGAGCCTCTTCTTGTTGTAATAGAGGCCCTGACTGCGGGTGATGTCATGTAATGATGGTGCAGACGGAGGAGCAGCTCTGCTTTTGTTTACAGAGACAGGCGACACGCAAACACAAACACAAACACAACAGGTAGCGCTACACACACACACACACACACAAACTGTACAGCGTCACTATATGGAGTTAAAAAACCTTCAAATACTCGGTCCAGTCCGGTGTTTAAGACATTATCATTAAACACACGTAGGAATCCATGTGCCACAGCTGGGACGTCAATTGTAGAAAGCGGAGAGAGAGTCCCTTCATAGAATTAGAAGCAGCTCTGGAATACTAATAGAAATCTAATTCTGATTCCATGATTCTATCTACCACAGAGAGCGGCTCGACCCGGGACAGTGACTTCATAATCTATGTCTGTCTCCTGAGTTGAGTTTCCATCCAAATATTGTTTTTTTCTTCTTCTAATGACGTTGTAGTGAAAAGTTGAGTAAGGTACAGTCTAATACAAACAACACGGGTGTCATGTTGAGCCGTCACATGTCGCTGCAGGTTAAAGCAGAACAAAACATTAACCATGACTAGTGCTTAGCAAGCCAAAAAAGTATTATAATAACTGAAGCAACCAAGCACTTTCAGGGCTTTAATAGTGTTACCTGAGTGGGCTAATCAGTATTAGTAGTGTTAGCAGTATTCGTTTGATAAAGTTGCATAAATGAATGATGTGTTGTACCAATCACTCCAAGATTAGTGTGCTGTTACCATGAACCCAATGCCAGAAGTCGCGTGCAAGGTATCATGCAGTCTATCAGTAAGGTGTGTACTGTATAAGAATGGCAATCTCAAACAACACTTCCTTATAGTAGGAACAATGAAAACAAGACAATGTGAGTCCTGGATAAAGAAAGCCGATTGTTTGGTCTCATCTCTAGACGGCGCCGAACCTGAGCTGGGGATAAGACTTTTGCTTTGAGGTCTAGTATCATCGCATATTTCCCTTATTGTCAGCAAATCATACGGAAAAGACCAAAACCAACAAATGTTTTTCTCCGTTGATCAGTATTTTCTGAAGCCTGCTTGTTCCTGATAATCGTAAAACTTGTTAAAGGCTAATTGGATTCTTAAAAACGTTGGATGCTGTCATCTAAAGAGAACAGGATCCCCACTTCCTCCTGTCCACATGTCAAAGTGTCCTGAGGCCAGTGTCCAGGTTTCTCCCCAGCAACTGGAGGGATGCACGAGCTTGTGCATTCTTAATTTCCTGGTTGCAAGCCTTTATAAACAGGGAGGCTTATGTCACAAAAGTTAAATTCGGGCTGAGCTACACGCAAGCACAAATAGTCAACTTTGGATATAGGTGGTGACTAGCTGAAGAAGAAAAGTTCCACCAGCTACAGACAAAGGTCGTTTTCTTAGAATAAAGTCAAGGAAGGGAAAAAAAACTGAAGGGAGAGTAAATGTTCATCATCAAGTTGCCAGAATCCAAACTGCGACTTATGCTAATATATGTTTGCCAATGGTTCTCTTAGTCTTTCACATGTGTAAGTAGGCAACTGCTTGCTAACATGTGAGCCATAACAACTCTATAGGTCAGTGCTATGCAGTGTGTGTGTGTGTGTGTGTATTTGGTGATTTTCTAGTTGTTTTGTAATCACTAAATAACTGACGTGACAATTTTCCATCCAAAAAGTAATGACGTAAGCACAACAGAAGTAAAATGATGAATTCTGATCCCAAAATCGCTTCAGACATCTAAAAAAATGTCTTCGTCTAACGTCTACGATTATAGAACTTCTCATATCTTCTTTTAAATCCTCACTCAAGTGTTCACAGGCACCAAGTCGACAAAGGTGACATACACCCACCTCCCGGCTCACATGTTGGTCCCCGTGACGAACATCGTCCAGTTTAGCTGACGATGTTATTGTAAAAACACCAAACTGACTTTCCAGCTGTCCGTCCAGTCTGACAGCGCTGTCTGCGGTCATCACCACTAGCAATGACTTTATTCAATCAGTTGTGTGACTCGCTAAAGGCTCACAGCGCTTTATTACACTTAATCATCCACAACTTGTCGGGGCCCTCGAGCGTTTGATTTTGATGAAGTGTATCTATGCTACAAACTGGTGGTGGATGCAAATATATCTGCTATCTGGCACTGTTATCAATCACTGCGGCGAAGTCACAGCCTCAACTTGATTAAGATAAATATCTTTGGTGAACCTCGATGCTCATAATGTCTCCTCAACAGCTGCCAAACGTGAGGACGAGTCATCAGACGTGATGCATCATCAAAAGGTCCGATCACCTGTCTGTCCAGCCGTCATTTGATTTATCCCTCTCAGCATGTCGCAGCTAGAAAACACCTTTGTTATCTTCAAAGGAAAATGTTTAGTCATCTCTCTATCATTTGCATGCTGTGAAGGTATTTTGTCTTCCCTTTATTGTTTTTTTTTTTTTTACAAGGATCACTTCTCAAATTGTTGGAGACCGGGCCTTTATTTTTTGGGGCCTTTTTTGGTTTCAAAATGTGTCCAACGTATGAAAAAAGTCATCTATAAAGTTTCCTATGATGAGTAAAACATGTCCTATACCTGTAAATTCCGTAGTAGTATAGCTAGATCCTCCCTCAGGATATGAGCGAGACTCTTGACGGTAAAAAAGTTGGCACAGAGAGCCACACTAGTGCAACGTCCGACATCTGCTACCGAGGTGGAGCCCTTAGATCTCCGAGTGTGTAGGCAGGGGGTGTATTTTTGCTCGGGGACGCTGGGATATGTATCTGCCTGACTCTGCAATCTCCACTCGCTGTGACTCACCGCCCAGAAATCCACTCTGGTAGGTCCACACACACACACACACACACACACACACACACACACAGGCAGACATGACAAATTCTGGGCTTCCACCAATATGAGCTCATTGAAAAACAGCTGCCATTCGCTCACAGAGGTCAAATGAGGGGGAAGCTCCCCTTATCTGACTCTTGTCCGATATTTATGTCCGTACACCCTCTCTCTATCTCACTCCCACTCCCTTTGCATCTGTCCAATTAAAGAATAAGTCTGGTTTAGCACAACTTTGATCTTACTTCATAACCTGCCACTCATCGTTCGTCGATGGACGTCTCTGCAACAAAAATTAAGGAGACGAGAAATGTGAGGATACAGCTTGTCAACAAGCATTTGAAATGTTGGTTGCACTGACTCATTGTGAAGGAAATGTGGTTGGTCACAGCCGACCCGTGAAACAATGGAGAGTTCTGGTGAAGATTTTGAGTCATTATCTATCTCTGCAGTTTCCCTTACTGTTAAGGAGTGTTATCGTCCTTCAGCTCATTGTTTAAGTGTTTAACTGCCTCCACTTTACAGTTTTGGTTCAGTCTGAACCCTCTCAAAGGGGAATTTTCAGTCAAAAAAGCTCCGACAAGCCAAAAGCACATAAAGCCTTGTTTCTGCTGGTACGGATCGGCTCAACTCAACTCAACGCCCTTGTGGTACCAGGTACTTTTTGAAGAATGGTGTTTTGTGTTTTGGTTTTTCACTGCATTTAGCGCCCATGCATAGGAGAGATTCATATCGGATCTTCACAGCGACAGCATAAAATTGTTGTGGCGCTGCTATCGATGCGACACAAACACACGGACATCAGGAGAATTCGGGAAAGCCTACATCAGAGCGTAGCTGACGAGACAACGCCGCCTGCTCGGTGCGCAAGAGGGGATTCTCTCAGAACAGTCAGCGGCCTGCAGTGTTTTCATTCCACTTTCCAGCAGTGGATCTGCGCGCTCGGACCCCCAGACGAGGTGATACTCCAACAGATACCAGATGTCAGGTGCAACCCATTAATGTTTGCCAGTGGAAAACCAAAAAAAGAACCGTTCCAAGTGAGTGGAGTTGAACTGAGCCTTAACATGCAGTGGAAATGTGGCTTACGTATCTGCCATGCGCCACAGTTAGCTGACAAGCTGATGATGTAGTAACACATTTCACAGCTACAAAGTCAAAAACTTCTCCCAGGAGTTGGTGTGAAAAAGGGGTCAAAGAGAGTGAACATTGGACTTGTTACTGTCAACGTTGGTCTTCTGTCGGATGTTTAAATATGCAACTGTCTGCTGTGTGTTTGCAGCTTCTTGTGCCGCCCCCTACAGATGTTAGCTGCTATTCATACAACATTTTAACATCACATTGACAATCAAAGTCAACCAAATATCTATAAATTGAGTCTATATTGGTTCTTTATTAAGAATCAGAGGAATTATTAATATTATCTGCCCGCCTTGACTGACATGGTGAATGAGAAAAAACAATATACCACGATAAATCAAACTGATGTGCGGAGATGTTGACTCTGGTGCCATGGCAACAAGTTTTTGACAAGATAAGTTCAACTGCTGAGTTGAACGTTCTTGCTTGTTGGCCTGTGTTTGTGTGTGTGTGTGTGTGTGTGTGTGTGTGTGTGTGTGTGTGTGTGTGTGTGTGCACATTTCTTTGCATGCATTTCAGTTGGCTCAGCATGCTATCTGACTCAAAAACTTTGCTCCTCCCTTCCCTCGGGGAGGATCGCATCAACACACACACACACACACACACACACACACACACACACACACACACACACACACAGAGGTAGACCCATCAAATAGAAGGCTTTTCCCCAGTGCGGTACGGTTAAATGACAGAGCATGAGCGCAGCGGCGGTCGGGCAGAGGAATGGAGGAAAGTCAGCTGTTGCGACATGAAGAGATACTGAAACCGCCCCTCGCAGGCCGTGAGGAGAACAAGGGATGAATACATGCAGATGAAAACAAAGTTCTAAGGGGGCTCTTATGCTCCCCAGATTTATTTTTCACTGTATCCATCTGAAAACCTGAGGGAGGCCATGCTGCTACCATGTGAAAACCTCATGACTCAAGCTAAATTTAGGGAGGTTTCCTCCACCTGGAGCTGCATGTTTTTCCACTTTGTGCAGACTGATAACAATTCATTTGTTTAGTATTATCTTTTAGAGCCAGCTACATGCTCTGTGAACGGTTTCATTTTCTTTTTTAGTATTATTTCAAGATGAATGCCAGGAGCTCGGACATGTGTTTGTGTTGAGGAGCGAGTCATCTAAAATCCCCTTTGTCGTCTCAGTTATCCATAGAACATATTTTTTGTCTCTATCCTTTCCGTCTCTCTTCTGTCTGTGTGACCTCAAATCATTGTTGACACAAGACTTACATATATGACCCCCCCTCCCCCACCAATCTAATGACCCACAGTGGGATCTGAGTCTTTTAAGACAACACAGCGAGGGAGTCTTCGGTTTGTTGTTCCTGGCGATGATTCATAAAGCCTTTAGCGTCACAAATGAACCGTGAACGGCTCTCGGCCTCTCGACGGGCTCTCACATTCTCGCTGACATCATGTTGGAGTGAAACTAAAGGGGAGATTAAGTTTTAACTGGAAGCGAGATTAACGTACAGAAATGCTAAATCATTGAGATTTCGCAGCCTCTTTGCTAGGAGACTGGGGGAAAAAATAAATGTCCGTTGAAAACAGGATGTTGTCTCCCTCGTTTTGGCACCTCATGAGAGAAAACCAAGCTGCTCAAAAGTGACATCAAAATCTCAATATTACACGCCGTCTTTCCTGGAAATCTAAACACAGCAAAAGTTGGCGGCCGTTACTTAACCGACTCCCTATCTGTGACTGATGAAGAGGAGGAGGGAGAGATTGTGGGCAGGCGGAAGATGAAATTAGAGAAGAGGTGGAGAGGAGGAGGGTGAGGAGGTGAGAGCAGAGGAAGTGACTGAGGATAAGATACATGTCTGAATAGAAAGAGAGCGAGAGGAGGAGGAGGAGGAGGAGGTGATGGTGGTGGTGGTGAGGGACTGATATACAGATTGTGCACAGAACAGAGCTAGTCTGGCAAACTTCCTGCCCCACAAGGGGAGAAAACCGAGCCCCGTTCTCATGCTCTTTCTATTCTTTTGCCCTCTGCTCGCCCAGAAACGCTGCCAAGTACAACTGTACCACGGTCTCTCTCTCCTCCTCCTCCTCCTCGCTCGCCTGCTAATCGTCTCAATTCTCTTCTGTATCTGCGTCATCTGTAAACGAGAGTCTCGTGAGGGTGGCTTGATGATTTTTAGGTCGGCGCAATTATGCTCATTAGGGGCGGCTACAGCGTCCGTGCGTGAGCGTGCATGAACGTATGTGCGCTGCCGGGTGAAAACCTGGTGATTTCATGAGCAAAGAGTTTAGTTCATTATGTCGGCATAATGTGGGACAATTAGAGGATTCCTGTGTGATGAGCGTCATGTGGAGGTATGGGGTCCTTCTCGGAGTCCATTCGGGTCAGAGTCCTGCAGCTTTCTGCAGTTAAACACAGCAGTGTGTGATCGGGTGGGCTGGGTACCGACTGACTCACACTGGTACCGTTGAGAGTGAATGTGCTAAAAGAGTGCGCTCATGAAACAAGCTGCTATTTTTAGTGACCAGTGAACTGAATGTAATCGTTAAGCAGTCTCCAAAAAGAAACTGCTTTTCAAGGCTGGAAATCAAAGCCTAATTAGATCAACGGTATGGGAAAAAGTAGCTTAATATCTAATAAAGCATTGACACTGGCTAGAATAACAAAAATCACCTGCTGGCTTTTGTCTAACGTGCTTAAACAAGTTCATTTGAATCTCCTTTTCAGCCACGATGCCATGACGTGTGTTGAAGTTAAGGCTTGTTAATATCTTCTGCCCTGATTTTGAAATAAAGACTAAAGTAAAAGATGCTTAAAAAGTAACCGTTGTTTGTGTTCTGAGCCTGTCAGCTGTCTGATCCGTGCTACACCTGCGACTCTCAACAGAGACCGAGGCGAGATGTGTCACTTCTTAGAGACTTCAGTCGTCAGCTCCAGAAGGTATACAACATGACTAATTCAGAATGTCATTAATTGAGACTTTTTAAATAAAGTTTTATGTCTTCTGGGTGTACTCTGAGGAAGTGAATGATCTGATACTTTCTATTCTTACCTGTCCTCTTGGCGCATAAGTGATGACGAACGGGACACACGAGGGGAACAAACAACAGAAATGCAAACTCGCTTCCTGAAGAAGTGAAGAGTTAACGCCTATTTTTAGCAAGTTTGCCCGTCTCAAATAAAAAAAATGGGATAACGCACAGCTGTCCATGTCCTTGTGCATGACATCACATCACTTTCTCCAGCGGCTTCCAGGACTTTAAACAGCTTCCTCCTTTGAAACAATGTCAGTTGTATTCGGTGACTTATCTATTATATAGAGAGTAATGTACCCAATAAAGACATCTGTAGGTACTGAATGTGGACAGTACCCTACCCTCATGTGTTATAATTATAAATCAGTCCTTTCATGTCCAGCTTTAGTGGATGTGGATACGGTGGGTATCGCTCTCAGATCAGGTCGAGATCATCTGGGTTGCGGAAACGATTTGTCTCTGTTTGTTTACTGAGGAGAGGATGAAGCCAAACAAAGAAACGGAGCGAGAGAGGAAGAAAAGGACAGGGAGAGGGAGAGAAATCAAGGGCGAAGGGGAGGAGACGAGCAGATTAAAAAGGAGAAAGAAGATAAAACATGACAAATTAGGACGGCAGCTGTTTATCTTTGATGTGAGGGAACTCCCAACGGGGAAATCTGTTTTCTGCCTAGCAACCCCAGTAGAAGGCTAATTACACAGTTATCTCTGTTGGCTAATGGCCAACTCGTGATGTGACGGTTTTCTCGGATGAGACACGCACACACACACACACACACACGCACACGCACACACACACACACATTCTGTAACTCCATTAGGACCACATCCAATCCTGCAGTTATAATGATGAATTAACTGGGTGTGACATGCAGAGTTACAGTAGACACACACATACACACACACACACACACACACACTTGAAGTGACCACACAGAGCATCTTTTATTATCCTGACTGTGAGGCACATAGTGAGATTAGAGGGTCTCAGCTGAGGGGTTGAATGAAAACATGGCGGCTCTCAGATCATCTGCGGTCACCGAGCGAAGGGAGGAGGAAGAGGAGGGTGAAAGTGAATTACAGACGAGGAGAGGAAGAGACAATAGATGAAACAATGGGTGTGGACACTGATTGAAAGACGCAGAAGAGAGACAATAAGGAGAAGTGAGAGTGAATTTGACGACAGCAAATAAAGGAGCAAGAGGAAGAAGCACTTCCACTGGAAAGCAGAAGAGAGGGAAGAAAGAACAGATGTGTGAGAGAAAAGACACCAAAGGGAAAAGACAGACTTTGACTCATTACCCGACCTCAGCACCAAATGTCAGTGCGATGCTCCTGTGTGGCTGTATTGATGATTATGGGTGGAGTGTTGTGGCTGGCAGGGGTGGCCGTTTGCATCGAATCTGTTCAAGTGGACGAGTTGAAACAAGATGCACCCTGATGCCAGATGTGCACGGATCTCTGGATCGCTCTAATTATCAAACAATATACGTGTATATTAAAGCTATAAAACAAGTTCTACCAGGTTTTTGAATGTTTGAATTTGGTTTACATGAGCATATAAGTTCACGTTACCTCAAAGAAGTGCATCTGCGTCTGTGAACCCATGGCTTCAAGGACTTCTGCTAACCCGCAGTGATAACGTCCTGTAATAGCAGGCCACTCACAGCATGGGAGTGATCTTAGCTTATAAATAGGTGTCATAATTCAATGAGAGAGATGAAAATAAAACTCAAAATGTGACAAATTGATGAGCGAACTACTAATTTTTATTAGTCTGTATTTGTGTCAGCGAGATAAAACGATGATATAAGGGATGGATCAGTTGGAGGGGATGTTTGCTCGAAATTCTATCAGCTAAAGAGGAGTAAGTTCTGCTAAAGTTTCTGCCTCTGGTGTTTCCCACACGTGAGTGCTTCAACTCTTGCTGTCCATCTTAAGTCTGCCACATATCAGCTATTGCTGTAAAGTGAGTGGACCCTTCTTGTTAGATTTGTTGTTTCTCTGATTGTCAGTGCTGCTGGACAGGAGCTGCAGCTGGAATATTCAAGTATAGTGGTATTATAGTGGTGTGAGGTAACGTGTCATTTGAGGTGAAGCCGCCTGCAGTTCTCTGAGGTCAGCTCTGGGTGCCATTTCGGGCGGGCCGATTCTCTCATTCGGTTCTTGGAAATATAACTATGCACTTCAATCACAGACAAATCCAATCATCACATTTGTAGATGTCTCATTCATTAAAATCAGTTGTAACAGCAGCTTAAATCTGCTGATAGCATTGAGTGTTGTTCTTTCTTTTGGAGGCATTTTCCAGCATCTCAGCCTCGGATAATAAAGGAGCACGTCATAGAGAATGTTTGTACAGCAGCTGCTCTGTATTAACCGTCTATTTCAGGCTCACATGGTCACGAATTGTGAGGAAATAATGTTTTGATAATCCCTTAGAGTTTAACGGTTACTTGTGACATAACATTTTTGGTGACCAACGTGGAGGTTCACAGCGGTTTCCTGTCTTTTTTTTTGTATTTATTTCATCGGTGAAATAATTGAGATGAATCGTAGTCAGTAGGCAGAGCGAGACGTTTGTTTTGAATGAGTGTCATTTTAAAGTGGACGTGTGTTGTTTCAGAAAACAAAGCCGTAACGGTGCAACGTCTAAGACACATGCACACACACACACACACACACACACACAAACAAGCAGAGCAGCAGACTCATGTCCATCTATGGTGGGGAAAGTGATTCAAAGTCTTCCAAATGTGAAAAAAAAGTGGTGAATCATTGCTTCTTTCCCCCCCTGAACACAATTTAACAAGACTCTTTCTGATCCATCCAATCTTGTGTTGGGCTCTTAAACTTTTCTACACAACAAATACAAAAAAAGCTCTCCATGGATCAGTTGGGTTCAGCTGATACGATCAAGACGTTTTACAGGCTGTAATAAGGGGGGAAAAAAACGAATGACAACACGTGATGTGGAGCCAGAGATTTGGTTCACCACCGCTTCTAAAATAAGTGGCTTTGATTGGGATCGGTGTGTGTGGGGTATGACTGGGTGAATTCTTTCCAATATTTTCCTCCCTGAGCTCATCTGTTCTCGTGTATCAAACCCAGATGGGACAGAGAAACTGCTTACATTCATTTTCACTCCATTTGCTAATTCATGGGTGACAAAACTGCACGTATTTCAAAATGTGTAGGAAATGACGAGCTGGGCGGACACCACGGGAAAAAATGAATCAGGTGTTCGTTGCCCAACAGGGGACTTTTTTAGATGTACAAAATTTCTCCAAAACATGTTTTTTTGGCTCTATGTTGACGTTATATTTGACCTTTCTTCATGCACGATTGCAACATAGCCTACTGTATATAGTTTTTAGGGAGACGCATTAACCTGTGTTCTAATTTCAACATACCAGTAGGAAAATGTTTAGCTGGTCATCTTGTGTTTAAACTAATGCAGCTACACGGTCGACTCATCAGTGACTTGCACTTTTTGACTCAAACCTGGATTGGTTTGGTAATTGTAAGAAAGTGCAATATTTCACAGTGAAATTGTTTAATATATATAGATTTTTTTCTCATCGGGCCTGTTATTGACCAATCCATTTTGGAAACAAGAGTGAGGATAATCCAACATAGATGGAGCTACCGTAGCTTTTTAGCCATGTTGCACCCTCCCACATATAAGTTAACACTTCTTTGTGGGAACATAAATTGCTCCACGAAAGAGGAATACTTATCAGATAGTTATGAGACAGGAGTCGATGGTAGGCTACGAAATCTTTTAAGCAAACTGTGTGATCCTATTGTCCTGTTAGCAACTGATTCAAATGTAGCATTTGGGGTTGCACGCTAGCTAGTTTAGAGAGCTTTTTCCCCTCCTTTCAGTGAGTACTTACTGAATGATGCAATGTTTTATTTTCTGTACACCTTTCTGAAATCCCGTAGTTGATACCGTTAGATCAAATTAGACTTTATTCATCCCACAACGGTGAAATTCACTCATTATTATTTCATGGATTCGCCTGCCCAAGGACTGCTGATGAAATGCAGCTAGGCTATAGCTAGCTCCAGAAGTCAACCATTGTCCTACGTTAGTGTTTAGAAAACAGATAATATAAATACAGTTAATAAATTAAATGATGTGTAATGTTGACACCAAAAAATGTCAAGGAGAAAGATAGAAGTCTGGGAAGCTACTGAGCTACATGTTCCTAGCTTAACACACAGATATGACGTAAATGATGAATGTATATGAAATTCAACAATCAAATATTAATAGGAGGGTCTTTGTTTGCGTAATCTGACAGTCGAGCAGTGATGGATGCCAAAAGATTTCCTTTGTTTCCAAGTTCTTACACTTCTATCTTCAGCTGTCAGAGCTGAACTGTTGCAGTAGCAGAAAATTACACGGCTGTTCCTCACGGCCCTCGCGACTGAGTCATCTGGCGTTTGTCCCTTCTCATTTTCCTGTCTCTCCGCACCATATATTATCAGACGGATTAATAAAGAGCCGGAGGCGAGTGGGCCGCCTCGCCTTAAGTAAAAACAGTCGCTCTTCTGTTCTGATAGCGGAGCAGATATTTGAGGGCAGGTCAGCGCGCAACTTCAAACGACCCGGCCTGATTTATCTGTCCTGCTCCAGTGGACAGGTAGCAGAGGAACAGAGAGGCTCTTCTAATAATGTAGCCCGTCTAAAGACATGAAAGGAACCAAAACCTCCTCTTGATCTCTTCTATTTACTGTCCGCACACACACACGTATACGACTACCTCTTAACTTTAAATCCCCCGACCTCCACAAAGGTCTAATGACGCCATGTATGACGGTTATGCACAAAGTTTTGTCCAATTATTACTTAATTCTTAATTTATTCAACATTTCCACCCATCCCTCCATCACCCGTTCCTTTCCAGCCCTTTTCCCTCTTCCTTCGTTGTCTTCATTCTTTCCTTCTCCTTTTTTTTTTCTTTTTTACTAAAGATTTCATTACCGTTCATGACATATCCAGATGTTTAGTAAAGTAACTGAATACTTAACAGCTTCACAACCAGCAGAATCCAAGATCATATAAAGGACCAGCTGAATGTAAACACGTCATTACATATTCGATCACATCCCCGATACGGTAAATGAATTAACGAATACGCGTCACATCAGGGTGAACACACACTACGTTTCTCCTTGTCGCTCTGTTTTCCCAGCCAGTTGATGTATTTCCAATGCTACCGGAGTGTCTCGTACATTGCTATAGAGCCATCTGGAAGCATGTGTGTGTCTATGTGTGTGTGGGTGTGTGGGTGTGTGTGCATGTGCTGGTCCATGTGTAGGCATTGCCCCGTCTGTTTCCATTCATCGGTTTCCACCCAGACCAAACTGACTCATGCAGGTTATGATGTAACACTCAGATGTAACACTCAGATTCAGGAGGAGGTAGACAGAGAATAAGGCTGCAGTTTCATTTTGTCACTTAATTCACTTACAAACCCTGATGTGTGAGATGCAGTCTTGAACACAGGCTTAATACCATCATGCCACTCTAAGGGACACCAGGAAATAAACTCGTTAAAAAGATCATACCTTCTACAAAAACAACACATGTACAGTATGAAGGGGCCACCCCTTAATTTCCACCTTGATTTTGCAACTGCAAGCTCCATGTTTGTGTCCTTCACTGTTGTTCACTGTGATGCTAACGTGCTAACAGAATCTGCCCGCAGACGGACAAACAGACGGACAGAACATCTGAAAACATCTGGCAGAGTACTCAGACTCGCTTCTGTGGAAGTTCTTTCTACGTCTGGTGTCTCAAGGACCACGTTTTGCGATGATGACACACAGACACACACCCACACACAGACTCACAAGGTGAAAACATCACCAGTCGCGGCCATGACAGCTGGTCATAAATTCAAGTTATTTATCGATAACTACATGGTACCTTCACTCTCCAGGGTTAAACTATGTGTTGGTCCATTGTGGATCAACACCAAGTTGTGTTGTGTCATCTACAAACTGCAGCTCTGTTCTCCCGCGTGGCCGAAGGGTGGAAAAAATGTGCCGTGAGTGAAGGAGGATATTCCTCCGCTTCCAAACCCACATCGCAGCGTTCTGCACATGACGCGGCCGCGATACTCAACTGAGAGCATAAAAATACACGTGCAGATAGGTTCTACAGTCAGGACACACAGGGACACATGGCGCTTCCCAAACATCTCGGTCTGTAGTTATATACCTCTAATTAGAACATGACTGTGTATGAGTCAGACGTTTGAGGGGGATCATTTCCCAGCTCTCCTGACTTTCCATGCCCTCTCTGTGCTCGGTAACTGTTTTCTTTAGCATTTCATAATGACTAAACCGAATACAACTTTTTGCATTTTCTCTCTTTAATCTCCCTCATTTTTCCTCCTTCTTCTCACTTTTTTTTCTTCCAGCCACTCCGTTCTCCCTTTCAGTCTCGTCCACTCCCCCCCCCCCCTCTTTTTTTCCTCAAGGAGCTTCCGACCGTGTTACGACCGAGGAATTCCTCACCAGTGTTTTGGCGTAACCATGGAAACCCCCATCTGATTCTCCCTCCGTATCAAGCACGAGACTTATACAGTCAATACCGACAACTGTGAAATCCACTTTTATTCACATTTTATCAAGGATTGCTAACATTGTGAGATGTTTGAGTGAATTTAAAAGGACATTTATCTTTTTGTAGAAGCAGTTAGAAAAACTCATTTAACAAAAGAAAAATGTCACTTTTTTTGTCCTTATTCAACTTTTTCTTGTCTTATTTAGAAACTCATATGCAAATGAGGATGTTAAACATCAGCAGGTCGGTCAGCAGGGTCACTGTCTGGACCCATACATCTTTCTTAAGTAGCCCAAAGAGCTCTTTGTCCATTCAACCGCTAATACATGGTTACATTACTCAATCTGACAAGAAGTTTACAAGCCAAACCCTTTTCTTTTTTTTCTATTTACCACACTAACCGAAGGCATGAAAAGCGTAGTATTCTCATAATATTTGGGTTTTTTTTTTGTGGAAACGGACACCTAACCGGGGACCAACACAAAGAAAAATTCCCAGACCGGTGCTCAAATTACCAACACAGACCGAGACTTATGATAACAAGTCATTCTGCCATATATAGTGTCGACCCGAGGCTTCGGAGAGGCCTTTGAACTCCTGTTCAGCCGGTTCACATAAGTCAAGAAAGTGTTTTCCCAGAGTCTGAACCTAAATGAGCCAAGTCTGGTTGGCAAGCCTGTCTTTTGTTTAAAAAAGAAACAGAATATAATTATTGTTATACTTTGAGTATTATTAATATTAATCTCAATTAGTAAAGCTGTTTTTGTTTGTTTTTGTTCTGAAGTGGCGCGATACCATTGAAGATTGATTGAATGAAATATCCGGTATGGAAAAGTTAAGTCGTCGGATTGAAGACTGGAGTGAAGTGAATGATGATAAGAGACTGCACCACTGGATATGCAGCAGAAATGACATTTTTTTGTAAGAAACTGAGCAATCAAGATATTTTCATGCATGTTTTTTTTTTATTTTGGGTATAAATGAGATTGTTCTGTCATGGAAAATGAATTGAAAAGTATCATAACATGACATCATAAAGTGCTGACTTGCAAAACAGCTTCTCTGTTTGAACTCGAGCACCACTCTAAAACAGCAGAATACAGATTGCGACACGTTAAAACTGACATTTACAGTCTATCAATGCATAAACTGATCATCACACGATGTATTTTGATATCAATATGGTAAATAACGATGTGTTATTCCTGGCAGAAAACAGAGTAAGAGCGGAACACGCCATAACGTCAAACACACAACAGAACTTGGCTGGTCGACCGCAGCAAAACCACTTCTGCTTTCACAAAGCTCTCACAATCAAAAGATCTTTATTAATATGGATTCACAGGAAGTTGCCGAGTTGCCATCATTTATCAGATTGGCCTTTAACACGCAGGGATTGAAAGGATCGCTTTGCATTTCACACCCTTCTTAAGGCAATTTCAGCGTCTGTTTGTGTGCATAAACAAACTCCAAAGCTCCGCCAAAGCTAATATGAGTCTTCGGCTCTGCTTTCAGATCAAAATCACAGTCAAGAAACAACATGCAGGGGCTGCAGGGGCGTGCTGCTTGAGACAATGAATAATGATCCAATTGATTATCAGATATGCAAATTTTAAAGGCTTCTCAGATGCCAAAACACTGGAAATTATTCTTATTTTACAACCCTTTTGTTCGAGTTATCACAACAGCAATAACTGCATCTGCAGCGTGAGGACCACATGGTAAACTGCAGACATACAGAGGTGACATCTCAAAGTAATCTGCCAAGACTGAGCACTTCCGGTTGGTCCGAATGTGGCCTTGCTCCTGCAAAGTCCTGCAGAGTTAAGTTTTCCTTTCAGCGCAACATATACCCTGTTTTTTCATACTTGTTCCCGACTATGTCACAAGAGAAGCAGTTTGAAAACAGCTGCTCTAAAGAGGCAATAAATCCATTTGGTCATTATGAGATGCTATTTGTGTGTTCAATGGCCCTTACAGAGGAGCTGCTGGGAAAGGAGGGCTGAGAATATACTTTTATGGTGCTGTGAGGATAAGACCACAATTTGCATCGGTCTGCGAGATCTGCTGGCTGTAACGCACACACACACACACACACACACACACACACACACACACACACACACACACACACACACACACACACACACACACACAGACCACCATACCCCCCTTGTGACTTCCAACTTCCTCTCATCCAGCTTGGGTCTCCTGTGGGGGGTCGACAGTCGAGTGAGATAAACCAAATGTGGCGGTGATGACATCATCTGTCTGTTTGTTTATGGGGGGGGGTGGGGGGGGTGACGGAGGGATGGGATGAAGGAAGAGGGAGGTATTTGAGTGTTGAGAAAGACAAGAGGAGAGGGAGAGAGATGGAAGAATGAGACAGGATGCATTCATAAAGGCTGAATAAGCAAATGGAACCCACTCTGCCTCCTCGGTTTGTTTAGCCCACCGTGTGTTCGCTGGATAATCAAACACTCACAGTTTGAGCTCGGTGGCTGTTTGCTTTCAGAGCACAGCTGCTTAGTCTATAGATCAGCTTTTCAATTAAGTGCAGCTTCCATCCATGTGTTAAATGTTAACAGATATAATCAGACTGCTCAGCTCCAAAAGCTCAGCTCATATAGGATATCATAAACACACAGACGTGTTCCTCTCCGGTTTTACTCATTTTGGGTCATGAAACTTTCCATTTCTTATCACATATTAACTTATAATATATATAAATACCTTTTTTTTAGAGAGAGAGAGAAATGTGTAAAATTGGATGTACAGAGTTGATCCAGTTTCATAGGCAGTGCATACAGTCTGAATATCAAGTAATATCTTAAAATGAGACAGGTAGTGTATGACAAAATAAAAGCCAGAGGTGCTTCATACAATTAAATAAATCGTTAGAACGGTGTATTTTGTAGCTGAAGAAATACCGACCCTACCTTACTTTATTTGTATTATCAGAAACGGAAGGAACATAAAGAAAGACAAACTTCTTAAAAGCAACATGTGAGCGAAAATACACAAAAAAGGTTGAAATATTATGATTATCTTCAACGTGTACATTAAAGGCGGGTTTCTGGTGTACGCATGAAGGCATTTCTGGCATTGAAATAAAAATAAATAAATCAAACAAACAAAAGTAAAATTAAGTTGAGGCCACCTACAAAAAAAGTTGATCACAAAATAAAGGACGGCACCAACAAACTTCAGTCAACTCTCGAGCTAAATGTTCTTTAGATGTGCGTCTTGGTGGACGAAAACAGCTTCAGTGATTAAGCTCTGACATTTAGCGAACATTTAACTGATGACTGATCAGCTGTTATACTTTCCATGTGTTTAAAGAAGAAAAAAAACAACACCCTTATTCTCATGACAACAACAGTGGAAGTGGTCCATGAGGTGTACATGACACACTTGGAAGCTTCCTGTCTATCCGTAACAATCCAACGGTCAGAGACGTGAATCACTAAGAATCTGTGGTGCGCTGTTTCTAACGGTTGTGGAGGTGGTCAGAGGCCATGTTGCTCTCTCACGCTCTCTCTTGCACGTCTTCCACAGCAAACGGCCGTGAGTAAGATCTTGCAGAGGGGGCAGACTTGAGTCTCCAGGGGGGGCTGGCACCCACACACCAAAACACTTATCATCTTTTTATTTATTTTGCAGTCTCTAAAGTATCAAACATCCACGAAATCTGCATCGTCTACCCCACTAAAACAAACAAACACTATGTAAGAAGTAAAACAGGCGTATTTTAATGCAGAAACTGACGTATATCTTTACTTGTAGGTGCACGGGATGAAGAGTCACGGGACAAAAAAATGCAACCTACTCAGTTACAGGATGATTTATGCCGCGTTTCTAACCAGGTCTGAACGGTTATAAATACTGGGATGTTTTTGAAGATATCCAGAACTAGCCGAGCTAAGAAAAGTGTGGAGCCTGAACTCCTAATCACTCCATCTTTCCTCACACTGTGACCTCATCTCCCCGGAGGACGGGGGAGGCTGGAAGAGGAGGAGGAGGAGGAGGTGGAAGAGAGGAATACAAAGGGGGGGAGGGGGAAACACAAGATATGATGGCAGAGATGCAAATAATTTTGTATAATTATACTTTTTTCAATTAGACATAAGAAACTCATATTGTATATTAAGTGCACATTGTGTAGTCTGGTAGAAAGATCTGCAGATGACTACTGCAGGTCCAAACTAAAACAGGCCAAGAGACTCAAATATCATGAGAGCATAAAGGTGAATGCATGATGTAACACGTGGACATTTCAGGGACGTTGTGTCGGCTTCCCTCTCCCTTAAAAGGTTTAGATTTGTTTGAGGCTTTGGCATTTGGTCAAGTTATGGCATTGAAATTTAAAAAAAGCTTTTTTATTGGGATTAAACAAAGTAAAATTAAGTTGAGGCCACTTACAAAAAAAGTTGATCACAAAATAAAGGACAGTACCAACAATTTCAGTCAACTCTCGAGCTAAATGAAGCGTGTTTATCGTAACCATGGCTTCCAGGAGACCCATGCAAAAACAGGGTCAGGGGAAAGAAAATGGCTGACGGAGCCTTTGGGATGAGGGCCCCCTTGTCGACTCATTATGATATAACTGAGACGGAGTCTAGAAAGAGGAAGCACCGGAAAAAGGACACAGCTGTACAGATCAACTGTGATCTAGTGTGTAGGACTATAATCTATTAGGGCTTCTCCATTTGGCTGAGCCAAGTCAAACCAACGCTGCGCTGAATTGAGTTTCCAGTTGTCGATTCAAATCGTCCTCCAAGTGGATTGAGGTGATGTAAGATGGGCGTCGACATCACTCGAGGCTAAATAGTAGCTTCCTCTTTCTCTTCCAGATCCAGTTCGTTGGCGAATCGCAGCAACAGCATGAAAATCCATGATGTAAGTATCTGCCGCCCAACTATTTATAGGTAATCGACTCAAGTCAAAGGCATCAGACACATCGTCAAGCAGGTATCCCTGTAACTGAGCTGCAAATTCATGCCGCACAGGGTGCCGTGGCAAGTCAAACTAACTCAAAAGACGTCCGCACACAAGTATGGAAAAAGAGGCTTCGGTCTCTGATGTACTCATGTAAGATAAAACAAGGGAACAGACACAAAGTTAAAGTAACGGACACAAAGACAAAAGTTCAGAATAAAGTTAATGGAGACGCATTAGAGCCTCAGAGATGCACATGGTGGAATCCAAGACGGTTTGAAAGCGGAAAATACCGTATGTAACGGGGGCTGGAAAAGAATAGTGTAAGACGAGAAGAGGCAGCCACAGCGGAGACTCTTCAGGGATGTTGCAATAATATGTGAGGAATGGCCAATTCATTCGAGGCAAGGACAAGACACTTTATGATGCAAAACCGCAGAGAGAACGAGGGACGGAGATGAGGGGGTACGACCAGACAGCAAACAAAGATTGTCAAGGGCAAGATTCAGAGACGATTTGGCCTCAGAGAGAAAAAAGCTGGATGGAGCTGTGCAGCAGCTGTGACCTCTCTCCTCACCCCTGTCCTCTTTCTCAGGATGATCAGGGCGAGCGTGTTGTGTAATGCAATCGCACGGTTACAGTATGATTTCGACACACATCAGCATAAAACCCTCACAATTTCTCAACTCTCCATTCACTCTGTTTATCTCGCCCGGGGATTATTCATACCTCCTACGGAGTTTCCACACGTTTAACTCCTCTTTCACTTTAGCCATATATTCTTCTTATTATTCTTTATATTCTTCATCTGTTCCACCATCTGTAAACGTTCTGCTAGATCCCGGCTGAGACGTTTACTGACAAGACAGAAGACCAGTTCTTCCATTATTTAACAAAATCAGTGTAAATGCTCCAAAACAAGAGGTGTTACGCCCTCATCACAAAGTCATACAGCGTGGGTTTAAATGCAGACGAGCTCAGCAATGTCCTTTTTGCACCTATGACAAGTTTTATCTTGTTATTGTCCCCGTCAGCAAGTCGCATGGAAAACACTGTCGCAATTTTCGTGGTGATCCTCCTGCGTGATTGGCTTTTAATGGCGAATTTACCACTTAAAACCAGCCTTTCAAACCATAAGAATGTTTGTATATTTATATGCGAAGCCACAGCAGACGGGTTAACTTGCACAATAATCAGATAATGGCTTTAAATTAGGAATTTCCGGCTTTAATCATCGTTCATCCCGTGCGCCGTGGGAGCAGAAGTGGTTTTTTGGAAGATGGTCAACCGCAGGGGAAGTGATGTCGGTCTGAGGTAGTCCTGTTAGAGAGCAGAAATTATTAGGAACTGTTGATTTCTTTTGCGCAAAACAAACCATTTTACAGTCTTTTTGGACAGATGACAGTGTCAAAGTTCACCAAAAGACACCACCACCCAGCAGAAATATTAAATCTGGTGGTTAGGGTTAGGGTTAGGGTTAGGCTGGCTCTTCCCTACATAATTTCCCTGTCTGGGATCATTAAAGTAATTCTATCTATCTTAGCGCTTCCAGTTGGTTTCAGCCTGTTTTAATTGAACTATCTCACTGCATAAGATTGACATGACGAGGATTGTGTCATTACTGCCGCATGACGCAATGACACAATTGTTTTCCTCTCTAGGCGTTGCGGCCTGCAGTTGATTGTCCCTCCGCGGTGCAAACTTTGTCATTTCTTCTGCCGTCTCGAGCTCCCAGTTCAAGTTCAACACGGGAAACCCAACGCTGCCGGTGCCTCCGTGGATGATTAGAAATGCACTCAAGGTGTGAAATCGCTGTCAGCCGTAGATCAGATGACCTTTTTCACCTTTTCACCTTTACGTGACATTGCCGTCCAACAAACACGACCTTATACAGAAGGGTGTCTGTTGAGAGGCTCAGGGAGGGGGGGCCGGAAGAAAGACGGA
Source organism: Sparus aurata (assembly GCF_900880675.1). Taxonomy (NCBI): domain Eukaryota; kingdom Metazoa; phylum Chordata; class Actinopteri; order Spariformes; family Sparidae; genus Sparus; species Sparus aurata. The sequence goes on along the minus strand of NC_044195.1, from coordinate 27,099,984 downwards.
GCTCAGAGTGAGGATAAACTACCACAAGAAGGTTAGTTAGACATGCAGACAGACATACAGGCAGATTGTATTTACACCACAGCTTTAACTGGAAACACATGCGGAGCTTCTCTGCTCTGATGTGGTGTTTCCTCGCGTGCCCTCACAAAAAGGTGAACCTCAGTCGGGTCGACCTGCATGTACGCCCTTTGTTAGTTGTTGAGTCTTCGAGTTTTATCAAGTGTCTATGTCTCAGAAAGTGGGGGGTAAAAAAAAAAAAAAAAATACCAGACAGTCTGTGTTACAGTGTGTCAACAGATTTATCATGCATGGGACAGAATGCAACAGATGGATCCTGACACCACAGCGTATCAAAATAAAGCTCCCCCGTAACTGATCGTGGAGCAAATGCTTAATAAACCGCAGTGTTGCCGTCCGGGCCAAATGATTCCGACATAAAAATCTTTAACGCCTCGATAATGCGCCTAAACTCCGTAGATTTCCTGCCACACATAAGATAACCCACATGGCATTAGTTAGCGGGCCAGCACTCGCCCTCTTCACCGCGGCTTGATCGAAACATGATTTTCCAGCTGACTGGTAATTAATCTGTTTCGTGGCTATTACAGTTGAGCTCATGACATTGCAGAGGAAATAATGTCGTAGATGCCTTACACAGCTCGTTTTGTTTTCTGGACTGAACGCCTGAATCATCACTTCAGGGGGAGTTTTATTTTAAGCTTTTAGCTGTTTCCGATAATTCCGAGACGGATTCTGGAGAGTTCCAAGACAACATTTTTAATTGTTGAAAAAAAAAAAAAAAGATTCAGGGACTCACCCTGCATGAGTGTTTCAACCTCAGGATTGTCCAGCAGTGACTAAAGAGACATGGCAGGAAGTTTGAACTCATGGGGAGGGGAAACAGCTGAGTGACCGGGCAGAACTGAAGCTCCGCTGTAGGTTTCCATTAGAAATAATAAGAAAATGCAACCAAAACTAACAAAGAGACAGTCAAAAGAAAACTCAGCTGCACTTTTCCAAATGCCAAAAAAAGGGCAACAGATGAGGGGCTTTTCACGGACGTCCACTTTTAGAGCTGATGAGAATAAATCAAACATGCACAGGAGGAAGAAATCAACTGATTACAAGCGAAAGAGAAAATGTGACCTCTTGACTCGCATGTTGCAGAAGTTACTTTTACATCAGAGAGGAATCAGTCCAATAAAACCCCTGGACGTACAAACACGTTCCAGACATTCAAACCGTAAGCTGCTGGAGACTTTCCAGACGCTGACGCCACTGACCTAATTCCTGCAGATCAGCACCAGGACTGTGTTAAACATATAGGCCGGGGCGCGCTGCATAGCATCAACCTCCCCGCAAGCAGAGGCCGAGCCGCTCGGATCACAAGAACCGCAGACGATAACGCAAACCTCCAGATTTTTGATTGCAGGTGCGACTTTGTTGTTGTGGTGGTGTTGAATTAGTGGATATTGATGATTGTTGCTTCGTCAGTCAATGACATTGTGTGTTTTTTGGACTCTTTGCACCAATATTAATGTTTTGCCTACTCTGACCTCATCATGACACCCCCTGCCTTACTCCACCTAAAGTTATTTGTATTGAAGTCTTGAAGTTGAAGTCTCCCCCACTTTGCAACAGAAAGTGTCGCCCTCGCCTGCTCTGCATAAATACATGTTCGCAATCACAAAATTGTATTTTAAACCATCTATCAAGCACACATGGGACTCTTCAGACATCATTTTTGGTGGATGGTTGATGGACAAGTGAGTTAAGCAACAGTAAGATTATATGTTTCATATCTAGTGGTGGATTTTCTTGTCCACCTGGGCGATATTTCATGATTTCACAAGAGAGAAGGGCTGCATGGAAAATGTTTGATATATTTGCATGATTAAAAGACCAACGTGATTTGGGGTTTGTTGGCTAAATGATTAATCGACTACTGTAAAACGCCCCAAAGGCTTAAACTGATCGGATGGGCTGGGGTCAGGACCAAACATCGCTCCTTTGTGTTCCTCGGCATCATCATGAGTTCACAGATACTCGTCTAAGTTTGTTTACCTCCGTGTTGCAGGTCGCATGGAGACAAACCGAGGCACTCTTGAAAACGACCGGCTGTCTCACCTCACAGTAAAACAGAAACCAGTCAGAAGGAGAAGTTTATGAGCTGAAATTTGCGCAAGAAACAAAAAAAGAAAAAGTGTGTCTGCCTCACTTCAACGTGCTGCAGGCTGCGTGGGTAGTCGGGTCTCTCTTTTTGTTGGACCTCCCTCCTCCTCCTCCTCCTCCTCGTCCGGGCTGAATGTAAGCCATGCCCAGATAAATCACTCCCACAGCCTGGTAACCTGCACACTGGGGCCGCGCACTGGAGAGGGAGCGGACTGATCGGTGCGGGCTGGACTGGGACTTGGAGCGCGGCACAAGAATATACGAAGTGCACTGGAAAGTTCTCTCCGTCTCCTTTGCGCACCTGTGACCACATTCTGCAACAACTGAAGTGTGCGGCTTGTTTTTCCTTTTTAAAAAAAACATAAAAAAATGACCGGCAGCACCATAGCCAGGGTGCTGGTTGCGCTCTGCATCGGGAGCGCGGTGAACTGCATGCCCAGAGGGACGCACAGGGGCCGGCGACAGTCGCAGCAGCATCACGCCTCCTCAGTTTCTCAGGGTGAGTTTATTTATTTTTATTTTTTTGTACTCAAAGTTATTAGTCACAAGTTTCAGTTCACTGTATGGGGCCAGCAGAGGTCACCTGGAGGACAGCAGAGGGTAGGAAGGATGATGTTGCACTTCATTTCTTAATTTTTACTTGATGTGATGAAGAGAAATATGTCAAATCTAACAGGACACATCTGGTCAGATCGTGTCCCTGTAGTCTCCTATGTGTTTTCTGCGATTTAAACAATTGGGATGACCATAGTTAAGGTAATTTCTCGTGCATTAGGGTGATAAAAGCCACAGACATCTGTAATCTCTCTGTTAATCTTGGGAGCTACTGGATTAACCCTTTTTTTTCCTGTTATCCTCAACTTCACCCATGTGTGGAGACCGAGGGATCAAAGCTTCAGGGAGAAGAGAAGGAAAGAAATGCAAAAGACACTTGGCTTCAATTTTAGACATGGGGAGAGAAAAAAAAAAAAAGAAAGAAAAAGAGAAGATGTTGCTGGCATGTGAAGTCATGGGATGTGAACAAAGAGCATGCCTGGTGGGGGAGAGAGAGAGAGAGAGTAAAAGTGGATATTATTCTCCACTGTGTGCAGCTGATTTACTGCTCAAGCTTTTTTTTTTGGAAGGGGGGTTGAAGCCAAGTTAACACGTTCAGATCAACTTCACAGACATGGGTGAAGTCCTGACACACAATGGGATGTTTATTCCAGTTCAGTGTTTGCTTATTTTAGTTTTGAAACAAGCTTTTGTCTGTTTTTTTTTTTTATATGCCACGGTCAGAGCTGGATCATTTTTCCAGTGGTTGCATTTGTGTTTCCACTTTAAAAAAAAAAGGGCATGGTAAGCAGGTATAGTTTGTGTGTGTGTGTGTGTGGGTGGAGTTTGTTTTTTCTCTCTCTGTCACATTTTCCCCACACTATGTGTTTTTGGTGTTTCAGCAAAAAGGGAGGTGCTGCTGTTTTTTTGACCTCCTGCTGTCTGATTCTAGTCTCATCAGCTGTGTTCCCCCCCGCCCTCCCTCCCGCGTCCTCATCCCTTATTTTTTCTCTCTTCTAGATGGTTGTGAAGAAAATGGCCGCTACTATGCCGTTAACGACCAGTGGGAACGGCCTTACCTGGGCAGCATTCTGGTGTGTACCTGCAACGGCGTCGGTGGCATCAAGTGCAACAGCAAACCCGATGGTAGGAGCTCATCGCGTCCAACCGCCTTCATTTCCCCCTGGTTAAAATGAAACACTTACACAATACAAACCTTCTTGCGTTGTCTTCTCCCTGCAGCAGAGGAAAAGTGCTTTGATAAGATCAACCAGCAGTCCTACACTGTGGGGCAAACCTACGAGAGACCCAAGGACGGCATGATCTGGGACTGTACCTGCATCGGGTCCGGGCGGGGAAAGATCAGCTGCACCATTGGCAGTAAGTTTTTTTTAATGAACTGATCCAACCTCAGACCGCACATCCGAGCTCATGTGTTCCTGTGTTTCCCAGACTGATGCCAGCTCCACATTCTCCGCGGCTGATAAGCGACTGGTTCTGTGCAGCTGTTAGCAGTTAGCTCGGCGGTTAGATAATGAGAGAAACGTCTGAGAGTGTGTGTGTGTGTTTCTTTACATATTACTCCTTTAAAATCTCCTCTTTTCCCTCTGCCTACCCCCAGACCGCTGTCACGAGGGCGGGGCTTCATATAAGATCGGTGACACCTGGAGGAGACCCCACGAGACGGGAGGCTACATGTTGGAGTGTGTCTGTCTGGGTAACGGCAAAGGAGAGTGGACCTGCAAACCTGTCGGTGAGTCATTCACAGCCAGCCGCTGACTCACGGATGACAGCATTCACCTGGTCGGGAAAAAAACTGTCTGAATCCTTTGATAGCTTTCCAGAAAAGTTTGGGATGTTGGATTATCAGATAAAACAGGTGTGATTAGTAAAGTACTATGTGTCTTTCTTTTTTTTTCTGCAGCTGAGCGTTGCTATGACAACACGGCGGGGACATCCTACGTTGTCGGGGAGACCTGGGAGAAGCCGTATCAGGGCTGGATGGTGGTGGACTGCACCTGTATGGGAGAGGGAAGTGGACGCATCACATGCACCTCCAGAAGTAAGAAGCCCGTTATTCCTTTCCTTATATTCCCCTCCCATGTTTTTTTAAGAAAGGAGACAAATCGTGTTTATTTTTAGGCTCATATTTTATTTTGGGTCATTACTGGAATAGGTTTACATGCTTTAGTGCTCAAAAAACAGATCAGTTTTCTCATACTGGCTCTCTGAAACGCTCTGTTTTAGCTCCTGTCTCTTTAAGGACCCCCAGTGTGCTCTGATTGGTCAACTCACACACGCCCGACCCTGCACCACTAACAGCAACAGAGCAGCTGTGCTTGATTCATTTTTATGTGCCAAACTGGCCACCAGGCACAAGTTATGCAAATATGTGACTATGATGTAGCGTGAAGTTTTTAATTAAAGGCAGGACTACTGGCGAGGCGTTTGAGGACCAGGGTTTTCTGTGGGAAAGACGAGCTTCTGTTGCAGACTTTGACCTTTCAAGACTTATTAACTTTCAAGGACTTCAACATGCAAAAGAACATTGAAAAAAAAAAAGACAGAAAAAGCAGAATAGGATGAAATAGCATCACTTTGAATAATCCAACTTCCAGAGAAAGTATCTGAAAGATCCAATTGTGGTGTACTTGTTCAAATACAGACGGGAAATACTGGTTAATTAAAAGCCACGTAAACAAACAAATGAATAACTTTCTGCTGAGACACTGCTGTGTCGAATGTCACGCAGATATCCTCTCAGAGCTGAAAGGCAGAGAGGGCAGCTTGCGATTTGTTGGCGGATTTTTAACAGGCTGTGGAGGAAATGTTTACCGGTTGTGTTTCCAATTAGAGCCGTTACTCGCATCCTTAATGATGTTGGCTGATGTCACGGATAGAAATGAATGTTTTCCCCCTGTCGTGTCACATGCAAGACTTTCAGGGTGGCCTTGTGCAATTCTGCAGCGGAGGTGATCAGTAAACTGTTAGCGTGCTTGTGTTCGGCGAGTTGTCAACGCAGCTCAAACAGGGAAACAGCTGGTGGCCAGGAGGAGTCGGTCCCCGCGGAGTCACAGACCTTAACATTAACATTTCAGCATGTCACATCTTGTAACTCACGGTTTTCGTTTCTCTCCTAGATCGCTGTAACGACCAGGAAACCTTGTCCTCCTACCGCATCGGAGACACCTGGACCAAAACGGACGCCCAAGGCCACCTGCTCCAGTGTCTATGCACAGGCAACGGCCGAGGGGAGTGGAAGTGCGAGCGACATGCTTCACTTCACACCACTAGCCTGGGTGAGAAATGATAATACCCCCCTGTCCCCCTTTTTTTTCCCCCCCCATCCTCCCTCCTGCCCTCTGTGTGGAGAGAAGAATGTATACCAGAGACAGATGCTGAGAGTAGGGAGAGATAAGAAGCGCCAAGTGTCCAAGTGTTGAAGTGAGAAAGACGTCTCTTGCAACTCGTGATCATGACCTCATGAGAAAAGAGAGAAGCGCGGCGACGGGGGGATATGAAGAAGGGAAGAGACGACACATGGGGAGAGTTAGCGGGAGAGATGTGGTTCGGAGTGATTATTGGGTGTGAGACAGAAACATATGCTCACCGTGACACAGGGACAGTAAAAAAAAACTCATGGAAAGTTTTATTTTGCTGACCCCGTGCCGTTTGCTGCCAAAGCAGAAGTCATCGGACGGCCTACCTTGTTGTTTCAGCTCCATTATATCGTCAGTAATTTGCTCCCCTGACCTGAATCCATCGCTACATTTCAGGCACCGGCTCCCGTGTGATCACCAACATCCAGCCTGCCGTCTACCAGCCCGAAACCGTGCCCGAGCTCGCCCAGGAGGGACCCTGTCGGACAGAAGCGGGCCTGTCGTACTTCATCGGCCAGCGCTGGATTAAGAACCAGGGGACCAAGCAGATGATCTGTACCTGCCTCGGCAATGGAGTCAGCTGTGAACAGTGGGGTGAGAGATGTTGTCTCGTCGTTACAAATTCACAGCATCAGAGTTCAAAGTCATTGAACGCAGAATCATTTGAATGCAACAAGTTCATGTGGGGTTTCGTCTTCACACAGATGGACCAGCTCCAGTCTACGGCGGCAACTCAGGTGGTCAGCCCTGCGTGTTTCCCTTTGTCTACAAGGGGAAGACGTACCACTCCTGCATCTCTGATGGACGCAGCGACGGACAGCTCTGGTGCTCCACCTCCTCCGACTTCGAGGCGGACCAGAAGTATTCTTTCTGCACAGAGAAGAATGGTGAGCAGATGAGGAAATGGCCGCAGCTGTGGCTAATTTAATGACTGTTGGAAGCTCTTGGCTTGTTGTTTGATTGATATGCTGTGCACGCACCGGCTTTAACACAACTGTACATTCAACTCTGACTTTTGAAGAGGAGTGGAATGTGTCGTTCTGCTGTTCAGAGAGACCAACATTGGGTGTTTTTTCCTTTAACAGTAATGGTGGCAACACGCGGCGGTAATTCTAACGGCGCTCTATGCCAGTTCCCCTTCCTCTACAATGGCCGAAACTACACTGACTGCACTGCAGAGGGACGTAGAGACGGCATGAAATGGTGCGGCACTACGACGAACTATGATGACGAGCATCGCTTCGGGTTCTGCCCCATGGCTGGTAAGTCTGTGTGTGTCTGTGTGTGTGTGTGATGTGACAAAATAACCACAGATGTTGGGGCTTGGTGTGTTTTGTGCTACTGAAAGGAGTTATGCAGCTTTATTTATTGTGTGTGTGCGTGTCTCGGCCTTTTCACAGATCACATGTTTGCGAGACATGGACAATTAGACAGCTGGGATCATATAACAACCAAATGTCACACTTGTTGAAATGGTTCATCTCTTCACTTTACGGTTACCAGAACAGTCATTTTTAGCTGAAATAATGTGAATTACACGTGCTTATTTGCGTTACTGTGAACAGCCTGGCTCAATGGCCGGTTGCGGGTCAGCTCAGAAGGTTTGCCAGCCACGGGGGCCACTAACGTGATTAGCACGGCTAATTGCGATGTCCCTCCCAGTTGTTAACGACAGCGTACCTCCGCCCCGCTCTGAATCAAAGGGCTAACATGGCCTTTTCATTAGGAGCAGTCTCTGACAATGAAAAGATGTTAGCCCTTTTAAATTTACATAAGCGCCATTATCAGCGTGATGTTAGAAAGGAGTCCGGTCTGATGACGCAGACGAGATCTAATTTACAGTTCTCACACCTTCTTATTTATAGCGCTGCCGAATTCGCATTGAAGTCTCTGTTGCCTTGTAACAAATGTGCTGTGTGGGTGTTAGTTAGGTCTCCATAACAAAAGAGGCTGAGGCCAGTAAAACAATAGGGGGTCAGTGACACTGCACTAATGGTAATGATGATGCCAACATGTCGTTAAACGAGGAGCTCAAAATCCAGATGAACTTATTTAGGTATCAGAGATAATGTGTGCTGCAATGTATTAGATTTAATTGTAGGTGAAGCCTGAGGTTTGTCCAAGACACTGCTTGGATTTATTGTGCATAAGATCTAAGCACCAGTCCGTTGTGGTGACATTATGAATTAATATGTGCAAAGAGGGAGAAATGGTATCTCTAATTTAAACAGAAATCCTTCTTACTGCCGCCTACATCAAAGTGGACTTCAGAGTAGAAGCAGGAATAATCTGTTTGGCAGCCGGCTGTAAAACGTGGACGGTACACATCTACGGGACGCATCCGAGATAAAGCAGTGTTTGTACTGTAAGATTAATAGAGCGCTGGATTTATTTCATCTCGTGAGAGTTTATCTTTTGTGTTTTATGGCGCGTGAAAGACAGATAGGCGATTCTTTAAAGAAGTTTAAAACACTTGAAACTTGTTTAAACATCTGCGCGCAGCGGGGCCGAGTTAAAGCTGGCAGATGCTCCTGCAGACGGCCTTGAGGAGTAACCTCTTTTTTTAATCACGAGCGCACAGCAAGAGCTGAGAGCCGAGGATTTTCTTCATATGCTTACTTGATTCCCGCGACCCACCTTTGGGCCAACACCCTGTTGTTCAAAGACCGTGTCAAGATTTAAAGAGGGACGTTACGGCCTTCATGCCCTTCAGCCAGCGTCGGAGCGGGTTGTCTGTGCTGAACTCGGTCCAGCAGGCGGAGCAGCAGGGGGTCTTTGATATTGACATTAATGACTTCACAGGGATTGTCAAAACAAACACGGTACTTGAGATGTTAATGGTGCCATTTAAAGGGCAGTAACAGTCTGGAGCCCTTTCTCCTCCTCCAGAAAACACGGTGTCTGCTACGTGTTTTCTCGGGGATGATAGGGCAGCGGTGTCCAGCTGTGAGCCCGCATCCAACGCACCGCTCCATTAGGCAAACTGCACCGTTTAACTTGATTAGATCCACTGTTTTCTTTCCACCTCAGCAAACGCTCGAAACTATGTCCGAAATTGCTCGTAGATCGAAATCAGGGGCGGAGTTCCCAATTTGCACCAAGAAAAAACCCAAAATGTTGTCACTAAATCTTTTTCCTCTGCATCTCCTGTCGGTCTCCTGACAAACTTTCGGGTAGTTATGAATCTGTTTTGCCTGGATGAGATTATTGTAGCTCTCTTGGCTGTGGATGTGGGCTGCAATGTCCAAACAGCTACTTAAGTTTGAAAATGTATCTTTCAGTCTCATCAAACTAGTGATTTCGTGTTGGTTGGTGGATCGGTTTCAAAGAAAGAAAAATGTAGATTGATTGTAGGTCCTTTTTGAAAAGAAGGTTGAGTTGAGGCCAAACACAATACAGACCTTGGATAACCCTTCTGCTTTGAGGAATATCAGCTTGAACTTCATTCTAATAAAATAAATCAGGCACCTTTTTTAAGCTGAAGCCATAGGGTAGCCTTGCTCTCATCATTCAAATGCCTTAATTAGCCTGAGCCCCAGGCCCCAAACCACCGCCCAGGTACTTGACATACTTTGTGCTAAAAAGCTCCAGGCTCTGCATTTCTGCCCCCGCCAAAGCTTCAGTACACACCCACCAAACCAAATCCAAGGAATCTTTACTCAACCTGGCATATTAACGTCCAGACCAGGCTTCAAGACAGCGGATCTGCCCTTTAGCTCCACAGGTCAACACTAACAAGACAGCCTCGAATCAGCGCTAACACATGTTCAACCACTTCCTCCTGATATAATGACAGCAGGCACGCAGCGAGGAAACATGGTCTCACTGTAGAGAAAGTTGCAGAAGCACTTTCTTTCCCTTCCACGTATGCACACAGGTGCAGGTCTCTGCCTGTCGACCCACCTTCACAAACTTTCCTTCTTTCCCGATAAAAACTACTCAGTCTTTTAATTAGCGGAGAAACATATGGTGAACACACACAGTCATTCATGCACCTAACGACACAGGACAGCTGTTTTCTGGATATTTTTAATCCTGGAAAATCCTCTTTTCCGATGGGCACAGGTGTTCTGCGGTGGTTATATCCTCTACGGCCTTGTGCGGTAATTGTAGGGTAGAATCAGCGACCTCTGGGGGGGGGGGGATCGTTCATTATAGTGCGCTTGTGTTTTTATCTCAAGGCTGTTAATGCACTGGTAATGATGTGTCTTGGATGCATGCCTGTGCGTCTGATTATTTTGTTTGCTTTGGTGCTTTCGGCTGACATCCTGCAGGTTTTGTTCCAGGTTTTCTCTCGGCGAATTAATTTAGCGTTTCAGCTGCATTAAACTAACATATTAGGGTTTCGATTAACTGGCTTTGTCCTGTGTGTTCTAGCTCACGAAGAGGTCTGTACAACCAACGACGGGGTGATGTACCGCGTGGGAGATCAGTGGGACAAACGCCACGATGTCCTGGGCCACATGATGAGATGTACCTGCGTCGGCAATGGCCGCGGAGAATGGAGCTGTGTCGCTTACTCTCAGCTTAAAGGTGCGTATGTTAGACAGAATAACACGAAACCCTGCTCCCAATCACCCTGTCTTCCTCCGTGTGTGGTAATAATTAGTCTTCTCTGAGTGAAGAGGTGAAAGGTCACGTGTGATTTAATCACTCACCTGCGGAAAGGGTGAAGAATGAGCCTGCACACCTGCTTTTTATGGGGCTTGGGTTGCACCTGCGTCACACACACAGACACACAGAGGAGCAGATGTGAAAAGACATCTTTATATCCTTGTGTTTGTGTGCCCACTGCAGACCAGTGTATCGTGGACGGTGTGACCTATGAGGTGAACCAGACCTTCACCAAACAACACGAGGAAGGCTACTCGATGAACTGCACCTGCTTTGGACAGGGACGTGGCCGCTGGAAGTGTGATGCCATCGGTGAGTTTCCCGCTGCTCTGAGACAAGAGAGTAATCCGTACGCAAGCTGCACAAAAGCTATATTGTGTACTGTGTTTATGTGGTTGGGTCAACAAACTCTAAAGAATGATTGTTGAGCGGAACAGCAGTTACGCTGGTCGATGTTCCCTGTTGCATCACCCGGTTTTATGCGACTCTGCCCTCCAGACCAGTGCCAGGAGCCGGAGACGAGAGCCTTCTATCAGATCGGAGAGTCTTGGGATAAAGTCATCCATGGAATCATGTACAAGTGCTACTGCTACGGCAACGGGATTGGAGAACTCAGCTGCGAGCCCCAGCAGTCCTACCCTGGTACGATTCTTTGTTTGTTTGACGTTGTGATCAGAATGTCAGGTTTTAACATGATATTTGGATCAGTTTGATAGGGGAGCTTGAGTTAACAGGTATTTATTCATTCTTTATTCGCATTCAAGTTGGAAGATCATCCAGAATTAGGCATTTTTCTTTATTTTGTCCAATAGAAGCTTCTCCAGAAAGTGCAAACTGACATCTGTGACAGTGAGTTGATGAAGCATTTGTGGGTTTAACAAAATTACCAAGGTAAATGACCGTATTAAAACTGCTGTAGTGCCGGCTTAATGACTGGACAAAATGTTCACAGCAGCAAAATGTTTGTTCAAGTCACCTCCAGAACGAGGCCCTTGACTTTGATGTGAAACAGGCAGAAACGGGAGGGGGTGTGAGTTCCTCTTTTACAGATTCACCCCCCACTATGAGCCTTTGTTGTTGCTGATGTGGTACATCCCCTGTTCTGTTGCCACAGCTGTACGAAACACCACACCACACGTGTGTGTATACACCCCCCCTCCCTCCAAACCCGACACACACACCCCTACCAAAATGCACACCCTAAAAAGCCCAATTTAACAACAGTTTTCAATTTTGTGGATTTAAGCAATCAATTAAAGGTTAATCTCGTGTCTTAGAGTCGAAGCCTTTAGAAAGGACCATCTCGAAGAATTTCATGCTTCGCTGCAGAGGATTGTGTAGCCATGATAGTCAGGTTACCTCATTCGTGACTTTTCTCAGGGTTTTGTCTTGACTTTAAGCTCTGTCCTGCACAGGTCTATGTCCCTTTGCAAGGCTCTGTTGTTCACTTGTTAACATCCTGCCTCCTTTGTGTTTACAAATGACCAGGTTGTTCTACCCAGTTTGCAATTTGTTCAAAACTTCAGGCAGTTTTCTGTCTGGACTTTCCCATTTCTCAGGATTAAATACAACCCCAGTTCAGTTGTAAAGAGTTTCCCTGCAGCTCTCCTTAGTTTCTTGCTTTCCCTGAATAAAACAGCTTGTAATGTTGTTCCCATTTCCGCCCGTCATTCTTGGTTGAAAAAATTGGGATCACATGCACAGTAGGATTCGGCTTCTGTGGTACGTTTGTTGCTATTTTTAAGAGGAAACCATTTAAAATCGGCGACATCATGCATGAATACCTGTCAATATAGCTCCAATTGAAGCTGTGACGCCGTGATAATGGAACGTCAGGTTGGACGGGTCTTACGTAAAGGAACATTTGTACTGCTACTCGTTCGCTCTGTGCGTGGAGCAGGTTGATGAGAGACACAAAATGTAGGGCAGTATTTCCCCGTAAGTGGCTGTAATGGCAACCAGCTGTGAACTGTGTGTGTGTGTGTGTGTGTGTGTGTGTGTGTGTGTGTCTAAGCATACAAAATACAGCATGCAAAGATTTAAGGGCAGCAAGAGGCAAATCCAGACTCCAAGCAGTTGGCTTACTGGGTAAAACACCATAAAAGGTAAAAATGGAAAACCCAGGGGAGGGTTTTCTCTTTTTTTTTTTAGGGTTTTCACAAGTCTGAGATTTATCCCCACATTAGATAAGATCTTCTAACAAAGTGCTGTTTTCTTTTCTGCCGTCTGCGTTTTATCGCTCCTCGTCTCGGGCAGAGTTAATCTTTTGGGGCTTTTTTCTTATTGTTCGGATGACTCAGCGTTACTCCCCTTTACTGTGGTTCTTATCGCCACCATGCTACTGTGCATCCGTCTGTATCCAGCATGAGATGTTGTGACTATGCGTACAAAGTAAAAGGGGGGGATGTGAAGAAGCACGTGTGTGTGTGCGCGCCGTGCGTGCGTGTATGTATGTACGTGCAGCATATCCGCTACAAGTGTGCATCCGCTTTTTGTGCACGTCCCACATCTGATTCGATGTAACCCTTACCCTCGCCAGTGGCCTGTGGGTCTGTAATAGGCAGTAATTGGTCCCAGATTGTTTTTGAGGTTTGTGTATCTGCTTGCAACTTCTGGTTAACCGAGCCACTTGCTCAGAAACTCAGATTACAGGTTTTGCTATTTGGAAAAGCGGTTAGAAAACCTCAGTTCTTTATAGAAGCTACCAGTTTCTATCAGCGCAGCTCATGTCAGGAGTCTGCTCGCCACATGACTTCTGTTTGCGTTAAAGATGACTTGATACCCTTTCTTCATTTCCGAAGCTGTAGAGATACTGCAATTTTGAGCTCCTGCCGAGGTTGTTTGTCTTCTTACGTATCTACTTACCTGCTAAGCCTTTTGATATTCAACTTGTAATATTGCACGCGCTGACTGATAAATGGGTATACTTAAGCCTCTTTTTGCAATAACCGGAGTTTATCCAGTGTGCTGTCAGATGTGGTAACGACACAATGCACAAGTTGGAGGTTTTCCAAAGAATCCAACGGTCGCGGATAAATGTGGGACAGCTGGTACATGTTGTACTGCAGCGTGTAGCAAGACTTGAAGAGTTCAGTTCAGCATCAAAAGTCATGTTCGTAGAACGGAAAGAAATTCCATTCATCGCTTCCAACATTTTTTTGTTCTTACAGCATCCTTTCCTCCTCCGGTGATGCTTTAAAACACCCTCATCTTCTTTTGTCTGATGCAAACATGAGACCAGACAAGTATTTTACATGTGTTTTTTTTTTTTGTATTTGGTTAAAATTGTTCTCCCTCAAGATTCGATCCAACATCTTTACCATCATCTGTTCAGCTCCAAAAATGAATCCAAGCTATTCTGAAAATACTTGTGAGTTTCATGATGTTTTCTGGTCATCTAATGAGGCGGTTGGAAAAAGGGGCATTTTAAGGAGAGATTATCAAAGAACTGGAATGGCAACACAGTCGAGGTCCATGCATTATTCCAATCTCACAATGTTAGAGATTCCTGGAACCGTCCAGGAGTCATCTGGATCCACACCAAACGCTCATGGGATTGATTCTGGGACGAGACCCATCGTACAAAACTATTAAAACTACTAAACCAAGTTTAATGGAAATTAATTAAGTAGTGTTTGTGTAATTCTACTGACAAACCAACCAACCACCAGCAAACGGACACAGATTAGAACATAACCTCCTTGGTGGAGGCAATTAAAAGCAGTGTTCCTGTAAATCCATCTTTTGAGAACTGAATGGCTAGAAAACGTGTTGAAGTCTGAGAGGGGTTAAAGAGCAGAGACAGTCGAGTTAGAGTTTTCTCCCCTCCAGCTGTTGAAATCTGGGCTGGAATCTCGCAGGGACGTGACACTTTTTCCTCCCTCTGTCTGTGTTCTGTTCAGGAAAGTGCTGCTGCACACTCGCTGATACGCCCTGTTGCATTTTTGAAATTTAATGTCTGATGGTCAAAGCTAAAGACTGACAATGATATTTGATATTGAGTACACTGAAAACGCCCCTTTATCCTTCAACATGTGCGCACAGTGACGCATTATGATGATTTTATGAGTCACTTCTTCACCCTCTGTCTTTCTTCTCCTTCTCTCAGGCGGTAACCGTCCTGTCCAGGTGATCATAACGGAAACCGGAAACCAGCCCAACTCCCACCCCATCCAGTGGAACGCCCCGCAGTCTGCTCACATCACCCGGTACATCCTCAAGTGGAGAGTGGTGAGTCTGACATTCACCTCCTGATCTGCACGCTAGCCTTCAAAACACGCTCGCATCTCTCTTTTTCTAACATTCTCCATCACATTTTACAGAAAAACACCCAGAACGCGTGGAGAGAGGTGATGATTCCTGGACATCTTAACTCCTACACCATCTCCGGCCTGAAGCCAGGCATCACATACGAGGGTCAGCTAATCAGCGTGCTGCGGTTCGGACGCCAAGAGCTCACACGCTTCGATTTTACCACCAATTATGGATCATGTGAGTTGTGGGTTCTATCAATTAACCAACAGTATTGATATGAAGGAAGCTGTTTTATTTGGCTCCTATTTCCATGCATGGCTACCTTTTTACTTCTATCCAACTGTGCCGAGTATAAAAGATTCAAAAGATGATACTGAAGCAAGAAGTGCTTGCAGCGTCATGAAATTGTAATTGTTTTGTGCTTCTCTAAACCAGGAATTCCTCACTGCAGCTTAAAAAGCTCCCTCTCAGATTGTCCTGGTCAGCTGCTGCCAGCTCTGACTTCATACGCAGCGGGAAGCCAACTCTTTTTTTCTCTTTTTTCAAATTTTCCATCTCTGTTTCTCCTGCAGTGGCTACTTCACAAGGCGAGACCACCCAGCCTCCGCCTGTGGTCGACACCTCGGAGTCGGTGACCGAAATTACCTCCAGCAGCTTTGTCATCTCCTGGGTCTCCGCCTCCGACACGGTTTCTGGTTTCAGAGTAGAGTACGAGCTCAACGAGCAGGGACAGGGCGCTGGACAACCCATGGTGCTAGGTAAGTGCAGATGTCCACGTATACAAAACGAGGGTTCAGGCGCGGGAGTGGTGCATTGCAATTTGACGTAATTTGCAAAATGTGACAGTTCTATTTATTTTGTTCGGTAGTCCAAAGTACAGTTCACCTCCAAATCTCTTACCTGCAGTGCTACTTAGCGATGAACGCTGTTTTGGTGCGAGTTGCAGCCTTTTGGAGAAATCGACGGAAGAGAAGAAATCACGACCCAGACACTGAAGATAATCCACAGACCTTGTTGTGAGCAGCTTCATGTGGGAACTATTTTCTTCACCCGCCAACTGTGTCACTGCGCAGAGGGAAGCCTGCATCTACTCATGGACAAAAGGGTTCAGTGATACAGCTGGCGGTCGTGTAGATCCGACATGAAGCAGATCACAAGATGTTCATGGGATTATTTTAAGTAATCAAGGCATAGTTTTTGGGAAAGAGGAACCACTGTTGCATTGAGCACCACAAGCCAAGTGCCATCTAGTTCCATTATATCCAAGAGTCGGCCAATATTTCCAAAACTCACCAGCTTGCACCAAGCAATCTAGATGTATACATGTATTTTGGATTTAGGGGTGAACTGTCCCTTTTTAAAAAGCCTTCAGTTAGCTCTTAAAATGTTAAGATCTATGAAATCCGATGTGTTATTACAGTTTTTTTTCTTTTCTTATCAGACTTGCCACGAACGACTACCTCGGTGAACATTGCTGAGCTTCTACCTGGGAGGAAGTACACTGTGAACGTCTATGAGGTCACAGATACTGGAGAGGACAACCTCATTCTCACCACTTCACAGACCACCGGTGAGTGGGCACACACACACACACTTTCCTTCATTTTGATTTTACCATCTGTCTTCTCTGATCGTCCTCCACGTTCTCATTTAAGGCACCAAAAGTAGAGCAAGCTGTCTAATGAACATGTGCCAGTAACTACAAATCAAGTGATCCTGTAAAAGAAGAAAAA
Organism: Sparus aurata; assembly: GCF_900880675.1. NCBI lineage: Eukaryota > Metazoa > Chordata > Actinopteri > Spariformes > Sparidae > Sparus > Sparus aurata. The sequence continues at coordinate 27,083,297 of NC_044195.1, read as the reverse complement.
AAAAAAAAAAAAAAGCTGCCGTTTTGATTTTCCATCTCACACTCTCACTCCTTTTTTCTTCCACAGCGCCTGATGCTCCCGCTGAGCACGAAGTGGAGGAGGTCGGAGATTCTTCCATTGTGATCAGCTGGGATAAACCGCTGGCTCCCATCACCGGTTTGTTATGACAATGTATTCACTCACAACCAAATTCTAATCACCGTTACGCTCCCGTTTTGAACCTCCGCCGTCTCCTCACCTGCGCAGGCTATCGCGTCGTCTACACGCCGTCAGTGGAGGGTGAAAGCACGGAGCTGAATCTCCCCGACACGGCCACATCTGTGACTCTGAGTGACCTCCGACCTGGGAGGATGTACAACGTCAGTATCTACGCTGTGGAGGACACGCTGGAGAGTGAGCCCATCTTCTTACAGGTCAACACCTCTGGAGATCCACTGCCAGGTAATCCACAAGTTCTAAACATTTTCATAATATCTGGATAGCTTTTAAAGTGCAGACATATATGCGCAATGGGAACGTCTGTCCCTTGTTTCCTTTGGCGCCACGAGTCGGTGTGCCGTGACCAAAAATCTGCTTCTCCGGTTTATTTCAACCCCTTGAATGTCACCATTTGATCGTGCGCCAACACGCTCTGCTCTGCGTTCGTCTGAATTGTACTTATTGCTCTCGTCATGAGGGCATCCCCCACAATCAACCTGCAAGTCATCCCGCGGCCTACTTAATGATCTATGTAGACGTTTTCAATTCTCAACACTAGAAGCGAGGAGGCTGCCAGTGGAAAGTGAAGTCATTGAGTTCACAGCTGTTGCACTCTCAGTCTGAGAGCCCGACTGGAGTTTTGTAAAACCTTTTCGGGCTGCCAGGTCGAACGTGATGTTGGGCCAGTTTAGCAGATGCTGGAGTGCAGTGTGTGTGTGTGTGTGTGTGTGTGTGTTTGTGTGATGGAATAAAGACTTGTGACCTAGTTGAGAGTGCGCTTCTGCCATCTTTGGACGGACAAGAAACCCCCCCCCCCTACATTCGAGCTGCACCCGCCACTGGATCGGTTGTTTATTGCTCCGGTCAGGCGATATATTATCAAATAATCATCAGATACACACTTGACAAAAGGTTGATGCGCAGCCCAGACAGCTCTGTTTACTCATTACCTTTTTCTCTCTCCATCTTTATGTCTTATTTCTTGCCTAACCGTTCCAACTAGGCTTTTTTGTGTTTTTCATTGCACTCTTTCCGTCTCTTTACTCCTAATCAAAGACATTTGTGTGTGCTCTGTCGTCCAGTCTGTCCAAAATATGAAGCAGTGTGATGGTTTCGGCGCTTTGTTTGCACGAACTCTGTTAACCTGGTTGCACACTTGATGTGATTACGCACGTTTTGATGATACGCAACATAAACGCATAAAATTATAGTGTTGTTCTTCTGCAGAGGTATTCAATGACGTATCAAAGGCTTTATTTTTAAATTAGGTTTTAAATCCGCTGAAAGATAAAATACACAGCCATGATGTCATGGAATTATCTCGAGATGCATTTGAATTTAATTTCCCCCAAACATTACCTTGTTTAGCAGATGAGTTCCCATTTTAACGTCTGTTTTTCAGGTTATAAAAAGCCATAAACTTATCTGTCTAACGGCAAAGGACTAAAAGTGTGACTTCTATCCTTGCAGCATCTTAACAACCTCCTCTTGTCTGAGCTTACACTTATCATTGTTGCAAGCAGTTCCCTCGTAAATGACCTGTTTCTCCACGCATTCGACTTTATTTCCAACAGCTGCACAAGAGTTATTCCAGTTATTCAATGAGAGAACGGACGTCACTCAGAGTTGGAATTTAGCCTAAATCAGCACTGATATGAATCTTCTCAGAAGCGTGTTTCCTGCAGCCTGAGAGGGGGAAAGACATTAATGCACACATGCATCATGGGTACCCACACGCACTGAGGGAGCAGCTTTCTTTGGAATGAATAGGACACCACATGTGGACATCTATCTGCTGTTTAATGCTTGTGGTTCTGTCAAAGCAATGTTCCTGTGAATCCTCTGGGATTCATTTAAACCAAATGTTATTCAACTTAATAAAGATTGAGAACTTTTTATGCTAACTTGTGGATTTTTTTTCCTGCCCACAGATGAAGTTTCCTCTCCCACAGACCTGCAGTTCTACGAGATTTCTGATAAAAAAATTGTCCTGACCTGGTCCGGCCCAGCCGGCGACATCTCAGGCTACCGGGTCACCGCCGTCCCCGTTGACGAGTCCGGTGCTCCGCAGAAGGAGGTGACTCTTCCTGTCATTGAAAACTCCTACGTTGAAGTGTCAGACCTGGAGCCTGGAACGCTTTACCGCTTCAACATCTACAGCATTCACGATGGAGAGGAGAGCTTGCCGCTTATTGGGGAGCAAACTACAAGTGAGTGCGACAGATGACAGTGTGACTAAACAGAAGAATCAGATTGTACAAGTTGATTTTCATTCTACAGTAAAACTAGCTGCTGTGTCGGAAGCAGTTTAGCAATTTAGAGCCTTGTGCTTGGGAAAATGATACGGGATTTTAACATAATGAGCTAAAAATATGGCTGTCAGAACCTTCATTTTATTAACTGCTCATATCTAACCATGTTTACCGACGTCTCTCTTTCTAGAGCCCGACGCTCCGACAGATATCCACTTCACCAACGTGACTGAAGACAGCGCTGTGATGATGTGGTTTGCCCCCCGGGCCAAAATCACCGGCTACCGGCTCTTCCTCACCGTCGAGGGCTCGACCCCCAAGCAGCTGCGCCTGCCCTCCCGCCTCACTCAGTACACCCTCCTCAACCTGAAGCCTTACACAGAGTACACGGCCACGCTTCACGCAGAGCAAGATAACACGCTGAGCGACGGAGAGACGGCTGTGTTCACCACCAGTGAGTGTTTCATGCACGCACAACCGAACGCCAAGCAGCGTGTAAAGTGTGTGTGATCTTGTAATTCAGAATAGAATATTTGTTTGGTTTATTATTCTGAACAATTGTTCCCACTAGTGGAAATTCTAATTCACATGTGAAAAAAGCCGATCTCATACATCCTTCGTGACATATTTTTTTTTATTTTCGAATGGTCAAATTTTTGTTGACATGTGAAAACGTGGGAAAATTGGCGTGTGAAGAAGAAGATTTCACATGATTACACGTAGAACTTTTGTTTACACGTGTGACTTTTTTTATTCAAATGTGAAAATGTAACTTTAACATGTGGAAATGTGGAGATATTCAATGCACATGTAAAACGCTGATATTCATAAGGGAACATATCGGCAATGATCAGCTTATTTTAATCCCAAAATTTTTGAAATTAGTAAATAAATTAATATAAATCAAGATCGATCACTGAGGATGACTAGAGGACATTATGGACATTGTTGAGTGGAAAAATCAAAACAAAAACTGATGACACGTTTACTCTCTGTGTGCTTGCAGCTCCACCAATGGGCAACGCTCCTCATTTCAGCACTGACGTGACCGACACCTCCATCGTAATCTCCTGGACTCCAGTTCCCCACATTGGATACAAGGTACACTCACTGCAAACACATATCATTCTCCCGTTCTGTCCTTCTCAACAACTGGGTTGTGTGACTGCCTTTATATGTACTTCCTTCCGCATGCTGTGGAAAGTCCATTCCTGTTATTCTTGGTTTAGCGTCGGCCCCATGGAGTTAGATAACAGCGGAACCACAGACCTCAGGGATGCTGTACATCTGATTGGTCAGAATATGTCACACCAGAGATGAGAATTTTCTGCTGGCTTCCATGTTCTTGGGAAAACATTGACCTCCGACCTTTACCTCCTGTATCCGCGGTCCCTGTCTCTGCCTGACTCTGTGTGCATTCATCTTTTCAGCTGACAGTACGACCCAGCCAGGGCGGAGAAGCCCCGAGAGACGTGACCTCTGACTCGGGGAGTATTTACGTTTCCGGCCTGACTCCGGGGGTGGAGTACACCTACAGCGTCCAGCCAGTGGTAGACGGCCATGAGCAGGGAACACCAGTCACACGCCGCGTTGTCACACGTGAGAATAAACTAATAGATATCGACTCTCGCACCTTTTGTTCTTGGCTTTTTTCCCCTGTTATTGCTTGCTTTATTTTTCCTCCTCTGACTTGTCTTGTTCTTGTTCATCTTCAGCTCTGTCTCCTCCCACTGATCTTAACCTGGAGTCTAACCCAGGCACTGGAGAGCTCGTAGTCCAATGGAACGGGGCCAGTTCACCAGGTACACACACACACACCTTCAGACCCAGATGTGCACGAAATACAAGAATTAAGTCAGTTCTTGTGAGCGGCTTCTAACTTTCTAAGCAACTCTTTAAACCTTCCTTCTGCTTTTCTTTCTCCGACTCTCTCCATCTTAGACATCACTGGCTACAAAGTTACCTGCACTCCCACCAATGGGCAGCAAGGAAACAGTGTGGAAGAGTTCGTGGAGGGCGGGCAGAACTCCTGCACCCTGGAGAACCTCAGTCCAGGAGTGGAATACAACATCAGTGTTGTTACTGTTAAGGATGATATGGAGAGCACTCCCGTATCAACTACCATCACGCCAGGTGAGTGAGCGGTAAACTCATAATCTAAGGGTTTGTTTTTTTTTTTGAGACCAATTAGGGAGTCGTTCATTATGGTCACACAGGTAAGATCAACCTGTCAATCACCAGAGCCTCATATTTAAATTAACACGTTATGTTGAAAGCGAATATGTTGAGATAACGTATTAGCTTTCAATAATTAACAGAAACTAGCTCTGTTCTGTCTAACTTAGCTTAGATACAAGGACGGATTTGCAGCATTAATGCACACTTTATCCTGTGTATATATTAAGAACTTTCAATGGAGACGCCTCATTGAATACTACTTGAAACCTCACTAGATGGTGATATATACCAGGAAAGGCAGCCTTGCATTTGCTCTTCCATTGGTGTGATATGTTGAACATCTCGCCCAACTGGAAGTTGACAGTTTCCGTTGCTCACCCTAACCACCACTTCTGTATTTTTGTCCACTGGTTTCTCTGTCTTTCCACCTCTTCTTCTTGTTTGTTTGGTGTTCTCGCTTCCTTCCATCTCCCCCCTGCACCCCATTCCCCTCCGATCCGCTCCACCCAGATGTCCCAAAGCTGACAGACCTCAGCTTCCAGGGCGTGAGCGACACCACCATCAGCCTCAGCTGGTCACCGCTCAACACCACAGCCATCACTGGTTACAGGATCACGGTGGTGGCAGCCGGCGAGAGCGTACCCATCTTTGAGGACATGGTTCTGCCGACGACCGGTCAATACACCGTTTACGGACTGGAGCCCGGCATCGGCTACGACATCAGCGTGACCACGATCACGGAGAATGGCGAGAGCGAGCCCACCACAGTCACACAGCAGACCTGTAAGATCCATGTTTCCATCGAACCAAGAAGATTTTTTTTTTGGAGTAAATTAACATGTTCTTATTTGAAACTCCATTAAGTTATATATAAGAATACCAAACTGTCACAGCTGTCCTCTTGGTAGATAGAAGGTGGAATTGTGTCGACTGCGAGGGGCTCACACATCACATGTTACATAATGTAATAAGGTTCCTATTAACCAAAGTCATGGCTCTTCAAAGTAGACCTTTACGTTGCTGATGTAATTGCGGTGCATGCTGTGTTGTCAGTTTAATAATCCTCTGCGAGTGCGTGTACACGTGGCCCATCTGGTTTCAGTTGAGGGGTTTTTATCATACTGAGGCGCGTTTTGCCCCCCGATGCACACGCTGCTTGTTCTCTCACTTTTAAGATGTCGTAAAACTTCAGACATGGATCACACACACACACATAAACCACAGACTCTTCCCTTTTAAGAGATGGCAGGGTGTCTTCATATACTTCTTCATCGTTGAATACATTCTGAACCGAGCGTCTCTCTTCACAATAGCTGTACCAGCCCCCACTGATTTGGCCTTTGGCCAGGTTGGGACAGACAGTTTGGAGGTCACCTGGGTGTCTCCCCGTGTCCCCAACAGTGCTGACATCAACAACTACCTCATCAGGTACGGACAGAACCACAAAATGTTTCCGGCAGCTCACCATTGTTTATTTCTTGTTCAAATGTTCTCTTGAATGCTGTTTCCTGAAACACGTCTCCTCGTTGTTCAGGTATCATCCCATCGACGACGAAGATGACATTACAGAAACCAGCGTGGACGATGGAAGTAACAGAGTGGTGCTCAGGAGTAAGTTACAGCAAAAACGAGAAACACACACAGAAACACAAACTACAGCATGGCAAGTTCTGTGCTTAGATTTGGAATATGAGATTGTGTTTTAAAAGTTTCTTACTTTGTTTCTATATTTGAAATGTCCCTTTTCACTGTCCACAGACTTGCTGCCTAACACAGAGTACCTGGTGAGCGTGGTGTGTGTTTATGAGCAGAGGGAGAGCTCCCCCCTTGTTGGCACCAAGAAAACAGGTGAGTTTTACCTGATCTGATATAACAACAGGAGTATATCAGTGCAGAAAATAGCAAATGAGCATCTCTGTCAGGGAAAAGACGATTTACATCTCAGTATTTAGCCGACCTGGACCTTCACGCAGCCTCCTCTTTACCTCCCAACCTTCCACAGCTCTGGATTCACCAGTCGGCCTGCGTTTCTCTGAGATCTTTACCAACTCCTTCACCATCCACTGGCTCGCTCCCCAGAGCAAAATCACCGGTTATCGCATCCGCTACCAGATGACCAGCGGCGGAAGGGCCAAGGACGAGAGGCTGCCCCCATCAAGGAACCACTTCACCCTGACAGGTCTCACCGCAGACACCGAGTACTTGGTGAACATCTTCGCAGTGAGCCGCACAGAGGAGAGCCAGCCGCTCAGCGGGACACAGAAGACGAGTAAGAAATCCTGATTTAGTATTTGATCCTTCCTCCATCTCCACACCATATAATCATCATGTTGATCCTTTTAACTTCATTGTCTCTGTCTTTTCCTTTTTCTCTCCAGTCTCTGACGCTCCCACAGACCTGGAAGTGCTAGACTCCACCCCCACCAGCATCACCGTGCGCTGGGATGCTCCACCCGTCACTGTGCGCTACTACAGGATCACTCATGGAGAGACGGGTAAGCTCAAGTGAAATGATTTTATCTGAATGTGTTTTTCCTTTCTTGTCTTTTACAAGTTGTTACTAGTCTGCTGATTCTTATAAAGATTGTTTTTTTTTTCTAATATTCATGACTTCATCATTCTTTATTCAGGAGGTCACAGTAATCCCAAGGAGTTCACAGTGCCGGGCTCTCAGTCCACTGCCACAATCAAGAACCTGAAGCCTGGTACTGACTACATCATCACCGTCTACGCTGTGACCGGTAGAGGAGACAGCCCTGCGTCCAGCACGCCAATCTATGTCACGCACAAGACAAGTACGCGCACACACACACACACACACGCTCCCAAAGGCAAAACGCAGCCACCTTTTTATTGATTTCAGCTTCCTCTGGTTTCCACTCACATCTTTCCGTCCTCCTCTCTTAGGTGTCGACTCTCCCTCTGACATGGAGGTGATGGAGGTGAAAGACAACAGCGTGACCGTGAGGTGGAGCCCTGCTCAGGGCCCGATCAAGGGATACAGGGTGACTGGGGTCCCCAGAAATGGACAGGGGCCATCTTTCACAGAGGTGGTGGCTCCAGGTATGACGGTGTAGTTCAGTATTTTAAAGCTGTTTTTTTTCTCTCAGTGTAGGAAACTCTTCTCTTTTTTCTTTTTATCCTCTGTTTACATATCCTTTCCCATATCTTTTCCAGACCAGACTGAGATCACTTTCTCAGGACTGATGCCCACAGTGGAGTACGTTTTGAGTGTTTACGCTCTTACACAAGATGGCGAGAGCTCTCCCATGGTCGTGAATGCTTTAACCAGTAAGGCTTTATGGTTTTTAGAGAAATATTTGAGGAACAGCATTCAACAAACTTCAACAAAATCAGAAACAACCATCTGAATGCTTCCCTTCCCTCTAGATATAGACCATCCCAAGGACCTGACCTTCTCGGACATCGACTCCACCTCACTGCGGATCACCTGGGACAGCCCTGAGGGAATTGTTTCATCCTACCGGGTCTTGTATTCCAGTTCGGAGGAGGGCGAGAGAGAGCTGCTACCTGCTCCCAGAGGCGATGCCGAGTCCACTGTGATCTATGGTCTGCAGCCCGGCACTGAGTACACCGTGAAGGTCATCGCTCTGCATGATGGCACCTCCAGCACGCCGCTGGTCGGGACACAAGCTACAGGTATGGAAAAAATTATTGATTTGTGTCCTTCTCTGTCAATGTCACCAGTACCATATCCGTCTCACCCTCTTTTTATTCTCTCTCCTCCCCACAGCCATCTCGCCACCCACCAACGTCCAGTTCTCTCAGGTCACTCCCACCTCTTTCATTATGCGCTGGACTGGGCCGGGTCAGGAAAACCGACTGACTGGCCTGAAGGGCCTCACGGGCTACCGCGTCGTGGTCAACCCCAAAAACAAGTCCGGTCCCACCAAGGAGATGAACTTGGCCCCAGACGCCACACAGGCACACATCTCTGGACTGATGGTGAGTGTGCAGTCAGTGTATAATCTCTTCGGTTGTAAATAATGGTTAAATGGTAATAGTTAAACTTTCCAGTCTTATCGAGATAAGTGCAATACAGCAAGAAACTGAAGTTGTTTTTCCTCTCTCTTTCTCCATCGCCCTCAGGTTGCAACTACCTATGAAGTCAAAGTTTATGCCTTGAAAAACTCTCTGACCAGCAGGGCAGTCCAAGCAGAGGTCACCACTCTGGAAAGTGAGTCTCTAAAGCATACTATGACGAGTAAATGCTTTGTTTTTGATACAGTCTTAGATATGACACGTTTTTTTGATTACCAAACATACTCTCCCATCCTCATTTTCTCTCTCTCTCCTCATCCAACTCAAGACATCAGCCCTCCTCGTCGCGTACGTATCTCCGACGTGAACGACTCTTCCATCACTCTGACCTGGCGCTCCAAGACGGAAACCATCTCCGGTTTCCTGGTCGAGGCCACACCCACCACCTCCACCACGGGATACGTACCCATCCTGAAGAACATCGGCCCCGACTTGCGGGCGTACACTATTACAGGTACACGGATGAGAGAGCGTACAAAACACACAAATATGTTTTTTAACCAGCAGCTGTAGGAATAATGTAAGGTGGCATGCATGTTCCTAGCATTGCTCCACAGACGCACACACAGTCCCTCACTAACCTCTCACTGTTCCTCCACTTCAGGTCTGGAGCCAGGCACCACCTACAAGATCAATATATATACACTGAAAGGAAATGGACGCAGCCCTCCTCTCACACTCACTGCCACCACAGGTAACCATTAATACCTATCGTACGGTGTCATAACACGTTATCCAAACACGTTGCTCGAAAAAGCATTTAGTTAGCAAACCTTACCTGCTTGTCCGTCTCTTCCAGCCAAACCGGTGGTCATTCCACCCACCAACATCCGCTTCACCTCCCTGAACCCCAGCAGCATCTCCTTCACCTGGGAGTCATCACGCAGTCCAGGGGTTACTGGGTATTACGTCACCTACGAGGAGGCCGGAGGTTTGCCGCGAGAACTTATCCCCAGACCCCACGCAGGCCAAAGCTACGCCATTATCAATGGTGAGTGTGGAGCACGCGACTGTGCGCAAACGAACAGAGCATACATGCAAATGCTTAGATGGCAAATGTTTACAACTTTTTGTGTATGCGTTGTGTTTGGTTGTAGGTCTGAAACCGGGAACTGAATACGTCATCAAGATTGTCGCCCTGCAGAATGCTTTGAGAAGCACACCTCTGGTGGGCAAAGCCAGAACTCGTAAGTACACCCATCATCAGTCTGAACATAGCTTTTTCTAGTGAAAACCGTATCTCTATCATGCTTTCGTCTTAGATTATGATATTCTGAAGGTATTACATGCAGTACAACTGGTGCTGTGGAAAAATAAATCCAGCTGCAATTAAGTTTTCCCACAAAAATGTTGATAAAGCCATAAAACCCAACATTACGGGCTGTTTTGTGTTACCCACTCACAAGAAACGTGCCAAGAATTTAACTAATTAGGTGAAGTGATATCGTCTCTCCACTCCAGTATAGAACCTTAGTCTACAACAGAAATGTTAAGCCATAACAAGCACCACTTATTTCTTTTACAAGTAACAGAATTTAAGTAATAATTCCTACAGATTGATGATGTCTGTATGTTTGCGAGCTGAGCTCTGCTGCCCTCTGCTGGCTTTCTTCCCTAATAGCTGCTAAAATAGAGTTGCAGCATATAGTATACTTGTGTTCCTCCGTACTAAACACTGATGTTAAGGTGTTGGAAATCTATGCAACTGTACAACCAACTTGATCAAATTCGAACTCCACCATACATCAGTCTGTGTCTGCAGCCACAACCTGTCCATCAGATGCATTCTTAACTGTAAATTCTTAACTTTTTAAAACATTTTTAGGTTTTCCTACTGAAAAGAATTCTATAACTGACTATTCAAAGTTTTCTGTGTACTGGATTATTGGAATCGGGCAGGTTAATTTGGTTTCCTGTTGTTAAAGGAGAAAGGAAAGGAAAAGGAGGAAACACAATCATCTGAAGTTCTCACCTGCTTCAATTAATCTAGTGGATCTGTACATCTGCTTTGGCTTGCTTGCTTCTAACGGCTAGCATACATGCATTTCTTGTCCAATCAGAGCCCGTTACAGATCATATATTGGTCCCTGAGCTGCCACAGCTTCCTGTTTCCCACCGACCCACCACTGACATCCTGGATGTTCCAGAGTCCTTCAATGACCAGATGTAAGAACCTGCAGAATCAAACTGACATTATCATCATTTGTTGTGCTTTTTCCTCATTATGCTCATTGCTCTGTCTTTTTGCGTCCAGTTTCGACACCAACCATGTTCACTTGGCTGGCACTAGTGGCCAGAACCAACCGGGCCAGCATGGTCAGCACATCTACACGGAGTACCAGAACCTGGGCCCTAATAACGGTCTTCATGTCCCCTACGGTGGACCCAAAGAAGGACAGAGACCAACTCTCAGAGAACCACTGGTCTACATTCCTGCAGCAGGTCCTGATGGAAACAGAATACCTTTGGTCAAGGTGTGTGAGATGTGAATTACAATACTGCTGTCTTAAGCAGTTAATTTCTAACGAGAAAAAACGACTTCAGAAGATTTATTGGACTGACCATGACATACTCTCTCAGCTCTGTGGGGTTGGGTTGGGCGTTTTAAAGCAAACCGAATGAGCGTTTTATGAACTTGCCATTTGTTGTGAGATTGATTTTATGACCTCACATTATCTCTGTGCTGTATGTTTGGTCCTGTAGGTGAGCGACGGCCCTCTGCCAGGTCTTGCGTTTGGGTTCCCTGACAATGAGACTGAGTTGCCTCAAGAAGCGCAGACGATCACAACCATCTCCTGGCAGCCCATTCCTCAGACCTCAGAGTATGAGGTGTCCTGCAACCCTATTACACACATGGAGGAGGGGGGCTTCCAGGTACACACACGCACACACACACAATCACACACACATATTTAGTGCTGGAGATGAAGAAGGACGATTGATCAACTTTCTCTTCTTACATATAGATGCGTCTTCCTGGCACCTCCAACAGTGCCACCCTGATTGGACTGACATCCGGAGCGTCCTATAACGTCTTAGTGGAGGCCATGAGGGGCGGGGCTAAAGAGAAGGTTTTGGATGAAGTTGTGACCGTTGGCAATGCTGGTAAAGTACTCTGCACTGACAAAGTGTCCTGTGTATCCTCTGTCATATCAAGTTAAGACAAAGCAAAACAGATGAGTTGTAAACATTTTTTTTTTCTTCCGTCCTTCAGTTCCAGGTGACATCCCCATCACCACCAACCGGGATGTGTGTTACGACACGTTCACCCAAACCTACCACGAGGTGGGCTCAGAGTGGGAGCGCATGTCTGAGACAGGCTTCAAGCTGTGGTGTAGCTGCCTGGGGCTCGGCAGCGGCCACTTTAGGTGTGATTCATCCAGTGAGTGGCTTATTAACCCCCATCCCAGCATGCTTTGCAAACACACCATGGAATTAGAAATCAAGTAATTCTATGTGGTTGATTTAAGAGGAATTTGTAAGAAATCAAAAAATGATATGTCATGGAGATGATCGGACGTATGTGAAATACGATACACGAGAACATAGACATTATGAATTCCTTAGCTGCAGATCAAAAGCCATAGAACTGTACAGTTTGTGTTCTATGTGCAGAAGCACTCGGTAATGAAAGGACGGCATGGGCAGCGAAGACAACTAGATCATTTACAGCTTTGTGTTCACAAAGATGAGGATTTAATTTGTCTGAGGTCTGCCCATGTCGGTCTCTCTCTGCTCTGCCTCTTTACACTGTGAGAGCGTCACAGTAAGAGGGCAAGCAGCTGCTAAGCTACGCTAAGCTAACTGTTCAGCATCAGTCTCAGTTATTTTGTATTGTCCATACAGCTAACACGACAATACCAGAAACTGAGATCCCCATCCATTTTGCGTGAGATTCAAAATCAATCTCGCTGTCTCTGTGTCTGTGTGTCCCCACCTGGAGAACTGGGGACCAGTAAAACACACCGGGGCCTTATCTAATCTACAGGTTGTGATCACATGTTGTTTGAAACACAGATGTATTCTGCACAATGAAGATGTAGGCCTGTTTTTGCACCACTTTAGAGACTGTTTCATGCTTGTTTTAGAGAGATTTTGGATGGAGCTGTGTGAAAATCAATATCATTCAAAGCTGTGAATCTCTCTCTGCAGCGTGAAGAAGAAAAGCTAGAATTTTTGTCTCATGAACTTCTCTCATACATCCACTTCCCACTTGCATCTCTCCCTTTTTTTCCTCTCTTCCTACTCCTCTGCTGTCCTACAGAGTGGTGTCACGACAACGGTAATAACTACAGAATCGGTGAGAAGTGGGATCGCCGCGCTGAGAACGGTCACATGATGAGCTGCACTTGCATGGGCAACGGCAAGGGCGAGTTCAAATGCGAACCCCGTAAGTACAGACTGGCGCCCGCAAATAGACCCAGACGTCGTAATCGTGTTTAGATAAGTTTCGTATGTCATGCATCATAAAATAAATTCCTACATAAATGTAATCGTAATGGCAATAAATGCAAAATAAAACATTCTTCAGGTTTTAATATGCGTCTCTCACCCTCCAGATGAGTCTACGTGTTATGACGATGGGAAAATGTACCAGATAGGAAACCAGTGGCAGAAGGAATACCTGGGCGCCATCTGTACTTGTACCTGCCACGGAGGACAACAGGTGAGTAACACTGGGTTCAAAAACCATGGAGATGGTCAGTGCCTTCTTTTTCTTGTGTTTGTAATCAGACTGTGTTTAATTTGTGTGCATTAATCTCTTTCCCTCACCCATTAGGGCTGGCGTTGTGAGAACTGCAGGAGGCCGGTAGGAAATACTGATGTGGACGCCGACCTGCTTCAACCTGTTCATACAGATGCCTTCGACCGGTACAGAGAAAACGCTCTACGTAAACTGGTCAGTGTCTCCCTCTAGGTCCTTCTACTAATATTCTGCTCTAAAATCATACAAAAGAATACTGTATACATTTACAAGATGGCGTTCTTAATCCGGTCAAACTGATAAATCACACCATCTGCTCTTCTCCTCTTGCCCCGCCCCTTCTCTGCTCTCCAGAACATCCAATGTCCGATTGAATGTTTGAGGCCGGAGCTGCTCGCAGACGCTCAGAGTCCCTCGGAGTAGACGCGAGGGGAGTACGAGTTAAGGGGAATGAAGAAGTGAGACCCCCTCACCGTGTTGCTGCCACTTCAAGGAAGGAAGCCTCCTCCTGCTTTCCGTAATAGAAGACATTTCCATCAGATCTGTGCCTCAAAGGTCCCCCGCTCACCAAATTTAAGTGCCTTAACGAGACTTTTCTCCTACACCAACCTCTGTGCCTTTTTCAAAGATCTGTCCAACATTTCACGTTGGTCGCGATCCTTTCTTGTTCAGTAGCAACAAGGAATTTTTCTTCTTCTGATGAACTTTTGAAATCAATCTGTCGGAGCACAAATCCTGCTGCTTTTATCACCTCCAAACCTGCCTGCACCGAACATACTGTCGACACACACATACAAACACACACACACACACCAGATTCAGTATTGTCGTGTATTTTTACTGTTGCATTTGGGACTTTATTTTTGTTTTTATTAAAACATTCCATCTTCCTTTTGACCAAGACAAAACACACCACTTCAGATGTGTCTGATTTTATATAATTATGTCCCCTGATAGCGACTGTGGCCACATGTGTTGCATTTCCCCCTCGATTTTAAATCACTGTGACTAGTATATATTTAGAAAAACATTTAGTCAATGATTCATTCTCTGGGTCTTCAGAGATTTTCTAAATCAGTTTATCACAGAGGAATTCCGAAGCCATGCAGTATTTCCCTTGTTTGCCAAGGGCTAGAAAGACATGAGTCAACTGACGAGACGAGTTTTTATTAAGGATTCTGATTCACGTTAGTAAAAACTGTGTTTCCCGTCTGTTTCTCTGTGGTCGTGTTCCTTCAAAAGATTTCTCTTTAAATGACAAGACATTCAAAACAACAAACTTTCTTTAAAAAGATAAGCACTGTTACGTTTGAGTAGGTATTAAAAGATGTTGCCTTGCAAGTATTACAGTATGGGCTGTTGAAGTCGCCATGTAGATGTGATTCTATGATCTGTAATGTGGTTGTTTTTTTAATTGTACGTAGGTAACGGAACCTATGACATCTATAAAGCAAAAAGCTGGCTGACCAAAAGTTAAACTGTTAATTCAACGATGTATTGGAAGATTCATCATTTTTCCAGGCAAAATACATGTTAATGTTTGTATTTTTTTATTCATTTCTTTTATTTATCCCTTTTTATTCAGGCATTTTGTTCGATGCTTTTTTGGGGTGTACACTTTATTTTTGATTAACTTGTTTTTTATATTGTTGGTGCCAAAATCTGAACTACTGTGGACTGAAACTTTTTAATAAACTGAAAAAATACAAATGTTTTTTGTTGTTGGGTCTTTGTTGAAGTGTTTTTCGATGTACTCTCTTAGTTGAGTATGAGACACAGACTTGTGTTAATGTAAATCTTTCATAATAATAACAATAATGGTACATTTCATTTTCTAGATACTCAAAGACACTTTAGATTCACTAATTATAAAACTAAACAAACACACTGAAAACGTGAAAAATAACATTATCAGAGATTGAAAGCAGTTAGATGTTAGTGATCTTTTATAACCAGATATACATTCAGAATCAGAATCAAAAATAAAACATGGAAATGTGTGCATCCCAGCAGCCAAAAGACAGTTCAATATAATGATACATAATAATAATGGTGAAAAAATAAAGATATGATAAAAAGGGTAAGAAGATGAGAGAGAGCAGAAATTGAAATAGAACCTATATATGTACAAATATAAACAGTGTAATTATAAACAGTGTGGGCAGTGGGTTTTTTGTTAATAAAAAATAATACATAATGAAATAATACATGATAAATACGAGTATAGTATGTAATGTCAATAGAAAAATAAAACAAGCATTTTTTTTTTAGATTTGACACCAGGTCTGCGCTTTTATTCTGAAAGGCAAAATAAACTATACCGGAAATCAGTCTCCCTCGCGGAGTCGTGGAATGCAAAATACGCCCTGCCATTGGTTCTTCCAGAAAGAGTTCCGGTTTAGGCTTACTTCAGAATAAAATTCCGGGAAGCGTTTTAGAACAACCGTTAACTCATATTAAGCTAGTCTCAAATCAAATGGATTGTTGGTACACTCGAGCTCATTACAGGCTCGCACTTGAGGTTAAATATCACACATAAACACAGGTTTCATGGGAAAAAAAATAATATACGGAATACTCTCGAAATCAGAGCAATGGTGACGCTTTTATTTTGAAGAACTCGCAGCGGAAGTGATGTTTTAACTGTGCCGCCGAGGAAACAGCAAGAAGAGAGTGAGACACAAGTTCGGGAGCAGCTCCTGTAAGTCAACCTCAAATCTCCCGCACACACGACACGATGGACAACGACTCCATTGACAGTTTGATCCTGAAGCTCCACGATGTGAACGCGGTGAAGTTCGGGGAGTACAAGCTGAAGAGCGGCATGATGACACCCATCTACATCGACCTGAGGGTGCTCGTGTCCTACCCAGCACTCATGAACCAGGTAGTCAAACACGTGCTGTCCCCCCCTCCTGCTCCACAGCGTGCAGAGGGAACTTAAATAACTCGTGAGAGTCCTTAAAGCTTAGTTATCTGAAGACATAATGATGTTATGATCACTATACAAACGGGTCAGTGATGTTACCACGTGATGGAGGGAAGCGGTGCTGTCCTGACAATCAGCAGTCTCAGAAGTGAAGTGGATGTTTTTAATTTACCCAAACACTCACGAGTTTTTACAGAAATGTCTACTGAAGAACAATTTAGCACAAACTGACCCATGCAAGATTAAACTGGTTTGTTTATTTGGGCTGTTAGAGACACCAGATAATATAATGCACTTTTATACAAGGACACATAATGCCTAAGACTGGGTAAAAAACCCTTTTAAATACTTTTATCAATAATAGCACTGTGGATATAATGAGTCAGTGGGGAGAGGACAGTTTGGTAAGTTCATGAAATGAATCACTTTCAGGGTCAGTACCATTACTGATTATTAGAAATCAAGGACCCTGAAAAGTGATATTTGCAACCGATAGGCATTTGTAGTAAAAATGAAACCCAAATAAAAAGTGATACAGCCTCTGATGAATAAACCTTACAGCATTTTACCCAACTTCTGCTCTTAAGTACCAATTTGACGTACTTCACTATTTTTTTTTCTGCAACTTTATATATTTGATACATGAAGTTTGATTGCAGATTCAGATTATTTAGTGTTAACGGGCAGCACGTTTTTATTAAATTAGTTTGATTTATCTGCAATCTGACGGAAAAATCCCAGATAATGACAATCAGGAAATGACTGAATATTGGCTGAAATTGGTCGACTTTAAATCACCTTGCTGTAAGGCCTATATTAACAAATCCCAAAAACAATATATAGTCTAATATACTAATAATGTTATGATATAGATGTTTCTCTCAGCCCTAGGTTGTATATTAGTGCCAATCAATATTATGCACACCAATACAAGAATACTTGTTGTCATTATCGATTGATCTGCAGGTTGTCTTCCTGATTAATGGATCAATCGTTTTCTGTGAAATGTCCCAAAATTTCAAATCACACTTCCCCTGAGCCCAAAGTGATGTGTTCAAAAAGCTTCTTTTGTCTTAGAAACAGTCAAAAATCCAAATACTCTTTATCTATTATCATAAATTAGTAAGAAAAATAGAAAATCCATACGTTTAAGAAGCTGCAGCAAGCCGATTTTGATTTTGCTTGAGACAGTTGATCGGATATCAAAATAACTGGGAATTAATTGAATCCATTCATCAACTAACGCTTAGAGCTCCAGATCATATAGTTCAATCATCTGTGTAAACAACATGGAACTTTATCTTTACCAATACAAGTATGAAGTTTAAATACTTCTCTTCTTCAGGTCGCTTATTCAAGTTTTAGCTCGCCATAATTTGCTAAAGTTGTGTTAAACATTTGTTCAATTGTTCCAACAAAAAACAGTTGTCAGTTATCACCTTAAGAAGTATCAGCAGTCTGATTAACAGTCATTTCATAGAGTTTTTGCACATTTAATGTAAAGTGTTAAAACTTCCACGCCTCAATACATAACTACCCGTTTCCCTCGTTTTTCTCCGCAGGTGTCGAGTCTCATCTACGAGCGGGTGCAAGAGGAGGGGCTGCAGTTCGACTCGGTGTGCGGGGTCCCGTACACGGCCCTGCCTTTGGCCACCATCATCTGTTCCAGACACGAGCTGCCCATGCTCATCAGGCGGAAGGAGGCCAAGGACTATGGTGGGGTGTTTTGGAAGTCCGGGCGAGCTTTGTTTATCAAGTGCTCATTGATCTTTGGATTTGTTAGCAGGCGTCGCATGTGCATCAGCCTTTAAAGACAAACACTGACTGTTACACCCCTCTGCAGAAAGGAGCCAACAACACAGGAGCTGTTTATCTGACCTGTGTGATTCAGAGCTAATTTACCCTTTTCAGTCTCACCTGTCTGTAGATAAGTTTGTCGCTGAGCGGTGGACATTGACCTGTTGCAGAGCTGTTTAACAGAAGTGGACAGTCCCAGTGCCCTACAGAGCTGATGAGGCAATTGTAGAAAATAATTTGAAGTGTTCAAAGTGGGGCTCCTCACTCTCCTTTCAGACGATCTGACCGCGCTTATGTGATTAAAGCATTCTCTGTGACAGAAGACATTGCTAGAACTGGATGATAACTTTGTGGAAGACCTTGAATCAGATTTAAAAATGATAGACACACTGACACTTTGTCCAGAAAAGGGACTGATGAGGCTGCTTATGTAATCCTGCCAGGAACCAAGCGTCTGGTGGAGGGCTCCTTCCGTGAGGGGGACATATGTCTGATCATTGAGGACACGGTGACCAGCGGCAGCAGCATCCTGGAGACTGCTGAAGTGCTCTACCAGGGAGGACTGAAGGTGCAGTATTGGGGATGATGGAGGGTTAAAGGGTGTAGAAGCCCATCAAGTAGAGTAGGAATGTTGCCATGAGGAGATTTTTTTTAACAACTGAAATTTTCCTCTGTTGTAGGTGACGGATGCCATCGTTCTAATGGACAGAGAGCAAGGCGGCGTAGAGATGCTGGCTTCTCAGGGAATCAAGCTCCATCCCATCATCTCCATGTTCAAGCTGCTCAACGTGCTGCTGGCAGCCGAGCGCATCGACGCCAAAACCGCCCAGAGCGTCCGCAAGTTCATCCTGGACAACAACACATTCAGGTACAAGAGGCCGAGTGCAGTGAAAGTGTCAGCGTGTGTGTATGTGTGTGTTGCCGCTACAGGTAACATTTGCAGAGTAACGTTTCCAACTTCAGGGTTCGTACGGGTGCTTGAAATCCTTGAAAGTGCTTGAATTGCAATGTTGTGTTTTCAAGGTCTGGAAAGTGCTTGGATTTTAGTTTAAGTGCTTGACATTATAACTCTGTCTTTTACAAAATTGGGATCAGACTGGATAATTGATTTCTGAAGTTTTTGCTATTATAGAATATAATTTTAGATGTTTACAGCATAATGCAATGTACATAATTGTGATAAAAAGTGAAGAAAAAAATCACAAGTGTATATATATTCCTTTAGATACGTATTTTACCCCAGCAGTAAGGTGCTGGAAAATCTTAAAAATGACCCTTAAAAGTGCTTGAAAAGTGCTTGAATTTGACCTTGAAAAATGTGTACGAACCCTGCAACTTGTGTGTTCCAGCCCAAAGGAGGAGAACGGTAACGGCGTGTCCGCCGCCAAGAAGCCGTGTGTGGAGCAGAGCGTGGACCTGAGCTACGCAGAGAGGGCTAAACTGCCAAGTATGTAGTCTCACAGCTCGGGCAAAATGGCCATTGGTGTCACTCCTATAAGAACACACCTTCATATAAGGTGTTACAGATATTTTAAAGCACTTCATAAGACGTTGTCATTCATCCCGTCTCTCCCTCCTCCCCTCCGCAGACGTTCACCCTCTGGCGTCGAAGCTGCTGAAGATCATGGAGGAGAAGCAGTCGAACCTGTGTGTGTCTGCTGACGTGACGAGCAGCGAGGAGCTCCTCCAGCTGGCCGACTCTCTGGGCCCGAGCATCTGCGTGCTGAAGACGCACGTCGACATCCTGAAGGTTTGTGTCAAACCAATCCGTATTTGACGCCGAGAATATTGTCAGGAGGAATAATCTAATGTGACTCTTATATCCGCTATCAGGACTACACAGCGGCCTTCAGCCAGAAGCTGCAGGCGCTGGCTGAGAAGCACAACTTCCTCATTTTTGAAGATCGCAAGTTTGCCGACATTGGCAACACAGTGAAGCATCAGTATGAAGGTGAGGAGATTTAACGCATTTTGTTTGTGACATTTATCTGTTTCAAACGGCTTCTAAAGACTCAGTTTTGTCGATGTGTCGTTAGTTAAACGTATGCTCTTGTATTCATCTCCCAGGTGGTTTGTACCAGATCTCCTCCTGGTCCCACATAGTGAACGCCCATGCGGTGCCGGGGCCCGGCGTCGTGAAGGGTCTGAGCGCTGTGGGAAAACCTCTGGGTCGAGGCTGTCTGCTCATAGCACAGATGAGCTCCCAGGGCTCTCTGGCTACTGGTGAATACACAAAGGCTGTGGTATGCACCTCTCTGCAATTTCTAAATGTACTCCGACATCTACTTGAGAGACTCGTCGGTTTAGAAGTGTTTGTCTCTGTTTTTTTTTTTTTTTACTTTTCTACAGCTGCAGATGGCAGAGGAGCAGTCGGACTTCGTGTTCGGGTTCATCTGTGGCTCTAAAATCAGCAAGAAGCCAGAGTTCATCCACATGAGCCCCGGGGTCCAGATGCAGGCTGGAGGTAAAGTAGACCCGCGGATGACATTTATTTACATTTGGTTGGTTCGTTTTCCTAGAAATACATGTCAGTATAAACATTTTACACATTCAATATTATAAATATGTGACGTTAATGAGATTTAAGAGTTAATTTTATATGGAGATTATGTTTATAATGTACCTGTATGTCTGGTGTGCCGTTACAGTCTCAATTAAAAGAGGCGCATACTGTATATCTAGAAAAAAACAGGTTGAACCTCAGACACTGTGGCCCATAAGTTCATTATGAAAGGTTTTTCTGTGTACTCCACCTCATTAGATTGAAAGTGAAACAATCCTTTTGAGGTGTGAGTGCTTACCTTCAGCTTTAAGGTTGTTTGATGTGTACACATTCTAATTGTGTGAACAGTTTTCATAAACCGGCTCGTTGGGTCGCTTTGTATAATGTAACTACAAACAAGATACAATGAGTGATTCAGTCCAAAGGCTGGATGTTTAATTTCCGAGGTGATACACGTAGTTTTTTGGAAATATGCACACTGAATTTAATGGCTACAACACGCAGAGCATCCAGTTTTAGAATCAGGTTTCTCCATAGTAACCCAGTGTTAGGACAACGCCATTTGTCAAAGCAACAAAATTTAACATGCTGCATGAAGACGGTTGATTGTGCAGCCCTCGAGGTCGTTGGTAGCTCAAGAAGTCAAACTTGGGATGAGACTCGACAATCAACTATCTTTCTCAAGGAAGTTATATGTTGTTAATTTAACTTAAAAGGTTATCGGGATATTTTATTTCCAGCTGAGCATGTGCATCACAAATACGATGTGAATATGGCTGCACCACAACAACAAGATGAGTCTAAATACAAGATGTGTTGACTTCCAAAGTGATAGCACAGTTTTTATACACATTTCCATTTTTGAGACCAGACACTTCTCCCTCTGCTCTTTGCTGTTGTGACTCGTCTTCACCACAGGGAGGTGCTATCGTACAAGAAATGATTTCTGGGCCCTGCACCTCCTCACCCATTTCTCCCTCCCCTTCCTGTGTCCGCCTCTCCGACAGGTGACGTGTTGGGCCAGCAGTACTCCACTCCAGAGGAAGTCCTCTGCGACAAAGGCTCCGACGTCATCATCGTCGGCCGGGGTATCCTGGAGGCCCCTGATAGGCTGGAGGCCGCCGAGTCGTACAGAAAGGCGGGCTGGGAGGCTTACACCAAGAAACTGGGCCGCGCTGACCAATAGTTACATCATCTCGTCAAATTTAAGATCTCAGTTACTCTGATAATGACCTCCGTCGATGGACTGGAAGTCTTTTAGTTTCACAGTCGTAAGGAACACAGTGTGCGGCGAGATGTATACATAGAAACATATGTAGATGTTTGCACTGCCACGTCCAAACGCACACCTGTTCCTACATCACCACCACGCAGTTAATTGACATTTCTACTTTGCAGGTTGTGGGAATCGGAAATGTGTCGATTCTGTCCTATCGATAAGCAGCTCTACACGTCCTCTTCTGATTCCTTCCTATTCATTTACTTCTGATCAGGTTCAAAACAGACTCGGTACAGGTTTCAGTATTACTTCAGGGTCGAGTCAAGTCAAATCCAGCAGAGTGTGAGATGATTTGTTGATTACATAGAATAGATTTTTTTTTTTTTTTTTTTTAATGAGGTGGCTGCTAGACATACAAGGTGTCATTCCCTGCTTCTAGTCGTGTTGAGGCTCTTTTGTCACAAACCCACTTTTCCTCCGAGGTGCTTTACCAGACCAAGATTTGTAGTAGAAATAAACGTGGGTGTGGCTTATAACTTTGTAATATTTGTATAATATTTGGGTTGTAATTCAGGGCATTCTCCCAGCTGAGGATCTTTTTGTATCTTGAGTTTCCCACTCTGGATCGTGGTCACCACTTTTCACAAGATCACAGATGCACTAATAACCAAAAAAAACATGAATACATTTTTAACTCCGGCTTCACAGCGTATCAGCATTAAGCTGATTTAAACTAGTATGGACCAGGCTAATTTCATACAAAGGCACAGGCTTTTTAAAGGTAGCATGTTATAGGTCCACTCCAGAACAGTGACAGAATTAACAGAAATTTGACAGAGAGCGTGACAAAATTTGAGGATTAGTTTGGATGATCAGTTTGCAGCCCCTCACATTATTTAAGTGGCGACATGAGGGGAAAGCTGATTACAGCCAGGGTAGGTTTCTTTAAGTCCAACGTGTGCCGTCCATGTGGTTTAACATGAAATTTAAGATGCTGAAGCGATCGCTTTAAAAGGGATATGGATTCAGATTGAACACGATGTGATCAGTGATCCGACAGAACCCGTCTGCAAGTAGTCTCTCCAAAAAGACAGTAGATAAATGAGTTTTGTTTAGATGGATAGGAATGCCCTTGTTGAAATGTCCTTTTTAAAAGCTGACAGCGGTTGAATTTTGTCGGCAGTGACGTCCTGGAGCCGTGACAGTTGTTGCAGTTCCTACCTGGCCTACGCGCAGCGACGTGGCCTCGTGGTGTCATTGACGATTATATTCTCGATTTGATGGACGAGTGTGACTTCTCTCTCCTCTTCCAGAGACCTTGTCGGGTTCGTTTCCCTCCATGTACTTTTCCCTCTGTGACTAAAAATAAGAAATGCAACGCCTTTTGTAAAGTGGGACTGAATATTTCAATAAACGTTACATGTTAAAAATCTTTATTTCCAAGAGTTATGTTTAATATCGCTGTATTAATTCTGTTCTGTTGTGTTACTGAAGACGTGAGAAGTCCTTGGACGTCTTGTTTTTGTCTCTTTCTGTAAATTGTTCTTAAACTGGAGACGCTTGATGCCGATTATCTTGTCACAATCACGTCCACAGATGCTGTACGTGTTTAAATGTGACATTAAATCATATTTTATCAAAATGACTTCAGAATGTAGGCTACTGTAAAATCTGGATCACACAGGATTATCTACACTGCTGTGACATCCAGCAGTGCTTGTATAGTGTGTTTTTGTACTGTAATAAATGAGAATTTAATCAAACTATCAGAATACCATGAAATACAGTTGGTGGCTACTAAATAATATTTTACACCCTTCCATCTTGATTTTTAGATGCATTTTAGTTGCTTGTTTCCACTTTATCTGATAAATGTAAGTTGGAAGCTGTTTGTTCACTGGAAGTGAAGCAAAACAGTTCATGTTTGAAGTGATCGCTTGTACAAAATATTAAATTTATTTGATGCTGTCTTTATGATTCTGGAGTTTTACAGAACCTTTACGTAGTTTGTTGTAATTTGATTTCTTTCAAATTGTCTTCACTACTGCCGGGAAATAAAGCTTGAGTGAATATTACAGTGTGGACGATGATTTTGTTGGCTGTTAGATAGATAGATAGATAGATAGATAGATAGATACTTCATTGATCCAGAAGGACATTTAGACATCATGTAGCTTGTCGGACACAAACAAAACACAAAAGCAAATATATAATAGGAAAAAGTATATAAACAAGAACATTTAAACAAGAATTTAATAGTAAGTAAATGCAGAAAAATTCATATGATGTTGTTAGTATTGCATTGTATTGTTCCTCCTTTAAATACACTTTAAATAAGTTTTACCAACAATATATTTTTTTTGTCTGGTCGACTGTTTTCATATCTCAAATTTAATGTATTTTCTTAAGTTTGAGGAGTTTAAAGGGAGTGAGATATCCTGACTTTTAGCTGGTAGTCAAGCTTAATTTCCATCCATTTCTACATTTACATTTAGCAGAAGCTTTTGTCCAAAGCGACTTGTAATAAGTACATTTGTCGAAAGAAAGAAGCCACAACGCATCACCGTCAAAAAAGTAAAACAGAAAAATGATTGGACCTGTCCAACCTGCCTGGTGACAGCGCTCAGGCTTTTCTTTTTGAGTCTCAAACCCGGACTGAACACAACCCACCAACTGACGGCGTCCTCGGGGGTTGTTTGTGTTGTTTTCACAGCCTGAGCAGAACTAATTCATGAGCAGTAAACTGGAGGAGTGTCCCTTTAATTCAAAAAGACAACCAATAAGTTTAGCAACCACGGAGGTCCAACCCACGGAGCAACGACAGTATCTCTGATTGGCCTACTACTGTTGTCTTCTGTTGTCTGTTGGCTCCTTTGAAACCATTTCTAAAAATCATCACCATATTTTGTATTCATAACATTTGATTGTATAGGCAAAACAAAGTCAAGCAAACAGCTGAACCTCATCAATCCAAGCCTTGATCATCTGATTTCCTGTTGTGGGAGATATTTATAAGCTTATGGACTCAAAGTGGATTTTTCCCTTTTGTGTCAGGTCTAATTTGAAACGCAAACAATTTCCCTTCCTTCTCTGCGGCTGGCTTTTTCCACCCAAAAGTTGTCGGACAAGGTGAGCCACCCGGCAGCAGGGGAGTCATTTGCAAGGCATATGATATGGAAATGATGTTCGGACGGGCGCTGAAAGAGACTGAGAGAAGTTGAAGTCGGTAGGTAGTTACGTTACAATGCGCCTTTTTTTTTAACAGATCGGCGCAGGCACAAAGGTCAGACACGTTGCCTGGCACACAGGAGGAGGAGGAGGAGGGAAAGGGATGGTAAGAATAATTCATTTGTGTGTGTGTGTGTGTGCGCGCCCCTAACACACACACAAACACACACGAACTCACACGCGCGCGCACCCCTCCCCCTTAATGTCAATATTTGATCAGAGCAACGCATCGTGCAACAGGTGTGTGTGTGTGTGTGTGTGTGCGCGCCCTGAGGATCCTCTCTCTGTCGCTTCATCCATGATGGGTGGAGAGAGAGATGGGGAGGGGAGATCGGAAGAGAGCGCGTAGAGGTATAAAAGGTGTATACCTGTCACGACAAGCACACATCCACTGCGCGTAAAAGGTGAGCCAAAGCCTTGACCAAGCCTGTGCGCTTTTCTTTCTTTCTTTTTTTTTTTTTTGGTCTTTGTTGCTTCGTCCCTTCTAAAGGTAGGCTTTCATTCATTTCATTCATTTATATTCCCAGAGTGTCTATTCCTACAAGTGTGCGCATTTCTTGGTGTTTTAACTTTTTTGTTTGTTTCCAAATCTCCCTCCAGAGGTGACGAGACAGCAGAGAGAGCCAGCTGTTACGCGCTCACCATCTCCCCCCCCCCCCCCCCCCCCCCCCCCCCGCCCGGATCTCCTGCACTCTGATCGAATTTTTGTTTTGTTTTTTTGTTTTTTTTGTTTTTTGTTTGTTTTTTTGTGACTTTTTCCTTCATGTCTGTATTTGCTTCACGTTGAGCCTCACGCACAATACCTGAAGATGAAGTTTTGTTCGTTCGGCTCGCGTTATGCAGGTACGGGTTGGCAACTGGAAAAGACACAAAGTTTTGGGGGTTTTTTGTTTTGTTTTTGTTTTTCGTCACTGGAGAATCATCACTCTGTTGTAAAACACTGTCAAGCCTCAGTTCAGACTAAATGATGGGAGGTTTGTTTGTTCTGGTTGGGTTGTTTGAAAAGATTCCCTCAGAGACATTTGGGGTTTTTTTGGGGGGGTGTAAGGCCACAAAGCGAGCCCCTGAAAAAAACATTCGAAAATATAAAAGACATTTAGAAGACAAGACATCAGCAATGAAGTGAGGACCATCGCTCCAGCTACAAGACAAAGTTTCACTAACTGAAGCACCAGGTGTACAGAGACTTTAACTGAAAAGATTACCTTATTTGCATACAGCTGCTGGCTCTGAAGGGAGCCATGTCCGCCTGGTGACAACTGACTCCTGGAGTCATTTATCCAAAGGTGAAGTAGATAAAAAACAAAAACAAAAAACAAACAAAACCTCATAGAAAAGTCAAAACCTATTGGGCTCCATTAAAGGTTTCTTTGTTAGATTTAACTGAATAGGTGTCGAGCAGAAAACAAGCTTACAGCTGCTGAGTTCAGTTGACTCGAATCAGGTGATCGAGGCAGAAAAAGTTTAAATCCAACGTGTGTTTTCATGTTTTCACCGAAAGGTCCCACATCGATCCTTAGTTCTGGTTCACTGTCCTGACTGATAAACCTGTAACTGACATTAGGTGGTTGTTTGATTGACCCCCCCTGGATGATATAATGTCATGTGTGCTGAAAAAGGTCGACATTTACAGACGATAGCGATGATAATCTCCGTATCTTCCCTCCCCTGCCGCCTTGTCTGTCTTTTTTTTTTTTTTTCTGTTGGCACATTCACGATGACGGCGTGTATTTTCCACTGGGGGCCAATTCATTACCCTCCATCTCCTACGTCACCCAGTGAGGCTGCAGGCGAGCTCCACGGAGCAGCAGAGATGGGCTTAATGGGAGGTTATGTTAATCATTGACTAAACATTAACCACACACACACACACACACACACACACACCAGATATCTGATAGGGGCCATCTGTCATTCGGATGCTACGATGCAGCGTTCAGCCGTCACACGCTTCACCCTTCGTCTTCGTGTGTGTGCGTCTCAGTGTTTTAGTGTGTAATTCAACTGTGCACCTGTGTTTTCTTTTCTCTCTGTCTCTCAGACAATAAATTGATGAAGTCAGTGTCACAACTACACTGATCTGACCTCACCGAAGGAGTCAGCTGCCCTTTATATCCCCAGTCCAAACAGATGAATTAACTCAAATGCAGTTCAAAAGCTGCGCACAGTGCCAAAACACACCAATGCTCCATATTTTGTTTTACAGATTATAATCCCTAAACAGTTGAACTAATTGTCAACTAAATTAATTAAACGCATTTCATTGTTTTATTATAGACTCCAACACAACTGCTGTGAAACTGCAAAGTTTGATCTACATGTGCCAAAAATGAGTCATTGGAAAACCAAAACGGTTCAACCGCCAATAATCACTTCTGTCTGAAAAATCAAACACATCTCACACAAGTAAAAGTTGTCTTTTAATTGCTGCCGTCGTGGCATTTGGATCTGAAATATAAGATCAAATGTTAGCCCTCAAATCACTGACGCTCGAGCTGAAGTCTCACGTACGTATCTTTAATACCTTTCCTCCCTCCTGCACATTATTCCCTCAGCATTGCTTTTATAAATCCCCGTCGCTCTTTAGCTCCAAAAACATCTCCCGTAGGTTTTATCACTCCCGAGAGACACATTACGTCAAAGCCTGTCGGACATGTCTCTCTTTCCCTGAGAGCCTGTTTGCCTCTGCTTGAATCTCTTGTCAATATTTGTTTAAAAGCCAGATGAAGGGAGAGCTCACACTCCTCAGTATCCTGGTTACCCTGCTCCGATTTAAACCGACTGTCCCAACTGCTGCTGCTGCTGCTACACCCTGCCCACCAGCTACCAGCTCCAACAGCCTTAAGAACACACAGGTCATTTGTATAGGATTAAAGATGGAGGCTTAAAGTCTGAATGTTAGTGTGAGAACATTTGGTGTTAGCGTCAACAATATGTATATATATATATATATATATATATATATATACACATATATATATCCACATGAGACAACCGAAAGAGCTCAAATAATGTGTGTCAACCCAAAAGAAGCTTGAGTAGCAGTTCTTATATTAAGCCCGCCCTTCTTTTTGGTACATGACAAATGTACCTATTAGAAACACGATAAGTAAGACCCCTGTAGCCCACGTTGACCTGGACAGAACACAAAAAGAGGTTGAATCCAGAATCGTGCAATATAAACATGCATAGCTTTAGATATTCTGTACCTGTTTTGGGTTACTTTAAATGCAATGTGTGTAATTTCACTGAAAGACGTGTTTTTTGTTGTTTTCTTCATCGTTAAAAGTAAAACCGCGGCTGCTGATCGCTGATAATCAGTCAGTAACGTAGGAATGAGGTCATGTTTCATTTACAGCAACAGGCGACTAAATGAAACGCACCGTTACCTCGAGTTAATTACAGATATCTCTGCAGGGAGGTTAGTGTGAGGGCACAAGGAAAGACATTATGTACCAATGATTAGTTGCAGAAATGTTACATATCATATCTTTAACCAGTTCTTTACATTAGTTTACTTGGAAGCTAACTCAGCGTGTCAAACACAAGTTGGTTTCTGTATCAGTCATCTCAATGTGAAAAGAGAAAACAGGCACACAAATGCTATAAACATGTTATACTGCTGAGTTTGGAAAAGAGATGCGGCAAAAAATAAAAAATTATGTTTTTAACCCGTGCAACGCACCAGAGTGCTGAACCTTTTAATGTTACATAGTATTATTTTTATTATTGTCATTCTGTTTTGACATATTCTCCTATTATTACTGCTACACACCGTATATCACATGGAGTTGCTCCTCCACCCGGGCTTGATTTGGATTGCTTTCCTGTACATCTTTGTGATTTTTGGCCATTTAAATAAAATGGACTGATAACAATTATAAGTGTGTTTATGTAGGACCTTAAAAGAACAGACATCGCAAAGTGCTTCACAAATGACAAAGAAAAACAATAAAAAGCATAAACAAGCCGAGCTAAAGCAAGTTTAAACAAAAGTCTGTTCTGTAGCTGCTTTTTAAAGATGCCAATCCACAGAACGTGAGTCCAGTGGGAGAGAGTTTCCAAAATATCGGACCTACTACCTTAAAAGCACAGACTCCTCACCTCAGAGTCCTACTCATGATACTGCCAGCAGTCACACCTCACTGCAGGCAGGTGACAATTGTAAATGTGATTACAAGGACCTTGAATTGGACTCTGAGTAGGATTGGTGTAACGCGAGACCTTCGCAAGGAAACTCTTGCTCAGACATGTGAAAAGAGAGATGAGAATCATACAAGAAACTGCGATTTCTCAGCTTTTAGAAACAGGAGCGAGACGAACAATTCACATGCTGGTCAAGACTCAAAGCCCGGCCCCACTAGAAACTCCTGGATTATGGTTCTTATGGAGCCTAAATTAGACCAGCCTTCTCCTCTTTCACGAGTCCTGCTGCCCCCACTGTGACCCCGTGAACTGTCAGCTCTGCAGCAGACCGACTGTATCGGCGCCATTAAGACAACCGTTTGTATCTGTACAGAAGGAACATGATTACATTTGCGGTGTCTGCCAAACTGTTTTGCTGCTATCTGTAGATGGTGAAACGAGTGCTTCCCAGAGGCTGTGTGTGTGTGTGTGTGTGTGTGTACATGTGTTTCCGTATGTGTGTGTGTGTGTGTGTGCTGCCTGTAGGATGTGTGCTGTGTCCTCTGACAGTTACCGATAACGAAGAGTCATGCAAATGCCCAGAGGCTGGTTCCTGCCCCTCGGTTGGCTGCTGACTGACTTTGTGAGGCAACTGGATAGAAGTCACCATTTAAGATCTCAGAAAAATGAGCTCAGTCAGATGGATACACAAAATGAGAACATCTCGTAACTCAACCTCAATAAACAAGCTGTTTTTTGAATTTCAGAATTCATGCAAAGTAACACATGCAAGGATTCCTTTCAAGCTAAAAGGTGTGTGTGCTCACGTCTGCCAGCCTCGGTGTGTTTGTGTCCCCTGTCATCACAATCCAATACTGTTTTATTTTGTTTAGGGGGACGATTCACGGACACAAGCACAGCAAATATCACAATCTATGCTTTCTCTACGTTTTTTTTTTTTTTTTTTTATCCTTGCAGGTAAGTCCAGCTGCTTGTTTGTCGGGCGCAGAGATCAGCGGGGACAAGTGGAGGCGGTGCGAGCAGATGTCCCGCTCGCATCATCCCTACCTGGATTAGTCTCCACGGTAACCTTCCACCTGAAGGAGGGCATTTATTCAGTGCAATCTGTGTGTCACCGTGTGTGTTGATGTGTGTCAGCGTGCAGGTACACAAACAGTCACGTGTGTGTGTGTGTGTGTGTGTGTGTGTGCAGGTGCATTTACTGGCTATTCAAATAGTTCCTGCTCACACTGACCCAGAAACAAAATCTCTCTCTTCCTGCAGTGTTAACACACTTCCTGCACTGCAACCAATCTATACAAGTACAAACGGGCATAGCCTGAATATCACAATGCATACAATATATCTCATCCTATGTTTGCATTAAGAGACAAGAATGAGGGCTATGTTTTTTTTTTGTTTTTTTTTTATTCTCTACATTTTAGTCAAACACCCTCGACATTATGGTTGTACCCAGTGGCACCCGAACGCACCAGATCTGTAATATTTAGAGCTTTGGGTCGGCTGCTCAGGTCATAGTGTCAGTATTCGACGTGGATGAGATTCTCAACAATCAGCCATTGTTCTCCAGGAAGAGACATTTCGTCGCGTTAAAAATGTTGTTGTGCTTTTTAAAAATATGGATGCGAGCTGGTAAAAGAACATTTCATTATGATTACGTTGACAGAGTAAAACAGAAAAGCTGTATTGAAATATTAGGCCATATCTAAGTATAAAACAAGGGATCTCCGTCTGTTTGGTATTCATGAATCTCCAGAACGGTTCATCTGATGTAATTCACACTTGGCAAGCTTGTTGCTGAAGAGCCAAGAAGGTGCGGCGTTGAATTTGGTTCAATATTAAAAGTTCAATATTGATGCGTTTTGGATAAACAGTGAACACCTCTCTGTGAAGCAGCGGGGGGGGGGGTGGCTTCAGCTCTCTGGCCTCACGCCTCTGCAGACTGAAGCTGGGCTCACACTGGTCCCTCTCGTGTGATCTCATTGGGGAAGCAGACCTAAACAAAATGAATGAGATCAGGGTGGTGCAAACTCTTGCTATAGTAGCGCA
The DNA here is from genome assembly GCF_900880675.1 of Sparus aurata. Classification (NCBI taxonomy): domain Eukaryota; kingdom Metazoa; phylum Chordata; class Actinopteri; order Spariformes; family Sparidae; genus Sparus; species Sparus aurata. The sequence continues at coordinate 27,052,031 of NC_044195.1, read as the reverse complement.
AAAAACAAGGTTGAACGAGTCTGTGTGAGCAGAGAGACGCAGCCAACGAGGGTTTTTCATTCTGAAACTGCAGAACTGTAGATGAGATTTTAGGTCTCTATCAACAGTCGTGCGTTAGCTAACATTAGCTTCAAGAGCTAGATTGTTCACCATAACCTGTGAGCACCATCAGCTGCTCCGGGATGCCTCTCACATCGGTTTTTGTGGTCACATTTGATATTATCGTGAGTCATTGACATCTTATTTCGAGTGAAAAGATAATGAAAAGCCTTTTTCAGACCAAGTAAAAAGTAAGGAAGGAAAAATAGCTATCGAGCAGATTTGCATGCATTGTATGGGCTCGATAGATGAATTAAAACATAAAAAGGTTGAATTAAGATGTAACTAACAAAACTGGCGCTGTTATCTGAGTCTCAGGTTGAGTGTGGATGGTGGAAACAGATGGAAAAGCCACTGTTCCAACTTTGTTGATTCATGATTCCCTATGTATTTCAGAAAGAGTCATGATGGAACAGTGTTTGCACTGTACTGTAGGGTGCACCTGCTAATGCAAAAATGATCTATTGCTCTGTGGCCATTAGACCATTCATCACGATCAGATAAGGGATCTCAGTACATGACTGCCCAAACCATCAGAGAGCCACCACCCCATTATGCTATGCATAGACCACCTCAGTTGAATTTAGAGACAAACTTTGGACTAGAAAGGGGCAAGGAGAGCTCTCTCAGCGATGTGAAACAAGTGACCAGTAAACGTGTCATGTGACCAGTGACAAGAAATGAATGGCTTTCTTATACAGCGAGATAAGGATTCAAAGTAGAACTGTACGAGCTCCCTCTCTGCTGGACTACACTGTCCCTGACACATGCAAATAACCCCGGCTGTATTTAACTGGGAAATGAGCTGTGTGTGTGTGTGTGCGTGTGCGTGTGCGTGTGTGTGTGTGTGTGTGTGTCTGTGTAAGGATCTACAGCTGATCTATCTTATCAGACCTAGTGAAGAAAAATTAAAGACCTTCTTCACCCACACACACATATTATTTTTTTATGTATCTAGACACACATGGTTCAGGTAGTAGCACCTCTACACACACAATTATGCACTGACACACACACACACACACAACATCTGTGTCTATATAAGCCTGTCCTTTCACCTGCCCATCACCTGCTCTGGGGGGGGGGGGGGGGTAGGGTGACACACACAGCCACACACAGACAGCCACACACATGTAGAGAGAAGCACAATAAATGGGTTAACAGAACACAATGAAAAAGCTGTTCACACAAGTAAACAACTCACACATGCCCACAGGTGAAAAACCCACACAGGCACACACACACACACACACACACACACACACACACACACACACACACACACACACACTGTACATGTTGTTCTGACTGTAGTAAATGTTTCTGTTTGTCAGATATTTCCATTTAAACTCCATCTCAACTCCAACTCTGACAATTAAAGGCGTTATTTTTCTGAGTGTCACTCCTATCTTGTCAAATAATGTCGCTTTTGGACCGCCGCCTTTACAAAGCATCAGTTTTTTTAATGTTGCGATGAGTTTTTTTTAGAAACCCAGAGTGTCATTCTGGGAACTGAGACTCAAAAATCCTTTTTTTTTTTTTTTTACAAATGGCACCTTTAAATGAACCATTACTTTGAACAGTGCAGCCCAGTTCTGCTGTAAAAGTCTAGTTGTAATTAATACTTTTGCCACTAGATGTCACCGATGATGAAGGAAAACTCATCTCTAGAATCCCCTGACAACACCGTGGATACTGTTGCAACCCTGGTGAATTAAAAAAAAAACATGAAACCTGCAAGAGATAAATGACAGAGTAAGAATATAACACCTGTTTGTTTACTCAACAAGGAAAGACCTCATAATCAAACTGATGATTCACCAGAATTCAGTTGGCTATGGGGATACAGTTTGTCAGTCAACACAAAATTATGGAAATATAAATAAAATGTTTCTTTTTCTTTGTTTCCTGAATCCTATTATGTTATATTACAATATAAGAATGTTTCAGAATCTTTATTATTATAACATAAAATTAATAAGTGCACAAAAGAACACCATGACTCTGAGATGTTTTTCATTCCAGATGTTAAATGTAGTTTTTATTCACAGCTCTTGGCTGAAATGTAACAACAAAGGCTAATCTATAATCAAATGTAGAAAATGTCGACCCAACACACGATCAGCATCAATCCCCATTTAATTTACAGTTCTATTAATATAGTGACTAACTCTGTATTGGGCATTAAAAATTGCAACTGAGCTGAAAGATCTTGATTTGAAATTAAAAAAAGACATAAAACTAAAATATTCATGCAGTGCTTGTATTGTGTTGTTTTCCTTTATAAGTAATGTTCTCAAGTGCCGTTGACTCCAAATGTTATTTTTGGTCTCCTTATGATTTATTCTCCTCAAAAGACTATTATTCCTTTTTCTTATTCTATTCTATTTCTTAGAATAACATATTGTTCTACTTACCATCTGTATTTTAACAATTTATGCAATATAAGAAATTGTCAGTTGCCAAATGTTATTTGTCATCTTATGATTTATTCTCATTGAAAGCCTGTTATCAGCCTATATAAAAGCCTATACTATATATATGTATATATATATATATATATATATATATATATATATATATATATATATATATATATATATATATATATATATATATATATATATATATATATATATATATATATACATATATGCTACTTACCATTCATTTATATTGGCAATGTCAGTAATGTTATTTGTAATTTGTTACCTCATGATTTATTGTAATTTTGCCTATAACAATATATGTATGTATTGTTCTACTTACCATTTTTGCAATCTATGATCAGATTACTGCTGTCTGGGCCAGTTGAGTCCTTTACATTTTTCTGCACCCAGCAACAGCTCATATACTGTAAAAACAATACCAGCTACATGTATATGAGCCTTATGACACTGTATGTGTGGCATAGTGTATATTTTTAGGGACGATCCAGCTCATTTTAAAGCCGAAGTTCCATGTTTCAGAGCCAAAAAATGTGGTTTCCCATCAGTTCTTGTCAGAAAGTAACACCACTACTGAAGCTCGGAGCAGTTCATCCAACTGACACTTTTCAGATGAATCACTGGAAAAGAAGGAGATAAGGAGTGTCCTTCACTTTGTTGGGATGCCTTGGTTGTCTTTTCTCACCTCTAGCTTCAGATCTGGTTTACCTACAGCAGAGAGAGAGAGAGAGAGAGAGACATAGAGGGAGGGTGAGAGGGGATCAGCTCCCAGAATGTGTCTATTATCCGGCCACCCCAATCAAACTGTTGTGTCAGTGCGTTACCATTGTATAGTCCTGGGTCAGGTTGCCTCTGACCATGGCTGCCATATTGATGACTAAGTCAGTTTGGGGCTCTGAGGACAATGGTGCCGTGGAGCCTCCACAAAGCACGAGGCTAATGCTCCCCTTTCAGCCGGCCCGCTCAGCTGCTGAGTGTGCAAGGCTGCTGGGCAAATGGAGTGGCGCGCGTCCAGGGGGCCCGGCCCTATAAAAACACAGGCGAGGGTCTCTCCCCCGACATTGATTATACTGGATCTGTCCCACCTCAGTACTGTCTGTAAGTATATCAACACACTGCCTCAGACTCAGCTAAGACGATCAGGGGGACAGCTATGTGTACTGGGGTGGAGCTCGACAGCCACCAGGATGCTCTTTGATTTGCTAAGAATTAAAAAAAACAAAAAAACAAAAAATGGGAGCCGCTATCTGATCCTGCTTTCAGGGTGAATCTGTTTGGCAAGATGATGCCTTACTGGTGTGCTTGTGTTTGGCCTTCGAACACCATACAAGCATCTTTTTTCTCCAACCAGTAACACGCTACCCTGAATAGGAATCGTGGTATGGTTTTGGTTTAGCAGCTCGGTAGAAATGCTCATTTGTGTGAGTAATAGACTTCAGAGACAGCATGTTTGCTTTTGGAGCTATGGCTCGCAGGTTTGTGGCTTCCTGTTGTGGCATGAATGTAACAGTAATTGTACACTGTGCATTGGCAGGAGGCCGCTCTGTGGCTGTTGGTTGAATGTCCTCAATGGAAACAGACAGAAATAGAATTTTTTGACCTACTTGTGACACCTTTGGAACGTGACCTTAACCGATATATCTTTCTGGAGAAAAGATGCGATAATAGACTCTAAAAAGAATAGTTTTACCTTGTTAATTGGTACTTTTTCATCAAGCTAAAACACAAAGATTGTAAGTTGGTGCCAGGGTTACAAGTCCGATTTCCGTACTTCAAGATGAGGGTGCTCACAGACATTTATGTATTTACTTCACACACCTAAGGGTCTTGCAGAGAGTTTGATTTAAAATAAATGTTTTGTCCTTCATCAGAGAGTAACCCCCGAGGGAGAAACAGTAGCCATGAACACTCAACAAATGGAGCAGATGGGCCAGTACAAGATCACAGTCTGGGAGGAGGAGAACTTCCAGGGCAAGCGCTGTGAGTTCATGCTGGAGTGCCAGAACATCATGGAGAGGGGCTTCAACAAGATCCGCTCCATCAAGGTTGAGAATGGACCGTAAGTCATGGATATTTCTGTTTCTTCTACACTTTCTATAAGCTCTGCATTTTCCATCTATCATAGAATTCAATTCACCGCATAAGAAGTTCATGCTGATATCTTTAATTCAATATTCTGCATAAATAACATCGGAGTAAGTTTAATTTTTACACTGTGTTGGTCAGATATTCATTAAAAAGACATTACTGCTGAAAAGACAACAGCAGCTTTTGATCCGTAACAATATCTAATAACATCACATTACTTTGCTTGAAATTCTGATTTTTTTTCTGCTTGAAAAAGTCGGATGAAAGCAACCACGAGACTCTAAAAGTAGGAAAAGCTAAATAACAAATTCAGTCGGCAGTGTTATTGCATTTCTAGTTGGCATGGATCGCTTTCATGTGTGTGTGCATGCATCCAAGTGTAACCCTGCAGAGATATGAGTTGGCTCATGAGCAGCTGCCGGCTGTGAGCCAGAGTGACTGACTAGCGATCAGATAAAGAGGCCTGGGTGCAGCAGCAGCAGCAGTAGCAGCGGTGGTGGAGGAGGAGGAGGAGGTGGCAGTCAGGAGCAGCAGTATTTAATGTTTGCTTTGTGCTCCCAGTGACAAAAGAAGCTGCAAGCTGGTTTCACTCGAGGCCGTTCTGTGGGCGTTGGACTCTATTGTTTAATGAAAATGACAGTTGCACTACGACTTATTTGCATTTGGTGGTTTGTTGGATGTTTTTAAATTAATTAACCTCACCTTGTCTTTTCTCCCCCCTTGTGTCTTATCTGCAGCTGGGTGGGTTATGAGTACCCCGAGTTCCAGGGACAGCAGTTTATCCTGGAGAAGGGAGACTACCCTCGCTACGAGGCCTGGAGCGGAAACAGCAGCTACAGAACCGAGCACATGCTTTCCTTCAGACCCATCAAGTGCGCTGTGAGTCCACACTTCCCTTCCATCCATCCGTTTCTTTCTTTATTTGAACATTCAACTTTTGGACTGAAATGACTTAACCTTCCCTTTCCCTTTTTTCCTCCGCAGAACCACAGTGACAGCAAGGTGACCCTGTACGAGTGCGAGGACTTCCAGGGCCGTAAGTTCGAGATGTGCGATGACTACCCCTCCCTACAGGCCATGGGCTGGTGCAGCAAGGAGGTGCCCTCCATCAAAGTCAACTCAGGAGCGTAAGTCATACATCTTGGTGTCTCCTCTGTTTCTCCCCTTTTGCAACATCCAATGATTTTGATTTATAGCTCTAATTTTGACTCTAAACCCACGAATGACATCACTATGTCAAGAGTCAAACAGTTGATAAAATCTTGTAAATAGTCCTTGTTTCACAGATTGTTCTGAGGTAATTTTGTATGGACTACACGTCTCTTTAAATGATGTGTTATATTACTTGATCTGACCTTGACTCACCCGCCTCCCCTCTCTCTCTTCCCCCCTTTGCAGCTGGGTTGCCTACCAGTTCCCTGGTTACCGTGGCTACCAGTACATCCTGGAGAGAGACAGACACCAAGGCGAGTACAGAAACTACAACGAGTTCAGCACCCAGGCTCACACCAACCAGGTGCAGTCCATTCGTAGGATCCAGCACTAAGCCTTCGTTCTTGCCTGCCTGACCCAACCTGAGAATTAAAAAAAAAAACTCTCCCTGAACCCCCGGACAGACCGCTGTCACAGAACAGTAGACGGACAAACTCTTTCTATCACTCTGTGGCTCTGCATGTATGGATATCTGAGTATCTACTTCTTCTACCATGCTAAAGCATGTTCTTGATATAGGAAATAAAGGCTTTTCTTCAAAACTAGAGACTGTTTGTCGGCATTCCTTTTTCTTTTTACAGTGAAAATGACCACCCTGATCCATTAAAAAAAGGCAGTGATTGGCTGTCAATTATTTTTGCACAAGCACTGCAAGATCAGAGCCCCTCCTGCTCTTTTAGCTTTAACCAGGCTGTTATCAGAGACAGCTTCTGCTTTGTATTCATCTAGAGGACATATTTAGCCTTTTAGCAAACATACATGGAAAGATTTGACTCAAATCTCTCTGTTAGGTTATAGGATGTGTAATATTGTTCTTGTCAGACTGTATTCTCATTTCCAATAAACAAGAGCACGAGAACGCATTTTGTTTCTAGTATTTATTCCTCCACTGTTACAGTCACAGTCCGCCCCAAAAATGGTCTAAAAAGCAACAGATAAAAGAAAAAGCAACAGATAAACTGCCGTTTTTTTAGTTTTTTCTACAAAAAAAAGACATATTATTTAATTCAAATGCAAATCATCTTTTGAAATAGAATAGAATATATTAAAATCTAAGTTCTCTAGCTATATCTCGCTTTGCCTGTTTGATAGAATGGCCAAAACAAAAGCCAGGGAGCAGAGGGACAATAGCTTCGCTGTGAATACCTCAGTGGGCTGACAGACAGCTGTTCTGTGGCGTCAGCACACGTGTCCTTATCTAAACTAGTTTATTATTCTTTGAACAATTCAAAGAGGCCAGCAGAGGTCCTCTCAGAGACAGAAAGTGTTAGCATCAGACGACCGTTGAGCCTCGCCCTGCCTTACCTTAAATAAACATGCTTAAGGTCAAGTTTGAAAGCTGTCTGTCATATTTATGTATGCCCCCAGTCCTCCTACAACATACAGTATGTTGGACTGTAATCACCAACCTGTGATAAAACAAATCCAAAGATTCGGCTTACCAGAGGTCTGTTTTCACCTTTGTAACAATGAATTTGTCAGACAGCTCAGTGTTTCTCAGAACTATTTATTTAGTGTCAAAGGTATGAGATTATTCAAACCCATTAATGAACCATTAATCCTTCAATTAATCTGATTGAGGTAACTGTTTTTCACATGTACATTAGCACTTTCACCTTGAAACAACAGCTTCAGGATCATGTTGATGGTTCAGTGTGTTGCGACAGGGTGAGCGGTGTCTCTATGCGCGGTGTGACTTCAGTGGGAGGGGAGGATCACAGCGTTACATACATGTTGACCATAAGATAAGTTAGATGTTTTTAACATATTTCATTGCTATGATGTAATGAGTTTTGTTTGTAGTCAGCACCTACAACTGTGACAGACCTGGGATCTGTATGTACGACAGTGGTGTCACACGGAAACTGTTGCTTTAACTTCTAGCCCTCATGATTTCCTTATTATACGTTATTTTTTGTATGTTTTATATATGTTATTACAAGCCAACAAGGCAAACGGACGACTGGAGTTTGAGTCAAAACCACTGGATATATTTAAGGATACTTTAGGACATTTCCTGCCATATTTGTGGCGACCAAAACAAGTATTTTGAGACAATCTTGGATTTTTTCCTAACCCAAACCAAGTGGCATTTGTGTGTAAACCTAAGTCTGACAAAAGAGAATATTTATTTCTTTATTCAGGCGATTGAGTTGCACTTTTATGGGTATCAACCAGGTGCCATGGCCTTGCTTACTGGAGGGGAACTGGTTGTACATGGTGGCCCAACACCTCACTGAGACGCTTCATGTCGGGTGGTTTTAGTTTCTCACATCGTCTTTATGATGTAGCAGAAAGAAACAAACCAGTCGGGCGAGGACTCTTAAGCTGCAACTACTGAAACCAAACATCAGAGAGAGGCCCCTCATGTTTTTAACAGCGTACACACCAGAAATTACCATCAAGTTTTAAGTGATTTTGGACAAAACATCTCATTCACCAAACAACTAAAAAACACACCAAAGAAGCTGATTCACGTCTCCACTACAACCTTATACACAGCCACCTCATGAACGTCCGGCAGCTCGGCTTCGTTGCATTCTGTTTGTTTATTCTAATGCGACTCTGCTGTGTTTGTCTAGCAGTCACACGCCGGCATCCTGGATCGTGTTTGCCTCCGCACACACTCCTCCTGTTGGTCCAGGACGTCGTATTCCGTGTTACACACCCACGAGCCTGCACCGGCTCTCCGTCCCACACCCAAAAGACCAGGATCTTTTGATAAATGTGTAACCACGCACACACACCTTCCACAAATATACATTCCTCTGCAGACTGATTAAAGCGGCTGCAGCAGGGCTTATAGGGGAGTGACGCCTCAGTAGACTAGTGAGCTGAGAACTCTGGTCCACACAGGTCAGAGCACCGAGGTGAGTTAAAGGCTTCACAGAGGAACTTTACATTGATTGTTGATGACAGCTGTAATCAAGATGAGGGTGTTTGGATTCATTTCCTTAACTGTAATGGATTACAGTCAGTTAAATTTGGTAGGAAATTATGCTTTTTACAGAATAACACGCTCTTGAATTCGGATTTATGTTTGTTATAATGGGATTTATGCTACATTAACATGCTTTTAATGTTTAGATGCTTCACTTTAACTCTTCTTTTAATGTAAATTATGATATTAGCAACACATTTTGATGTTATATAGCAAATATTCTCAGATTCTCATTCTCTGATGCTTCTTTGTACTCATGTATTTGTTTTGTTTCTTCCTTCTGTCAGTGGCCTTTTCTTTGCCTCATGCTGACCAGAGGTTACACACCTATTCCATTTCCAACTGCATCAATGGATACGGTCTAGCTTTCGAGGCTTGTTTTAAGTTGCCTGCGACTTTTACTTGGACACAGGCAGCTAAAGCAAGTCTGGGACGCCAGAGACACACCTACAATCCCGGCCCCTGAAGAACAAATGAACAATCCTGCTTTTTTTTTAAGTCCAGGGGAAAGAGGACCGTACGTGAATCCTGCACTGATCAGTCACGCGAGAAAACCTTGAAATCATAATGTTACGGTTCCTTTACAGGGCCTTTATTCTGATGCAATCTGTTTCAACACACGTACTCATTTAAATATACTCCTTATTTTCCCCACGACAGTGTTGTTTGCATTGTGCGTGTCTGAGCTCAGTCAGGTGACACATTATGGAGCAAACAGATGAGATGATTAAAGATTAGCAGATCTACTTTCAGCTGAGTCAACACAGAGGGGCTGGGTTAGCAAAGGATGACTTGCATTTTAAGGGGAAAATGACTTTCTGTTAAATGTGTTTGTGAATGTTTTGTAATTTAATTGCGAGGTAATACATTTATTTATTGTTTTATGAGTTTTTAAGGTACAATTAAAACATTTTTTGACAGATTTTCTCTGGTGATACTTGAAACGTTGATAGCTAAACCTTTTGCTAAACCACAAAAGATCCCGGCAGAGACACATTGACAGAGTATATGCATGTTTTTCTTTCAGCAAATATCTTTTTGCCTTGATTGGATCACTTTTAGTGGAGATGTTGGGGAGAAAGATGCTACACAGGTAAAAAAAAAAAAAAGAAGGCAGGCATCAAACCATATTTCAAATGTATTTTAAAGAGGAAAACCTGAATGCAATATGAGTGTTTCGTAGGCTGTATCACTGTCAGTAGTCACAGCAAATATAATTCTATTAATGGGTAATTTCTTAATTACTGTGAGAATGTTGGCAAGCTAGTATGACTCTTGTGCATTAGAAAACAGCCATCTGTTGTTGAGGGGACACTTTGTAACGCCTTGCTAATAATAGCATTTTACTTCATCCAGGAGATCATACTGCACTGGAGAAGAACCTTTTACTAAAAAGTTTCAGTAGTTGTCTGGAGTGGAAAATAATGTAATTGGTTAAAATGGGCTGATTTGCTGGTGCTAATGGAGCCACAGTGCTAACGCTAGCTTTCACAGCTAAGTTACAATTCATTTAAAGCAGCAACCAGCAGTGGTGCTAACAGGCTCATTCGACAAACGTTAATGATTTATTAGCCTGTGTTATGTTTGTTAGAGAGCCCTCATTGAGTATGAGTAAAAGTAAAGAGTAAAGTTATCTGAGATGTGTACATGATGCTGTTTAGCTGCACTTAAATACTCTCTGCTAAACCGTGTTGATTGTTTGAATAGGCCAAGGGTAGACACGTTGTGAAACACGTAGGTATGTCTTGACTGTTGTAGCAGTTTAATTTTATTTTGGATGTTTTTGTAAAAGATGATAAATAGATGAGAATAAGCTTAATCATCATTCATCCAACATGGAAGTGAATTGTTAAAGGGCCATTATGTAGTTCAAACTCAGAATTGTAATATTTTGAGTATTAATGAGGTAATGATACAAACTCATAAATATTTGTTTTTTACGTAACTGACTAAACAAGCTGTTCTCAGAGGAAAACAAGGTTCCCAGAACACTGTTTGAAGCTGGAAAGGTGGCAGGGTCCGCCACATACAAACAAAGTAAAGACGTTGTGTTGTCCTTTATGGCAAGACCGTAACCATGGAGACAACAGGACCAAATCTGTCCATAATTTACCATAACTTCTGACAATGCATTGTATTACATCGCTCTTCTTATTTCAAAATTAAGAACTGATAGTAATGTAACAGAAATCTTTCAAGTTATATTTATGATTACATGTCTTTTTTTAAATAATTTGCTAATGATTATTTCCAGCAGTGGTTTGTGGTTTCCTGTCGTATAGCAATTTATTTATATATAGCCTATATTTATTCATCAATTTATTTTACGTAAGTTGGGTTATATATTCAAGGTCCCCCTAAATATATAAGGTAATTAAGGTAATAACGTCAGTTTTTTTTTTTTTTTTTTTCAGTTTTCAAGTTTGTTTCGGCATAAAATCATCTATTACTGACAACCCAGTCGCACATCTTCATGAAAAAACTAACAAACTAAGGACCACTGAATGAGAGTTATGAAAATAAACTGCATATTTCTCAATACAAATGGCATCAAAACACATGTTAAGGTTATACCTTTCTTAAAATATTGCCTTTTTCCACTGGAAATAAAAGGAACGGCAGCCATGTATTGTAGACATCTCACAGTTTAAGAGGCGTTATTGTTTAACTACTACATTTTTGCCCTTTGGACCAACGTGGCTATTATACATCACTGAAGATCTTTCTCTTCTGGTTAAAACATCTCTAAAACTACATAATGCACCTTTAAATATTTGGAATGGCAGCAAATCAGTTTTCAAATTTAGATATTCTTTATGCATGGTACCCCCCCCCCCCCCCAAGCTAATGCAGATGTTGTCTCCATGGCTACGGCCCTGAATGATCCAAATCCTGGATTGTTTGCATTAAATCACTGCAGTTGAGACTGTGTGTTCATCTCATGTGCGACATAAAATCATTTTTACTCACTGTTCTCCTCATGTTGTGTGTCTGTTATGACATTTTGCACCTTTTCACATTGTTCTGTTGATCTTCTGAATGTCTGAATGGAGGAAAAGATGATGGATGATTTCAGGCCTGCCTCAATCATTTAATCCACCACCCAGGATGTAACTACAGTCTTATAAATAAAACCTATAACTACATGTGGTGTCTGGACTGAAGACAGATGTGTTCATCTTTGTTTCTACAGTACCAAACCTGAGCAGGTCAGGTCCATAAAGCCCCCACAGAGCTCCACACAGTCCACTGCCTCTGAAAAAAACAGGAGAATTAAAAAAAAAAGAGATATAAGAGAGGACTTGATAACGTCAGTGAGCGTCAGAAGCCATGGTTTTAAAGTTACAGCCTCATTACCGTCAGATTGAGGCTATATAACGTTAAACCCACAAACAGAAGGTTGGAGCAGGAGGAGGTGGAGGTGGATGAAATGTTCTTGTTTTCTCGTGCGCACTGGAGCGCGTTCTTCAAGGTAAATATTCCGTCCCCACCCCACCGCCCCGCCACCCAACATGAAATAGGTCTTTGTTGTTTGCCCAGAGGTAAAGAGGCGGAAAAGTGAGGAGGATCTGAACTGGTTTCCATGTCAAACACTTCAATTCACCATAGAAACTCAGATCTTAACGGGGAAACTTTATTAAACTGTGATGGCGGATTGATAAGGGCCGAATTTCTATCGGCCTCTTTTTATTGTGGGCACCAGGCGGGCTGACAGAGGTAAATTGCTCTTTTAATTAAAGCAATGCACCAGGGGAAATTGCTGTCTGAATATTGTCTCGGAGATGGGGGCCAGTGACAGTTGCCTGGAAACTTCAATCTGTCCACCCGCATTTATTCCAGATCACAGTTATGAGATAAAGTTTAATAAAAATCTTTTCCCCTCCGCCACCAACGAAATGAAATCCAACCCTTTTCTGAACAACTGAACACAATGAGACAGGACTGCGGAGGAAACCTCATGTTCAACATGTATCTCTCAGGTTCGTCGTTTACGGTCCCGTGGAAGAATTAAGAGAAAATAAAGCTGCTCTGGTTCTTTTTGGGGTTCTCCGGTGTCGCCGGTGCCCGTGGTGCTCCGCTTCCAGGGCGCAGCATTGTTCAGCCTTTTCAATCTGAAAGCCCGTCTGCTCTTTTGTCGGAAATCGGAAATCCTTTTTCCTGGACGCGTTTCCTGGCTTCTCCGACAGAGGAGACCGCGAAAAAGACGACACGCTCCTTCCATTAGACTGCGACTGGACGACGACACAATTAGGATTTTTAATCATTTTTCGGCTTTTTCTTAGATTTAGCTAATTTAATTTTTGACGTTTTATTTCAGTCTCAGTCTCACACACGGGTCCGACATCTTAAAGCGTTTCCTCTGAAACATTAAATCTGTCTGATTTCATTTATTTTCCAACTTGTTCTTCCTGTGAAATATTTTTGGGGCATTTGCGTAATTCTTTAACCAGCTGAATAAGATTAGAACAGAAGCCTAAATGGGTCATTTTTCAGAGAAAAGGCCTGCGCGTTAATACGACGGAGAGGCGGCTGATGGTTCTGACTGTGTGTCTGTTTTCATTTCAGATCCAACAGAGAATCTGTTGAAGGAAAGCAAAGGAACAACCTGGGGTCCAATAAACACGGGAGTGCAGAAAGGTAAGAACTGAAAATGACTCCAGGATACATCATAAATATTGTTATCAGGCTCTGTTATTAAATATAATTCATCTTATTGTGATAAGAGAGAAGTCTGAGAAGACGCCAGCACAATATTTGGAAACACTGGTCATGAAATAACAAATAATACATAAAAAATAATGTGATTTTTTTTGGCTGTAACGAATCTGACTTGGAAAAAAAAAAGAAATTCGAAGAATAAAATGTCAATGCACAATGAATATAGACCCATTCAATATTACTCTAGCAGGATTAAATTGCAAAAGGCTCATTTCATGTAATTCGTGCATCAGTTTGAGGTCTTTTGTGACGTAATCGATACAGAAAACGTTAATTTAAACTCTCAGTTTGAATTAAATCACTTCTTATCTTTTTGTTTCTGTTCAGTCCTAAAAAACAAACAAAAAAAATACCTGCTGCTCTTCTTACTTAATCTCCTGTCCTGTTCATGTAGACGTGTTTTATCGTGATGTCTTTTTTTGCGTTTTTAATGCACATACACATTTCTGTATTTTCTACTCTATTCTTTTAGGTTTCTCGACACAGATGTATATTTTTTTTAATTAATGGACGTTATTATATCCTTCGCGACCCCCCAAAATGATTTATATCATGATTCATTTCATCCATTTGGTTCAAAACTGTCTCTTAAATTGAGGCAATTGTTAAATATTCAAAGAGAATTAATACAGATATACATGAGAGTCCGTCCACGGCTCTTAGTCGGTGATTTAATCAAACTGTGGAATGCTAAAAGACTTAACAGACATTAACACCTGTCGCAGTCACTCAATAAAATAAATCAGTTTATGATGTTTGTAAAAGTCAAAAATATAAATTATGAGGCTAGCGGATAAAAAATATCCGACAAACATTTATTCCAAATTAAGACACAAATGACCTTTAGACTCATATTTTATTTTGAAGGGACATTATGGATTCATATATTTAGGAAAACCAGGATAAAAAAAATACAAAATAAATACCTTCGTATGATTTATGGCAGAAAATAAATAAATGTTTTCGAGATTATTGAAACATGCAATTTCATAAAAAAAAAGTCACATATCTAAATTGTATTTTTCTTTTATGCGAACAAAAACAATGTCAAACATTTCATTTGACTTTTATTTATTTTATCCGTGCACACGCTTGAATGCACCCGTATCCCAATATCACTCATTTTGATTAGTAAATAAAATGTGTCTAAATGTGTTTCCCCCCCTTTAGTCTGCAGTTTTGTGCTTTATCTGTAAAATGTTGACTGACAATATTTTAGCCGATTAATTAATTGAATCAGCCCAAAACAACTGCAGGAGATGATTTGATTATGATCATCAGATGGTTTCACGGAAGATTCCAACAGTATTTCAACAAGGCCAACCTATCGCTGCTCAGCTCGCATTATTTTGAAATAAAAACCACTTGTCATTGTCTCCTCTCCGCACAGGCAGCGGGCAGATCCAGCTGTGGCAGTTCCTGCTGGAGCTCCTCTCCGACAGCACCAACATGTCGTGCATCGCCTGGGAGGGAACCAACGGCGAGTTCAAGCTCATCGACCCGGACGAGGTGGCTCGGCGCTGGGGGGAGCGCAAAAGCAAACCCAACATGAACTACGACAAGCTGAGCAGGGCGCTGCGCTACTACTACGACAAGAACATCATGACCAAAGTCCACGGCAAGCGCTACGCCTACAAGTTCGATTTCCACGGCCTGGCGCAGGTGTGCCAGCCGTCCACCACGGAGCAGGCCATCTACAAGTTTCAGGGGAACTTCTCACCGATTCCATTCTCCGGGATTTCCAAACTGAACCTCGTGGGTCCCGGCGTTGGGCCGTCGGGTTTCTCCTACTGGCCCGGGTCACCTCCGGCGGCCCTGTACCACAGCCACAACCTGCAGCCTCCAGGGCCGTTTGGCACCGTGTCTCCATCCCACATCAGCTGTGTCAACAACATCAACAGTCTGAGTAACATCAACAGCCATTACAACTGACTCTTAATGCACCTTTTAGACACTCTGGAGGGAAGTAGACACTCGCAGAGCGAGGAGAAATGATAAAGAGCACCGAACGGTTTGTTTTGGTAACTTGGAGGGGAAATTACTGGATTAATTCGGTTTTTAAAAATGTTTTAGACACACAACAGCGTAATTATCAAGATGTAGTCATGTAGACGACAACTGTGCGTGAGGAGACGTCTAGGAAAGTTAGACAATAGGGATTTATCCCTTTTAACGTTCAAGTAAAGGTAGCAAACATGAAATCCATCAAGAGGCGCGTTTAAAATTTGACGCATTATGATTTCAACCAATTACGATTACAATTTCAACATTTGCGCACTAAGGTTTGAACCTTTACGCG
Organism: Sparus aurata; assembly: GCF_900880675.1. Taxonomy (NCBI): domain Eukaryota; kingdom Metazoa; phylum Chordata; class Actinopteri; order Spariformes; family Sparidae; genus Sparus; species Sparus aurata. The sequence continues at coordinate 27,036,226 of NC_044195.1, read as the reverse complement.
CGGCATTTGGATAATTACGAGTCAAGATTTAAACCCATAATGACTCAAAATATGGAATTCCCTCTTTTCAGCCAAAATCTGTGAAATACTATTTTTTTCCGTGTGAGTTTTTCGAAATGAACAACCTTAAAAAAACATAATTCTGAGAAAAGATAAAGAAATACAGATAGTCTGTTTTATACCCATCACGTTCTGTTCCTTCGCTGTATCTCATCCTCCTCTCTTGAGTTATGTGATTGTTTTTTTTACGCACAGGTGCGTTTTAATTCCACCAACCGGCAGCAAAACACCAATTATTACTGGACTGTTGGCGCCATCTCGTGGTGTGGGAACAGCCTGGTGCCTGTCGGACGTGATTTCTTTCATTTATTAAACGTCACCACTTGAAAATAATTGTCACTTTAATCAGTTTGCTTAGAAATCATATTACGTAAGCACGCCCTTTGAAGAATATCAAACGTGACCCACTTGCAATAAAAATGAAAGCAGTCCAGACTGACGTGCGGGGTTATGATTTGTGTAACGTGAATAGTGACAGAAACTGTGAACTCATGACCTTTCTCTGTAAATACTGTATTGTAGACACACGCTCAGGCTGTCGCTGCTTTCTAGTGATGTTGGGGTGAATAACTCCGCATTCATTCATTCACGCAGCTTCATAGACTGTAGCTAAAACAACTGTACCAATGAAAAACAAATGAAGTGAATAAAAACAGATTGTTATCAATTTGTCGGTGTGTCTTTGTTATTGCTTTAGTTAAAAACAAAAACAGGTCACATTTAACCTGCTGCTTTGCTGCCCATGCTCACACTATTTCACAAAATGCACATTTTAATAAGGTTAATATTTGCACCTTCAGGGGTACATAGGCATGTTACTGAAACTGTGCCCTCTTTTGTACACCTGGTGTACCCTTAACATTGGGTGTCTAATTGTACCCTTATGGTTTGTACCACAGACTGCACCCTTAATTTAAGGGGACAACATTTGACACAAAGGGTACATTAAAGTTGTAGTCTGTAACCTTTTTTTGGTTATATTGCTAAATATTTGCTATATTTGCTTGTCACTATGTTCTGACAGTAGAATCAGATACAGGTCAGCTGTCTGTGGCTCCACCCAGTGGCGTTAATTTGATTTGCAAGAATCAACAGCTCCCAGATCAACACAACCAATCAGAGCCAAGGGGAGTGTCTGAGAAGTGTCAATCACTCTCGTGCATAAGCTGCTGGCAGTGCCCCTCCCCCGCACAGGTGCACAGGGCCTGCTCTTACCTGGTCAGATACGTTCAAGCCCAAACTGTAAACAATGGTGGAGAACAGACAACAACAACAGAGCTGAAAAATGCCCCACCATTGCCCACGTCAAAGAGAAGAAATAAGAAGACTGACGAAGAAAAGCAGTGTAAAAACAAAGAATTGGACTGAGCCAGAGAGAAAACTAGGATAAATATCGAAGCGTCATTTCAGAGGTGGAGGGAGCTGCAGGATTTGTAAGGACTTTTCTGCAGGACAGGTAAAGACCCCTGATTGATATATGTTTCATTCTGTTATTAAACCACAAGGCTATGGTGGCGGCGGTCACAGTAAAACTCGCAATAGCGCATATCGCTGTATGATGTTGCAGTCGAGCTACGTAGTTTGTTGCTAAATCTAGCTTGTTAGCGTGTATGCTAACTGCTGTGTTTAGCTTTGTGTTTATGGCTACTGGTTAGAAAACGTGTCTCTCAGGTGACAGGGCAGTTATAATAACATTAGTTTGTGTTCAGGACGCTCTGAAGTAGTTTAATTAGTTTGGAGAAATAACGTTACTCATGATTCAGAAAGGCAGCATGGTGATGATGATTACCTGAATGATTACCTTGTTACTCCATCTACCGCGATGTGATGAATTGTGTTTGTTTTTGGGTTGTGAGGAATATTGTTTTTGGATATCTACAGTGATCGGCATGAGGCACGAGGCACAAGGCACATATATAAATATATGTACCTCTTGGGCCCATAAAAGGTACATTTAGCCCTATAAGGTCAATAGTGTAGATTGTACCTTAGGGGTTAGAAATGGACTCCTATGGTACCCCTATTTCTAACTGTTGTTTTTGTCTTTTAAGGTCAGCTGTAAATGTATTTCAGGTTTAAAGGAATTTAACAGCTAAAAGGGAGTGAGTGGGCTATAAACTGTCAAATATAACCACCAAGAGTGAAATGAAGTCATTTTGATGCAGAAACAACCTTTTAGACACAAGGTAGGAGCTGCAATCACTTTTTGGCAGGTGAAATACAGCCTTTTATGAGTTGTATTGGCCCTTTAAAGGTATTTCAACAGCCTTAAAAATCTATTTAAGATTACTTCTTTAACTCTGACTCTAATACTAACACATCAGATGACAAACCAACAGTGCAAAGTACAAGTTCAAGCTTTACATTTGCTGTGTCTCATGTGAATGTCATCGGTAGTCGTCATGTTTACGGTCTTGTTTCATGCTGGTTTGCTGCTGCTGACAAACTGTAGCGTGACGTGGTGGCACACTGTGACAGTCACTCCTCGGCCACGTGGGGGCGCCATAGCTCTTCCAACGTCCAGATCAGCGTTTACATAACCAGGTGATAACAGAGTCGATCTTATATAGAACACAGAAGCATCTGCAAATAGCAGATTAACCCCAAACCTCATTTTATGAGTCGACGGTGATTTAAGTACGTCTGAGCGGAGAATTATCGGACGATGAATGGACAGGAGAGTTTTATGTTTGTTATGTAAAAAGATAAAAATAGTTTTTGGGTGGACAGAGCCTAAATTCAGAAACAGGAACAATGTGTGTGTGTGAGAGAGAGCAATAGAGAGAGAGAGAGAGACAGAGAGAGAGAGCGAGTGTGTGTGAAAGACAGAGAGTAGGTCACTCATTCACACAACCACACAACAGTGTTTGTGTGTGTGCCCTGCATATCAATAGGAAAGACTTTGGGTCTCTATTGACAACTGAATCTCTCTCTCTCTGTCTCTTCCTGTGTGTGTGTGTGTGTGTGTGTGTGTGTGTGTGTGTGTGTGCGAGGCTGCTATCGTCCGTAAGGATTTAGGCTCCAGAGAGAATGAGACTGTGCATCCCTGATATGTTGTTCACCCCCTGCAGACTTCTTCCATTGTGCCTCTCATTATAACATGTTGGAGTCCACAGGGATTGAGTCACTTCCACATCATTGTAATAGTCACCCGTCTTCACTGCCAACTGCTATGCTGCTAATCTGCGGCACTTATTGTTGCTGCTGAGCAGCGCTCATCCTCTCCCTCCTTATTGCATAACCGACTAGGTGGGTGTTTTCCTTGCAAGCCACAGGATTATCAGTGTGAATGTAGAAGACTGAGGAGTGAGGAGATGGCACGAAGAGGAGGAGGAAGAAAAAAGAGAAACATATATCAGCGCTTGTGTTATTTAGGAGCACTTAGATATTAAACAAGTAGAAAAATGAATGGTGTCCGTGGCCCAAATCCACAACTTGGACTTTTCACTGAGTCCAGATCTGATCTCAGCGCTGTGGACACGTCCCTTATTTGGATTTACGACATTACACAGTCTGTCTGTGGGCAGACGCTCAACCTTACACAACCTCAAACCTGTCTGTTGGACTTAGGCTCGCAGGTGACTCAATGAAACCACTTTAAGGACCACACTTGGCGCTTTGCATGTTGTAACCCATCTTCTACAAAACAAATCCACCTTCATGTGAAGAATAAAGTGATAAACTGTCCTCTAGAGTATGTTTCAAATGCAAATCCAAAGCCTGTACTGGCACCTATATGACCCTGCTAGCAAATTAGATGGCTTCTAACTCCATTGAGTTTCTCAATTATATGATCTTAATCTTAAGCAGGGTTTGGAACTCTTTCACCTTAAAGGGTGACTCCACCAATTTGGCACTTTAAAGTGTGTTTACAGGTCTCAGGGTGAAAAGGAAGTGGTATAAAGCCCTTTCAGAGGAAGCTGCATATAATCAGATCAGTTGCCTCCAGTGATGTCACTCAGTGGCAAAGCTGTATTGTGGGTAATGTGGGCACTAGGTTTTAAAAGCAAGTCTACAGGTCTAACATTTTTAGAGATATCACCTCTTTTTATTCCGTACTTTCTTCTTCCTTTTCAAAACCTTGGCGCCTACATTTCCCAAGATGCCACTTAACAACTTAGAGACATCATTGGAGGCAATTAATCAGGTTACATGCAGCTTCCTCTGGAGCCACAAAGGCTTCATACTACTTTTTTCACATATGCAGTGGTACTCCCCAAGACCTTTAAACACACCTTAATGTGTACAATTGGTGGAGTAACCCTTTAAATGCATCACAAATTTCTGTTTGTTGGTTACTATACACATATTGTTCCTTTGCACAATTGTTATTTTCCTAAGCAAGTCATACATTTGAATATTTTGTGAGTGTATTTTTGTATATTCTTGGCACTGGTATGTTTCCAAACATCCACCCCAGAGAACTTTTATTGATCCTTACTATTTGATTTCAATCCTACATTACATTAAATTGTGACGCGGTCATGCACTTTCAAAAATGTGAGGTGTGTTCAGGTGATGGTGGTAAGCTCCAAACTGCCAGCAAGCTACTGCACAGTGCAGGAAAATCAAACCTTGAAACCTTGTAAATGTGAAATGTTGTCATTGTTCAACAACACAGTGTTTGCTGCCCTGCGGCTGGTCCTCGAGCCTCAGAGCATTTGAGGATGAGCAGGAGGCAGGAACTTCATTTAACTCTGCTGAAATTCAATTACGTGCCGAGACAAAATATGATTCTGTCGTGCCGCGTGGAACCTCCGGAAAATAAATGGGTTTTGAAAGGGTTACATTTACTGCAAACAACTTTTAAAAAAAATCACTTTTGTTTTATTACATTTGCTGGAAATGTCATTATATCCTGACAAACATGAGTCATGAGTTCAGGGAGAGGAATCCGCGCTGTCTGTCCCACATTATCTGCACACGGGGTGAAGGCAGTCAGCGATGCTCTGTGGGGCTTTGAGAAAGTGTTGCAGCCAGTGACTCATTCTTCCAGCTGGAGAGAGTGGTAATGAAGGCTCCACTAAATTAGAACAGCACACCTACGTGGTGCTAAAATATACTCGAGAATGAGAGGGAGGGAGAGGGAGGCGTGGGGAAAGGTGAGAGACTCAAAGGAGAGAGAGAGATGTAGGGAAAAGTCAAGAACTATGGAGACACCCACTTGTCTGTAGACAGGAGCAGATACTGTGAGCTAAAAACACAAAGAACAACCCCTGAACATGTTCAAATCAGTCTCCATGATTGTGATATAATAAAAAAAAAATTCAAATAACTGATAATGTCAAGGCAAAAACTGGCAGAGACATAGTTTCCCTGTCAAGACATTGGGACTACACCATTCCTGGCAAAGCGATGTGTTATTTTGAGTAGCTTCGGTCATTGTTTCGCACCGACTTAATGATCTAAGAGATGATCAAATTTGTGTCTTTAATCCTTGAGAAAATAAAGTGAAACACAAGAATCACTCAACTCCCATACTATGATGACAATCGGTGTCAAGATGGCACTGAGTGTGAAACAACCGACCCATCGGCAGAATAAATGTTGGCAAGGGACATTTCCGCAAACCACAGAAATGTTTAACTTTACCTTTCATTATGTTTAGTTTTAAATGTATCGTCTTTCTTCTTTTTCTTTTAACAACACTGTGTTTGTGGTCAGGTTAGGTTAAGGCACAAAAACCACTTGGTTAGGAAAACATCATATTTTGGCTTAAAATACCTGTTTTACTGATACAAACATGGCTTGAGATGTCCTGCCTAACCATCAAAAATGTCAGTTCTTTGTTGCCTCTGTTGTATCGAGCTCAGTTTCCTCGTCAAGGTTTGTTTCCCCTGGTCCCGCCCCCATTCGAAATGCCCCGAAGGGCGAAGGAAGCGCGCGTTCACAAAAAGCTCGCACCCGAGCTGTTGTGCTCGTACCACAGAGGCACTGTGGAGAGAGCTAAGGTTAAAAACTGACTTTTTTTTAGTGAGTTTTATCTGAGGATGTTGTATTGTAGACATGATTCATACTGAACAGAGGGGGAACAGTATCTGACAGTAATATTGTAAGGTGTCAGGATGCGTTCCCCCTGTTTAAATGGTCAAATTTAATGATATCAGCCTGAAAATCACCGGACTTACCTGTTGTGGGGAAAGAAGTCAGGAGTATGTATCTGAGGATGTGCTTTACCTGCTATAATGGAACTGGATTTGAGACAAATATGATAAAATAGCGATTTATATTTGCCTATAAATGAATGAGCACATTTTGTTCCAAAAGTTCATAATATTCGAAATGAAAAGTCTCTCAAAAATATAAGATTTTTCTATTAATAGAAATAACAGTAGTTGGTTGTGTTAATAAAGACATAAAAACACAAACATATGTGCTGTTGTCCCAGTTTAAAAATATAACTTGACAGTCCTGAAATTTGGATTTCACGTCTACAATACCTACAAAGTCCGTTTTGAACCTTAGCTCTCTCCACAGTGCCTCTGTGGTACGAGTATGATAAACAAATATGATAAAATAGCGATTTATATTTGCCTATAAATGATTGAGCACATTTTGTTCCAAAAGTTCATAATATTCTAAATGAAAAGTCTCTCAAAAATATAATATTTTTAGAAATAAAAGTAGTTGGTTGTGTTAATAAAGACATAAAAACACAAACATATGTGCTGTTGTCCCAGTTTAAAAATATAACTTGACAGTCATGAAATTTGGATTTCACGTCTACAATACAACATCCTTAGATAAAACTCGCTAAAAAAAAGTCAGTTTTGAACCTTAGCTCTCTCCACAGTGCCTCTGAGGTACGAGCACAACAGCTCGGGGGCGAGCTTTTTGTGAACGTGCGCTTCCTTCGCCCTTCGGGGCATTTCGGATTGGGGCGGGACCAGGGGAAACAAACCTCGACGAGGAAACACAGCTCAATACAACACCACTAACAGGAATGGAAATCGTCCTGAGGTCTTGTTACAAACACCCTGTGTTATTGCCAGAAACAAACATGTGAATTGTCCTGAGGCCTTGTTACAAACACCCTCTTTTTGTTGTCGCTAGCAACACTGCGAGAAATATCCCGACTTCCATTAAAAAAAGACCTTGTTTTTCCACAGTGTCACATGTAACTCTACCACAATCCCCGCCACCTGCAGACATGATGTGCAGAGAAAGGGTTTCTAGCTCAACCTCATCTTCTTCCAAGGTGAATGGAGAAGGGAAAGTGTCTACGGAGGTCAAACACTTGTAGCATATAGAAAAATTTCATAAGGCCGACACATTTTGGGTTGTGTCTTTCATCCGGGTTATCCAGTTACAAAACGTTTTGACCTCTCCTAAAAGTTTGTTGACAAAGTTTTGGTCAAAACAACATTTTGTTGAAATGTCAATATGTTGTGTACACATGCAAATGTGAATGTATCAGTGGTTTTCAGAAACTTTAAGTTCCAGGACTGTATCCTGACGACTGCACCGAAACTACACAAGCTTTTCAAGAGCTGTTCAGCATCACAAGACCCCTTTTATATCTGTTTTTCACTAATAGGCCTCACCGTAATTAAAAATCCATCAGACTACATTCTATGAAAGCAATCGCTTGTTGCGAATTGAGTTATAAGTGTCTCAAATAATAGAAGCGGGGAAGACGGGCAACAGGTGCTGGTTTGCCTCTGACATGTTAATTTGTCAATTTAGATAATGGTCTGGGGGATTGGAGCACCTCTATACTTCGAAAGCCGGGGTCGGATTTTGTCCGTTACGTAAGACTAAATGGATGAATAATCATGCAGATACATGTGGTGTGAAGTGATTCACCGGTAAAATTAGAGGAGAAAACAACAATGAAGACTGTGGAGGTGTGTGATGAATGAAGGAATTATTGCACGGTTCTGGGTTTGTTACGTATTGTATAACCACCACAATATAAAACATTCTAACAACATTATATAACATATAGAGTGACGGTAGGTGACTCACCTTCAGTGAACTGAACTGTGAAGTGAGTGAGATTTTTTTTTTTTCCCGTACTGTGACTGGCTTTACCCTCCTATGTACAAGTGGTAACCAACCAGCCTGTTACTGCAAGTCCACACTGGAGTAATCTAGTTAAAGAGATTAGCGGGGTGGTTATGTAGCAAGAGGACAGCAAAATAGACATAATCCCCTTTCCTAAGGTGGTCTAGATTTGGCCTCTTTCCATTCAGGTGAAGTAGGTGAACGTAGGGTCAGAGAGAATCCTATTCCAATCGACAGGGAAATAAACTGTGTAGCGTGTAAAGAATTTATCTTATTTAAGTTATTCAAACGGTTTTCCATCGACCGGGCCTTTAACCATGTGAGGGAAGAGGCATGAGAAGAAGATCCTTTTCTAGAGTATGAACAGCAACACATTAAAGTCAAAATACTCATAAGACATCGATAAGAATTCGACTTAAGTAAAAGCACAAAAAAGTAATCAGCAAAATATAATTAAGTACTGGATCTGCAGTAATATTTCCTCTGTAGCTGACTGAGATATGTGATACTGACAGGTATCACATACTGATAACTAACAGGGATGTCACTCAGTGACTGAGTTGCATTGTGGGTAATGTAGGCACCAAGATTGAAAAGGAAGCAGAAAGTATGGGGAAAAAAAGTGTTTTTCTGGTTCTGCTGTATTTGTTCATCATTTGTAAATGCTCAAAAATGAGTCCAACAGTTATGGGAGTGCTTTTCATAACACGGTGCCTACATTACCCACAATGCAGCTTAGCCGCTGGGTGACATCACTAAAAGTGCATGACGGCACAACTTCCAATATTTGGCCTCCAAAAACAGCGGTTGACTGGAAGTATCAAGTAGCAGTAAATCAATAATACTCAAGCAAAGTACCTCAAAGTTGCACTTAAAGAGCAACTAAACCCCCAAACCACTTTTTTTCTGCTGAAAACCAATGTATTTGGGTATGAAGTAGTGTTGCTGAGTGATTCTGGTCCAACTCTTGACATTTTAGTCGAAGTATTTCAATTTGGCGTATTTTGTAGTAAAAATGTAAGTGTGACTGCCCTCTATGGGTTGAAACCCGGTTATTACAATCGAATTTTCCTATTGGCTGAGATGGAGGCAGATGACGTTTTGGAGGCAGCTTTCGTCACGGTCCACCACGGTTAGCTCCGCCCCCTCCTATAAAAACTAGCACCTGCTGATCTGGAATCTGTGGCGAGTAGGTTGGATTGAGAGAATTGCGAATAGAGAGGCATAGTGATTATTGAGTAGGTAGTGTAGTGTGGTGACGGTTAGGGGGGAGGGGGGAGGGGGGAATCGGAGAGTACTCCTGGAGCCCCGCCCATCATCAAGGCATTTTTTGAATTTCCAGCTTAGAGCACGTCATCCAAAACTGAGGGGTTTAGTTGCTCTTTAAGTACAGTATTTGAGTAAATGTACTTGGACTGTCTAACAGTTGCTTGAAAGAACCCACCTGAGAAGTGTCTCTATGGGGAAATGCTATAAACATACAGACCTCTGAAATGTGCACATAAGCTCATCTTTATTTGATTTTTTTTTATCATATACCTTCTCTCTAATCGTTTTCTTAAACATCTTGGGTTCAACATTTTTAATGAAATAAGAGTACATCTGTGCTTAGCAACAGAGAAAACTGAGGAATGGGCTAATTAGCCTCCTAACAGAGCGATCAAAGGGCTGGAGTGAGGTTGTTCAAGGGCTGCATTCAGATCACGGGCCACCGGCTGAATAGTTCTGCCGTACAGAAGACTGAACCGTCGCAGTATACGACCTGTACCCTGCAGGATGGCCTGAAACAGGGGTTGTCAGTTCGAGTTTTTGGGCCTCCACTGAGACAAAGCTTGGAACGAGGCGGCTCCTTAGTTTACTTGCTTAATTTCGCTTGGATGCCTCGAGACCATGATTGAGTTACATGATCCAGTTAGACTAAAACTGTTTGACACAACTTCACACTACAACCAAAGCTCTGTCCTAAAAAGTTCACCAAATCAAACACATTTAGCCTATTCTACGTGATCTGCTTGTGATGAAGTAATGTAATGACTAATTTAATCTCACTTCTATTGGCTGAAGCCCCCCCCCCCCCCCCCCCCCACTGCCCCCCGGGGAGGCTGTCCTCCCACTCCTTGACAACCTGTGGACTCAAACACATTAAGACCTTTTAAGTGAATGACTGTACTGTGTTACGTAATGGAAAATAAAATAGAGAATGCCATTTCAGGCGCTGCCCACACACATTGAGTGTGTTTACATGCACTCATGGTGATCGACAGGTATTTGGTGTTATTTTGATTATGTGTTTGTGCCTGAAAGCATCAGCGATTTAAGAAAACCTTAATATGATGGAATATTCCTTTCGAAGTGTCGACACTGTCGGACAAATAAATACGATGGTGAACAATGTGATGGTGATGTTGATCATGCAGAGAATGAACCGCACTGTTGCTGATGAGACAAAGAGGACAAATCCAGCAGCACAGTAGCCAGATGTGCCTCAGAGGAGAGACCGAGAGTGGCTGGATGTGGAGGAGTCAGGAGACAGACGCTCACAAAGACACTTGTACGAGCGTCGTCTTCTTCTTCTTCTTCTTCTTCTTCTTGCTCACAGCAGCGTGGTCGTGTATGCACGCTCGTGTTGTGCAGTGGTTCAGCCCACGCTCAGCCCCAAACAGCTCTCACTTTGTCCTGCTCTCATTCACTTACCTACCCGTTACTATAGAGACACAGCAGAGAAGAAGAATGCTGAAAGCCGGCTGGGGAGACAGATATGCAGGAGACCCTGGCTGAATCTTAATAATAAAGAGAAGACTCAAAAAACGCTGCACTGGGAGGCCGTTACATAACCGCTGCTGCTGCTGCTGCTGCTGCTGCAGGATTCTGCCACGGAGTCAACCTGTAGAGACTTAAGAAAAAGAAAACACTGAACTGTCACAATGTGCTGTTTCCCACCGTTTTTTTTAACACGTTTCGCCTCACAGCTCACGTGACAAATCTTTGAAAGTTGAAATTGATGGAAGATATGTGATTAAAAAACATGCGGCAGTGATTAAAGCTGGATTTCATATCAATATTCGGCTTAAAACACAAGAAACTGATCAATGTCAGTGGTGATTAGTGTCATGCTTTGCAGATGTGATAGCACGTGAGTTGGGATTTTTCAAAAACAAACCGTTCCCTCATTCATTAACATTTGACAGTTTGCAGTCAGAATTAGATTTGCGATTGAGTTTCTCCTCTCCGATGAAGGAAATTAGGTTCTGTTCCTACTGGTTACTATCACCACACTGCAGTAAATGAATGAGACCTGCTCCTCTCCCTGCTCTTATTCAATCCACTTCATTTTTTTTTTTTTTCCTAAATTCTCTGTTTCCCTGTTCCACTTTCTTTCCTTCCACCCTCCCAGCCTCTGCCCGCGTCTCAAAACTACTTGACACCCCGCGTTCCCTTTCTGTCAAGTTGTTTTTGTCATTTTCCATCTGTCTTTTTTTTTCCTTCTCCTTCTTCTTCTTTTTTTTTGAGCTCTGTAAATAGATACTGTATGTCCCTATAAGACAAACACACAGAGGGGAGAGGGAGGGAGGGAGAGAGAGTCACAGACAGTTCTGAGACTGCAGCAGATTCTAACCAATCACGTGAAGCAACCCTCCGGCCCACGTGGCTTATTCATAAAAAAAAAAAAAACAGGAGGAGAGCCCTGATCAATCCGGCTCCATTCTCTCGTACAGCATGTGAGCAACGTGTCCATAATGTGAGCTGCGGGAGGCTTCTGAAATCATCTGTGGAGGCATATTTTTAAAAAACCTTCCTCCTTTTAGCACATGTTGATAATGTAGAGGGTGAGATCAGGTCAGTGGATTGATTAATGTGGATTCCTTCTCACATTTTCTTCTTCTTCTTCTTTTTCTTCCCCTTCTTCTTCTTCTTCTTCTTCTCAGTTTACTTTGTCACTGTTTAGTTTCCGTGCTCCCATTTCAGTCCTTGGCCCCGATGAGAATACCCAGGTGACACAGACGGGACACCAAAAATATCCTCTATATGTGTCAGCTTACTCCTCTGTTCTCGCTGCACAGCACATTTAGATCTACTGCAACACACTCTAGGATGTAATTGAGCTTTTTCTCACACCCACAAGGGTATAAATCCAAATTTCGGGGGCCGAGAATCGTATCTTTCTGTCTGTAAACTTTCACCTGTGCATGAATACTTTTTTTTTATTGTTTCATGGCAACCAGTGAAATCTCCTGAGTTTCTGTCTCATGGCAACCTACAGTATATGCCATCATCCCTGTAAGCATATTCGTCATGGACTTATTTTTGCATTGCATAACCGTGTCCCAAAGGGTTCCCTGCTGCAAATCAACGGATTAGCGAGCGGTGTGTGAGTAGATAAGAGGCTGTCCAAGGTAATTACTTCTTGGGCAAACGGCAAGGTTTGTACAAACATGTGCGCTCTCACAAATGAAAGGTGAACTGTGTACGGAAGTGAGCGCTGCACCGATGGGTTGATCGAAGACGACTGTCATCTATTTTGACATTTGATTAATTTTTTTTTTTTTTTTCTCAAGCATTTGCTGGTTGCACAATGTAGTTTGGGGAAAGGAAATTCAATCAGAAGACAAAGATCTCCACTGTCTGATTTTTAATGCGTAAAAAAACTAAATAAACAAACTCTCTTTGTTCTCATGACTCAATAAACTGAGTAAACGAACTGACCTCAGAGGACAACACAGTTTCATACTGTTTTACTTTGTTTACATGTGGCGGACCCTGCCACCTTTCTAGCTTCAAACAGTGTTCAGGGGACCTTATGTTCTTCTCAGAACAGCTTGTTCATTCAGTAATGGAAAAAAAAGAATATTTCAGAGTTTGTATTATTACCTCATTAATATTGTAAATGCGACCATTCTGAGTTGGATTTTTTTTTTGGGATCTTCAAAACTACGTAGTTCCCCTTTAAATGTGAGGATTTGCTGCTTGTCACCTTTTATGACAGTAACTGAAGAGTCAATCGAAGCGCGACACGAAGGCGACTGGACTTGTTTGAGTTTCTTGAGGACGTTTCACCTCTCGTCCAGGAGGCTTCTTCAGATATCAGAACTGCTTCATGACACTCAAGGTTGCTTTCGTATACTGCTTGGATATCCCACAACCTGGATGACTGAACATCTTCACCAACACATTTTTAGTGTCTTTGTGTTTTGGACTGTTAGTTGGACAAAAGAAGCAATTTGCTTTCAGAAATTATGATGAGAATTATTATTATTTTTTTTTTTTACATTTTATAGAGTCATACAGTCGATTGATTAGTCATGTAAATAATCAGAGGATGATTTGATCATAAAACTCATAATCACTTGCAGTTATGGCGTACACACAACCATTAAAGGATAAGTTCACCCAGTCATTATCTGCTCGCCCCTGCGTCGATGGAACTTAAGGTCACAATTCATAGTCCACAAAACATTCCCAGAGCTTCACAGCAAAACAGCGTGACAGCATTCTCCTAAACGACTGAAGCAGCTTTGGGCTTGTTTCAAACTCGGAAAAAACATCAGATAAAAGAACATAAAATGGCTCAGCTACAGCTTGTACAGCTTGATCCAGGTCTCCATAACATGAAAACATGTTATTTACGCACTTTTTTTGAAGCAGACATCTTCACGGTAGCTGCTGAGCTAATAGCATTAGTGTCTGACGTCAGTGCAGAGCTGGACTGCATAATAAAAAGATGTAAATTACATTTTATTAAATCAATATTGGCTCTTGGGAATTCCGGAAACTTGGATTAAGCCCAACGAGTCATACGGAGCAATTTTATGTAATTTCCTGGCTGTTTTCCATGTTTTGAAACAAGTCCCCATCCACAAGTTGTTAAGGAGCTCCAGAAATGATTTGTGGACCACGAAATGTCACCCAACTTTCCATCGGCATGGGGCGAGCACATAATATCTACGTTCTCATTTTTGGGTGGAACATATCCTTCGAGACAAAGCGTTACCTGAACAGAAAACAATGCGAGAGAGAGATGAGAGATCCTACACAAGTTTGGATTTATTTCATCACGGTCATCATAAACAATTTACTGCACTGACCTTTCATTAACATGTAGAGAGAGTGGATGCAACAGCGGCGCGTCGCCACCGACGACACACACACACATCTAAATATCAACAGCGGAACATATAGGAAAATAAAATGGACTGTACAAAAAAAGAAATTCATGGGTGATCATCCTAGAGCCGGACTCGACCGAAAAGGAAACACTGGTACACAACCGTTAATGTTATACCACTGTGCAAAAAAACATCAAGGGTTTGTTCTCAGCTGTGCAAAAAGAAAAAAAAAGAAAAAATAGCAGCATTAAAATTCAACTTCTCCAAGCGATGGATTCACAACACAAACACCACGATGACCACTGAAACATGGAGCATAATACTGAACACCGTATGCCCAAATCACTTCTTGTAGCTTATAGAAACTGCGATGATCTTCACATCCAGTATTTACAATCCTTTTTTTGTGAACCTGGCAACATTTACAAAAGCATTGAACCAGTTCGGCTCTTATTTGTTTGTTTGTTTGTTTGTTGTTGTGCTTGAACTACACCGCACGCAAGCAAAACGCCTTCAAAAAACAAAACAAAACAGGCAAATAACACAAAGAGCTGATTCAAAATGCGGGATATGTACATGTAAACCATATAGATTCAGGCCAGTATAGCGTTACATAGTTGGCACGTACGAGATTTTACATAAAAAAAGAAAAAATCTCTTTTTAAAACTTGTATACATTCCGTTCAGTCTCTTACTCGCGTCGACCTCTGCGTTGCACTGGGCGTCAATACGCAGCAGAGGGGCCCCCGGTACATCTCGCCGTGTGGCCGCCTGAGGGGCCCATTTAGTGCAGTTTATCAATACATTCAAGAAAAAAAAAGGGGGGACAGACCCTCCCTTTTCTTTACGTTTCTACATTTCTGCGCTTTATCCTCATTGTCGGCATGAACCATCTTCACACTTACAGTTGGCAGGCAATAACAGATTTTAAAAAACACAGAGGAGACAGTCACGCACAGCTTTTACACATTGAGAAGGGGGGGGGGGGGAACTACAGCTTTCTGCTGCCCAACACGCCTCCGGTATCTGTTGCATGTCTCGCAGCTTACAGCGCCCGTAAGCCGGCAGAGGATTAAAAACACAACAGAATACGCTCGTGCACCTTCTTGCTCTGACAAGGCTTTTTTACGGCCCCCGTGTTGCAGAAGGTGGTGTTTTTCTGGGCTGATTCCTGGTTTTTCCCTTCTTGAAGCCACTGTTTGAGGGGTAGGGGGGGGCTCTTGGTTGTGGTGAGGTGACTCAAAAAAAGGAAAAAAAAAAAATAGCAAGGGGGGAGCGGTGGTGTGGGAAGAAATGGCCGCACAGGTCAGCACCTCGGACAGCTCCTCCTCTCTCCACTCCTTTCACACAGAAATCTATTTCTGGTCCTCACTGCGACATCCTCTCACCTAAACCCAGCCAAGTAGGAGGATCATGGATGGTAGCACTAAAAGATGTTCAGTGAAATGTCCACCAGAGGAAGATTTTTTGTGTTTGTGTTTGTTCTTTGGCAGTCCTTCCCAAAAGAAAAAAAAAAAAGCTGAAAATAAATAGATGAGAAGTTCACTGACACTGTGTAGTTAGTGGGCTAAAAGTGTCACTCAGGAGCTGATGTGGACCATGTAGTCAGTCCCTGCGTCACTCAAGGGACGAGACAAAAGAGGACAATATACCATTGGCATGCATTTTTCTTTTTTTCTTTTTTTTCTTTTCTCATGAGCTCTCCTACACTGTTGCCTAAACACCTGGTTGTGTAACATCATCAGGAGCCAGATGTGGGGCCTGAGGTGCCTTCACCTGCCCAGCTCTTTACATTCAAAACCACCTTCTTTCTTTCTTTCTTTCTTTCTTTCTTTAATGTGATTTTGCCCAAAAAACACATTCGTCTTTTTTAAAAATTAAAAAAGGAGGAAAAAACACACCAGCGTCCCTCCCTCCTTCTTCCCTTTTTCCCATCCCCGGTCCTGTCTCAGCGGTCCAGGTTGGACTCGCTGCTGTCTCGCTGGTTTTTCAGGTCCTGGAAGACCTGCGTGAAAAAGTGCGGGTCCGCGTTCAGCTGCAGCATTTTGGCGCTCAGCCGGTCGATGATCCGGAGCGACGTCTCCCAGAACACGTCCTTGTTGGCGTCGATCATGAACGGCTTGAGCGGGTAGGAGATCTCGTTGCCCATGTAGGAGTAGGCGAGGTAGAGGCAAGTCTGAAAGGTGCCCTGCAGCTCGGCCGGGCTGTCGATGCTGTCCTCCACCGTGTCCTCGCACAGCAGGTACACGAACACCACGTTCGCCGGCGTGATGAAGCCCTGGTCCTGCCAGCCCTGGAGCAACAGAGTCCGGTCGATGTTGCGGAACCAGAGGATCACGTCCCCGCTGTTCAGCTCCTTCAGCTTGAAACACCTGCGGCACATGAAGTCCCCCAAGCAGCGCAGCAGCTCCCCGGTGGAAGCCTGGATGACTATCCGCCGAGGCGACACCAGAGACAGGCTGCTGGGCTGCTTCTTGACGGCGGAGAGCCTCCCGTTCCCGTTCTGGACCGCGGCCTCGTTGTTCTGCGTGGGCACCGTGGGCACCGGCACCGGGATCGGCACTTTGGGCTTCTTCTCCTCGGTTTGGTGCGTTTTCCGGATGTTCTCGCTGTTGAGCTGGGCCACCTGGTTGGTGGATGGAGGCGCCAGCAGGTTGGGGGTGACTTTCTTCGCGCTCTTCTTGGCCGAGCTGGCCACCAGCTTCTTCCAGGAGAGGGACACGAACATGGAGTGGCGCTTCAGGCTCTTGTCGTTCTTCGCGGCGTCCCCCGCCAGCTCGGCGTCCATGATCGACGCCTTCTTGGTGGCCGGTGATATGGACAGGACGGTTCCCATGGCTGCGGAGGAGAGAGCCGCGGTGCTGGTGGATGCTGCTGCTGCAACTTCAACGCAGTCTTCTGCGGGGTGAGAGGCGGCGGAGGAACAGTCACGACAGCGATTGGAACTCCATCTGCGGCCGGGATACAGGACGAAGGTTCGGGGGCTTTTTTTTTTTTTTTTTTTTTTTCCTCCGGACCTAACTTGTATTCCAACAGATGCTCCTCGATGCGACACGATCCTGTGGCTGCAGACCGAGACGAAGATTAGTCGCCCTGCGTATCGTCACAAGCGAACCAGCGAGCGCAGCCCCCCCTGAGTAACAGGCGAGCCGGCCAATCAGAGAGCCGATCGGTGATCCCAGTCAGTAGGGGTGTTGTTTTCATCCGCGGGTTGTCATTGATAACCTATTTACAGGTAAGACGCGCTATTCTGGCCCCTCTCCTCTTCCTCTTAACCACTAGTCCAGTTTGGAGGATTAGTGCCGTGTGTATATATACAGCAGACGACGGTCGCTGCCAGGATTCAGGAATAAAAAGGTTCATTCACTGACCTAGAGGTGTGAATAATGTGGTGTAGCTTTGTTTACCAGAGCCACTTAAAGGGGCTCTATCTAGTTTTGTCGAATAACTTTTAATCGGAAGACTGATTTTATCCATAAATAAACAAACTGTCTTTGTTTACACTGACGCTGACCTTAAAGGACAACACACTTGTTTATATGTGGCGGACCCTGCCACCTTTCTAGCTTCAAACAGTGTTCTGTCCTTATTTTCCTCTGAGAACAGCTTGTTTATTCAGTGATAGAACAAATAAATACTTCTGGGTTTGTATTATTACCTCCTAAAGTTGTGAATATTTAAAGTCTGAGTTGGAATTTCAAATATCTACTTATAGATGCATTAATGTGTCACTCTTGGTGGTTTAACTGATTTGTATCTATCATCTGCTGGGCAGCTATTGATTTACCTCGGGGATCAATCAACTTTTATTTTCAGCTAATATCAGATTTTCTGTCCTGATTAAATTTTGTGTTATTGAACTCAATCGTCTAAGTAGGCTAACTAAAGTAGTAAAATAAAAGTAGTGGAATAATAAAAGTACAATATTTACAACCTGAATTAAAGTGAAGTGGGGGTATAAAGTAGCATTAAATGGAAAATCTCAAGTAAAGTACAAGTACATCAAAATTGTTCTGCAGTTTTGTATACTTGAGTAAATATACTTAGTTACAATCTGTAAACGACTGTTCATTTTTCCAATTCAGAGTGCCTCACAGTTATATAAATGAAACCATATGAGAATTTTAGAGTAGAAATGTCTCTTTGGTGGAACAGTACCTGAGTAAATGTACTTAATTACTTTCCATCACTGGATATTAACTGATATTAACACTGTTATCGTCCTCATGTTAGTATCCTGAATGTGTTTCTTAAATGAATTAATGAACCTGTTGAGAAAAAGTTAAAGTATCCCAATATTAGAGTAGTGTAACTTACTTTTTTTGTTACTTTTGGATTACCTCAATACTTATATTTTAAAACTGTAATCCAGTTAATATTTCCCCCTTTTTTCTGAATGCATCTGTAATCTAATTACACATTATTTCTTTAATTTAGCTGGAATATAGTTAACTTTTAACGTAATCCTGTTACATGTATTCCTTTACTCCCCAAGCCTGCAGCGAAGTACAAACAGTGTTTCCATACAGCTCCATCAGAGAGTGACAATATTTGGGAATTTTATTCAGTATTCAGGTTTACCTGACAAACATGGCAGTTCCTGATCAAATTACTAGGTACACCACTGGTTGTGTTGCTCAAAATAAACAGGTTTTAAAGTTAAAAATATCCTTAACCAAACCATAAAACCTTCCTGTATGTCAAGGCAAGACAAGACAAGTTGAGACAGTACGAGACGAGACAAGACAAGTCAAGACAAGACGAGACAAGATACGACAAGTCAAGAGGAGACAAACCTCACTGTCCCAAAGGTGAAATTGCTTTGGTGTTAGTGCTTCATACAGCGACAATCAACTTACATGTAACTGACAAGATAATAGCCTTCAGTGTAGACAGAACATAATATGTTACATACACTAAACACTTAATTTATTTAGTGTATGTAACGTGTGTTTTTGTGAACACATGGAAAAATTGTGTGGTTTCAAAAAATGTATTTTAACATGTTTGATGTTACATAATACCTTCTTCCCGAGGAGTCTGTCCAACTATGTTCCCTGAAAGAAATGTTGGACAGAAATCTGTACATGTGTTTCTGCCAGCGCAGAGCGAACCCACCGTTAAAAAATCTGAACTATGCATAGTACGCTCTCTCATTTCTAAAAGAAGAAACATCACCTGCACTTGTTCGCTGGAAACGTGTTCACGTGTGGTTGATTCCTCAGGTTGTAACATCTGACATCTCTGGACCTTTATAATTTATGATGAATGAAAATGACGCAGCTTAAAACATCTTCAAAATGAGGTCTATCAAGCTACTTCATGCCTGATTTCCTGCACCTGAATATCCCTTTTGACCAGTCCTTGAAATAATATCATGATTAAAATATCAAGTGCTTCGATCAGTTTGCAGCCCAGTTGGAAGAACAAAGAAATGACAGTTTATTTTCTGAAAACCAAAGATGTCTTAATTTGTACATTTCTACAATAGATCTCATATTACATTCACATAATATCTTAATTAATTTTGACGGCGCTCAAGGTGATGCTGGTGTCGTGAAAGCTGGTGGAGAAGGCTGCTAAGCCAGCGACGGCAGTTCCAGACCGCGTTTCAACATCTGCAAGCGTGAAACCACTGGATATTTCTATAATATTATCTGAGGGACATGTTGAGACATTTCACGCTGTGTTTGTGGTATCAGAACCAAATCAGCTAAAACATCCTAGTGGATTTTTCTGCCTAAACCTAACGAGCAGTAAGAAGTGTTGTTTAAAACTGAACCTAAAGAAGCGTGACGTGTCAGCATGGTACTGTGGTGTACAGAAACGTACACTGACAACTTATTCTGGTGACTGGGAGTGAGTAGGTCACAGCTCTAATCCTACCTCTTCTGTAACGGTGCATGCAATTCTCAGGAAACTCCCTGAGTGATCCAATTACCCAGATTGGAACTGGCAACTATAACCACTAACTTACATGATGACGCCTGTCTGGATTGGAAACAGATACAAGTAAGGGATAATGCCCGACGAGGTGTTCATTAACAGAAATGAATCAGATGACGCGGAGGCGTGAACCGTCCGACGCGAAGCTTCCGCTAAGTCCGATTCATTTCTGTTAATGGACACCTCGAAGGGCATTATCCAGCTTATACCATGGTCACTTGCCAAAGAAAAGAAATTCGGACCATTAATTTACATTTTCATGCGTTTTACAATCAAAATATAAAGTTTTTCACAAGCCATAACTTCGTTTCCCTGGTAACGCCTGAGGGTTTGACTAATACCTGGAACAATCATTACTCTCCTGTAAGATTCTTATGCAACGGAAACGTTGGTCATTCCTCCAGTAAATAGGATGGACCTTAGATACGACTTGGCAACGGGAGATATTCTAGTCCGCTCAGCGATGAGCCAGAAAGCTAACGCTATGCTAGCAAGATTCAAAGTCAATAACATTGCATACGGTTGACAAACAGTAAATGTAATTTGACAGTATGCTAGCTAACATGATTAGCTAGCTAACCAGTCATGTCATTGTCCCCAAATCGATAGCAAGATTTCCACGAACAAATGACCGGCCGTGTGCAACGTTACTGTGGCCGCAGCCTGAAGCAGAGAGCTGAACAGCGAACGGGATGTGAGATTATTTGCATATCAGTAAATTTAGAGGGGAAGTGAACTTTCTGCAGCTTGTGTGTTACAGTCGCCACCCTGTGGTGTTCAGAGGATAAGACACTGAAGGACTGACAGACTGCACTCAGTGCTGGAAATAAAATATTCAGATTTGATAAGCCAGCTAGCGCATTGATTTACAGCGGTGAACAGTCAATTTGACTGGAACTACTTAGTAGGTGTCCATATATCACTTTTTAACCTACACCCTCCAGCCAATCAGAATCGAGTATTCACCCAGACCATGGTATAAATAGCATTAGTAGTCTGTGGGGTCTTTGGAAAAGGCTTCGTCAATCAGATGAATTGCATAAAATTATGCAGGGAGTTGTATTGAACCTGTTCTTCACGTCGTTCTTCTTAATTTTTCCATATTGCTATTTATTCTTGTACAGGATGTCATTACATAAGAAAGACATATAGTTTTCTTCTTCTTGTTCTTCTTCTACTTCTTGTTCTTCTTCTTCTTCTTCTTGTTCTTCTTTTTTTAACCGTGTCTCTTTTTTTTTTGCCAGTCCCAGGAGTATTTATGGAGTGTGAGGGAATTTCCTGGCATCTTCCCCTTTTGTTCTTGATCTCCTGTCAGTTTGGATCGTGGATCGCGAGGAGCTGTGATGCCAGAGAGATTCAGCGCCGTTAATCACAGAGTAAATGTGTCGAGTTTGGAACGATACCTGAACATGTGGAATTCAATTATCCAGCAGCTAATCGACGCAGTCTTGAATCATCCGGTGAACTCTCGAAAGCTTTTTCTCTCTTTTTCCTATACTATTTAACAAGTCAAACAATTTGCATATTCCTTCACTGTTCCTCCGCCCACTGTCGTCGTCGTCACATCATCATCATCGTTATCACAACAGACGCCCTCAGCATGATCTAATTCTCATCAACACCACCTCAACGATGATCAAACTCAACACAGGCCTGACAGATCAACACGAGCCGCCTCACACACCTTTTAAAACTTGACCTGAGGGTTTGCAACTTTGAGGAAGCAGGAAGGTAATCTGAACCAAACTTTGCGAAATCGAGATGAAAGACAATAATGTTCCCCAAAACTGCAAAGTGCTTCCCATCTCACTCAAACTCT
This sequence comes from Sparus aurata, assembly GCF_900880675.1. Lineage (NCBI taxonomy): Eukaryota > Metazoa > Chordata > Actinopteri > Spariformes > Sparidae > Sparus > Sparus aurata. The sequence goes on along the minus strand of NC_044195.1, from coordinate 27,014,290 downwards.
TTTGATCATGGCAACCTTTTGATCCGGCACATCATAAATCAGACGCTGATCAAAAGAAACTCTTTCATCACAAACCAAACAAAATGCAAAACAGGATGTGGCGGAGGAATAATCGCAATGTATTAGACGTGGAGCGTCAGGCTTTTCTAGCTCTGTTAAACAGTAATTAGAAATCAAAGACACAAATCTGTTGCTTCCTGTGACCGGGGGGGGGGGGGGGTTATTCATTTATTATTATTATTTTTTTAAGCAGTCTTTATTTTTGGACTCACATTTCATTATATGTCATATAATTTAACAAAGTGGTAGTTTAGTTATCAAGTGCTCCACAACTATATGCCTCTTAATGTATTTAAAAAACCTGCATTTGAGTATTAAATTAATGCCATTCAGGTACGAAGAAGGTGAAGGCGGTGGAGACCAAAGATTGAGCTAAAAGAAGAATAACTATTGCGGTTGGATTGTTCCATTGATTCACTCTCTGCTAGATTTGTACACAGGCAATTGTTTACTGAGACACAACTTTTAAAGAAAGTATAGCTGCTAAATGCTTCACTATCTTCACAAGCCATTTGCTATCTTCATTGTTAGCATCTTGTTTGGACAAAAAGATAAATCAAGCTAAATCACGACCCATGATCATTTGCTGGTTGATAAAGATATAACATGCATTGCATGTGTGAGGCCAAATAACTAGAATTCAGTTCAGTGTTACTGAAAATCCAGCTTTTTGGGATAATTAGCATCACTGTATAAGAAAATCCCTGAGTATCCCTCACAGCTCAATGTTGTTAAAAATCAGCATAGTTCGCAGTTGAGTTAGGTTTGAGTTTCTGTCAGCTCACCGTAAAGAAAGCTTCAAAAATCTTTTGGGGCGCCAGTGGGCTTTAAAACAGTATCAGCTTTGTGTCATAGAATGTAATAGTCCAACAAGTACAGGGACAAGGTTTAAGGTATGAAAAAGTTTGATCATAACTGCAAGCGTGGGGGGAAAATTCTCAGACGAGAACTTCAAAAGTGATATAAATCAAATGTCAGACATCCACATCAGTGAGGTCATTATATAGGAACTTCAAGAGGCTGAAGGAGGAGGACAGAAACATTTGTGTTTAACATGTGCGGGGGAGGACACATTGGGAAGGACGGAGACCACGGTGGAATCAAATACACAAATACTGATTGATAGATATCACTTTATTTACCCCACTGGGAACGTGTGATGTTCAGGCGGCCGTGTCACAAACGAAGGTCTGTCAGAGAAATAGGCAAGAAATGAAATACTGTATGTAAATGCAAGATGGATAAATAAGTTTGGCTGCATAAACACTGTCTGTCATAGTACAGGAGACAAAAGATGGATACAGCAAAAATACAAACGCACACCGAGGCGGAGCTGTTTTTCTGCTCCGGACGTTCGCTATGATTATTCATTCCGGGATGAAGGGAACATCTGATGTGTAAATTAACCAGACAGAACATCCGGAACATCCAGTGCTGTCAACACAGCTGAAAACTATGAATTTAGTCATAACTGTGCTTCACATTTGATCACTCAGTGCATAAAACTCCGAGTAAAACTAGCTGCTTATTTTTAAATGTGCAATTCATCAAACCAACGCCTCCCTCTCCTCGTCGTCCATAACATGCTACACCCTATGCATACTTTCCCAACCCACATTATGTATATCTAATGGGTCTATGCTGAAATGATTTATGCATATTGCATAACATTCGTATCAAGCTCAGCATCTCTTGCCTCGGTTATCAAAGTCTACTGCTGACTGAGCTGTGAGGGGAAAAGAGCGAGACGTCATGAAAAATTTCCGCTGATGTTTGCATATTCTGTATCATCTGTAAGGTACTTAGGAGGGGAGACCATTCAGAAGCTCTCTCTCTCTCTCTCTCTCTCTCTCTCTCTCTCTCTCTCTCTCTCTCTCCATCTCCTGTGGTAAGTTTGCCTCCTGGTGGTTCTATAATGCACCTGCAGCATTTTAAGTCATTCAACTGTCTGCTGCATTGTCCTTATTCCATTGTTAGTATGTTAAAAAACCAGATCTGATAATACCAGTCATCCTCTTCTCTCAGTCTCAATGAATGTGAACACATCTCAGCCTTTGATTTAGTTTTTTTATTTTAGAGAAACATGAAACCTCAGCAAACTAAAACATAGTGATGCAACATTGTATTATTGTGCGACGTCACTGGCAATAAAAGTATACGCAAAAAATATAACTATATTCCAGGGAATGCCGGGTACTTGGATAACAATCAAGAATGAAACTGAAATATGCTTCTGCAACTTCTCAAGTCCCCAGTGAAATAAAGTGGAAATAAAACTGAAGGTCTATATATGGGTCTGGGTTTCAAGGCGTTCAGTTAAGGTAACCACAAGCAAAACAAACAAAAGAAAACCTGTGGGCGCAAAGGCTATTTTAAGCAACATTCTTACACAAATAAGCCTGGTGCTGATGCAGGTAGCCCAGTTGAAGGGTGCTTGTTGCTGGTGTCTCAACTGGGTTGTTGAAAGTACACACACACACACACACACACACACAGTTTCCCTCAACTAAGAATGGGGCTAAATGTGTGTCAAGGACAGAATCAGAAAGGGAACAAGTCTGCCCTGGGCGCCTAACCCTTCACATAAAGGGCGTCGTCACAGCCTGATTGGTTAGGAGAGGAATGCCCTGAGCTGCTTTCATTCATTAATTAGGAGCCACACCCCACAGCCTGCCCACAGGTGATCAGAATGAACTGCAAACAGTCCAGAGGGATTTTTAAACCGGGCTTCAACACATTGTTAGAACCTTGTCACAGCAAATTAAAACATGCTGTGGCTCCAATTTGACTTTTAACCCTTACATAATAATGTCAACTAAAGTAAGTGGACTGAATTTCTGCTGCTTTTTTACATTTATTTTTATATATATATGTATATTATTCATTAATTTAACTGTTTTTAATTGATGCTCTCTATTTTTGCTATCCCTGTGCTGCTGTGATATTGCACATGCCAGTGTGGCACCAATAAAAGTCTTGATTTTCCCTCAAAATTAAAACCTAACATTAAAAAACACTTTGTGATTTTGTAATTCATTTGTGAAAGGCTTAAATACTTTCTAAAACCCTCTTCAAAAACGTTCGGTTTCATTCACGTCGTCTGTCATGTTGTCAAGTCGTTAAAACCTTGTGATTATTGGTTCAAAAGATGTAATTAGACGCAGTTTATTTGGGGTTCTTACTTTAGCATTGCCAGTTTGTTAGGTGTTGACATTTGTATTCAGTTATTTAAAGCTCCCCAAGCAGAGTTAGAACAATGCAGAAATCCCAGAACAAAATAAACACCACATCGGTAACCAGGATAACAACATTTGGATGGTACTTTGAAGTTTTCAGAGGTGGTTTCTGAAAGTGTGATTTCAAACAATTTATTTCAAACACGTTGAATACTTGCAGCCAGATAGCTCCTGTAAATTACACTGTTTCAGAATCAGTTTTGCGTTTGGTTTAAGCAGAGCAGCACTGCATCTTGTCCAACAGCCAACCATTCCAGAACAAACACTCCCAATCTGTGTTTTCTGTGGTGGTAACAAGTAGCAGGTTGTCCACTGGAGGGCAGCCACGTCCAGCCGACTGCAGGACAGCCTGGACTGTGAGTGGAAATATTTGTCATGAAGGGCCCGCTGGTGACGCCTGCTGTCAGCGAGCGTCTTCGCCACCTCATCCTAACATTTAATTAGTTCTACTGAAACGGTGGGATGACATATCAGGCTGAATGACTGATAGAGAGGAGGAGTGACGACTCCTGAGACCTTCTCCCTAATATTAGCCTTAGTGACAGAATGCTCCCGTCAGCTAACTCGCCGTCTGCCAAGCAGGACAGCAGGAGTGAGGAAGGAGAGGAGGGAGGAAACAGCTCACAACACTGACAGGAAAAGATGCTTTAAATCCTCTGTGATTCATTGAGTTTGTGAAATACAACAAGAGCAGACACGTGGGAAACATCTAGAAGGCAGAAAAGTGTTGGGAACATTTAGAGACAAAATGATTCACTATTTATTCATTTACACATTCAGAATGATGAAGACATTAACAGTATTTTAAGAGAAAAACTAATGAATAATCGTCATGTTTAATGTTTAAAATTCACTGACAAGGAGATAAAGCTTGCACAAAGTGTTAGTTTGTCTACCTCCAGTAAATGACATGGCCAAGATAAAAGAAGCAAAAGTGCAGCATCAGTAATAAGAAAAAAAATAAGATTAAACACATTAAACTAATAAATATCAACTCCGAAGTGCAAAAAACCCCCAAAACAACAATTAAAACACTTTTTTTCTGCATATAAGCAATGCATACACATTCAGAAAAATACATGACAAACTAGAATGGCAGTCAGTAGAGCGCATACCTCTGCCAAGGCCAACAGTCCCCTTTTATCCACATCAGATTGTACTCACTCATAGATACCAGACATCTAAATACAACAGATTTTTTTAAAATCAAGATCCATGCATGCATTATGCCCTGAAACATGGCTGAAATCAATGTTAGTTCTGAGAGTCTTTAAGTCACAACTGACAATCTTTGAGCTCAGCAAATCAAACAGGGATAAAGAAACTGACCTGAGTTGTAAACATTCTGGTAACACTTAAAACCGTCAATAATGAATGGTACATTTTCGGTTGATTAGACCTTAAGTAATAGTTATTTCACCAGCTGATGTTATAAACCTGCAATTAAAATGGTTGTGAACCATTTTATAGTTTGTTAATAGCTTTATATTCACCCATTAATAATAATGATGCCTATTACCCATTTTTCTTCTGACTGCTGCCTTTTCTTGACTGTTTGAAAGCATTCAGAAGGGAATCTGCCTCTGTGAGTGTGTGTGTGTGTGTGTGTGTGTGTGTGTGTGTGTGTGTGTGTGTGTGGATCAAACAGTAGTAGAGGGATTGGGTGTCTTGTCTTATCGCAGACGTGTCTGTCAAAGCCGGTGGGAGGGATTAGCACAGCCGACATAGGCAGGTGGAGACAAAATACAATCTAGAGAGAGAGGCAGGTGGGAGCATACAAACACACACACACACACACACACACACACACACACACACACTCGTACAAGCAAACAGTTGGGTCACTGTGAATGTCACAGGGCTGCCTCTCCTCCTTTCGTCTGCAGCTGCATGGCCATGGAGCTGCTGATAATGGTGCGCACACACACACACACACTTTTCGCAGATATTCACATATTTTCCCATCCATGACAAAGCAGGATTGTTAACACCACTGAATGGGGGCAGTTCAAGTCGTCTGCACAGCTGTGTACACGAACACACACTTATAATCAAGAGGGCTACAGTTGTTTCCCTCCTGTGATGCTGAGTTTTATGTTCCAGATTCCTCAAATCATCTCCATGCCGTCAAAATAATCTATTATTTCTATATTTTTGGGAGTAACGTGATACTTACACACATACACTGACCTGGATGTCAATGAACATGGATGATGTCATCGCCTCTCATACACACACACACTCTAATCACACATAACGTACCCATTCTACATAATCTCGACTCCTGGACTCTCATCAGATCATCAAATATCATCGCTGATCACAGTAAATATTATCATAAGTGTTTGTTGTTTATATGTCTGCACATCATGTCAGCATTTATGTCTAATTTCTCTTATTGCCATTTTTTGACGTTGTTTCCTTGTTATCACTCCTTTTTGATGACAGCCTTCCGGCAACAACACAGAATTTTTAACAGAGCCCCTTTAAGTCAGACCTAAAACCCCCTTCTGTCAGGAGGTGGTTGTCATATTCTGCAGCAGCGCATGGTTGATGTCGCTGTGAGAGAATGCAAGCATGATGTGAAGACGCTCTACTTTGAAAACCCTTTCACTGTCTGTGCCAACAATGCAACCCAGAACACCCTGACAGGCTGACGAAAGAAGAAACAGAAGCATTGTCGAGCGGGTCCGACCACACCGGATGTTCGGGCTTGTGTTTTTTAATGATATCACACAGCTGGATTTATTAATAATTTGTCAATTATAAACAATTATGGGGACCGGCTTTGAAGTGGGGAGCTGTCAAAGCTAACGCAGCCACCCTGTTCAGACACATGTAACATGTGATGACACAAAAGCGGCATCTGGCGCTGAACAACACCACCTGCTGCTTCCTATTGAATTATGCAACAAAAGACAAAAAACAGCGATATCAAAACAGGACTTCAACACTGAACCAATTCAATCACACACAGCCAGGTGATCAAAGGCTATGATCTCGCTTTCACTCTCTCTCTCTCTCTCTCTCTCTCTCTGACACACACACACACACACACACACACACACACACACACACACACACACACACACAGAGTTACGGGTGGATGTTGGTCCTTCCTCTCACTTAAAACCAGCCTGCAGCTCCGTCCTGTGCTGTTGTGGCTCACTGCTATAATTAGAACAAGGGGCGATAAGCATTCAAATGCTTTGATGCTCTTATCTGGAGCAGCCAAGAGGCGGATGGGGACACACACGTGCTTCATCTCTCACTCAGGCACAGACACACGCACACACTCCTGGGGTATGAAAGAAAACTTGGCCTTCATTTTTTTTTTTTTTTATCACTGCTTAACGATGAAGAAGGAACATATTCACACATGAAATTAAACAAAAACGCTCATCTGGAAAATGATATTTACTATGAAGTGTCCAGCTAATGTAATTAAAGACTGAATCACAATGTTTGTTTGCAATAAGAAATTAATACAAATATTTTGTATTAATATTTCTTTATGACCTTAATTTCAATAGAAAGTCCCAACTCTGGTGACTTAGTCTGTCTACTTAGTTATTCTGAGGTTTTGTGACTTTAAAACAAAAAAGTCAACTTAAAAAATGAACATTGCAGAAGATTTGAACTAGGGCCTGCTGGTTGGCACGCTGAAATGTTAAGATCTAGAGACGACCTTTTCTTGGCTGTACACTATAGAGGCCCATTTCCCTCAGTTATGGTCAGTGTTTTCTGATCAGGCCGGTCTCCAACAAATAATGTCGTGTCCTGACTGCTTTAACAAGATGCACCTGTGAGAACTGCGCCATGAGGGTCGTGTTCCAACATATCGAACTCTGATGGATCCATCTTGACAAACCAATGTTGCGGCCAAACATTGTGCAAACCCACAGAACTTCAGGCATGATTCATACTTTCCTGAAAATGCGAAACTCTCGAGTTGAATTGTTGGGAAATTTATTGAACACATTGTAGTTTGAAGATGCTTTAATAAAAGGTGAGATTTGATGTAAAAAAAAAAAAAAATCACTGTGCACTGGAGTTCATCAAGTTCAGATGTTGTGATATAGATGATGTGACACTACCCTTCATACCCACCAGGCTGCGCCCTTGTCTGGCTGTAAATCAGCCTTGTGTGTGTGAATTGATGTGTGTGTGTGTGTGTGTGTGTGTGTGTGTGTGTGTGTGTGTGTGTGTGTCTCTGCTTGTCATCGACCGCTGCCTTTGATGGCATGCTGTTTAGTCTTACCAACCCCTCTTTGTTCTTCCAAAATAAACCTCCTCGCCCCCTCTCATCCTTCTCCTCCGTGTCTGGAAGACCATGACACAAGAACTACGTGACAACATCAAGACACGCGGTGACATCTTTGTATCGTCTTCACAGAAAGATTGTTTTTAATCAAAGCAATTAGTCTATAATCAGGAACTTACAGAAATCTTTTTTGAATTGCTTTTCTGGCAGGGAGAGCCACGGTCGTTGTCAGAAATCTTTAAAATAAATGTGTTTCTCCTGCAGAGATGGACACGGCACATCCTATCTTGATGGCTGGTCGTGAGTCACCTTCCAAGCTTTAAGGTAAATCAGATCCAAAATAAGATACGGCCATTTTCAGCCCACACCCTAACTTCCCCTTTGCTGAACGGTCCAGTATGGATGTTTAAGGTTCACACGCAGGTTCAAATCCAATCTGTTTCACAGTCGGGGAGGACCGGAGTGCTGTTTACACAGTAGGGAGATTCCTGCTCCGTGGGACCAGAGTGTTGAGGCTTTGATGCTCAATAGGAGCTACTGAACGAGAGCAGGAGGAGGACAGAAAGAGAGAGCTGGCTCGGACAGAGACAGAGATTGAAGTGATGATGACCTTCTTAGAGTAACCCCTGATTGCTCCTCTTGGACGGTTCACAAAATATGGGTAACAGATGTTTTATGTTTTTGTCTGTGGGCTTATCATGGCCACGGGGCAGAGGCAGTGTGATCTGGCCCGGTTTCTCTGAATGCATGTTTAAAATATAACAGATAGAAACTGTAGATCCTACTTACTCAACGCTATATGTAAGATTTTTAATTTCAAACTTACAAAAAAATGAACTCAAATGGTTGTCAGGTTTGAGACTATGCCAAACATCTGTGTGTTGTGTTGCAGAGATATCTACACCACTCTACCTAGCACCAGCCTGCCATGCTTGGTAATACAACTTTATGCCTCAAGAGGGGATAGTGAGACACTGTAGCATCCGGAAAGCCCTCAGCCCAACATGAGAGGATAAAGAGGTTGTTTTCTAACTTCTTATCAGTCATGTGGAAGGTTCTGCTCCCACGGGGGTTACAGTGTTTAAGGCTGGCAGTCAACAAATGGAAGCAAATGCAACGTTGAAATTAAAAGAAGCGATAGAAATAGAAGAAACACAAAAGTAAATATTGGCGTTGGAAACAAAAGGATAAAGGTTTACGCTGAACTTGCTGCATTTCTTTTAAAGCGATAGTTTATAAAGACAGAGGGGAGGTACTGTGCATTTCTTTGTTTCTTGCGATAGGTGTCGACACGCCGACTTTCATCCATGTGCTACAGTAACAAAAACTATGAAAAATGTTTGAAATCGACATTTTTTCCTACGATGAGAAATGAAAGAAATTGAAAAAAGGTTGCTTTCTTCATACAAACGTGACCAGACAGCAGGTGCAGTTCTAGGGGGGGCCAACAGGGGCCAGTGCCCCCGTAACTCTGAGTCCGGACCCCCCTGTGGCCCCCCTGACAGGGACTCTGCATCAATAATACAATGACAGATTTCTTGCAATGATTTTGTACTGAAGGGAAAGGCGGAAATAAAGTGTCTCAGCAATTTACTACCCAAACAAAAATGTTGAAATTGTAGACACTGTTTTGTCTGAATGAGGGATTTGGCTTTTTCCGGGTTGTATGTGCCCCCTAACAAAAAAGCCGGCCCCAACCTGGCCCCCCTATTAAAACTGGTCTAGAACCGCCACTGCCAGACAGAACTAGAATGTTAGCAGAAGGGCATTGTACCTAAAAAAACAAAACAAAAAAACCCCTGCATTTAAAGTATGTAATTTGTCACCTTGATTACATTTTCCAATACCTGTATTAACCTAATTAAATGAGTTTAAAAACAGAAAACATTTTTACTCAAAGTTGACGGTAGTGTTATGACTTTTCATTAACTGAAACTGGACTGGAGCACTAAGAGTTGTCTCCACTAAATCACAAGGGAAAAAGATGACTAAATTGTGATTTAATCTAATAAAATTTTTAGTTTAAAGACTAAGACTGAGTCTACAATAGCTGCCAACATTGGGTGGCTAATTTTTTTACAAATAGCACCTTTGAGTACATCTCATTGACTTGGTTTTTCATTGTTTGTCAAACAATCATTCAACTCATCATTAAAGGCTCACCACACAAAGAAACATGTCTGCAAAGTTGCAGGTGCGAGTCCAACTTACAACTGAAACCATCAGCCCTTTGGTTTCCAAGCTGTCAAATTAAATACAGAGACAATAATCTTACAATAATATCCATTCTAACTGCAACAAAACACAACTGCCCCGCGAGCTTCAACGCAAACAGACCCTTTTCAGCCCCCCTGTTGCCTCTGGCTGTTGTATTTTCTCTGAGCCAGAGATCAGGGAGAGCTCCACAGTTCTGCGGCTGCTGGCCAGCTGGCTGATACATTTCTATCAACTGGTGGCTATCTAACTTCCCCTCCCTCCCACATCCTCCTCCACCCCTCTTTTTTTTTCCTCTCCATCCCACTATCAAATCAACACAAAAACACATGGAGAGACACACATTCACACACAGTGTGTGAACTGTACAGGAAAAAACTCAGAGCCGAGGGAGTGCGGTCACTTTAGAAGTATCATCCTCGGCAGCCTCCTCTGAAACACTTATTCCTGTGTGTGGGCTGTCGGGATGGAGAATAACTAAATGGTTGGTTGTCAGTAGAAAAAGGATGCGCGGGTGAATATAAATTATGTTTATTGAATATAAATCCTGTGTTATTTCTAGAGATTACATTTGTTTTGATTAGAGAGAGAAGAATTGCAGATGAACTCAATGAACTGACAATCTGTGAGAACAACTCTCGGGAGACAAAGAGATAACACGAGGTAAAATATGGGTCAAGGGCCAAATTTGTCTCTGGAGGGCCCTGAGCTCCATGATCCATGGACGGTGAAGACCTCAGGACAGATGCAGAATCAAAGCTCAATCTTGAGGGACTACATTTCCCAGGTGCCCAGGTAGCGCTTGCGATGTCCCAGGCGAGCTGAAGGGAAATGGTAGGGGAAAAGGACAACTGTGCTGCTCATCTTCTCCTGGTGTCAGTGTGACCAACGACAGAAATAAGCACTGTAGACGGATTTGTATAATATAAAATCTCACTTCACTTCAATAAATGCAAAATGTAGTGCTACTACTCTTAAAACTACACAGAAAATGCGCAGAAAAAGAACATGGTTTTTACTGAAAGATACCAAAAAAAGAGCAAAACTCGAAGAAAATCCAGATTTTTGCACATTCTCTGATGACTAAGAAATCAAGGAACGACTCATCAATTTAAGAGGTTAGATGACTAAGATGGGAAAGTATGAATGAACTAAGATAAAATTAGATGTCAACTGTGGCAGGAATGATTATTTGAGCGTATATCTTTTTTTCAACAAATTATAATGTCAATGGCCACTGTGCCACTTCATTTACTATCATATTTATGTTAAATGGTTTATACTGATTCACTACTAAATACTGACTGAAGTGTTATTTGACCGCTGTGGCAGATCAAGATGGAGATACGTTTAACTACTTTAAATATAGTGTAGTTGAATCCACAAATTTGTATTCTTTTGTAAAACTTTTTCTTTTACTTTTCTCTAGTCCTTGCAGTTTTTAGTGAAATGTTGGATGATTTTTATGGTTCGGTCCTCAAAGGATTACTTAAACGAAAGCAAGTAATTGATTTGTAGATCTGAAATTATACTAGTAAATATAGCTGCCAAATAAATGTAGTGGAGTAAAATCAGAATCAGAATCAGAATCAGAAATACTTTAATAATCCCAGGGGGAAATTATAAAAAAAAAAAAGTAAAAAGCTATTTGGAAATTGTAAGCCACATGTGGAAAAAAACAATGCATTAATTCACATGTTGACACTTCAGTTTACAGGTGAAAATAAACAACCACACGTGAACATGGGTAAAAAGTGGGCCATGATTTGTTTACACATGTGTACATTTTCCTCCACATGTGGATAAAAACCTAGTGAAAACATTGAGTTCCCACATGTACATATTTAATTTAGAACATAGAAATTTTCATTCACATGTGAAAAAGCCGGTCACTTGTGACACTGTCCAGTTCACATGTGATATAGTTTTGGGGGAATTCATATGTTCAAAAAAATCCAGTGACCGGTGAAAATGTCAAATTCAGTCACTTGCAACATTATTTTCTTGTAACATTTTAACACTTTATTCACCTTTGAAAATATCCAATCGCATGTGACAAGGAAAATTTCACATGTCATTAGATAAAAAAGAAAGCACCTCATATTTAACTGCCCGTACGAGTCACTGAGTTATCACTAAGCTTTGTGTTGTGATGGTCATTCTTTGGTAAAAAGTTTGTCTCTGCTTTCTTTCCGATTATACCCAACAGCAGAGGGCAGCATTGCCTCCCACATTCCCCTCTCTCACTGTCTTTGTGTTTGTCTCTTTCCCCCCTCACTCTGTTGGAACACATGACATCAACCCCTACATTCTCCCATGTGAATTACCAGCGTCCTCACCCAGGGGTAAGGAGTCATCCAAGGAAAACAAACCAAAGCAACCGAAGGGCTCTATTACTGGAATGTGGGTTTGTTACACCCACAGTGATCTACCATGTCTTCAACAGGTGCTGAAAATATGTGCAGGACAGTTTTCATTAGTTTGATTGTACTCGTAAAGTTTTAAGACTAGCTTCGGGGTCTTTCTCTTAATTGGCTGTCACCACAAATATAATGATGGGAATGGAAAGGTGAACACTTGAATAGAGACATTTAAACTAGAATCTCATGTCTTAAAGCTCCTGTGCGGTCAAGTATTTCCTTTTGCCTGGCAGCAAACGCTCTGCAGGTGACCCTGACCTCCGATCCCTCCTGAGCAGCGGCGGCGCAAACATAGAAGCCCTCGGATCTATCATCAGTTTCAGCTTTAAAACGTGCTTGTATCAGATATCAAAGATGTCACAAATTACATCAGGTTAAAGCTACTTTAAACAAACTGCAGCCGAAAATAATTTTCGCCAATTATATTTGATTAGTCTCTTTTTTTGTAGTCGCATCGCATATCACACAGTAGGCAGCAAACACCGCCTAGCTTAGCAGACAGATCACACGGCTACTGCTAATGTGGATCCTGTTATTGCAAGGGCACCCAGAGGAGCGTTTCAGCCCCACACTGGGCCTCCCTCGCTGGGGCTGCTATCGTCCCACATCAGCCCCGGGCTCCTTGATGTGGTTTGGGAGGACATGACGGGGCCGAGCGGGGCCCAAAGTGATCAGTCGCGCAGTAACATCTGAAACCCATTTCCCCACAATTAAAGAGAGAGAGAAACTATCAGGACCAAACATCGCCCGTTTCCACGGCATCGAGTCAAACATTTGCATGTGTGTGCATATGTGTGTGTGTGTGTGAGCTGTACCTCCCCGCCACAATCACTCACAGACACACACACACACACACACACACACTTCTTTCCCACCCTAAACAGTGACAGAGCATTTCCAAATGTGTTTACTTACAACGAAAACCACTTGCCACCAAAAAATGGGAGATATTAAGCCTGAAGCAGATGTAGACAAATAAACAAGGAGACTATGAAGCAGAGAAAAAAAGACAACATGGTGTCAGAGGGTGCGAGCAGATGGTGTCGGGCTATTTTCTTTTCTTTTTCACCTGTGCCGCAAAAAGGGTTGGCACAACAGAGCGAAAAACATTAGACCTAGCCCGGGATATGCCAGTAAAATGGTGCCCCGTCTGAGATTCCTCTCCACCATGTGTGTGTGTGCGTGTCTGTGTGTACATTAGCAGGCTACGCGTGTTGAGTTGCTCCGTCTGGATGCTCGTCGGACATCAAACACAATAAAGCAGCGAGCGGAGTGGAGCTGATTGCTATCTCCAAATGTAATCAAACCAATTCAACCCACTAAAACACAGGCACATACTCGCTCTCGCTCTCTGCACACACACACGCACACACACACACACACACACACACACACACACACACACACACATGTCCACACATCCCTCTCCAAGCCCAGAGTAAAGGCCTTCGCTCTTCCAGCGCCTACTCTCTGGTTCATGATCATTGGTCATGATGTGCTCGCCATGTCCTTGGCCCAGGATGTACGGCACAGTCGCCCGAGTGCTGCTCTTTACTGTGGTATAAGTGGTCGGCCATTTTACAAACATCCTCCGAGCGAACCTGTCAGTGAAGTTCCTATCCACCCGAGCCAAGAGCAGCAGCTTCCCATGACCCTCAGCTTTCATGGGCTGGGTTGACCTACGGTGAACCCGGAGTTGACCTTTTGGAGCAACTCAAGGTTTTTTGATCAGTTTGTCTGTTATGAATGAGGCATGAATATGATAATATCAGACCATGTAAAAGGCTACTTATCATGCTCTTTGAGGTTTTTGGGCTAAGTTGCCCTGCGTTCTCTGATCGTCTCTGGCTCAGCGGCGCTCCATAATGACCTTGGATCGCTCTTGTGAGTGCGTGTGTGGGTAAGAGAGCTGTATAGACAGAAGCAGAAAGAGGTTGATGTGCGAGAGGGAGATGAGCTTCGCGATAACTTCAACTACTTGAATACTGAAATGTGGTTGATATCTGACACCAAGAAGGGATTTAATGTCTCTTTCTGGTTGCGGAAAAACTGCCAAAGATCATTCTTGGTTCAAGGACCTTGGTTGTTATTGGTTTGGTTGAGAGTTTCAGGGTTGTCCTTTATGAAAAATATCTGTGAGAACATCAGACCTGCTCAAATCTCCTTTAGCTCCCCAATCAAGTTTGAACTAGCAAGTATGACTGACCTCGCTGTGTGCTGTGTGTGTGTGTGTGTCTGTGCATGCATGTTCTTGGACCAGTAATATTTTGTTGGCTCTAACGACAGGAGTACACTTTTTTAGATCTGTTAAAGCACACACAGCAGGAACTGAATCCGTGACATGTGGGAGGTTAAGAGGACGGAAAGACGTGCAGACCGAGGAGAAAGTAAAGACGGGAGACACCGAGGTAGAGCCAGAGGGAGACGGAGACAAACCGGAGACGAAGCAGCAGAGACAAATTAGAAAGCGCAGGCTGAGAGACAAAAGTCAAATGTGACGGAGCCAAATCACCATGTTTGATTCCTTGCTAAGAAAAGCATGTTCCAAGTATCCAGGAGTGAGCGGTACTTTCACTGGCCCTCTCTGAAAACATCATCACAGGGAGAGGCTTTCCTCAACCCTTCACCTTTTGTAACTTGGCAACCGCCAGCTATCATCTCCCATTTGCCCATTTGTGGCTGCGGAATATCAAAGCTCTGAAAGCAGAATCTTTTATGGGTTTGGATTATGAGGTTTGTTTGAGCTGCTCAATGTATGCAGGTTGGATGTTTTGGGGGGGTAATTAAGATATTCTATAACCAGGAATACTGCATAATGTCGGTGACACACCCACACATGTATGCGCTCGTGGTAAACATATGAATACCTGCTTTTTCATAAAGTCTGAGCATAATCCCATAATATTGAGTTGTGTCCAAAAATAGATAGTTGGGCAGTTTCTACCTTGGTTGGAATAAAGTGGCATTTTGGGAAATACACTTAACGATTCCCCTTTTTGCTGAGATGAGAAGTTTGATACCACAGGAAGCTACAGATAACAAGTAGTTAGCTTAGCTTGTCACTGCTTGTTCTGTCCACAGGTGACAAAATACAACTACCAGCATCTAAAGCAGACTAATGATCACACTTTATCTCATTTGTTTAATAAAATAAGCATTTTAATACTTTGACATGTTAGTGCTGTTGTCCTTTGACAAAGGCAGTTTAGCTGTTTTCAGTTTTTTTGCTAGTCTAAGCTAACTGGCACTGACTGTAGCTTCATAGCCTCTTTAGGGAAAGCTTTCTAGTAACAAGCCAGGAAGAAGGGATGGGCAACAGTGATTTTCATCCAAAAACAAGCTTAACAAATTTGATTGTGAACCAAAATACTCACAATTACTTGAAACCACTACAAAAATGAACATTTTATATATTGTTGCTTTAGATAATTGTAGCCTGTTTCACGATGAAAACCCTCTGTCTTAAAAACGTCTTGAGTTGGGTTTATTTTGTACGCAACAGGAAAATAACTGATCTAAACTAACTACCAGCTAATGTTGGAGTGAATTTCCATGCTGCTAGCCCCCTGCACACAATCAGGATGCCAGAAAAGAGGAAGGAAGAAAAAGCAATAGCTATCAAGATCTTTCAATCCAAACAGTAATGTTATGACCTTTTTTTTTTTTTTAACCGGCTCAGAGAGGCTTCCAACCAGGATGCTAACGTTACAGCTAACATTACTAGCTAAGGGGTAACTTGTGTCAGAGAAGGAGCGAGCTAGAGTTAGCCTAGCAAGATCGAACGTATAAATAGCTATTGTTTTATTTGACTTGCTTATGTTACATTCTCTTGAGGAACTGTGTCGTTCTTGATTCATCTCTGTATCCGATAGGAACGAACAATTTGCAGTCGGTATAGATTAGTTTTTCTTCAAGCGTGAAGTTTTGAACCTTTGCAGAGGGCCCCTTTCGCAAAGTCATATGAAACAGATTTACCTGGCTGGGGCAGGAAGTGGAGAGCTGCCGAGCGAGGAACGGAAAGAACAAGACAGAGCAGGGAGAGGGAGGGAGGGAGAGACAGAGAACGGGTGAGAGAAGATCCTCTGAGGGCGGCAGCTCTGGTTTCATCCAGCCACTGATGCTGACTGGCAGCCATGTCAAAAGCAAAGAAGTCAAACGATGCTGATTCTCAAGTTCATCTTTAGGGCACGTCAAAGTGAAGCTTATTATTCATGGTTTTGGAGGGCCAGGAATGTGCAAACACGCTAATTCACATATACACAAACACACGTATGGAAGCACACGCGCACACACTACGCTATGTGTCGACATGATCTGCAATATGTACGATATATACCCTCGAGTATTTTTACTTGTGCTTGTGATATACGTGTGTACAGGCACACACACACACACACACACACGGTATTTTGTCATAACATCTCGACTGTCTGTCAATTTTAATGGGCAGTAGAAACTTTCAGGGTTATTATCCACACATACTGAGGAGGGGATTAAACATAATTACTGATAAGACATCTTCATCTGGAGATTATCTCTGTGATGTACAGTGAAAAAGTCAGGCTAAGACCTCTGGTCGGACACAGGGCTCGTAGATTACTGATCATAACACAGGACGGATAATCACATGTTCTTGTTTTTGTCTGCATGTGAGGTCCCTTCTGACTATTTCAGTACCACTAAATCCTTGTAATGTTGTAAGTTAAGCGTTTCCTTTGACAGCTTAATGCATACTGTGGTCAGTAAGATTAAGAAAACAACAAGGTATTCGCACTCTTCCATTGTTTGATGCTTTGCACTCAGTAAATAGACAAAACAAAAGACTAAACGTTGGGTTTTGTGTCTTGACCGAAAACCACCATCACAAACCGCTTACTAAATGGAGTAATTAGATGATTGAATTTGACTGTTTTTTTTCTATGGGACAACACATGCTCACATAACCTCCAATGAAAGTGCAACACTAAATGCTTCAATGTGACCATTTCATTAAATTATTTAACAAATGTTAAAACTTTATAGTCATTGATCAGTGCCTCAAAGAGCCCAGGACATATCTTATTTAATCACTGACTGTAAACCTCTCTTATTTCTTATAGCCAACAGGTGGAGACTCCACTGGTTTCATAAATAATTCCTATTGCATGTAGGCTTATGAGAAAATGACCCTGACTCTGATTTGTTACCTCACTGACAGTTTCCACATTTATGGTCTCAATTACAAGTTTGAAGTCCTCAATACAGCATGATGTTCGATTATGGTCTTATTTCTGTGTGAAATAGAAGTTGGCTTCATGATGAGGCTTCCTTGTGATTGAAAAGTTGTGTTTTCGTTCGTCAGTCAAATCCAATCCGAATATCCTCCACAGCTCTGCCCTCTCGTCCAAATATGGCCATTTTTGCTCAAAAAAACTAAAACAGCAACGGCCATAATGCCAAAATTGAGTCTTCAGAACGGTTGTCCACAAACCATGACTGACATCTTGCTGGGTTTTTTTCAATTTAGCAGTTTTTTCCTGTCCAGCGTGAGACCAGAAGTCAACTGCAAGTTCTATTTTTACTAGTTCTACCAGTGTAGTTAAGTTACATCACTTTCATAACGTAACTTCAGTTTTGTACGTAACATAGGTGTGAACTGTAGTTATTTTAACCCAGAGAGTAGTTAGTAGGGGTGCAACGGATCAAAAAACTGAGGGTTCGGATCGTTTCGCGGATCAGAGTCACGGATCGGATCATTTTTCGAATCAGCAAAAAAAAAAAAAAAAGACGAGACAAATGCCGCGGTGATAAGCGGTTGTTAAGCAGTCTTCGTTCTCACTCCTGTCAGTGAAACACCGGGGTGATGTCGCTTTAAATGCGTGGCCATGCTTGATGTTTTTCAACTGTCATATGGCTTTCTTGTGCCACAGTGCCTACACACTGTCACAGTTTTATCCACTAACCTCTTTCCTTCATCATTATATTTGACAGGGAAGCCAAAATGCTCCCACTTAAATGACACAGGGCGTTCAAGCTCCTCCGTTCCTCCGCTCGCCATGTCCACGCTGCACTTAACAAGTGTGTAGATTGAACATGCGCACAACTTTTTTTTTTTCATAAATCAATCCGCAGATCACGTGTGTGCCGAACCGAAGATATTGATCCGAACGGATCACGGATCAATGATGATCCGTTGCGCCACTAGTAGTTAGGAGTAGTTTTCTTGCTTAAATCCAACCAAACTGTGATCGTACAACAAAGGTCTATTACGCCTATTGCTGGTGCGCTGCAGCAGTCGTGTTCATTTTGGGAGTTACCGGCAATCAACGTATTCAGTCGTTTGGGCATGAGGATGTGTTGAATTTCAAGCTGCGGCCTCTTCAACATGGTGAGGAGATTAGGTATCCCACATCAAGAATGACACTGTGAGAGGTGTACTTACTGGCAAGCTGTTGTTCACATCAGGAGTGTCCCTTGGTGCCAGCCATCTTTTCCTTAGTACATCGAGAGCTGGAAACCTCAAGTACAAAATAAGCTCTCCGTCTGATACATCATTTAAAATGTAAATAAAACAGTCGGGAATTGTAAATAAATGTGGAGATTCTTGATGATGCTACATTTTTTTGGGTATACAATAACAATGTATATGCTTCCTTTATATTCTTCATAGCTGAGGTCACTCAGAGTGCATGTTGGTCTGTTGTTTCATAGCCAAAGTAGTAGTGGTGGTAGTTCATGGCCTCATCAACAACAACATGGTGTCAATCGTGTACGTTTCTGCAAACCACAGTTACACCAAAACTTACTGTAGGTTGAAACGCAACAAATGTTTAGTCATTGTCTCGAACCACATCCTTCCTGTTACATTACATGAAGCTCTATGCACATCTCATGTATCATGTTCCTGGCCTTTTTTGTTTTTTCAATAAATGGTATATATACTTGAGTTATAGCGAGAAACAAGGATGGGAAACCTTTACAAGGTAGAGTAAATCACCAACCCTGGGTATTTTTTACTCAGGACATGCTGTGTCATGCTGGGATAGTTTTTCACGGTGACATTAATGTGAATTGCTCGTGTCTCAGCATCGCTGCCAAGGCAACTAGACATGTTGGTGATAAAGGGAACAGAAATAAGGGGAATGGGGAGAGAAAGGACTTTGTCTGGCATTCCACATGGTTCGTTCAGTTTTCCAGTGGCATTAAATGTACATCAACTAAATTCTGGAGCCCACATGCCTGTTAACATTCAGCTATTTTTCATGAAGCCATAAAAATGCTCCATTGTGTTTTACAACATTGCACTCCATTTTATGTCCCCCCCCCCCCCCCCCCTTCTGGTGAGACGTATAACATCGCCATTACATCACTGACGGAGACAGCGACAGCATCTCGAGCTAGAACATACACCATTTTGCCTATTTGCAGTTGCGCTGTCGTCTCACTGGTGTTACGTTCACCGTGAAGGCTTTGGGACAAGGCTGCCAACACATTCTGCGTTAATTCTGTGGTCCACGGTCTTTCTGATCCGTGATCCTCATTCATGTTTCGATTGAAGTCTGTTAGACACTTGACTTCCGTTACCCTTTGAGGGGCGATCAGCTCTTGGATTGAACGGTCCTTGCCTGGGCATGTCTTAACTTATCCCTGATCCTCAACCCCCTGAGCTGTAATGCCTCTGGGTGACCTGTAGAGGGAGCACTTCCCTATGCTCTTGCGCCGTTTCCCCTTCTCTACCACAGCTGGCTCTAACACCTGCTCTCCACATGTCTCCTTCCGTAAGAGGAGAAAATGAGCTCGACTTTCAAACTTTGTGGGACTTTTTTTTTCAGCCGGCCCCCACTCCCTCCCTCCCCCTCCCTCTCTTTTCCTCTCTTACCATCCATCTCCCACAAAGGCAACCTTCTTCGTGAACTCTCCTCACCTTCATGTTCTCACCTTTCACTTTCTGTCTCTCCACGATACGATTGCTTAGACAAGTCTTTATTACACCCGGGCTGCTGGAAGCGTAAAGGTGAAGCGAATGAGCTGAAACATCACCTGGTGTCGGAGGAGACACAGGGGAACCTCTTCACATCACTCCATTACGCCACTCCTTCCCATATGCCTTCTGCACGCTCAATGTAGCCCCCTTAAACCGACAATGAAGAGGTATTTGTTTTTAATGCCTCCTCTGTACACTTCAGCACCTCGAGTGCACTGCGGCTGACTTGTGTAATTAGTATATTTTTCTTCGGATGAAGCGAAGGAGGGAGTTGCCACACGCAAAATGTTTTATGACTCACAAAATGATTCAGAGGGAAAATTAGCCTTCACTTGAACAATGCAGCCGTAAGGTGAAAGGTAACATTGAGTTTTTAAACGGCGGTCGGCAAAGCGTCCTGTGATTCTAGGTTGCTGGAGTGTAAATCCTTTGCCCTCGGTGCAATTATCCGCTGTGTGTTTGTAGTAAATCTGCACGCACATGGCCCGGCCTTTGAAGATGCAGCTACTAATCCCGTAACCCTGTCAGAGAAAGACAGAGAGGGTGGAGAGACACGGCAAAGAGAAGGGGGGAAAGAGACCAAGACATGGGGCAAGAGAGCACTCACTTGTAGCTCCGTGATGATGCCTTCTCATATTTTAACAGCTGGGCAACATAACAGGAAAAAATCAATAAAAAGTGAGCTGCTGAAAGTGTTCCAGCAGATGTGTTTTCTGTTTTTATTATTTTGAGGGATTTCGACTGATTCGTCAATATTAAACACAAATAATGGAGCAAAAGATTGTGATTTTCTTTTTCTTTTCTTTTATTTACACCACCGCAAAATGGCACGCAAATAAAGGATAGCAGAAATGGCCAAAGGGGAAGGCCAGGTCTTTAATATTTGTCAGGAGAGGGAAGCCACAGGGAGGGTGTTTCCCTCTGGCCCAGGGGCCGGTGCTGTGGTGACCGCTGCCTGCCTGCCGGGGCCGCCTGTTAGCAACGATGTTTGATCCCGGGAGCCCGAGATCCCTGAAAAAGCTGAACTCCATTTGCCTGGGTTGGTTGACTTCTGGAAGAAGAACAGTCAAGTCAGCAGCGGATTGGCCCCGATTCTGTGCAGCTGCTTGGAGAGCGAACACCACGAGAACCGCTCAAGGAACCGCTCGGAGAACCGCCACGGAACCGCGTGGAGAACCTCGACATGTGTCATAGCCACAATTTACAGAGTTGTGTGTTGTGAAACAGATATATGATACCACGACACTTAACAAAGTTATTTTGGAAATGGTATATAAGTCCTACCGACTATGAGCTTGGCTGCAGCCATGTGGAGTTTCTCATTAAAAGCGTGCTCTCCGCTTTTGTTCACATGCAGTTGCAGTAATTTCAATTTATTTTCTGCAGATCACACTGTCACAATGCCTTAAGGTCCCACCGAACAGTGCAGAAACACTTATATGACATGGATGGGACTGCTCTGCGCTAGTCTACCACACTGTACCATCCAGTGTATTAACAACGCTTGCAGAACATGGTCGAAAGCTTCCCTTAAAGTCATGTTTACATGTTAAATGTAACTATTTTTCACAATTTACATCCACTATGGATCACTAATACTCCTCAGGATAGGTCAACCCCACCCGTCTGTGATAATACATAGTATTTTTTTACAAAACAGAGACCGCATGTGTGTGTTGAACTCATAAATTACTGATCATTGATGTATCATTTGTTTGACAAAAGGCTCGACAATGCCGTGTGTCTGAGTGTCTGCGTGTTTAACTAACGGAGACCAAACATCTCAAACTGAAATTACAAAATCATTAAAACAATACAGTAAAATGGAAGCAATCAAGTTAACTTAATAATACAAACAATGCGTTTGTTTTTAAGGGCAGAAAGCAGTCATCCACTGATTATGACATGGGATATCATACCCACCTCTACCACAATGAACACAAGCTGTCCTTGAGTCATGCTGTTGCTACATGGGCAAACACAACACCGCTAAACAAAAGGCAAAACAATGGAATTCATTACGAATATTTCCAACTAAAATCAAATCAGAAATGCTGTAAGACAGAACAGTTAAAGGGCCCAGACATGATTTTGTTAACTGTATGTCCTGAGAGACAGAGAGAGAGAGAGAGAGAAACAGGCACCTAAGGAGCCTGTTTTACATCTGTTCCCCGAAAATTTTGTATATGTTGTGACATATGCCCCTTTATCAAGAGTGATAAGGCAATATATAATTATTACTTACATAGATCCTTGAATACATAGGGATATAATAGTAACATTTGTACATTTAAATATACAAAAATAGTCTATATGTTGAAGGCCATACATGTTAATATATATGTAATTCACATATGTCAAGATATAAGTTAATAACATATATGAAAAACACTTAAAAGTACTTGTGTTGATATGTTTTATATGGTATTATATGCTGTTGTAGGCTACTATGTATACACACACACACACACACACACACACACACACACACACACACACGTATGAAAAAAGTCTATATGGTGATTGTTTGTCTGCTATTGTATGTTAAGGCCATACATGTTAACAGTATATATAAAGATATACCTTTATAACATTAATACTGGTAGTATAAATTGTATATTTACATATGTTAGTTGTTATTATCTACTATGGGGCCATACATGTTAAAAATATACATGTGATTAATATATATGGAAAGATATAAGATTATATAGGATATAAGAAAGATTTAAGTTAATAATGATAAATGAAATGCATATAGTAAAATGTATAAATGTACTGCAGATTTTGACTTATGTGTACATAATATTCTATGCATATATGTATAGTTTGTATATAACACATTTATACAGATAGAAACAATTTCATACATTGACATATATTTCCAGCCCTTAAAGATATGTATGTTTTGGTATGTAGGTGACATATTTTGGTATTTATCTCACGTATAAAACTACTTATGATTCTAATAGGGTTCATAGGTTTTTTTCTTTACATATATGTACATAAATGATATTCACGTACATATATTACATTTATGTGTGGTAGAATTTGAATGTGTTTTTATCGTGTTGCATTTGATGTTTACTGAAACCTTCCCAACACATGCTGTCATCAGAAACAGCTCATAGAACTTTCACTTAAAAAACATCTGACAAACACATGAACATAAGAGGAGAAATCCATATGAATGCAGTGAAACACATACACTCCCAGGGAGATTGATTGTGATGGCGGTGTACCGTCGGGGGTTAGCGGGGCAGCTGTTCCGAGTATCACAGCAAATATTCCCAAGCCGTCGTCATGACACACAAATACATAATGATCTGTATGGCCACGTCGGCCCACTGTAAACACACATACACACACATGCGCATATACACTCGTCCACAGGGTTCCCAGACATTCTTGGTGATGCGTGGAGCCTCATTCCCCCATCACCATGTGTTGAAGTAACGCAGAGGCGACCACATCAGGGTCTTCTGCCCCACCCTGCTCACCCACAGCCTCCAACACAAACACAAACACAAGCACAAACACACAAACTCACACACACACACACACACACACACACTCATGGAGCCTTTTGTAACACAGACGAACACTAATATGCAAGCACAACACTCACTGACAATAAATTTAACTGTATACATGCAAATACACTCTCAAACCACGTAAACACAGAGAAACAGATGCATTGCTCGGGCTGACCGTCGACATATGGAACCATGCAGGGGTTCAAACCAATAATGTTTTTCCAGCAAAGAATTCATGCTGGTTGAATCTGGTTGATGTTTCTGTGGCTTGGGTTGTTTTTTTAGAAATTTTTAAGGAAATCTAAAAAAAATGCCGTGGGAAAGGAATGCAGCTAGAATTTGAATCATCATCAAAGAATTGCGTAAATACAATTTTTTTGTAACTAATGTTGTTTTGTGTATTTGCAGCTGCCTCTGCTACTGTGTTCTTTTTCTTGACTCGGTGACAGAAGCTCTGTTACGCTGGACTCGTCTTTACAGTCTTACTCAAGATACTAATGTACCTGCTATTCAGTGTTATTAGGAGACTGATTTTTGTTTGGTTAGTTTTTTTTCTTCTTATGCTTATTTTCTGGAGTGACAACACCCTGTCTGTTAATGCACTGTTGGATAATGTGTAAAAAACTTAACCATAATTGACTATTTTTGAGTATCAAAGTATTTGAATTTGTCATACATAAATACAAGATGTGTTTTGGGCTTCCACTAATTAATGCCCCTAATAAATATTTTCAGCAGTTGTACATGCTTGAGATTTTACTGTGGCATGCAGCTTTTATATTAATTTACATACATTTGTTCATGAGCTTCACTTCATATCAAATACTGTATTCCAAAACTCCCTCAGACCAACATTTCTTTCAAACAAGCTCAAAGTTTTCATTAACGCTCTATAAGGAAGTCCAACTATCCTCATTTTTCTTTATGTCCCAGTAATTTAGAATCATTAATAATTTATAAATCAAATTACATTGATGATGGATTTAGCTTCTGTGGACGTTGCACACACTTCAAACTCAAAGCTCTGAGGCCGTGCGTCCACTTCAGATTCCCAGGCCCTGAACTCATTTTGTGAAGAGTAATGGTGACCCTCTCTGACCCTGCGGAGGACCTGCAGGGGTCATACCTATTAGAGTGGTTATAAAATCTTTCTGGTATTCTTTCTGTCTGTAATTAAAGCTATAAATTACCTGCTGATGGTGGCAGGGTGTTAATGGTGACTTTGATGGGGCCAATAACATGCAGGTGTTGCCTTAAGCCAGTTGTAGATGTCCCATGGACAATGGTCTTCAAGCACTAGTGAAATTATTTTAGAGGTAGTTTGATTTTTTAAATCAATAGTAGTTAATTTATTTACTTATTTATTTAGCTCCAGTCCACATACCTA
The DNA here is from genome assembly GCF_900880675.1 of Sparus aurata. NCBI lineage: Eukaryota > Metazoa > Chordata > Actinopteri > Spariformes > Sparidae > Sparus > Sparus aurata. The sequence continues at coordinate 26,989,210 of NC_044195.1, read as the reverse complement.
CAATTACCTAACATTACTTAGAAACTGATAGACAACACTTGAGCCGATTTATCAGATTACATGCAGCTTCCCCTGGAGTCAATACAAAAGGCTATGTACTAAGTTGTATTAGTATGAACACACTCTAATGTGTAAAATTGGTGGAGTTACCCTTTTAAAATAAGCTACTTAAGCGAATATACACAGTAATTTATGAATTTATTCAACTCTTTAGGAGATAATCATTGTAATCTTTCGAATAGTGTTTCATAAGAAAATATTTGTGTAGTGCAGAAAAGATTGAAAAGGAAATGGATAAAACAATGAGCTGAAATGAAACCCACAACCCTAAACCAACATAAAAAGTGGTTGTAATTGACTAATACATGTTTAAAATAAAAAACAATTTTACAATTGATGATGGTGGATGATTAAAATATATACAAAAACATCGTTTGACATTAAAACATAAAAACATAAAACAGACATTCTTGATTCAAACATGTTTTTATTTTATATATCTCTACATAGGTTTATGATACATGCATTGTCTACTTAATATGCATGTTTGTTGATATCTACTTGTAATAATTAAGTTCTAATTATTACATGTTCCTCAATGGATTTCGGTGTGTGTCTCTGTCAGCTGGCAGCACTCCAGGAACAAAGCCACACTAGACGGTAGCTGAATGTCAGGCCAGTGTAGAGTGAAGTAACCGTTTGACTTAATGGAAATATTGACCAAGTTGTCAACGTCTCACCCCTCAGTCTGGACCTCCAGTCCGCTCGATAAAACCTTCCCATGATACCACATGTGCACACACACACACACACACACACACACACACACACACACACACACAGCCATGATCACATTTTCATCAGCGTCTCTGTCTTGTATGGTTGCTATGGCTATGAATGGCCCTGATTTCAACCGTAACCAAACCTCACAGAGGTCCAGGACCAGAAAAACATCATGATAACCAGTGACTGTATATTTCAGAGACAGTCAGCTTTGTTCTTCTTTCCAATGCAGTGATTTAAAGTTCAAAATAACATGAGGAAATGAGAAAAGATGGAAATTACGCTAGAGGGCTGGCTCGCTGCTGGTATGTTTTACTCCAAGTTAGTGCAAAATATCTTTTTCAATGGAAGGCCCACATGAGAAATAATGTTTCATTCTGTCCCGCAGTGTCAAATCGGAATCGGAGGCATCACCCTTATTTTTCCTTCTATTAAGGGAAGATGTCTACTTTCTGAATTGGACAGATAATTATCAACTCATCATTACATTTAAACACTCCATTTAGGCAATGAAAACAACTTTGTTGAAATACATGATGACGGTTAGGAACCCAAGACCACTTAAATAATTTGTTTAAGGTCAGGGTCGGGGTCAAGTGCAATTTCTGAACAGCAACATGAGTCACAAGAAACATGTAGATGCTTCAGGCAACACCAAACATCAGTCAATTTTGGTTTTACAGCCTTTTCACTGTGCACTGTTGTAAGTTTTGTTGTTAGTTACTTGTGAGATTGCGGTAATCATTTCTCTCCAGTGATTACCGTGTATCTCCAAATTTGGTGTTTTTTAATTTGATGTTATTTTGATAAACTAAAGGTAAAAAGTGTTGCTTTATGTGTTGAGAAAAGTCCACCCAACAATGAAACTTCTACGGACCCTCATGAGGACTGTCTGGACCAAGCAGATCATCCCAGCTGAGTGGCAAAGGGCAGTGGCAGTCTCCATCCCAAAAGAGAAGAACTCCAAGATCATCAACCAATTCAGGAGTATTGCTCTACTGAACGTTGAGGCAAGAAAGATGCCCACCTATCGGATGGAGAACAAATATATTGACTCTAGCTGCCAGAAGGTAGTGTCCCAGGTTTTCCAGGCTGCATGGAACATACCTCAATGATTCGGGAACAGATCTAGACAGCTAAGAACTGTACCATATCCATCCAGGCTCCTCCAGGCTCCTGAGGAGGTTGGATGAACTGATCACCCGGGCAAGGATGAAACTCCTGTCGGAGAGGGGAGCAGAACAATATGGCCATCTTCATTATTGGCAGAGAAAACATCCCCCACATGGCGGACCAGCCCATCAGGCGTGTGGGAAGGCAATTTACATCCAGCCTCTTAGACAAAGAGATGGGGAAAACCATCCTGCAGCAGCTTTCAGCAAGGCCTCTTGAGGATCAAGTTAAGCCATCTACCTGGGAAGTACAGGGTGTGGTGGTACAACTTCTATATATAATTCTATACCAAAGGATAATGTGGCCAATGAAGCTGTATGAAGTCACCTCATCAGCTGATAGTAGGATTGATGCTAAAACCAACGCCTTCATCTGCAAATGGCTTGGGCTCCCTCTATCCTCCTCAGCCACAGGCCTGATCTACCCCTAAAATCTATCACTCTTAGGTACAGACAAGAAAAGGCAAGACTGATGATGGAAGTAAGGGACTCCACCGACAAGGCAGTGATGGACATGCATGCCCACGTAGTGACTGGATGAAAATAGAGGGCTGAGGAAGAAGTCCAGAAGGCCGTGAGTAGACTGCAACACAGAGAGGTGGTGGGCAGGGTCCAGACAGGGCAGGTAGGCTTCGAATGGGACAACCCATCCAACCTATGGTCCAGATCAGACAAGAAGTAAAGCTGCAGCAAAGACACTTACCATTCCTCAGAAATGACCTTGAACTACACACGAACTCGCCAGCAGCAGACTAATTAACACAACGAGCCACAGGTGGTGGCGAGCGCAGGTGTAACCCTTTTTATTCAGAGAGCGGCAGTGAAGCAGGTGAACGCCAGGGACGGGGGATGCCAGGGACGCCAGGGAAGGTGGGAGCCAGGGACGGTCAAGGGGACCCAGCAAGGGAAGCATCATGGGCTTGTAGAGGGGTGTGGTCGTGATGCACCCCTCTTGCAGTTAAGTACCTTTTCGCTTATTTTAACAGACCAGTTGAATTTTTAACCAGGATTTCAGACCCTGGGGATTCTCCTTTTTGACCTTGACCATTTTAACTTTAGATTCTTTCAACCTCGCCACATAGACAGTGTGTATACAAATATAGATACAGACACAGGCCTCCAAACTATTAGAAAAATATTCAGCAGATACCCAGATATATTTAGACTGGACTTGTATTTAACGATCAATATTACATACAGGTACAGGGCAAGGCGATGGGCCTGAGGTACACTCCATCCTATGCAAACCTGTACATATGTGAGTGGGAGAGAGAGGCGCTTAAGAAATGCCTGCTGAAATCCACGTTCTATGATTTCCATTCTCTTTCACCGCCTTAGATGCAGAGGATACTCCAAATGCTTCCTGAGGTCCATTAAGAGTGAAAGTCCAGAAGGCAAGCAGACTTGCAACACCAAGAGCTTGGATGGAGTGTGGATGGAGCATGCAGCTCTACCAAGTGGAGGCGGGTGGTAGAGATTTTGTGGGAGCCTCAACAACAAAGCTACTCCAGGACCTGGAACTACCGGGAGCTGCACAAGGCCACATGAAACAAAAATCCAAATAAGTAGAAGTCAAACTTCTGGTTATGGCTAAAAAGGCAGAACGAAACCTTGATGTGTCACATCCCTGTTCACTGTCCCGCCAAGAGGAGATGTTCTGGGATAAAGGGTGAAACATCAATGAGAGGTGGTCCTCAGCTAATTACCTAGCAATGTGGGCACCAGTGGAGGTGCATCAAACCCAGATCTACGCAGGAAGAACTACCTACCTGTATGGACTAAACACCCTCAAGCAGATAGAAAGTCATAGGATAAATAAAGTCTTTTCAAATCAGTTCCGGGTCTCTGGGCTTCTGAATAATGCTTTATGGAGAATAAATCATCATCATATTTAATAGTAAAGCACAAGATATATGTAGAGTTGTATGCCGTATTTGAGGAACCTTTTACTGCAGAATTAGTACCTTTACTGTTGGTACTTCCAACAAGGTTTTTAAATAAAGGACTTGTAGTGGAGTACTTTCACAGGGACCTGAATACTTCTTTCACCGCAGCCTGATGTTGTGGAATGGATTCATGTGTTTGGTCAACAGATGATGAAAGGCTTATGATGCTAATATTGTTACATTTCATGTTGTATATGTTATCTGTTTGTGTGTGTGTGTGTGTGTATATATATATATATATATATATATATATATATATATATATATATATATATATATATATATATAGTATATATATATATATATATATATATATATGTATATATGTATATATATATATATATATATGTATATACATATACGTATATATATATATATATATATATATATATATATATATATATATATATATATATATATATATATATATATATTTCAATCAGAAGCTGGAAGCTAACCGTCAGTTCTATGTGTCCATATTAAACCGAGTAAGAAAAAAGCTTCTGTGAGAAAATACTTTAAGAGTTCCTCCCATCACAATCATCTGGAGACAATTGTGTCATTACAGCTGACTCCTGTCTGCGAGTGAGGGCCTGTTAAATACCCTGATGATAAGGCTTTGCTTCAAACTGAACTTTATTTTCTCAATCCATTCCCTACTTGACCCCCTGACTCTCTCCTCTGTATCCAATCTCAGGAGCCACACAAGACGCTTGCCAAGTACAAGAAAGGAGGTCCCTCCAAGCGAGCCAAGTGGGACCTCGTATGACCTTTGACCTCACTTTGTGGCGGCCTCAAGAACGGTGACTCAACACAGACACAGATAAACACTTACCGTAACTCAAGGCCCTTGTTCCCGTAACATTTGCAAATAAGCGAGGCAGCTTGAAACTGTGTGTAGCTGGATGTCAGCGAGCAGCTGCAGGAGTTTTACTGGAAACACTAATGAAAAAGCTGGTTTGTGTAAAAATCACCTGGTTTCATATATCTATACATCAAGAACAGCGCATGGTCTTTACTGGAGTGCAGCATAATGATTCCTGGAGTGCAGCTTTTGAGAAATAGTTTATATAGACCAGAATCTTCTTACCATAATGCCTGTAATCTTGCCTCTAGTGAAAAGAGACAGGGTGCTATCTATTCTTACCAGATTGGAAACCTTCGCAGAGAAAATGACTCAATTACTGCAACATAACTATAGAGATTTTCTCATTTTCCTTCAGCGTGTTATGACTGTGTGCTTCAAGTGTTCATTTGATGCAAATCAGTGTGACCATATGGGCACACTTATGTTCGCGAGTACATGTGTGTGTATGTGTGGATCATTTAACAAATAATCTTCTCTTGATCCCCAGAAGTGACAACCACTCATTCACCTGTCAGTCAGCCTCACCCTATTATTTAGGTACAGCAAATAGCCTGCCCCCTCAAAGCCAGTCACTACTAACTTCTTCATCTAACGACTCCCAAGTCATTACTTAGTCTGCCCCGAGAATCAAAGACTTCATCCCACATGTAGAGACAATTTATAGGCATTTCAGACGTCTTAACGGTCGCAAAAGATTTATACTGGCGACACGTCATGAATATGGACGATTTTCTTGAGGAAAAAAAAGGCAAAGACCAGCCAGCCCAATAAGCTTCGTAAACAAAGCAGACAAGCAGTGTTCAGAAGATTTGTTTTTTCACAGAGTTGTTCAATCTGGCACCTATATTTAGGAAATACAGTCTCATCCTGGGACGCAGGCTCATTGAATCATACAGTTCATGTGGTGACCCACCAGACACAAGCCTGTGACTCATTTCGGATCTTGGGTAATCCGGCGGGGTGGCTGGTTGTTCTTTGTTGTTGTGTTTTATCAACATTCTTTTCAGTGTATAGAATCTGTAGATTTAATCAAATATCTGTACATTTATTTTACATTGTGTGATTAACATGTATGAAGCTCTATGTTACAGACCTATTTGACCTTTTTTGGGGGGATTTACTGGATGTTAATTTTTTTTTTTTTAGCCCATTTACCAGGACATTATGTTGTCAGTTAACGTTTCTGCAGCAATTCACAAATAAGTCCAAGGTTGCGTGTCACATTCGCATTATATTCTTATTAGCTGACTTTTACATCAGGAGCTGGAGGAGGTGGAGGTGGCATTATTACAGTCAACAAGGCTGGCAAACGGCTGACTGTTCATGTCACACCAATGCATATTTTCAAGGACACCTGGGAATATGTGTAGCCGTTTATATGGCATCAAAAACGGCAGTTTTTGTTAAAGGAGAACTGCGGACATTTCCAGGACCATCTCTGTCCCCGATCGTGGCCAAATCATAGCCAAAATATTATCATATCATAGCCAAACTATGATATTTTCCTAACCGTAACCAAGTGTTTCTTGTGCCTGTAACTAAGAACATAAGCACAGCGTTGTGACGAGATAGATATAGAAAAGACATAAAGAAACATTTAAAAACCATCAAAACTTATCTGTAACATTTATTCTGGGGATTGTGTTTCATTTTTAAGATAATTACAATGTATTTTAAATTTCAAAACATTCAAATGTAACCAATTGCCCTCATTCTTACATGACCACACTTTATAGATATACTTAAAAATCGGAACTTTGTAGCAGCTAAGCTAGCTGGCTGTAGTTGTTGCTACACATAAACCCTTTATTGTTGCGTTTGTGTCATGGATTGTTAACTCGTTAACACAATTTGCTTAGTTTTATGCAAGTGGTAAAAATAAATTACTACTACTACTACTACTACTACGCCTGACACTGGCAGGCTTTGTGAAACAGCCATGTGAACATCATAAGAAAAAAAAAGTTTTTCCTCTTTAGTTCTCCTTCCTTCCACTTCCCAGTAGCTCCCACTGCCACTGATTAACAACATCCTGATTTATCTGCATGTGTGTGTGTGATCAGTTCTGGTGTGGGATGACAAGACGACCGCTTTGATCTCACCATCACCTCCCATGAACAGACACAGCTGGTCACGGTGTGTGTATGTGTGTGTGTTGTACATGCTTGGCTTGAATGAAATGTGAATGGAAGTTCTAATACGTAGCGTGAACATGTTCCAGTAAAGAGGGAGGGGGATGTGGCGGGGGCTCATCCCATTGATTCTTTACAATGTGATGTTTCTCGAACGTTGGAACGGTGAGATTGAGGTCAGATAACAAACGTGTGATTCAACGCGACCGTTTTGAAACATTATGTTGCACTGATCCTTGTCGCCATTCATATCGTGAGCCACAAAAGCCTCAAAGCAAAGCACGTTTCAGGCAGCTCATTATTGATTTGTGCCTCTTGGCATCAAGGAATCAGGACTTGAGGTACAACAAAACAAAAAAGAACAAACGTTTCTCTGCTTAATTTGCCTATGAATAGTGAGCCGTTTTGTTAGCCTTATCAAATGCTTTCTTGGTTCTGTATGGTCGGCTAGCAATTTGCCCCATTGATTCAGTTCTTACAAATCTACACATTGTTCTGCCACTGTAACCAGATACAAAGGTCTCTGTTGCATTGTAAATACTGTCTTCAATGCAGCATTATGCCGTTGGAATGTGGAATAAGCTACACAGTGCATGACAGAAAACACACACTGCTGCTTACAGGGTCTGAATATTAAACAGGAATATATACAAGACAATACATTAAGTTCTGTTAATTCTTTCATTCTGCTGAAAAAGATGATACATTTAACATTTAACATACTTTTTAAAAACTTCCCAAATCCGTTGTTATCCGTCTTTTTTGTTCCGGACAACATGTGTCTGTGTCTTCCCTCTTCCAAGGCCGAAGTGTGGTGGAAACAGGCTTGAAACTCTTTGGTTACTGCCACAAAACCTGCAAGAAAAAATACTTGTGCGCTATAAGCAGTTTAGGTACAACCATGGCCGCGTTAAAGCCCAACTCAAGCCGGAGTTAGCTACTTTCCCTTTTTCTGTTATCCTTCTTTCTCAAACTGAGAATGGGGTTTAGATAATAGTCAGACATTGTCCATTACCCACAAAGCCATATTTTGTTCCTATGTGCATGTCAGGGTTGACCAAATGTGCATGGATAGCGACAGTGGTCAGTAAGCTAACCCAGAAGCACAATAAGCTAGCTTCCTCTGCGACAGAATCTCATTCAGCAAGCCATTCTTTTCTGGTTTTGTCACTGATGTTCCTGGTCATCTCTGCCTCAACCATCTGTAATTCAGTTTCCTGATCTACAGATAGCTTTACTTGTTGCCCAAGTAACCACTGCTAACTGTAGCTTCCCTTAGCTCCTTAACTGACTTAGCTGTGCAGCGAGTGGTCCTCCAGGGAAGTATTGGAAATCACATACATGTGGTTACAACGCTCAAAGATGACCATGTTCATTCATTCCTTTCATATTTTTGGACCTGTAGAGAAAGTCTTTCCGCAGGAAAGCCAGTTGACAGTTTGCATGTCCAAGACTTCCTTTGTCCAAGCCAACTTCCTGTTAGCAAACCACATGCATTAATGGGCTAAAGCAATAGCACATGGCTCTGTTACACTCTCCAAATGTCAATGGACAGATATTATTCTGATACTACATAATAATGGGTTCAGATTTGCGTTGTTTATGTTGTTTTCTTTTAAACCATTTTGCTGCTCCTTGAATGGGAAAAAAAAAATCATGTTTGGCCGGTGTGCCATGTGACGCTGCTGGAAGTTTCCAATTGTGGTCATTACGTAAAATCACCTCAGCTGAGCGCAGTCCCTGAGGACTTGGTTACGAAAACCATAACAGTTGCTCATCAATTATTGAGAGCGACAAAGGTTTTTTTTCCCAAAGGCTCTCACAAAAACAGCCATATCACCGCCTACAATGCTACAAACAAGTAAGCAGTTCTCACCAAGTTAGCTGTAATGAGAATTGTTGGCCTCTGTTAAAAACCTTTTGCTGCCACTGACAACCCAAGGCCATGTAGAACATATGACAGATATTACTCCGCTTTCTTTATATAGACCTAGCCCTGCCCAAAACTTTCCTCATGGCCCGAACCTGAGAGGCAAAAAAGTAGGAGAGTGAGAGAGAGAGAGAAATGTATTAGGAGATGGAGTAGCTAATAAACGGTTTCTGAGAATGACATAGTCGCTAAAGACAGCAAGCAGGAAGATAACTGAGGGAGAGATCAGAGAAGGGGAGTGAGACGGACAGAGGGAGTCTGGATCTGAGCTCTGTAGAGGAGGAAACCACAGAGAAAACCTCTGTGGCCAGAGCATCCATCATCCTCATGTTACTGCGATGGGAAGAGATTGCTGACCTCACCAGCAGATGTGCAGCCTGCGAGCTGAGCTGGGCTGGGCTGGGTTGGGCAGAGTTGGACTGATGCATTTACATGGATATTCCCATCCAAGTCCTTCAATGGGCATTTAGCTAGAGTGCTTATAATTGAATGGTCATCTTACAGGAACACTGTTGATTTAACCGTCAGCTCGTACTTTGATGCTGAGGGAAGTGATTATTTTCTTTGTTGGGGTTGTTTAGGGTCTGGAGCACAAATAGCCGAGGCTAATGAACCAGAAAAATGAAGACAGGCAATGCTAACTCGGTGCAGAGATTGAAAGAGGGCAGTGCTTTTTTTTAATCTGGAATGTGTACCCTAGTCAGGTAGGCTTCCTTAGTGGGTCTGGTTGGCAAATAACATCAAACAAAAGGGGCAGCTGGTCTGTTCAGCCAACACTATCTGCCTCAAAGTTAACTTTTCACTGTCGATGTATTAGATTTGTTTTTCCTGTCACACCCCCTTCTGTTCACAGTCATGTTTAGAAAACTCAAAACACTTTAATTTCATGTTAATGGTCGGGAACGTTTGTGGTTTCATTAAATATGTGAAGAGGTCAATGCTGATTTGTGGCAAAGTTGACTATTTAATTACCCAACCAACCCCTAACCCTTACTGCTTTACTCTAACCTTAACCAAATGTTGCTGGGATGTAGGACTCAAACCTCTGTCGTCCTTGCCAGTTCTTTTTATACAGCCAAATATCACAAATCACAAGTTTGCCTCAAGGGGTTTTATTATCTGTACAGCGCACAACTCCCTCTATCCTCAAGGTATAAAGACAGATCCGGGACCGTATCGCCTTGCAAGGCATCATGGGATTCACTTGGCGGTCTACTCACCAGCGACACAAATACATCCGAATTAAGTTGAACATTTTTAACTTTAAACAGGTGGAAATGCAATGGGAAACTTTATACTGCGAAAAAAAGAACAAAGAAACAGTGATGGCAGGATGTTTAGAGTTTACTTATAATAAATTAGTTGATCTGTCTTTGTTTTTTCTGTGGTGGCAGTGATGTTTCTTGATTTGCTTAAAAGGGGTCTAAACCATTAGACCCTCAGTTCAGATGAGGAAACTCAACCGCTGGCCAACAACCGCAGAAAAGGGAGTGAGATACAACGACAATATGCACAAAACGTCAAGAGACACTATAGAAGAGGCTCCTGAAGGAAAAGATCCACATCTGAACATCTGGAATGAGGAACCAACAGCCACAGCGAGTGTCCTCTGTTGGAAACAATGGTCAGGATCAATATGTATTTGATCTGTGCTGGATGATGTAAGGCTAATTTAGTAGTATGGAGTACATTATCACTGAAACCTGAAGAGATAAGTTATGACAACAGAGCAGATCGGCTTCTTTTCTGTGCGAGTACTAAAATCAAGGGGATACCACTTGACCCCTTATGGCCCATTGTTCATACTGTTCAGTATTCTGATATCCTTACACATGAAAATGATCAAATCTTCAGTCAGTATCATTAGATCTGGACTGAACTCTTCAAGATTAAGGAAGAGTTTTCTAAACAATCCTGGAATAACTGAATGGTGCATTACATTAATGTATAACGGATTTATCCCTAAGATATAATTCGCCTCAGTAACAATCTAAATTTCTATCTCTTCTATTTTATCTATATTTAGGACAAGCCGTCAACTTGGCAACTCTGACTTCTGCATGTTTTGTCCATTTCTGTTAATATCCCATCCACTCAGTGTAACATATTAATGAATTAATAATAAATATTGTCTTAGACATGATCAGCATTTGCAGACATATATTTTCGCTCATTTTCAGGTCAAATTATGATGATTTGATCAAAATACTAAAAGTTGTTTTCTTTGTTTTTCTCTCCCTCTCCATGCTTTTGAACTTTTCTGTCAGTCTCATCTACCATACTTTCCCGCTGTGCCCTGCAAATTTCTTCCCCTATTTTGGACAAGATGGAAATATTAATGGTGTCCACCATGGCTGAGCTGTGACATCAGCTAGCCCAGGTAGCTTAATTTACTTGCCCGTCATCAATGAGTTAATACAAACTTCCCTCCGTGTTTTGATATGGTTGAGGGGTGTAGTTAGTTGAAAGAAAGTACTTCCCATGAAACTGCTCACAATAAGGTCGGTGGATCATTCAAGTTCACATTCTCCCCTATTTTGTTCTTTCTCATCATGTGTGTTTAACCCACCTTGCATTCACTCCAGACTTCCTTTACGTCACCTTTATCTCCCCCCATCTCTTGATCCCACCGCTCTCTCTTGCTGCTCTACTGGAAATTCCCCAGAGTGTAGCCGTGCAGCAGGAGCACCAGGAGCTGCAGAAGCAGTGTTTGGGTCACACTGGTGAGGGGAAGGCACGCCACTGGCAGCTGGCCTACCACATTAGAAGACTTTGGTGTACGCATGTGTGTATGTGCATGTGTGTGTGTGTGTGCGCTTGCATGTGTGCGAGTGCATGCATGTGTGTACAATAATAAGAGCCCTGCTGCCTGTCAGCCACAAGGCAGCAGCTGCTCAGGGCCCACAGATTAGAGGCTTGCACTGCACTGGATGCCCTTAGTGAGTGGTTAGATGGATGGATGAGTGAACGGATGGATGGATGGATGAATGGATGGATGGATGGATGGTGGTGAAGGGCTGGGAACTTACCGTCGGCTGAGACACCTGCCAAGCTTTGCATTGTAGCACAGCATGTATGCAATAATAATGGTAGGAAATGTACCTCTTAAAATTCGTCATGGTTCTTTCGCGCCTTAATTTAGACAGAAGTAGTGAAAGGCCAGTCCATCAGTTGGTTGAAATCTTCATCTTAAAAACATCTTAATGGAACCAGCGGACTATTTTTTAAAATTACAACCTGCTACAGTGCATTTTATGGATACGTACATAATATCATATCAACTCAGCCCTTTTTAATGGTGCATTAAAAGACATGGAAATAAATAAGCAGCATGACTTTGTATTGCAGGGTAGAACTAGTCAGCTCCAGTTTTATTGCTCTGCTGGACAGATCCAATAATAAGCAGGATAGGGATTAACAGGGATTTCAAACGTATTTTTCTGGCGCTCCCGTTACATTTCAGAGGAGGCAGACATCTCATAATAAATCTGAGACATCTCCAAAACGTGCAACTCAAACCCAAACCCTCTAGAAGGATAAATAGCACTGCAGGTAAGCTACTTAGCTCGCTATGATAATGTTTTGTATCAATGTGTTTAGAATTCAAAAGGTTCAACGGACCTGATGTCAATATAATGTTTTTAACCTATGATTGGAAAGTTGCTGCATAGGCCAGCCAAAGCTGTTCACTGGGAACTGTAGGCACAAGACAAGTCATATGATTGTATTACTCCTGGGATCCAACAACCATAACATTCTTGCATCTAAAAAAAGGATTTTGCTGGTCCTGTTTGACATAATTTCATTATTCGTGTAAAGTAGTGAGTGACAAGTGACATTCCCTTTTCCTTTCCTTTCCTTTACTTGACAGTCATGAACTGCACCGTCAAAGCACATTCACATTTTCACTGACAGCCACAATGCAATAATTACAGTCCATCACCGGCTTTTGACAGTGTCTCTTGAAAATTGTCCTCCAGAGGATGAACATCATTATCGGTCATTTGTTCAAATGCTTCCAACAACCTGTGTTTTCCTGACAAGCGTCTTCTTGCAGTGTGTCTGAACCATTACGAAAAATTCCATGAAAGGAAGTTAGGGCGAAAATGTGCATTGGGACACTCGCGTATACCGCAACAGTGATGTTTTGCTGCTTCTTGAGACAAATTGCAAACAGGGTAGAGCTTCTCTGATACCCTCAGGACGATAAACGCCCGCGTTCACATTGGATTCTGCTCTGATCAGGAGCCGTTTAATGACCTGAGGCGATAACTGTCAAATTTGGGGGATTATAAAGTGGATTTATCTTCACTTCTGTTTTATCAGCCCGACTGCAGCAGTGATCCACGGAGGTGAAATCCATCATTGGATGTTACTTACAGAAAGGAGAGAAAGAAGAGAGAGAACCAAAGTATCTGGTGAGTGCTGAGTTCAGTGACTGACAGTCATCTTGTCATTTGGGGTGAATAAACACAAATGATCCCACAGTCGCACTCACTTTGGGTGAACACACCACAACAACAGACCACTGCTGATAAAAAATCTACCTGAAGTAATTCAGGCATAAACATTTACAGAAAAAAAAAGTAATGTTTTAAACTTGTATTCATATTAAGTTCAGTCACATTCCCTGACTTAATCCTAACTCTCTATCTCTCTCTAAATCTGGACAAATATGGGACAAATGGATGGATTTCACCGGAGAGGAATTCTTAATTCTGAATTCTTGCGCTCTTTCATCTTGCAGCAGCAGAAAACAGCAAAGCATCCTCTTGGCTCGCATATTATCTGAACCTCAGCTTGACACAAAGACCCATTCTATTCCTTTCCCACAAGAAAAACAACTAACACGGTGTCATTTCTTCTCAAAGGCTGACGGCCAAATGACTAAATGACTAAACTAACCCACAGAAATTCAATAAAAGACTTACTTCACACATGCCAGCATAATTATACCACAGCTCCAGGTTATACGCGATCTCAGGTGAGATGACAATCCGCCTTCAGTTCAAATTTTTTATAATTTATTTCAGACAGTGCCGTGTAGTTAAATGTCTCAACAAGGGCTTAATTCAGTTAAGAGTCTAATCCACCTTTTGCTCATAAGCTACTGTAACTGCAAACAAATTATGACAGTGTAAGTGAATGGGAAACATGCTTAGAGGCTCATTTGATGTTTTAGCTTTTCCACACAAATGTAATCTTAGTTTGGTTTAGCGCCAAGTATTGACATAAAATGGCTCGATGCAAGTAAAAGCATCAGTTTAAAAATAGGACATAACGACCCACAGAGACCCTTTCTCACTCATTTTGCTTTGATGACATAGCACAGCAGAGTCTTGTGTAAACGTTAACGGGCCAATAACCTGTAATTAAAAGCTGCTCCTGTGGCTTACTGTCATTGCTGACGTCTAAAAAAGCTTATTATTTCCAGCCAACGGCTAAAACTTGGATTCTATCACAATTATTTAGACTAGCGGAGATGAAGTGGATTCTACCAGCAACTGAAGTCAAGTCATCACACATCAGCTGCTCCTCTGCAGTGACAGCTCAGTCACCGGGAGAATAAAATGTCGGCTTTGTACACTGCAAATCACGGATACATAACATTTTTTTTCCCTTTAATGTTAAATATCATGTCATCATTCATGTCATATTACGTTCAGACTACATGGATGATCTCTCTTACAGCTGCCCCGTTAGACATCACTGTTCTCTTCCTATATCAGCTGGTCATTTTAGCAACCATCAGCCATGTTTTTGGTAACAAATATTATTTCGATATTTTTATCGAGTCGTGATGACAAAACTAGGTATTTCGAGGCCCGATCTTATCTTATCCAAGTGTTTTTTGCAGCCTGTCCTCATCAGTAAAACAACCATATAGGTCGACTGTGAACGCAGCTAATTATAACGCGTATTTACATTTCTTCTTAGGCGGCGGCCTCTAGAGGCTGTAGTATTTATTATGACTTCAAAGGAGGAAGCCGGTAAACTAGTATAAAGAGTGACAAAGTCTGCAGATACATAACGTAACTTGTGTTAAGGTTTCTGCTTTAACGTACCGTCATGAGAAAATGTTGATTGCACAATGTAATGGACATAGACTAATGAAACCATCCACATTGGTTCCCTTGAAATGTTGCTTTTACTCTAAATTTCTGTCTGCTAACGTGCACGATATCTCCCAGGAAAGGGAAGGTTAACTGCCGATCCAGTCGGGTTGGCACCCTGGCACCCATTTTGTCTGCTTTCACATTTCTATTATAGACTAAATGATTGAATAAACTGGAGGTATGCCATGAGTCGTCTTTGCAACGAGTAGGTGTTTGCCTTGCATCCCACCTGTGCATAAAATCCATTTTAGGGTGGAATTCCCCTTTAGGCGGGCGGTATCCGTCATGTGCCAGTGAGGTATCCCCCTTGATCCTCTGTTGTGGTTTCTCCGGGTGAGATGAAGGCTATTGCTGTGACACTGGGAGGTAGGCGAACTCTTAAACGCTCCCTCTCGGTGTCTGATCTCTTTGTTCCCCCACGCAACGGCACGCGCGTACATGAATGCAAATCCACAGACACCAACGAACAAATGCGAGTACCTGCAAGTGCACACGAACTGGCATAAACTCATGCGCACGCTCGCGAACACACACGCCGTTTTTGTTGATCCCTGTAAGAGAATACTCTTTATGTCACAACCCCAATAAAGGCACAGCCCTCCAGATGTCTGGTGTGTGTATCATTGTATTGGGCTGATCACGCAAGATGAATGCCCACTAGTGACATCAGACACACACACACACACACACACACACACCATGCTGCCAGAAGGTGTGATCATCATAGGTGGTGAGATACCTGTAGTGGTTGCCTCATACAAAGAGGAATGCTGTTCATGAGCCATCTGGTGCAGGTAGGTAGGTAACATGGTCAAAAAAATGATGTCATCATGTTCAGGTGCTGGCGATGAAGTAGTGCGGTGTTTTGTACACCTCATGCTTCTCACTCAACACACAATGACATAAACAGTCTTATTGTCTTTGATATGCAAGCACGTACACGAACGCTCCGTGGATCATTTTTACATGCAACATTTTGGTAACACAATGGGTCCTGTTTCATACTGCACAGTAAGTCAGCTTTGAGTTTTTTCAGCCATGCTGGCAGCAGGGCTCTAACCGCTTGATTCCACTGGGAAAATCTGTTACCTGGTGATAGTGCTGCTGTTTTGTTCCTTCCTCCACGCGACACCATACCCCATCAAGAGAGTTTCAGAAGCACAGCGTCAAGCCTGCCTGATTTTGTTGACTTGCGCAGATTATTTTGAAAATTGACCGGATGCACTGTGGCGTTCCGCTGCCTGACTTTCTGCCTGGCTGACAAATCAGGATACTCTACCAGTCGGATGACAAAGTCAACTTTTGTCCGGACTGAAATATCTCAACGACGACAAGATGAATTCACGTTGCTGATAGCAAATGTTTTAACCTAAAACAATTAGTAGGAAGCAAGTTTTCGCTGGTCCTGTGAAAAATGTTTGTAATATTTATGGTTCCAAGATTAATCGCAACTGCAATGATCCCCTTGACCACCATGAAATTATGACACGTTGTTTAGCGGGATCGATCTCCACACCTTTTGGATTGATTGCCATTGAATGTTGTATAAACATTCATGTTCCTCTCAGGATGAACTATGATCACTTTAGTTATCACCTGACCATTCACTCTGCAAAACCAGTGACATTCCCATTAGCCTCAGATGTTTCTGCTGACATGCATAACTACGGTGAACGTGATGCACAGACTTACAAAGCATTGTCAGCGTGAGCATGTTAGCCCGCCACGGTATGCTCAACGTACCTCTGTTTATGCTGGAATTACTTTTAAAGTGATCACAGTTGTGGCCCACGCAAAGTTTGTTTCTTAACATTTGTGCTACACAACACCCACTTCATGAAGCCATTATATCCTCATCTTCAGAAAAGCTTTGTTTCTCCTTGTACAGTCCAACACAAGCTGTTATGTTAAGATTTCAGCATCATTTCCAGGGTGGATATGAAGTGGATTTGGTGTATCGAAGGCCAAAAGAGAAAAAAAAAAATCACCTCATCATATTGAGCAACTTCTGTGTAGCTATTAATGATTATCAATAATGACAACCCTTATCCAAACACAGACTGTGGGTGTAGATGTCTTCACCTACTTGTGGCTCAGGTCCCATCCACTGGGAGGTCTGCAGGGAAACATTCTTGTAAAAGATTGTCTATGTGTGTACATGTACATATACAGTACATGTGCACTCACACACCCGCCTTCAGCATGGGGCAGGTTTGAACACCGCGGTAGCACTGAAGCCCTGGCACTCCCCATCTGACATGTTCAAATCTGTCCTCATCACTGATTCTCCACTTAATCTGCACCTGATCACCTCAGTCTGTCACATCAAAAAGGGAAGGGAGGAGTGTCCTTTTATTATTATTTAATACCAGAGGTCAATGACCTCTGAGCTCGACTGATAGAGAAGGGAGCAGCATGTGCAGGTTCAAGCGGTGGCGGTTGCGGTGGGGACATGAAACAGGAGTTGTGAGCGCCAGTCACACCTGTACGAAACAGAAGGTGAAAGTTTTAAGCTACATTCCTTTACACTCTTCCCTTTAGTTAAACACATGGAATGTACTGTATATGCTGTATGTATGCAAAAAGGGAGAAACTGTATGTTTAACATAGGTAGCAATTATAGGTGCAGTCGTACACGTTGCAGCCCAGAAATATGCTGTTTCTGTTGAAAAAGCAAAAAATAATAATAAAAGATATGTTTTATTCTAATTGGAAAACTATTCAGAGACGTGTTCTCAGACGCCGATGATTAACTGCCTTTCTCAGGCTCAAATGTCAGAGAGTGATATAAAGATTTACGGTTTTATAACCAGTGAACGTGTGTGGCAAAGATAGACGGCACTGAGGAATTTAAGCACATAGTAAGTAAAATAAGGCCAAGTGATCCAGCTTGTTCCTGGCATGGCTACCCACGTTGTGCACCACAGTATGCAGACAGGGTTGCCCTGCGGGATCATGGGAGAGAAAAAGGAGGGATGGACAGGAGGGAACGGAGGAGGGAAGTATGTGAAGAATGAAGGGTGAGCTCAGACCGGCAGGTCTGTGCAGAGACAGCATGAGCAGTGAACTCTATGTAAGGTACTAGAAATGGCCTCAGGACACATCTTTGCCTCTGCCTTGACACAAAGAACTTGCTACTGATTAACCTAAATCTAATCAGCTCCAACGCCCAATGTTCAACACTGTCTCCGTCCGTAGAGCCCTCATTTCGACTGTCAAGAAAAAAAGGCAGGTGATTTATCTGTCTGTCTCAACAGCACTAAATCAATTTAAGAAAGAATGAATTAAAATGTACTGGAGGGAACGTTGGGTGCTGTACTTGCTCTAAAGCACAATCATTACTGTAACATGTCTTCTAGATACTAAATACTGACACAGCTAAAAACAACAGATGTGAATCTTGAGCTTTACTGTTACTAAAGCTGCATCCAAATGTCCGTACTTCACCACACTTGCAGACTTGCAGGATTTGCAGGTGCATTCGCAGGAAGTCCACGAGAAGTCCGCGAGTTCTGAGGGCTGTCCAGACCCACATTTTTCACTTTCTACAGACACAAAGTCCACTTGGGCGGCCGACTTCACCGGAGTACGGACGTGACGATGTAAAACTTATTATAAATCTGTAAAACAATTACTTTATTGAAATGTTACTTAATCATATAGGCCAGAAATGATTTTTAAATGCATCAAGATAATATATAGAAGTAAAGATTGTAGAGGTATGCAAGTTTTTTTGTGGTCATTAGGGCTACAGCAAACATCACAGGGGGTACAACTGAAGTCCAGGTCCAAGGTGGAGATTTGGATGCAGCCAAATTTCACCAGGGTTTTGAGGAAACTGTCAGGTTTTATGTAAAAATGGACACAAACACAAGAAACACACTCAGTGCATTTACATGCACAGCTCAGATTACAGCCATAGTTCAACTATGCTACTCAGTCAGACAACTGCAATTATCCAAGTATACATGCCAGTGAGAAAATCGGATTATTGGCCGGAGCACATCATACCCCAGTATACGATAGGTGGCGCTATACCGATTTCAACTAGTGGTAACAAAGCCGCCTCCGGCTGACCTCTTTACGTCACAAGCAACCACAAACTGCCTCTAGATGCACAATGGCGCTCGTTCTCACGGTGATTTCGGAGGAAAAAAGCCGCCGTCGCCGTCCTTCTACTTCCAGCTCACGGCCCCGGGAAAGAAATCTATTGCCTGCGCAGAACGCAAAATCCGATCCAATCTGATGGAACGTATACATGCAGGAGTAATGCGACTATCAATCGAATAATCTAGGTGTTTTAATTCGACTATGAGAAATCCGATCCGGTCCGATTTTAGTCAGACTAAGGTGTATACATGCATCTTAAAAATCCGACCATATTCGGACTAACACAGTAATTCGGTTTTCTTAAGTGTCATGTAAACGCGCTGACTTAGGCAAGAAGGTACAGGAACAAAAAGCAGGGGTTAATGCTGATAAGTCCAAAATCCAAGTAAAAAAAGGGCAGGCAAAGAAAAATGTCTAAGTAACATAAAAGACTAAGGACAAACAGGCATAAGAGACAGATGGATAGAAATAGTAATCAACAAAGGGTTAGGGACCAACACAGGCTTAAATACACACTAAAGTAATGAGTGGATGAGGTGCAGGTGGAGAGACACTGAGAACAGAGCAGTGCTAACAAGGCTATTAAGGTGATGCAGTGCAGGTGTGGAGGGAAAAAAGCCTGCGGAGGAAGACAGGAACACTGGAAACAGCTAAAGATACACACAAAACACTGATAAAAGAAGACGGGAATGAAGGACCATAAAACAACCTTATGGTGGAGCTGACAGTACTTATTGCACCACTTACAGCAGACAACTGATTGTGATTAGGTTTCAGTGGCAAATGATCCCACTTCAGAGCTGCAGTTGTAATGCTTAAAAGCTTGGAGACCAAACATCTAACGTCTTGAAGTCGAGCTGAAACGGAAGATGGTTTTCCTTGTTGCTACAGTAATCGATGTTGCCGCGACTACCGAAGCAACAAGTAAAGGCATCCTTCCTGTCAATCAGGAGGCTCTGTAAATCAGCGAGGGGTTCATGCAGAGCAGCCAGAGGATAATAGGGAAAACCAGAAAACATTGCTACCATAAAATACGATCCAGTTTCATCCAAATCAGTGAATAAAGCTCTAAATGTGTGCCTTTTATACAGTGATCAGTAAACCTGATCTGGCTCCCAGAAACATGACATTAAATGTGCCACTCCATTAAATGTTGAAGACAGGCACTGTTTGGAAGCACAGGATGCATGGTATTGCAGTGAAAGTGATATGAAAGGGTTAAAATGGCATTTTTCATTTCAGCTCTGCTTGAAGAATAAAGACCCTGATTTTTGTCAACTATGGAGACAAAGAAGAAAACTTTCTTTTAAGTCCTCATCAAGGCCACGTATACAGCTGAGAGCAGTTGTGGTAATGACCATGATTGAGGCCAAGGTCGTGAAGTCAACGATAAAGAGTTTGACCTTCATTGTAACCGATAACTGGAATTCCTCTGCTGTGTCGATCTCCAGCAGAACTGCATCATAACGTCTATATGGAACCGTCCTAAAAAGATCAGTTGGTATGGCGGTGTCCTTGCTTAACAATATCTGTATCCTGATGAGGATGTGAATTAGTTAAATTTAAATTTAAGTTAAGTTTACATTTTTCAGGGTGCTACTATGAACAAAATCTAAGCAGAACAGCCAAACATGTGGTCGGTTTGCATGTTTGCGGTTGCATACATGTTTACATGGTGTAACTCTGGTTCCTTTAGCACTTGGAGCTCACTTACTCATCCTAAACAGTCCAAAATGTGCAATTTCTGCTGGATAAGCCAATCAGGCCAGACCACCAACTCTGCACACACCACTGAGTCACTTTAACTCCTCCGTTGATCCTCAGAGTTCATTATCGTCCTTTGATGCACTACAGGTCACAGGAGAATAAGTCATTACAAGGCTACAAATGAGAAATCACCAACAAATGCAGTCATTTGGCTAACCACTGGCTGTCAGATCTGTCTACAGAACCATACACACCCTTTCTCTGAGGCTTCAAGTCTGGTCTGGTAGAAGACCGTGGGCTGCAGTCTATCATGGGTCAGTAGAAGTAAAGAAGAAGGTAGGAGGTGGAGAAGGAGAAGGGACATAAAACAACCCTCTGAAGAACTGAAGATTAAAGGGTACCACTGCTTGTCCCTCGTTGCGTTATTAATGCCGAAATTACTAATTATACTGTCTCAGATGTTTTTAAGGCTCGGTTGATGATGCAGCAATTTAACTTGTTTGGGGCAGATAAGTGATCAAAGCGGGACGACCGCCAGGGTCGTACAGGGGAAGGCTGTGGTCCGTACAGCTCTGAGCAAAGAAGGAGAGAAGGGAGAGGAAGAAAGAAAGAACCTGTACATGTATGGGATGTAGGAGACAGAGTAGTTTTCCAGAGTAAAACCTGACCTTTTTGTTGTTTTTAGAAGTTTTGATTGGGTCATTAATGTGAAGTCAAGGCATAAAGAAACTAAACGTAAAAGCTCGAGAAGAAAAGTGAGAAAAATGATCTTAGCTGAAAGGAGAGTCAGGTGTGTTTCAAACTGAGAATTAATTGTGGCTATTCTGACTAATGGAGCTGGTCAACTTTGCATTCGTCACTCGCATTGTACAGATTAGTGAAATGCCATTCTGCCAAAACAACACACCGCAATGCTTAAAAGATATGACTTTGGTTTTACTAAAGAAATTACTGAAATTAGATTGAATTACCTTCTGTGGCTACAACTACCATCTACCTCCAGGGAAACTTGCAGCTAAGCTTACTGACTATCTGCAGTAATAGCAAAGACTTATTGCATATTGTTTCATACATAGCATTCGTCAGTTTCATGAGGTAGCCAGACTTCTGAACAGTGGCGTGCACAGACTTTTTGAAGGGCAGGGGTGAAAAGAAGGGCACTTTAGTGCACGTTTTGGCTCCCAAGGGGGCACTTTAGCATGCGGTTTTGCCACCCAAGAGGGCTGTTTATCATGTTTTAACCAGCCAAGGGGGCAGTTAAGTGTGTTTTGCCAACCAAGAGGGCACTTTAGCGCACGTTTTGGTTTCCAGGAGGGCACTTTAGCGTACATTTTGGCTCCCAGGAGGGCACTTTAGCACACATTTTGGCTCCCAGGAGGGCACTTTAGCGCACATTTTGGCTCCCAGGAGGGCACTTTATCACACATTTTGGCTCCCAAGAAGGCACTTTAGCGGACGTTTTGGCTCCCAGGAGGGCACTTTAGTGGACGTTTTGGCTCCCAGGAGGGCACTTTAACGCACTATTCAACAATTGGGCCATGAGGGTCGCGGCCGCCCCACGCCCAACTCCCCCTTGTGCACACCACTGCTTCTGAAAGGATTTATTTATAAGCTTTGTGTGGGTTAAAGTGCAGCCAGGCTCTGTTTTATCTTTCTGGCTAATTTTGAGGAATGGAAGCACAGTATCCACTGAAATGGTCATCAGAGCAGCAAATTGTTTTTTTGTATCAGCTGGCATAACATCAAGATTTTCCAAGTCTGGCATCAATGGGTTTCTCTTTTTTTTTTGCTTCTTATCTTTCGAGAGCAATGACCACAGAATCGCCACACACAAATGCACTAAGCAGAAATGTTACAGTGAGGTAATATACTCGTTTAGCTGGAAGAAAGTGGCAAGTGCAAAGTAGAGTTTAGTCAATGCACCAAAATTATGTGGTTAGGTTTAGGAAAAGTTAATGGGTCGGGTTCAAATTAGCGTTGAATTAAGCATGTGGTAAGTAACCAAATCAGTAAATCAAAAAGTCTTCTGTTTGTTTCCATCCACCCCACCTCTTCAATCTTCGGACTTTGTTTTACAGCATCTGACGTCTTCGTTTGCTACCTTCATAAGTACTAGAGCCACTAGAGGTCGCTGCCCAGGAATAAACATTGATACTGGATTAAGACCTAAACTCAACAACATCTGACTCTACCTGTAACTGCAAAGGTTTTCCCCAGAAACAGTTTTGTGCTGAAGTGGTGTAACCTAAGAAACACATATTGTCTACCTGTCAACAGTGTAGGAGGCCAGAGGGTGCTTGTGCCTGTTGAGTCACACTTTTCTAAAACGTCCAACATTCTTGATCATGAATAGCATGAATAGTATGAGATTAAAACAGAAATGTCAGTTCAGCCCTATCCTGTACAATATAAAAAAGACCACTTCAGATACATAAAAAAAAACAGTAGATGGATGTTGATGAGGGCTTTAATGATGCCCAGAGAAAGGTTTCCAACTATTCAAGAGAATGCATGACAGATGAGGAAAGAATGTCCAGATAAAAGCCCAAACATTAATGACCAAACATCAAGTACATTCCTTTGTTTGCGGGCAATAATCAAGATATCAGTCTCAGATGTTTTCTCTTTTTAATTCAGCTGAGAGTTGTCCTCTGAGGTTAAAGGAATAGTCTGACATTTTGAAAAATACACTTACAAGGTTCGAGGTGATTTATTTCTACAGCCCAGGGTTGCATAATGTAGTGAAAGTTTGTAGACTCCTTCATGCTACACATAAAGCATATATGCAGTTATTTATATATATACATAAACACATATACACCCAGGAAACAATTCTGTAGTGTATTTTATAAACTTGCTTCTGGGTGAATGTAGACAGCAGCAACAAGGTGGTAATGATAGCATGGTCCGCATCTTCATTTTAAAAGTTCCACATCTTGGAAACAAGTCTTTTACTTTGATTGCGTGTGAACACCAAGTATCGATTACGTAAACACAGAGTCCACCTTCCCTCGTCTCGCTCTAGTCCTGTACCCTGTCGGCTCAGAACACAGGCCTCGCATCGAGTGCAACCTGATCCGGGATGTTGTGGTGGAGCCAGAACTCTGTAAAGATGTGGTACACAACGGTCTCTGGTTTTGTGTTGTTTGGCCAGCCACATTTGTCCGTTTTATTTTCCTGTGAATGGACACTAGCCAGGAGCAGCCATAAATCCAAACTGGATTAGCATGGCTCCCATTCTGGATCTCTCCCCTCTCCTCCTTGGGGCAGCGCAGCTGGTCACATCTGATGGTTGAAGTGATTGTCTCAAAGTCCGCTGTTCTTAATCCAAAACCCGCACTTCCTTCTCCAGCGCTGATGGATTTATTTATATCGTGGGTTATACTTGTTTCAGCAATAAAGCTGAAGAAAATAACAGTTCAAAAACAGCCACCAGCTGCTGTATCTGCGCTGCCATTGCTTTCATTACGACTAGAAACTGCTCACTAACTAAATGCTTGTTCTCAACACATCCTCACCCCGAAATGACTGAACAGTTCAATTGCCAGTCGCTCTCAAAACATCATAATGGTGGCAGCTACCAGAGAAATAAAATCATACATTAAAGTAAAATAACATTACTCATATATCTTCTGTTATGAAAGTACCTCTGTTATGTACGGAACTGCAGTGAACGTGATTTACGTGACATAACTTTACTATGTTACTGAATTCAAATGAGTCTTGGTTTCACTCTGGACATTAGCAACACTCTTGGAGAAAGTATTGTGCTTGTTTGGCTAAACCATCTGTCCCCAACATCCTCCCTATGTGGACGTTCTTGCTCTTTATACTACTTTGGCCTGACTTCCTCCTTTGCTGCTGTAATGGTTTCACTTTCTTTAACAGAAATCCTGAATACGGGTTGTAATAGTCAGATTTCACTAGGCTAGGCTCACTGGAATAGGCCTTTTTCATTCTGCATGCTTATCTATACTCTTGTCCTCACATAAATATAAGCGCTGTCCCGTTTCCAAGTCCAAGTATGGCACTACTTTGCTGTGTTGTAGGCTACTTTGTTGAGCTGAAAGAACAGTCTTTCAACGAGTTCTAGATGAATCAGTGGAGCTAAAGGTTCCTCCTGGGGAAATCTGCTGGACCAGAGAGGTTGGCCCTCTTCCATATATAGCCGTTCGTGCGAGGAAATGTTTGACCCTCGCTGATCAATATTTTAGGAAATTGCTCCTCATGTCAGTCCCCATCTCCCGAGCTGACAAGGATGCGATCGCAGTATGTGTGTGTGTGCGCATGAGGCTTGAGTTAAAGTGAATCCGTCAGCAGGGCCATAGCATTTCTCCCCACCATCTCATTCCCTGTCAGGCTTCAGGAAAGTGGAACTCAAATCCAACGGAGCAAGTGTCAGCTTAGGTCGTGCGGAACATGTTGCAAATGGTGTTAAAAGCATGTACTCGTTGGCCTCCGTTCTCAATACTTAATGCGGGGAGAACCACAAAAAATGATCCCTGTTTCCCCTTCGATCCTTCCCTGGTGGAAGAGGACATGAATTAGTAACACAGATCAAACTGCAGTGTTAGCGCAGATCAAGTATTTGTAAAGAAGCTGAAAGGACTATATACAAGAGAGGGCCTATGAGATAATGTGGTTGTGCCTCGCCTGTTCCCTGTTCCTGTCACATTGAATTTTAATTTGGAATGGAGCAATTCTACAAGGTATAAGAATGATGAATTAGTTATCAAAACTCAGGACCTATCTTTAGACAGAACTGCTTGAAACAGAGTTTTAAGGGGTTGTTTTCCAAAAAGTTAAAACTGAAATACATGCATCATCGGTTTGCTGGAGATTATTATGATCTTTGAAGTCGTTGAAAAATCACTTTAGAGCAGATAACTTTCAATAATCAAGATGTGTTTGCTTTCATTACACAACACAGGGTTGTACAATAAAGTTTCAGTTGTAGTTGTAAGTTTATATAAATGGATTAAAACAAAAATAAAGAATACAAGTAAGTAAGCTATTATTTCTGGTGAGGTGCAGAGGATGACTTTCCCACATCGCAGCCTAACGAAAGAAGAAGCTCTGTAGTCTGGCAGTACGGCAGCAGATACTTCTATAGTCTTGTAAACAAACTGTGGCTGGGGTCTAATCTTTGGTTACTTTGGCATCCGTGCAGACACCTCTCCTCACAGATATCACTGACGCTTGGTTGATGGGTAACCCCGAGGCAGAGTCTTCCCGTCCTCGCCTGTGCACAAACCATGCCAGTTTGTAATGCTCTTCGAACTGATTTAAACTCAGAGGGTTGGTCTGCTTCAGCTAATTGGATTAAACTTATCCACTTGTGTGGTCCTTTCTGATCTGGCCTCAGAAAAAAGGCCATCGTTGCTAATTTGGTACGTCTAAAATAACAGACAGGGACAGCAGTGCTTCCAGACTCTACCGTAACATGCATTTTAGACATTCCCAAGTGAATTCGGAGTGACTTGTCATGAGCAATCCATTAAGAGTAAGGCGAGCCAAAAAAAAAAAGCATTAGCAAATATTCCAGTACTCTTGATGGTTCCCTGGGCAGCTCAGTGTGAACAGTTTTGCCATGGCCTTTAACAAGGCTACAGGGTTTTTCCCATTCCTTGTTTCCATGTGTTTGTCTCTCTTGTCTGTGTGTGCTGTAGTTGTGTGTCTCTGCAGAAGACTATCAGATTCATCTCACCTGGTCCAATCTACTCCCCCTTCTGATTGCATGAGCTCACCTGTGACTCATCAGGCGCATCAGCCTTCAGTGCGTAAAGCCTGGTTCACTCGTTGCCAGATTGTTCAGTCTATCTATGTGGTAGCAGACGTGAAGGCCTCCTGGTGCTTTTTGATTGTTTTGTTTCCTTGGGTTACCTTTACTAACTGGCCCACATCCCATCCTGCTGGCCTGCCCGCTGATCTCCGCTGCCTGCCTGCCTCTTATCACCTCAAACCTTTACGGACAAAACCTACAGACAACAACATCAGGGAACTATTAACATGATTGCTCTTGCTTTTCTGGAAGATATTTGCAGCTAGAAGGGGATATCTAAAAAAGAAGGATGGGCCATTACGTCACCAGATCTAAACCCAACATCAACGTTGATGACTTCTGAAGAAACAGCTCCAGAAAATGAAAGAACACACTTCAGAGAGTAGCTTAACGATTTCGTCTGGGAAAGGCTTTGGTTCGGCGGTATTTGGTCGGACTGGCCCCGTTTGGTCACAACATTATCAGCCCTGTCTGTCATTTGGGGGGAAAATCAGTCATTAACTTACCCTCCGAAGTGTGACCTTTAATTCCTGGAGGCATTCCTCCAGGAAGCCATACCATGTAGATATGTTTGGTTTTAGAGTGCCTCTCCGTGCACCTCCCGCAGACTTCATTACATCTGTCACCACGGTCTGGCAACAAAGCAAGTTTTGGTGACGTAATGAGTCTTCGTTCTTTTTAAAGTTTCTTGGGCAGAACAAGGAAGTCATTCTTACACCAACGGTCGGATGATCAGTCACACGCTGTTGTCGTCTCTAACGTGATACTGCTGATCATTAATACGGCTGCTGTTGTTTTGCATGACTCGCTGTTTGGTGCACCCGCAGCATAATGTGGATTACTGTTATAAAACAGAATTCAATGTTCTTTCTCCTGAGTTTACTTGTAGGGACTGGTCCCTCACATTTGTTCTTTTCAGTCCACCCTTGAGGGAAAAGGCAAAGGGAACATTTATGCCCCATCAAGCTTGTAGCAGCTAGCTGCCTGTCTGTCTCCTTATCTTCAGCTTCCTGCACATCTTTCTTCATCTTCATCTTCACGCATTCTCCCAACCCTGTCATATTGTCTGCTTGCTTATACTGTCACACTGCCTGACCATCACCGTAATGAGCCACTCACCAAAGAGAGATTTGGTTTACTTCACTGCGGCAATGGACTGACTTAGTCTTTTGGATGCTTTTTATGCATTCACTGGTCAAAGTAAAATAAACAATTTAAACCACAAGAATGACAGATAAGTCAGTGGATCTGAAAATATTATTCACAAAAGTCACAAACACACTCAAACAAATGCACATGTGACTACAAATATATATAAAGACCTGAATGCATAAATGCTCAAACACACACACACACACACACACACACAGTGTGAGGTATGCTTTCTCCTGCTTTTTCTTGCACACATACTTGACATACACATTCCCAGCAGTCACAAGATCACTGATTACAGTTTTCACGCTGTGGTCTTGTTGCTCGTTGGAATATGAAAAAATATATGCCTTTAATTAGTTTGTTTACTCAAAGGATAATTGAGCAATAAAAAACGTTTTTAACACTCATTTCAGAAAACAACAATAACAATTAAGCAATTAAGGTTAAGATTAATCAATATATTTGTTGACAGTTTGGTATGCAGCACCAAAGGACTGAACATGTCAGTGTCCTGGCAAAACCTTTTTTGTTTCCAGAACAAACTGAACAAACAAATATTTAGATTTTTCCAAATGGCAACTTACCGCACAGATGGGGATTTGGGTAATGCAGTGGTGTTCTAAGCTACTTCGGCTCTGCACAGTGAAGAAACACACGCACGTCAGCGCATGTTATTTGCATGCATAGTGAGTGTCCATCTAGGCGTCATTGCAAAACAGCCCGACCTTGTCCCCGAAAACATTTAAGACTGTTTAACAAGTGATGCAGACCTGCTAGTTCATGCCAAGGGATCATAAGATAATAAATCTCATTCACCAGCATAATGTTGTTTCAGCTCAAATCTGCAGTCACTTCGAGACCTGCTCTCTATCAAAATAACAGCCACTGTTCAAATAAACTCAACACACAAGCCCAGGCCTGGTGTTTCTTTACAGGCCAGAGCTATTCTCATGAAGACGAATGTTTGTTTTCTTCTCTCACAGTAATCTGATATTAAAGAAGTATTTATCGAGGATTATAACATCTGTTCAGGCACAGAATAGTTGATGTGATCATCTGACGTTTTGTTTCTTACCATGCGAGATGAAATCATTACAG
The DNA here is from genome assembly GCF_900880675.1 of Sparus aurata. Classification (NCBI taxonomy): domain Eukaryota; kingdom Metazoa; phylum Chordata; class Actinopteri; order Spariformes; family Sparidae; genus Sparus; species Sparus aurata. The sequence continues at coordinate 26,960,411 of NC_044195.1, read as the reverse complement.
CAGATACAATACAAGTGAGCGTGTTGATTAATTTCAGCTGAACTTTTGATTTGGCTGCCATTTAGAAGAACCCAGCAGGGATCTCCGCCGGTTCTTCGGTGTTCGCATCAGGTCGATGTCAAACTCATAATACGAGCAGGGTATTAAAACGCATGTGTGCCCAGCAAGCAAAAAAAAAAAAAAAAAAAGTAACATGCATGCTTGCATAAACAAACACGCACATGCAATTGGCACACGGTGTTGCCACCACCAGAACACATCCGCACATTAACTATTTATACACATGGAGAGGGAGATGAAGAGCATGTTCACTTACATCAGTGCACTAAAAGATTCACTATGCTTGCTTAAGTCAACATACAGATGGTGCACCAGAGAGGAGGAGAGGCGAAGGAAACTGTCTTTTTTTTTTTTCTCTCCCTGAATGTGAGCAGTATGTTTGGATAAGAATAGAACCGCATGATTCTGAAATAGCACCTTTTTACTGCACATCTGTTTACTTTGAAAGTGTATCTCTTGCATTCTTACACTTGACTTGGTGACTTCATCACTTCCCTCAGGGCACAGAATATATAAGTGAGTCAGGACGCTCAACAGGATTTCTCTCTGCACGCAAGCAGCAACTAGTAAGGGAGGGTCTACACTTGACCACAGACACTGCCGTCTTATCTGGTCTGGGTATATCTTTCGAACAAAACATTCAGCCTATGAACCATGACACGTAATTACTGTAATAACTGTAGTTAGAACGGAAAGACCACCTACTCCAATGATGAGTCTTTTCTGTTGGTTTTCAGATGGTTTGGAGAGAGTAAAAGCCTCTGCACACTTTATCTGCAGCAGATGTGTCGTTCATTAGCTGTGCTTTCTGTCAAAGACCTCGCATGCAAAATACTTGAACTCAGAGAATATTCTGCATATCCTCCCCCTCAAAATGAGCATAAAACAGATTTATACTTGTGCCAAAAAAAAGGATCCATCCCCTCCTTTTTAGACTGTTCACACCATAATCACATAAATGTTAGATTAAAGTAGGAAGATTTAAATTTTAAAGACTTTTTACATGTACAGTTTTTAAATCAACACTTTCTCACTCCCAACTTCCCCAATTCTGCAGCTTGGTCAGTGGCCTTAAGGTTCAAACTATGACGCTCTACTTACCCCTAACATCAGTTTTTGCATCAAAATATGTTATATGCAATGTCTGGTTATACTTTTCAAATGAAGGCTGAAGTTAGCCAAAATATGTAATAAACAACGTCCGATTAGACTTTCAAAATAAAGCGTGTGGCTGCCGGAATGTTATTAATGTTCACGGTTTGTTAGGTTTAGGCACAATTACTACTTGGTTATGATTAGGAAATGATTATACTATGGGGTAAAATGCCTAGTGTAGTGCCTTAACTCATATAACGTGTGTAACATCATTTAAAAACGTTCATTTACTGATGTTATGTTATTAAAAAACAAATTAGTCTTGACACTTGGTCATAAACAAACTCGGTCTCCAGAGGGAACATCCTACAAATGACCTACCCAACTACGCCCTGACTTGGACTTTCTCGCACTGTGTACTGGTGCAGAGTAGAGAAGTGTTTCAAAAAGTGATGGTAGAGGTTTAACAACAGTTTCAAGCTTCAATTATGTGACCTTACGTTCGCTATGTTATAAAAATTACAAAATAAAAGAAAACATTAGAAGCATAGGGCCACAGATCAGGCTGCACACCGATAATGTCTTCTGTTGCACTAGACGATGACTCTAAAAATAGCCATGATCATGTCCTAAGGGTTCAGTCTGGGCTTGGAGACTACACATTTTTAACAGAAAGCCTGGGTTACCAATTGAAGGTGTGGATTTTGCAACAGCCATGCGGGATCGAGTTTATTTAGGGCCAGAGCCATAGAGAGCCAAAAGGAAACCGAACTCTTCCAGGTTCTGTTCCAAGAGTAAGAAAACCAACTACTAACAACTTCTAACTGAAAAGATAGTTTTGGGATTCCCTCCGTTATGTGGCTCCCTTCATAGGATGATTACTTATGTGCACACATCCCCACACTTGTGTTTTTTCATGGGATTTTGTAGTTTCTTCTGTGTTCACAAAGTCATTATTGTCTAACGTTGTTAGCAACCGCTGTAGCGGATGACGTTATCTTCTGAAACGCTGAATGAGAAATTGCATTGGGTTACAAAACTAGTGGAAAACAGGCTGACGTCATGACTTGAGACAAAAAGTCAGCATACCTCAAACTGTGCTCACTCTTTTTATTGCATTTGTCTTTAGTGAGTCTGCTGGCTCTCTGGAGAGCGCTGCCCTTCAGTAGGCATCAGAAAGAGCAACACAGCCAGTCTTCAAGGACCACTCCAGGTGCTACTCTACGTGTAACTAATGCAGGAAGTTGGAGATTTGATGTTTTTGACAGTGGCCTTTATTTTTTTGACTGTTTGACAACTTTGTTTCATTCCTTTTATGAGTAAAAGATCAGTTGATAAATGTGGAATCTGCAATGGTAACTCTGTAAGGAAACTGTTGTTGTGCTTAAACTAAATAACCTTGGTACAATCAAAAATAATAATTATTCTGAATATGTGTGTTCCCGTAGGAAGGAATGTTCTGACCTCTGAAGTAATACTACCATAAACATACAGGCCCAGCGCACCTGAGGCACCTGAGGGATTCATCATCATGAGTGTGTTGATGTCAGCTGACAAAATAAAACATAAAACCGTTCTTTTACCAAATACACTGCTTTCATGTATTTTTATTATTCATCACATCGAAGCCCCTACTGTACGGCCACATTATGGTCTTTCTTTATTGTCTTACAAATATTAAGTTATCCACAAAAATAAAATAACTTAGATAATAACCATATTAAAACATAAAAATACATACATACATTACATTTATGACATGAAAAAAAAAATGCATATTGCTGATATCTCCCAGAGTTTTTCCTGGACACACTTCTGTATGTGCAAACTACTTATCAGAATCAAAATAATCTGTAACACTGGAAACATAATCCCAGATTCTTTCTCTTTTTTTTTTCTTTTCCTCTTCCTCTCAACACAGAAACACATTTGCTTGAAATAAATTACGCCGTCTGATAAGGAGCCTCACTCATACAAGTTTTCTCGAGACCAAATACAATCTTCAAAATGTGCATAGGCGGAAATCCATATCAACTTTGCTATTTATATATACTTTGACATCAGATTATCCCTATTTGCACACGTCGAAGAGGTGTGAAGAAGGTGAGTGTAGATATATCACAAGAAGCTTACAGTGTTGCACACGGTACAATGCATCACAAGACAGGAGGACTGATGAACACTCGAAATGTTTTATAGTGCGGGGAACTGAAAGCTGGCACTTTAAATGTATCACTTGTTTGAGTGCAGCATTATTCAGTTTTATTTACAATCCTGTTCAGATCATGCTGAAGATGCAAACTTGTTAATTTAAGGTCAACTGTGCACAGTACTCTGGCAGTCCTCTTACATTACGTACCACAGACAACAAGTGGGACATTTTGGACAAACATCAGGACAATGGATCTGTACTTGTGTTTGAGGGGAGGCTGTAGTGTATTATTTCAGGTGTACAAGCTCTGGTCACAATGGTTTTCAAACAGCAATTTTCACATGGATTTCACAGAGTTAACCTTATGGTGTACAGGGCAGAGTGCTTGTTGTGACTCTACTGGAAGCTGTGTGAACTCAGTGTCAACACTCTGATTCTTCTTTGCTGTGACGTCCTCCTTTGCAGTGACCATTATTTAATAAACATTTGCCCCTTTTAATGCAGTCTTCCGAATTAAGTAGTCCAGTCCGTAGGGGTGTCACAATTCTCAAGAAAGGCCGCTCACTATCCGCTGAGCGTTTGGTTACCGCTAATGCAAACAAGCATTTCCTACAGCTGCAGCTTCTTCAGCATTTAAGTGGTTGAACACAAATGTGCACAAATGCTAGTCACAGGAAATGCAATGTGTTTTGTGACTTTATTGTCAGGGAGTACTTTTGTTATAGTTTGTGGGAGTAATGAGGGGTAACAAGGGGTTCTTAGATATAGAGCTTCAGCCGAGAGGCTGCACACCTCCAACTTCTCAGTGAGGTAACCAACTTCTTTTCCCAGATTAACATTATCAGGTTCCCTGTTAGCACTGGGTTTAAATCCTAAATATTGGCAAATAATCCTCTGCCATCATCTTGTCAGTCAACTCTCTGTCCTCTGGTTATATTTCAGGTGAAATGTGACTAAAGTAACAATATGTTGTGACTCTGCTGCTGGCCCCACTGCTGCACAGAATAGATGCCTGTGACAGTTTGTAACGTCTGTTGTGCAACTAAGTATTTATTTAAAGGTAGCATTGAAAATGTAAATGAGAGTTGTCAGGGCATAAAACCACTGATGTGTTGCTCTTTACAAATCCAGATGGGAGTTGGGAGAAACAATAGCATGGCCATCAGTGTTGGAAAAAAGAAGTGACTTGAATTGTGACCTTAAACATCGAAAGTCAAATCGTATCGTGGATTTGGAGAATCGTTAAACCCAGACCACTCTGTCTTTATTTTTTCTCTTCTTTTTTTTTTTTTTTTTTTTTTACCAAAATGAGTGAATGTATTGATTGAGGGGTGTCATCACTGTCAGCAGGGTTACACATGATGCATACAACATAGTGATATTGATTGATACAGATGTAATGATTCCCTGATGTACTTGTAGCTGTTACATGATAGTTGCTATAAACATTAAGATGTCTGAACTGCCCTTCAACAAGGCACTAAATCCTTAAGTGCTCCTGGTGTTTTATGCTGTGCCAAATCCTGTGCATTGTGAGTCCTGATGTGTGAAAAGTATCTACTGGTATATGTGTCCCTGTACGCATTAGATAGGAGACATGGCAAATACTGTGTAACATTTAAGCTGTAAGTCATTGTATAGGTTAATGAGGGACTACTGTATAATGTATGATCTGTCTGAAATCAGATCAGATGTCTTCCCCATTTTTTTGAGCCTCATGGGATGCAGACATCAGCTCTTCCACCTAACATATTGCCGGTGCTATGAAGCAACATCATTTTCTTTCTGCATGCAATCTACTGCTTATTCTCAGCTTCCTCTCTGCTCACCTGAATCTCATGCACATCAGTACGTCAGTCAACATACGCTGATGAAACAACAATAATGTGTTGTTTTTCATATCTGGAGCTTTTTCGGACATGTATCTGATTTTATTGCGTTCCTTTGTCTTGAGAGGAAAGCGGTAAACATCCAAGCTCTCTGAGTTGTGGCAGCTTTAGACGTATGCTGCATGTGCACTACCTTTTACCAACATGCACGTCTATCTTTCTGCTGGCTCAACTGCTTCACACTCTGTCCCTGCTCTTCTGGAAAAACAGCAGTCCACCGCAAATAGGTATGGGGCACGTATATTACAGTCATATTCCCCTTTCAACTTAAAAGTCTTGATTTAAAAAGGTCTCTTTGTTTTCTTTATTGTGTCCAGTCTTTTAGTGTGTGTTTCTTCATTTACAGACACTGACCCACTCTGTTATCCTGCACTCTTCGCATACCACGTAGCAGCACCAGTGAAACTTGCAGTTGCAGCGTTCGCTCCGAGTCTGCTGCAGGATGTTGTGGCCTCTCCCGCAGCAAAGACTCTCACAGTTGTCCATGCCAGGGCTGGTCTTGTTGCAGATCCGGCCCTGCGTGCCCGCCGAGTCCGACCCCAGGTCGCGCTCGCAGAAATCCGGCGACTTTTCAAAGTAGACCAGTTCGTTGATGCTTGGCCGCCGCCGATGCGTGTGGTGGTGGTGATTGTGGTGGTTGTTCTGATGATGGTGATGGTGGTGGTGGTTGTGATGGTTGTGGTGGTTGTTGTTGTTGTTGTGGGAGTGGTCGAGCTGTCCAGTGTTTCGGTTGTGGGCCTTGATAAGCGTGGCGATGTGGAAGCGCTCTTTGAGGATGGAGCCCACCACCCGGAACTCCGGGGTGACCTGCCAGCAGGTCTTCAGCTGGCAGCTCCCCGACGTCCCGTGGCACTTGCATTTCCTTCTCATGTGGTCGAGCACCACCTGCGAGAGACACAGATGGAAAGGGACAAAAAGAGAGAGTGGGTTGGAGTGAGGAAGTGAGAGGAGGAGGAGGGGGAGGAGGGTTGAGGGGAGAGAAAATGAGAAGGATTAATGACTTTCATGATGCCTGGTTATATTTGAAGTTCAATATATACAGTTACAGGGTGTTGCAGACTGCACGTCATATTTCATAGTGCGGCTTCATTTCTATTTATTTGGTCTTCTAAGCAAACCACCATTCCACTGTGTGCTGAATGACACATAATGCCCTGAAGGAATATTGGTCCCGCATTTAAAGAGCCAGGTGGTCTGAGCCTGTTGTCAAACACGCTGATATCAAATAACACAGATGGATGCAGGCATTACCAAAACAGTGCAGTCATTATTCATCGTTCGGTATCAGGTAATGACTCCAAGCATGACACACATGTAGCGGCACATTAGGCACCAGAGCACTGCAATATTTACATATTTTCGCTTTAATGGTTTACTGCCGGGCAGGGGAACCACAGGCCAGCGTTCATCTAACTAGGCCCTGATATATGAAAGTACTGCAGTTTTAATCTTATATATGGTCTTTAAAAGTACAATTGGCAGGATAAAAAAACACGAGTAGACTGATAAAAAAGTGATCTCTCTCAATCATCACTCACGACCCAACAGAAGTGTGTGGCAGCTTCTGCATCTGCAGAGAGCCTGTCGTCTGCCTGTGTTTTCTTATTTCTTGTTTTTGCTGTGTTCAGAGCATTTCTGGGCATCAACCTTCGGGAAGTAATGTGAAGCCACCACTCAATAACAGCAACATCAGTGACTCCGTAGCTCACTGACACTCTTGATCTCTTATGGATGTATGAAGACCAGCAGGTCTAGGTGTCCATTTGACCGAGGGTGGGGTGGGGCTACAGACACACACGGGCGGATCAGAGAGCCAAACAGCGGACAGGATAAAGCATGTACTTTTGCTGCATTGACACAAAATCTTGAGGGTTGTTTTGCAAAAGTATGGGCATGGGAGTGTATTATGCCACTAAAATCTAAAAGAACATTCCTGATTATCTATAGTATATCTGTTTGCAACAAGCATAAACACAAAATGTCCCATTAACACTGCAAGACCGACTCACTCAGCAGCACACACACGTGCAGATAAACCCCACATCAAATAAACCTGTCCATCCAGTCATATTTCCTCAAAGCTGCTTGAATGCATGTGTATTTATTTACGTGTGTGTGTGTGTGTGTGTGTGACTGTGAGTGTGCATGTGTTTATCTGTTATCACCTGTTCTAAACTTTAAGATCCAATTACCAACAGGAACACCAGGCCACCCAGAGTACTGACGGATGCTGCTGCTGTTGCCGCCCCTATCGACACGCACACACACATATATACACACATGCTGGACACTGGCACAGTTAAACACATTCCACACATGTGCTAGCAATAATGCTCCACACACACACACACATACACACACACACACACACACACACACACACACACTCAATATGTCTGCGACCCACACACTCTGTGCCTTCAATGCAGAATGAGACAGAAATGGCGAACAAGGTCACCAATCTAAGGATTTAAGTACTAAAGCATGGTGTGCATATGGTGATATCACCTATAAGTAAGTGTCTATGTTTGTATGGATATCTGTGCAGGAATAATGCAGTGACGTCTTGCTTTTTAGAACATGAATCTCTCTCAAATGGATTATTTTTTAAATAAATTAAAAGTCAAGCGTTCTTCATTATTTCACCATGATGCCATCCATTAAAGAAACAGCAGTGGGAACAGAAGGATAGAGATGAGACGGATCTATCATGTATCTATTGAGTGAAAGAATCCAGTTATCCAATTTGGACTGATGCCAAAAATCACATAACTTTTCCTGTTTGATCGCATATTGCTCGGAGGAATCACGAACAAGTTGTTGAATACAATAAAGAATTAGGTCTGCATGCTCCGAGGCTCCATTTCATGTAGCGCAGTGGGTTTCCTAATGGAGCAAACCATGCAGAGAGTCAAAACAAAAAAACATGTTTCCTTTCTCTGGAGCATGAATGAGCAAAGAGGTGGATGAGAAATGGTGATAAATGGAGCTACTTGACTCATCTGTTTGGAATGAACGATTGAAAAAAGAGCAGCGAAAGAAAACCACCACGGGGCCAAAGTTAATAATGATCAGTCACAGTCTAAAAAAAGGAATGAAATCAAATATAAACATCAGGTGACTTTTGCAAAAACTTGCAGAGCGGAGAAGATTGTGATGCATCCATCTAGAGCTGAAGTGTAGTTGCTGTCAAACTTAAAGGACATGAACGTGTGTTCCAAGAGTGACGGTTACAGTATGTAAATATCGGTGTCTTACTATTTGAGTCAAACATATGCCATCTTCGTAAATATGTTTATGCTACTGCCTGTTTATGGTACTATCACTCATCAACTCTGCCAGCAATGAAGAACATTTAAGACAATGAAATGTTAGGAAACACCGATGCTGCCTGCCGCTTCCCTTAATTTTCATGCAGTATTATAACAATTACGCACAAACAATGCTAAATATTTTGAGTCCTCGCGTCACTGCGTGTTTTGCTCATAACGTGTGTATGTATAACCGAAAGTGACAAAGAAATATGCCCTTTTGGTTAGACGTGGTTCCACTGATGTCGGGAGTGTTGAAAACAAAGTTGAAAGAGGCTGATCGGCGGTGAGGAGACGCTAGAGGCTGTAAGACTTTATAGTAAACAACATCATAATAGCTCCAGCGGCACTTGCACTGAGTCCAGATTGCAGTGTTTGGTTCAGTTTTTTAACATCGGGGCAGAGGCAACCCCAGAATCACAAACGTGCTGGCCTTAAACACACAGCAGAGTCTGTAATCATAAAACTCTCCAACCCACTTAAACCTTAAAGAGACAAACTGGCCCAGGAGTCATAATTGCATCCATATTGCTACTGTTTCGAGGGAACGGACGCAGCAGGATTGGGGCTTCAAAGGACAGTATAACAACAAAAACAGTAGGAAAGTGTTATATCTAATGACATTTTGTCATGCAGGGGGAAAAAATAGACACCAAAATTATTTTGAGGGATTTTGAACCATAGCAATATGTCTTGTTTTTTTTTTTTGTTTTTTTATGTGCATCAGAGTAGAGTAGTTTGCATAAGATTTTCCGGAGGCAGGAGCAGCATATGGAGACGATCTTACTAAAACTGTCTTGCCTACAAAACCATTGCTCTACAGTAGTCCAGCATGTCTGGCCTCTGTTGACAAAATGCAGCAAAATGCTACTGACCGGTTCCTCGAACAAGAATGTCCAATCATAGCTTAGCAACGGTACCTCAGCGTAGCAGCCTTTCAACTAACCTTAAAACTGTGAATTAAAATAGACTAGAAGGCGGAGATGACAATTGTAGCTGGCTAACGTACGATTCAGTTGTTTGCAGTTGACCAATGGCGAGGCCGGCGTCAGCTTTAAGATTTAAAGAGGAATGAAAATGAACAGCCTATTCAACATCAGAGGATTAACATGCAAGTTTTATGCCAGGGTGGATTTATCTGGTAAAAACACACGAGGCATGCTACACACCATGCGCTCTGACTGGGCTGCACCTAAAAGGCGTTTGCAGGCACCTTAAACTTCGACAAAAAGAACATAACTCCAGGTGATAAGGCACTTTGTGTGTGTGTGAGTGTGTGTGTCGGGGGGGGGGGGGGGAATGTTAAATATTCTTTTGACGTGTAGTTAAAAGGCAAACCGGTAAAAACCAGACCCATAACAGGTAGGAGAAAAAAGGAAATCTGTCTGCTCTTGCTGCATGTGAAGTGGTCTGTCAGTGTGACATGTGACAAAAGAGCTGCGGTGAAACACTAGTCGAGTACAAGAGCATAACAAATCATGCACAAATGGGGAATTTAATAGGAATGTTTTTAAATTCGGATTTATTTTCCAATACCAGTTCAAATGCTGGAAATTATAGTTGATCCGATAACCATGGATCAAATTAAAGCTTGTTGTCTTTTCTAATGAAGTGTGGATTATAAACTAAGTTTTTAGTCTCACCTGATCTAACATGACAGACTTCCAATAACTTTCCAAAACCTTTTGATTGTTTTTTTCCAGATCCGGATCACGCTAAGATCCAGTGTGATTAATTGATGATCGGATGAAAGGTTTGGGATTTTCTGGCTTCTTCCTGTTTTCTTTTTTTTTAATTTTTTTTTTCTATCTACGCCCGGGGTTACAAAAGACGAGAGACGGAGAAGAAACAAGACAGGAAAATGACGTGTGTCTGTCTCTTTGTCTGTGTTTACGATATCTAACACGACTACCGTGGAAAAAGGGGAAGAAAACTGATGCAGTGATTTATTGTTGCCTTATTGTAGATCTTGTCGTATTAGCCCTGAGGACGCGCAGGGCCAGGCGGAGGAGGGGGGCTGGGTGGAGGAGCCGAAAGGGAGTGTGCAGTGAATGCACAGGTGAGGGGAGGAGAGAGGAAAGGAGGATGACAGGAGGAGGAGGAGATGATCTTTGGATTATCTCTTTTTAGTCCCTACACCCCTCGATACACAAAGGCTGTTTGTGTCTGTGACTGTGTGTGTGTGTGGGTGTCAGTCCAGCCAGTACTCTATCCAGGCTCTGTCATCGTGTCCTGCTGCTATTAGCCACAATCAGCGATCCAATCTAACCTGCCATCAGCTGTGATTGTCTTGGCAATGTGAGCCGGAACATATACAAATATTGTACCTCTCTCACAACTCGAGTCGCTTTGTACGGGCTATAAAAAGCTCGCTCGGAGGGAACATTTTGCGTAACACACCCACTGTCGGCGACGGCGGTGCGTGTTAGCGTGCCGACTCGGCGGAGGCCTGGAGTCTGGGTTTCGTAAGGGTAAAATAGGTTAAACAAGGATGAGAGCTGATGTTTTATGAATGAAACAAGTGACAATGATACAGAACGTCCCATTTTCCAAGTCTCCCAGTTCTTGGATTGTAAGTTGGGTACGCTCTTAGGAGAGTACAGATACTGCTGATTCAACTTCTTCACTCAAGTCAAAGTAAGAAAGTAAAAAGTTTTCCCCTCTGAAGTACATTTCCACCTTCCACCAGTCCTTCCTGTGCAAAGCTTGCTGAACCTCACGTCATCTTTACATAAAGACTATCAAACGTAAAGTTAGAATCAGTAGGATTTGTCACAGCTGTTTGTAAACGCACCAGAAAGATAGGTGATTATTGAGTCTGTTTCCTAAGACACCACATATCAACATTTGGGGATGGTAAAGCCTCCAGAGCAGCATCGAAACTGAGGAAATAAGAAATCCCTGGCAGAGGGCTGCAGGGCCTCTGCAGACACGAGCCACTAATCTGCTTTTTCTCCCAATTGGAGACTCCCGCTCTGTCTGTTTCTGTCTAGAATAGGTTGAAATCGGTCTTGTGATATAACAATAACACTAACTGTCCTTCAAAACATGTTGTATGGGACAAAATGGAAACCTGCTATACACGTCGGCTTACATTGCACGTACACTTGAGAGACTTAACTGCTCCAAAGTCAACGGCGGACCACAGTTAGAAAACACACATCTGGCAAGTTTTAATTGGCTTAGAGAGTAAGACAGGGGCGTCTGTAAAACAACCCCAGACGGAGATCAAATGCAACATGTTGGTGGCAGATTAGGACTGCAGGCTATGTAATACAGTAGAGTGGGGAAAAGCACTGCGTACAGGATTAGAAAAGCGGGCTAATTCGCAATTAAGAGAAGTGGATGGAGTAAAGTTATGACCAGAGCTGTGTGTCTGGCCTTGTAACCACAATGTGATGTTGAAAATGGCTCTGAGTGAATTAATTGGGTAAAGGCAGAATATTATTTTGCCCAGGCCCCTCAGCCGGAATTGAACCCCACACTTTGTCCTGCTTCTCTTGTTTGTTTGCTATACTCGTGACCTAATGAAGTCATCAGTTCCATGTTATTTGAGTCATTTAATGTTATTTTTGGTTTGTTTTGTCTTGGATAAATGATCACATCCTTTACAACAATAGTCATTAATCAGAGATCCAAATCAAAAACTCAATTAAGTAGTGCCTGTTGCGGCCCTGTCATACTGATAATAAAAAAAACCCTGTGATCCATGATTGCGGTACGCCAAAGGTAAAGTGTTACCAAACTGCTTTGTGTCTACTGTTACACCTGACTTTGTCATCCTTACTGGATGTCCAAAATTGGCTGAGTCAACACTGACTCAGTGGTAATTATAGATCCGGTGATGACTGAGGGTTTTTTTTGGTCGAGGGAAAGTCCTCTCGCATGTCATACATAACACCACCAATCTCTGACGAATTGAGCAATTAGCGCTCTGTCCGAGCTTGTAACGACAGAAATCCCACACAAGAAACATTGTGCGTTACACTGCTGTGCTCTGTGCTGACAAACATGTGGCCTCAACCTTGTGCAATCTTCTGTATTATAGTGTGCAAGCAAGATAAGAAGCCGTAGTTGTAGTTTATTTTGTGAGAATACTTTTGGTTTCAATATTAATCCACATTGATAATCAACACCCTTTCTGACATATAAGACTTATATAATACAGGAAGTGTTCATCATGTTGATTTGCCCTCCCATCAAATACAGCAGCCTGGTCAGTTGCGATACACTTCGCTTCCGAGTTTGACGCTGTAGGTACCCCTCTAGTATCAACTCTGGGGGCTCCCCTCTATTGTAGTGGTATAAAGAGCAAGTTAGGGGTTGGTCAGGGTGGTTGGGTGGGTGTTACGCAAGACTTTCTCTTTGGAGATTGGGGTTTGTGTCCTGTGAGTGACCACGACTCGACATTGGTTTGTTTTTCAGTAATGTTGCAGCAGTAAGTTAACTAACGTAAATAATGTAATGTAGGTGCAAGTGGAGGGCTAACGCTTACGCTAACCCTTTTTAACACAAAGTAGGATGTTTACTAAACCTAACAAAGTAGTTTTGGTACCTAAACTTTGCAAAGTAGTTTTTGTGCCTAAACCTAACAAACATGACCATTTGACAACTTTAATAACAGTTAAAGTCATAAAGTAATAAACTGTTTGTCAGCAAGCTTTATTTTGAAAGTCTAACCAGACATAGCAAGTAGTCTTTGTGCCTAACTTGACCACAGAGCCCTTCAAGTGCAAAGCGCATTGAATTTAATCGCTGGCCATTCCCCGTGTCATCACCTCGAACCACTGTTGGCGAAATCCTAATCTGATGTCTATGTGTCCCGCAATCGACCCTTACCGCTGATAAACAGCAGACTAGTCTGCACGCTGCCTTGAGTTTTCGTCAGTTCAAAGGAAATCTACTAAAGGACCTTTAAAGCCGAGCAGAAAGCCAAGGCGATATCAAAGCACACAAACAAATCCCACAGCAGCACATTAAGCCCAGACATCACTTTAAACAAATCAAACGCCTTGCTTCAAAAGAACAGCTAAGCGTACGCAGACAAACACATTATACGCGCGATACACATGCACACATGCAAACACAAAGACATGCAATTACTGAGAAATGCATATTTACTGTATACAGCGAGAAGTACATCGGAAAGTGTCTGTTTTTGTGTGTGTGTGTGTGTGTGCGCGCGCGTATGTGTGTATTTACTCACTGTTAAGTGCGCACAATGTCCACAGCTCTCATTTAGAGACTAATAAAATGTTATTACCAGCATAAGCACTTCCACCTGCTGAGCTTTTACTACGAAACATTTGCCTCTGTGTATATTTACATCTGTGTGAGCGCAAGAGTTGTAAGGACGCATGCATGTGTATGTGTACCGTATGCGGTGGGTCGGATCAAATGCTCCGGCGCTGTACTGTCAGGACTGAGGAATGCTCTCCAAGCCGCTGATGATACGAAACGGCCCCTGAGAAAGCGCAGGACTCACCCCGGCTCTAATGTTGCTATTTCTGATCAAACACACTTTGCTTTTCGTGTGGGTTCTGAGTCAATGAATTAACGTACGTGGGCTCTCCAGAGCCGTTTATCATCGCTCAGGGGTTAAATTAGGCATAAAAGGATCCCAGGAGTCCCACTGATGCTGGTTTGGATCAAGCCGGAGGTTGTGCTGATCTGGATTCATTGTGGTTTAAATCACTTTTACAGTGCGTCCTGCGCTCTGGTAAAACACTGTCATGCCTGAACACATACAAAGAAGGTCTTCATTTAGCTAAAAAAAAGAATCTGCTTTACAAGCATTTACGGTTTTCACTAAGTTTAGTTCAGTTGATGTAATTTCACTCACATACTCAATACAATATACGCTGGTGCAGTAGAGGCTGTTATCAGATGAGTAAATCCACCTTTTACCAAGAGGAAGCTGGTGTTTTGGTGCAGATTAACCACAACTGAAAATCCATCAACATCATCCATAATGTTCTTATTTACAAAAGAAGTCAGAGACGTACTGATAAGGCAGTCCATCACATAATAGTGTGACTCGCCGTAGTGGATTCAGCCAACTCCCCAATTTGGACCCTGCGTCACAGCACACTCACATTTCTATTACTGCATTTTGCGTTGATTGTTGATTTCAAGCAAATCAAAATTGTGTTTAAGGCTTAAGGTCTGGTTAGGCTTAGGCACAAAACCCACTCAGTTATGGTTAGGATTAGAAAAGGAAACAGCTGATGTTTGGTTTAAGATAATGGATTTGGTTGCAACAACTACAGGTCGAAAAAATGTGCTTCTTTTCATCATGCATAGATGTAGTCTGAAATGAATATGATACGTATGAGACGTACAGATTTAAACGTACATTGCCAACACTTACTCCTGGCGACTGGACTGAAATATTTTCTCCAGATGGCCTGGACTGAGTCCTAGAGGAGCAACATTATAGCAGGAAGTGTGTGTTTGGATTACAGTCACCAAAACCTTCTTTACGTTTCCAAAAGAGCATGGTTATCTTTAATTAATTTAGTTCAACTGCTCTGTGTACGGCAGCATCTTCACTAAGTCGTGTCCACTTTTTGAGTGACACAATCACATATAAAGGATTTAATTTTAAATCCGTACTCTTCATCTACACAGTCCGAAACTAGGGAATATATATAATTACAAATAATAAAGATGCTCTTGGCATCCTTTCACTGCGACTTTAAAGCCAAACTGTGCTACTGTTAGATAATTACTGGCATATTTACTCGTTTATGGACTGTGAAGATCATTAAGAGTCAACAAACATCAAATGCCATCACGATTTAGATTCTGGCAAATGTTCAAAAATCAGTTCCCAGTTCTGAGCAAGAGATTGGCTGCTTTATGAAAATTAAACGGAAGGAAAACAAGGTTGAAATGTATATTTTCCTTCCTAAAGAAAAAAAGGGGGATACCATCTCCTCTTACTCCCCTTAAGTCATGCAATGATGGTAAATTGTAATTACCAAGGACGCTTTGCCAGTAACATGGAGGAGTCTTGCACAGCCAGCACTGTCACCACCTGCCTAATGAAGAGACAGGACTCGACAGAACCTCGGCATGGCTCACAGCTCTGCAACATGAACGCGGGGAAGCGTGCCAAGCATTTGTTTTGAGGTGTGCACTCCAAATGATTGAGAAGAACGCTCGGCGAGGGAAAAAAAAAGAAAAAAAAGAGAAGAAAAAAACTTGGCGACAACATTAACTGCGTCGGCAAAGTGTTTCCATGTCATGAGCAGCCACCTTAAACATGTAGTGGGGCTTTTAAACCGCTCTTATTAACTACCGAACAGTAGTGAGCCTGGGTTGATTGCAACAACACCACAGAGGGATGAATTCTTCATGGAGAAATGTCTCATTATTTGGCTGAATTCATTTAGGGTTAGGGTTAGGATTATGAAGTTGAATAAAAACTTGCAAATAAAATGTAACTAAATAGAGCCATAGATATTAGCTTGCAGGACATTTATTACATTATATGTATTTTTTTTTACTTTTTTTAAATTTTAATAATCAGCAGGTAAAGATATAAATGACATCATATGCAAATAAACGTCTCGTTCCTCCTCTGTGTACCGCATTATTTCCGTAATCAGTCCTGCTGGAGAGAACTTGGAGGGAGGCAGAGCAGGAGCGGGGTGAGAGAGAGGGGAGGGAAGGAAGGGCGAATCTCTTTCTACTTTCCGCCCCGGTGTTTGAAGTCTAAAATCTTTTGCAGGGTTTTAAACATCTGTTTCCAAACTGCCAGCAGCCACTAATTAGGGCTAAAAACAAGACGGGACGTCGTGAGAACCCTGGGGTGGGCATGAGGCGACATGCACACCCCGCTAAAAAACCACCGCATTCCTCTGCTTAAAGACTACTTCTCTGAAGGGGAGGGGGTGGGGGGGCAGAGGGAGGTGAGGCGGTGGGAGGTGGGAGGTGGGAGGAAAGCGATAGGGGAGGGGTAGGCATTATTTCGAGGGCCCCACCTGTCAGTGTTTTCTGTTTGATTCTAGGGGCCGTGTGTGTGTGTGTTCGTGCGACTGCGTGTGTGTGTGTGTTCAGGTCTTAGAGGGGTTTTGTTGCGGCTTTCTATACCATTTGAAGTCGTCAAGGTGCGTGGTAACTTTACAGTATAGCAGCGCAGCAGTGACTCACGGTTTGTTCTGTGTCTCCCTTCAGTGTCTCCTCTCTCTCTCCGCAGCCAGGAAGTGCCTCTGTGCATTAAAACGCCATTCAAGCACTGATCTGCAGCCAGCTGTAAGTCAGCCACCCCACCCCCCGCCCCCTCCCCCCTCTATACATCTCTATGTTAACAATGGTTTGATATCATACCGAAAGTTCACTTAGTTCCATAATGCACACGCCCTCTATTTTCCATTTTTTCCAACAATGATGTATCACCTGATCCATCAGATAAGTACGTGCGCTTTGAACTCTGCAGAGGTCACCGGGGGTCATCAAGCTCGTTTCAAAGTACAAGAGGTACTCTGAACCCACGAGTGTTGTTTATTCGTGTCATAAATGATGAATGGAATCTCTCCCAAAAATGACATATAATCTCTTTGAAGTCGATGACTGTGACGAAGTCTCTCTTCTTTGATTGTTGCTCCAGTGTGCTTGGCTGGGTATTTGCAGGCTGGCACACCGAGCGCAAAATTTATTGTGAGGACTCCCGAGAGCCAATATTTAAATATGCCTCTGGAAATATCAAACTGTAAATTAAAAAACGACTGTAAGAAGTGACAGTTTTAGGGTGTTTTTCTTTGAGCTACTGCTGCTTTTCGCAGAGTATAAAGGCCATTGTTGTGTAATCTGAGTTTTAAAGACTTTCTTCAGGGCACCTTACCTGCCAAATGGTAGGACTGATCTGGGCTGATGAACTTGTTTGTACTGAATAATCCATAAATTTCTTCAATTAGTTTACTTTATTTGTTTTATAAACTTTGCCATTAATAGACAGTATGCCTTTGAAATTTAGGCCTGCATAATGTATAACACATCACAGCAACATGCATCTTGAGAGACCACTTGTGTTCGGATCTCACTTCACCGCTCTATAAGCTGAACAGACACAAAGAAATGTTCATCTTTCACATTTGCCGAATTCACAAGAAGGCCCAAACAGTTAAGGATTTGTTGTAGACAGCATTTCACAATTTTTATAAAGTGCGACATGACGCGACATGACGTGACGACTCACAAAATTGGGCAATTTTCGAAGGGAGTCTGGCAACTTTCTCCACAGGCATCAAAGAAGTTGACTATATTGGTTACTGTTAACTGTATTTGTAAAATTGGACATGTCAACCCTCAATGAAATGTTGTCTAATAAATGTTGTGTAAATGATGAAATCAGTTGTTGGGAGGAAAGAGACAGGCGCAGTGGTGCCGCAACAAACTGAAAGTTTTTACAAGAAAAAGAAAAAGCTTAATGTATTATATTTATTGCCGAATCTACAAGAGGGCATTAATGATTTAGAATTTGCCATAGCAACGTCTCACAGAGTTTATAAAGTCTGTCCTGATGCAACAACTCACAAAAATGAGCGATTATTTAAGGGAATCTGGGGGCCTCCTCCATGGGGCTAAAAGAAGTTGCAAACATTGGTTACTATTTATTGTATTTGTAAAACTTGACATGGTTGACTGTCAATAAAATGTTACCTTCTGTCATAAATGTAGTGTAAATGATGAAATTAGTTGGAACCGTGAGTCCAAACAGGTGTTGGGAGGTAAGACGGACAGGCTGGCACAGCGGTGCCGCCACAAGCTGACACTTAGTGTATCGCACTTAATGTCGAATTGACAAGCAGGCATTAATGTCATAGCAAAGTTTTGCAGAGGTCTGTCGAGTTTGTCCTCACTCAGCAACTCTTAAAAGCCCACTATTTGTAAGGGAGTCTGGGGGTATTACAGTTGAGGTCGGTTTAGACAGACAGTCTTAAGGTTAAGAGAGCCAAAACAGGTAGTTGTAAAACGTAATCAGACAGTGTTTCCTGTTGTTTTTGTTAAATTCACAACACATCCGACTTGCCATTGTATTTCTTTATCGCGCACATCAAGCTGTTCTTCTGCCGGACAGTCAATATGCCAAAATTGATGATTCAGTCTGTATACTTCAAAATGATGCTGTCTTTTTTTTTTTCTTTTTTTTTTTTTGTCAAAACTTGAGTAGTGATGTCTTTCTCCGCCAGCGTTTTGTCAAACTGATCTCTGTAATAATCATGTGTCACATGTAATTGAGGGTATATATAATACAAGTGACATTTAAAATACAAGGCTAATAGGTTAATTGGTGTCTGTGTCATCATACCCCCGTAAAATGATATTATGTAAGCACTCTGTGACAATGATACTGTATACAAACATCTCCTCATGCATGTTTTGAGGGCAGAATAAATAGTTGGAGTAAATATTTGTTATTGTAACAACCATTTATACCTATTTAAGCTTGTGTTTACACTTTTCTCTTCCTTTTGACGCTTCCAATAAGCCATCAGTAAGCATTTTTTGACACATCAGAGGTACACACCCAGTCGTAGGACGTTGAAGTGTCTTGCTCGAGGGCCTTTTGACAGGATAGACGGCTACAGAAGGAACAGGACAAACTGATAATAAAACCGGATCACACCTGGGGTGTTTTGGATGGGTGACACTGTGCGAGTCGCTGTGCCAACAACCAAGGCTGCAATTATTTGGAAGCACGTGAACTACAATGGTTTAGGTGTAGCAGTGACTGTTTGTTCGTAAACTTGCGACATCCAAGCAGGACCCAAAATAAGGATTATTCTCTTCCCTTGGCTCATGAACTCATTACTGCTCATGTCATGTCGGCCCCCACCCAAAGTCCTCAGCTCTGATTGGAATTAATGTCACCAGTCCGTTCTACATCTGTGACTAGTTCTACCATTAGCAGCTACTGCAGGGAGGCCAGCTGTTGCCGAGTCGGGCTGACGCGCTTCACATTTGTGTTTTGTCTGCATAATCAAGGAAACCAGAAGTAAACTGATGGAAAGATACGGGCCCAAATTACTTTGGAGGAAACGGGGAACAATGAGCAATTTACGGTTGCTTCTTGTCACAGCGCTGGATATTGTCAAGGCTTATCACTGTCATTTACATCTTTCTCGCCCATTGCCCCGAGGCAGAAGCCTCTGTAGGAACGTGTTTGGCAAAAGGAATTAAGCCAAGATTTTCAATTGAATGCAACTGCTAAAATGGTTAATTGTACAGTGGCATACACTTACGATTTAAATTAATAGTTGTATCCGACTGATTTCATTTGACATATTCATGGACATATATCTATAGAAAAAACATAATAGTGGTGATAATGGGTTATTTATTATGTGAGAGGTGTCTGCGTATGAAATGTCAGCGTCCTCACAGGAGAAATAGGAAAAGAAACGTCTGCGTCTCAGCTGGACACTACCTGATTTTGAGTACAATCGCTCCGCATTATCAGTCACGCCGAAAAAAAAGTTCACGTCCCCCACCCTCGTCACTTCAGACGACAGGGAAAACAACAAATACAACAATGATCCAAGTCGGCAGGACGGCATCAGCAAGGCCACGTTTGTTAATCTAACCCTGATAAATCGTATCGATTCAGCGTAGTTGCACTCCACGTTTTTTCTCCTGGTCCTCCGCGCCCCTACCTGCAGCGGCTCCATGCACCCACAGCCGCACCCTTCCGATTTGAGGGACCACTTGAACGTCATGACTAATCTGATGCTGCACTGACAGACAGACAGAGCAGAGTAGATACACAATCTCATTAGAACAAAGTTCCAAACTGGCAACTTCCCCAGTCTATCAAACAGAGATTGTCTGATATTACAGGAGTTCCCCTGAAGAAACAACAAAATGCAGCTTATTAAAGTGTTGCCAACAAAGCCAAGCTGACCGAAACATGACTTTTTGGGGGCTGATGCCGCCAATAGGAAGTAAAAACTTCCGGCAACGATTTATCGGCTGACACGCACACATCAATCAACTGTTTTCATCAAATACTTGAGATCTTTAAGGGGAGGCAGGATATTTAACATTTTAAAAAAGTCAACTCAATGATGTACTGAAAAAGCCAGTCGTAATCTATTTATTATCTCTTGCACCCATGTGAATCTTCTTCTTCTTCTGCATCTGAAAACCAACAGTAGCGACCAGAGACGCAGCCTCACCCTGTTTTTCAAATATTTCCTTCCTAGGAAAACAACCTCTGCCGCAAAACATTTTCGGGATGGAACTAATTAGTTGCTGCGTGTGGCTGTGAAAATATATATCTTATTGACATTCATCAGAACTTCCATTTTGATTCAAATTGCTTTTTGAAAAAAACAAAACAGATTACCTGTGTTTGACTCCACACAGAAATCTTGAAACCTAAATGTATTCCTTGGGCGAGATCGATGTTATTGTACTAATATTTGGACTCGCTAATTTTGCAAGACTTGAAAGACCGTGTACTGTTCAGCTCGGGCAAAATCCCCGCAAAGACACACACACAATCGCAGACTCACACAAACACACACGGGGAGACACGGCCTCCGCCAGTAGAAATAAACGGAAGTGTAACATCGACAGGTCGCCGCTCGCCAATACAATCAGATTATGCTGTGCAATGCAGCGTTATCATTGGCCCCGGCAGCGCTCGACCCACCCGCCCACCCTCAACCTGTTTTAGTGAGTAATATGTTTTCTTGTATAAATTCTGTTGAAGATCGCGTAATATTGACATCGATAGCAGGAGATAATGTATCTGACTCCTTATTTGATACATAGAGCACAAGTGGTTATATAGTGGTAAAAATAAAGTTGTCACACTGAATTATTTTTCGATTTAAAGGAGCAGTCCGGCTCTTTGGCTTGTAAATATCTTGAAAACTTTACACCCACAGTTTGTAATGCAGGCTTCTTGCAAGATCCAACTCCAAGGATCCATTTTTGAAACTTTGGAGAAATTCCCTTAAGACACAGAAGACACTTTACAACTGTGTTTACAGTTTGTGTACTACTCCATCGGGGACAGTACACTAAGCTTGATGTGCAAAATTGGTGGAGTGATTGAAGAAAAAGCCACAAATTGCTGAAGTTATTGAATTTAAAGTGAACCAAAGGAAAACATTACAAACACAAACAGTGACACGAGCTTCCCCACTCACCTGCCTCCCAACTCGATTATTATGCAGCCTCATACGGGCGTGGATGTCCTTGTAGGTCTCGCGGGCGTCCAGGAAGTCCCTCGAGAACTTCTCGCCGAATTCCACGTCGGGGCTGCAGCCGCCCCACTCCCAGGAGTCCTGAGGTCCCGGCAGGTCGGCGGGGAAGTGCTCCATGACGCCGTGTACCATCCCCTTCCCCCGGTGGATGGCCTCCAGCTGCAACCGGTGAAGTTTGATGCGAAAGGCCTCCTCGTCCCCCCGCCGCTTCTCGTCGCAGCTGCACGCCTTGAGCTTGCCCATGGAGCAGGCGTTCGCCACCGCGTGCACCACACCTGCCGCTGCGATGGCGTAAGCAAAGGCGCTTTCTCTGAAGCCTGTGGGGGGGGGGGGGGGGGGGGTGCGAGAGGGCAGTATATTAGTTTTGTTTACAGCATAATGTCGGAGGTTAGAAGAAGTTTCACAGCTTAGTCCAGCACGTTTTCAGTCAAAATGACAGTTAACAGGATGATGACGGATCTGAAACTCTCCAAACTGTCACTGCTAAGTCCAAAAGGACATAAACATCACAGGAGAAGCTGACATGTGGACTGTATACTCGGAAATGTGCCATTTTTTCTTTTGAGAAAACCCTGAAGGGACCTTTATGAGTGCTATTTGTAAAATCTTAACCCGATTTCAATAACCTGCAGGCGGAGCATACCAGTGTGCATGTGTCATTAACCTGTCAGGTGAAATGAGAAGACGACCAGGTCGATGGAGGATGACAGTAGAAAGATAACCATCCAAATTCAGATTACGGGGCCTAAGGTGCTGTTTACACGTGTTTTTCTTTGTTTTGGTTTTTTTTCAGTGGTGGCGCGTTTTTCTATTTTTAACTGAAACCACATCAGAAATAGCAACAAAACTATTTAATTCACCTCATTAAAGTTCGGCCATTAAACTGCCGGGTACAAGTTTAAGATGTCTTGTGATCTTTCCTTTTGCGTTAAAACTGCAGCCTAACAACCGCTAAACCAGCGAGACGAATCGTCAGACCTCTCTACGCTTGGCAACACATGTCGTACTGTTCAGTACGTTCGCACTTTGCTGATGTGGGAGAACTTCCTCTATTTTGATTTAAAAAAAAAGACACACAGAAGGGTTTATTCACACGTTTATGCGCACATGTGCCAAGACTCGTATAACCGGGGGAAACATCTGGGACAATGGCAATTAAATGTTCCAAACACTTGCGTACTTCGTCTCTGCGGGCCAGCTGAACGTGAACAGACCCCCACCACTCCCATCAGAGGGCCCACAGAGGACTCGCACACTAAACAAAGCTGCGTCTCCTCCTGTCTGATGATGTACACACATCATGGTAACACATGAGATCAGGAAAAGAACGCATACTAACTATTAACCGCTTATTAGCATGCATATTAGTCAAGAGTCTCTCCTCAGCGACCTCCTAATTACTGATGAAGTACTGACAGTGAGTAAGAAAGAAAGTTTTTGTACATTAATTACCACACTAACATGTTTTTCTCAGTATTGGGTTATACGGCGGTGGTGTATCTGATATCTCCGTCTTGGAGGTGTTCCGAGAAACGGCATAATTTATGTTGCGCCATGGCTCTCATTGCAACTGACACATCACGCTGTTGGGATGTTGTTCTTCCTGGAAAAATCATAAGTAATGTCATTTCAGTACATGAAACAGCAAAACAAACCAGATCTGGAGGCAAGCTGCTGTGCCTGAATGGGTTAAATAGAAAGACTGTCATTGAGTAGACTGGGGTTTGTATCCTATTCAGAACATTTATTATCATTTCACTGCTCACGTTCTGGTTTTACGCTAAGTTTAGTTATTCTTTCTCGTCTACTGTCGAGGTTGGGTTAGTATTGAGCAACAAAAATACTTTTGGACAACATGATTTGGGTTAAAACACACACTCTTCCACAACAGTGTTTGAAAGAATAACTTCCCCCATGTTTGGGATTTTGATAAGTACAAAGCTATTATAAAATCTGTGATACCATGCTCAATTTCAATAATGGTCTGATAGCAACACCACAACTACAGCATAATCACATCGTGCTGAGGTAGTCGTAATGCAAGAATTGTCACTCTCCACCAATAGCGCTTCATAAATATGGTCTAATCTTATGAAATAGAACACAAAACTACGAATGAAGTTGTTCAAAGTTGTTCATTATTAATTTGCTAGTAGAGCCTGTGTGTCAAGCTATAGTGATTTATTCTTTGCTACATAAAACTAAGACGATACAGGTGTTATTAAGGTAGAATATTGTGTAACTTCCACCTTGAACGCCCCATACTGAGCAAAACAAATAAGGGTCTCACTTCATGTACGACAACTTTCTTTTAATTAGCAGGAATCAGGAGGTTATTAAGGGAAAGTGCATGTTAATGGCACAAACAGGCTACTAATAAGCAACGAGCTAATGGTTAATATGAGTCCCATAATCTAAATTGTTGCCCGTATCTTGTCTAACTATGAAAGGTGATTGATAGGATGGCTGGTAGAACCTGGATTTGTTCTACCACACTGTGCTAAACATGCGCTGCTGAGCTTCTGAACAACATTTGTTGGTTCCTCTCCTCCTTCAGTCAGTCTCCTGATACCTTCTTTAAAGTCTTCATCCCTCATCCTTCGTCCAGCCTGTAACCATTACTTTTGCTATTTTGGTTTGACTGGCACTCACTCACTGACTCACTTTTCTGGTTGACTGAGTGGCATCAGATGTCTGTCGTTTGATCCTTCGATCTGATTTTATCATGTCATATCTTGCTAAGAACGTTTGTTGACCAAACTATGTGTGTTTTCAGGCTAGAGAGGCCGAAGCGCTTGCCTTGTAATCACCCTAAATGGGCTCAGACGGATGACTGCGTGTAGAGGAGGTTGTTAAACGACTGCGTGCCTGTGCTCTCTGCCTACGACGTGTGACTGCCTCTCTGCCTCCACAGCTAAACACATCCCTTTCTCCTCGACAGCACGTCTAACTCGCATGCGGCACATGTAATGAGTGCGACTCCACCGCAGCCGATCTGTAATTCGAGCGGCTAATGTTACAGCGCTCCTCTTTCACGCACACACACGCACCGGGCGACATAAACACACGTACACATTCACCCTTTACATGTTCGATGCTTTCTCTGTGACAGAATGAAACCCGCGTCCGATCGTGGAATCCGTGAATATTGAAGGATGAAGTGCGACAGCAGCACTTGCACTCGCAGCCCTCTGCAGTGTTTGTTGTGAGATCTCAGTTTACCGCCTGTGAGCGCGGTGCCCTCAGGTTCCATAAAAGCAGCAGCCCCACTGGCAGTCACTTACTGGTGCAGAAAACAGTGAGGATTATAATGGAAACTTGTAAAGAAAACATGAAAAGAAACCACTTAGGGGTTTATAGCGCGCTGCTCGAAGGGGGAAATGATTCAGGCTGCTTGTTGGAGTCAAATAAAAAGCTATTAACTGGAACTGCCCCTTTCAGCACTGTTTGATGTTACTTCCTTATTTATATATTCAAGCAAACTTGATATTATTTTGTTTTGTTTTTTTTCTTTTCAGGACACGATGTGAAGTTTGACACCATTGCTGTGGACGCTGGACTTCTTGGCTTTTGTATATTTGACACTGTAATCATAAAAAAAAAAAAAAAAAAAAAAAGTCAGACGCGGCACAATCACGAGTAAATGAGCGTCACTCCACCAAACAGAAAACAAACGTATAATTAAAACACGGATGGAAGCATGCAGACAAAGACGAATTTTGTCGAGTAACTTGCATCAATTAATCACTTTGTTACCGGCCACATGTGAGCAGATTGTCACGTGACTCGGGCTGGATTTTCCACAACAATCCAAAAGATGTGACTTTGCGCACGTTCTCGCGTGCCTCCTCTCTGCGCCTCTTTTCGCTCTGCTGACAAGTTGCTAACATTAGATCAGAAAGTCCCGTAATGTAATCAAATGACCGGCTTCCAACACAGGTGGCCCACAGAGCCAGAATTTGAATTCTGAATGATCATTTCCATGCTTAAGTTTTGACCTAGACATGCTGACAGAATGAATTTATACAGTTCTCCCATGTGAATCCAAGTAAATAAAGAGGTTCACATCCAGTAAAATTGTCTCTTCTTATCTTAGAATACAATAGGATATGATATACTTTGCTGTCCCGATGGGGAAATGTGTTTTGGACTCAAAAGCTGCGCACATAAATGCCTCAAAGTGACAGTAAAATAAACCAGCTGTGTCAGTCATTACACTAAATTGCACACAGCAAATATTACACCCACCCCATGGTAAAACACATTGCACATAACATATATTGCACATACCCCATATTAATAAACACCATGAAACCATTGCATAATCCCTTTAGCCTCAAGCAGCTTTGTTTAAAAGTGTGAGGAGGAATTTCTTCAGCAGCAATATTCGGGTAATGTGACGGCCTTGTTTGCGAGGTTGCCTTGTTAGCAATATTAGCATTCACGTGGAGTGTTCTTTGTGTCCACCTGTTGAATGCAAGTCCAGCATTCATTCCCCTTTTTTAACTCTATTTTGGTCTCTTCCAAATCCTGAAGGAAATGTCTGTCTCTTAAGCAGCTTCATGCTCCAATTCCATTGGCGTTTGGTGCTGGAACAGTAGCGGAGAAAGGCCCGTTCCAAAAATATGCGTTCTGGTATCACCAACTAGCATAAACCTAACCAATTAGTTTTGATCCCTTAGCCTAACCAGACTGTGACCGTATCACGATGGTAACCACTCGGGTTTATCTGAGCTTTATTTACCGAAAACTACTCCATCTGGAAACAAGAGAACAGTGAGACTGAACCAAAAACAGTGGAGCCATTTGGCCGTAAATCAGAACAATGAGGATAAAAAAACAAAAAAAACTCTCCAACACTCAGTTAAACTGAGAGTCGAGTAATAATTCTCTGTGGGTTCGTCTCTATGAGCGACCCCCTCTAACATAACAACATTCAAGTGTCCGTGTGATCCATTGTTATTGTAAAAGTTATTTATTATGGCAGCTTTAATGTTCAACAACTCATTCAAGGCAATTTTGAATTTGGTTTTATGCCAGCATTAAAAAAAAAAAAAAAAAAAAAGACTCAGACACTGAAATTACTCTGACTATAAATATGATTTGACTCACTATCTCACAATCTGCCCCCCACGCCTCTACCCTACCCACCTTGACCACACAAGGCGGGGGAAGTGAGAGGGGGATGGCACTTAGGCACATCCTTATACGCAGAAAGCCTGTTTTAGCTCTTGCCCCGCTCTGAGCCGGGCCCCGGCGACGCAGGCCCCCGGAAGACTGGGAACAAATCAATCTAACAAATAATTCACTGGCTGCGGCACGCCCGGCTGAACTGATGGCAGAGGAAGTGACAAAATGAATTAAAGTTTCAAAGGAAACTGTCACTTTGTGTTACAGAAACCGACTAAACAGGTTTATGCTTTTGCCGCCGAGAGTTGGGAAAGTGCTGAGAGCAAATTCACAAGCACTTGCACTGGCAAGGGAAGTAAAAGCATTAGGAGCAGCCCGGCGAGGGAGGACACAGACACAGTGACAGAGAGAGAGGGAGAGAGGAGAACAGAAAGAGAGAGAGATTCTCCTATTTCTGTCTATCCATGTCTTGCCTGGCGTCCTCTTTAGCCTAGTTTTTAATGCAAGCTAAACGGGAATGAACACGGGCCCATGCAAAGTTATCAGGATCCATCAGCCGAGAGATACGTGGCAGAGCCAGAGAGGATCCGAGCAACATCCGATGTAGTAAAGTTAGACACCAAAACAAACACAGACGCAGGAGTCCTGGAAAACTTTGTCGAAACATCAGATTTGAGAAAAGCTCTCCAAGAATATTTGAACGGGCAAAGTTCCAATGCCCGAAAGGTGTTTCATTTTACTAGAAGTAAAAGGTTTCGTGTGTCTTGTGTAACGTAGATAAACTTATTGTTGAAAATACCAGTCGGTGTGCATAAGCCTCATGTGAGAGTAGGTCATTTGTTTGTTTTTTTATTGGGCAGTCACATTGAAAACGTGCATTAATCTCTGCAGTTCCATCTAATCCACGTCAGTAAGTCGCTCTCAATGGGAGCACTGCCCTGTCGCAGTAGCTGCACGCGATAGCGGCTGCAGCACATTAACTTGTATCAATTTTTTAGCTTCTGTGGAGCGGAACGTATCAACATGTAACAGATGAATCATCCGACTTAAAGAGGTTGTTTATGTCAGTGGTTTTGGAGTTTCTGCACCCGAGGCAAACCAGGGATGCCAGACAACCAGCAACTGCCTCTACTAATAATGACAAACAGCCTTTCAATGAGTCAGTGAGGAGTGAAAGTGAGACCAGAGGTGTGTAAGCATATACTGTAGTTTTTTCTTTTTTAATTACCACAGGAGTGACAGTAAATAAAGTCTTCAGTGAGGTCTACGAAACTGAAGTTTTGTGATTTGTGTTAAGGATAGATTACGGAGAGCATAAACTGTGATAACACCCCCGGCAGGAAATATCTGTCGCGTTCAATCAGGTTGTTGTTTTATGATGGGGAATTCCATCAACAATTCAGTTCCACTGTCTGAAAGGATTCTTAGAAAATGCTTGGTGGAAACACTTTTGGCGTCGTTACAGCGTCACGATGCGCTTCATCCAAACATTCGAGGGTGCTGTCAGTAGAACTTTATTTCATTTTAGAGCCTCGCCTGTCAATCGATCACATTTTGATGCAGCATTTGCAGAAAAGACTAATGGCAATTAAAGGTTGGGAAGGCAATTCTTGAGAAGGATCGTCAGAATTTCCGGACCCATGACGCCGGTTACTTCCTTAGAATCGCTTCCCAACCTTTAAGCTTCGACCACTACCTTCCTCCTCTTTCTTCGGTGGATTTGAAAGCAAACTCGTGACTCAAACTACCAGCGACACTCGGCGCTGTTCATCCATCCAGGAACCCTTTCTACTAAGAAACTGATGCCTTTTCCAGTCAATGATCTGGGATGAGTCCATCTGAAGGCTTCCCAACTTTAGAGATCCTCTTTCATCCTTTGTCGCCGACTTGCAAAGCTCCAGGCACTACAAAGCGTCAGAGGAAACTGATCTGCACGAGGTTTGGTAATCTCGAGGTGACTAACCGCTTTTGAAGCTACCTGCTCTTTTGTACGGGCTATTGAGGATGCACAGCAAGGCGGTTAGAAAGTGGACACCGCTCTGCTAGTCACTAGAGATAAACTGCTTGGACTCAGTTCCTGTGAGGCAACACTGAAGAGTTGTGTACTGTATATAGTGGGAGATGATCCCTTTTGATAGTCTTTTGGGTGTGTGTGGAGAATAATATTACACCGACGCTTGTTTAGGACGTGCATCTTTGTGGTCACTAATCTTTCTAAGCCGATCCTTTCAAGGTGTTCAATCAAAGTGTGTTTGAGGGTGAAACCACAGCCTGTTTGAAGACCAAACTTTTTGAACGGCGCGCCTGCACTGTATTGTTTGTTGCTGCAGGTAGCCCACAGCGATATCTTACCTCTGGAGCACACCTCCCGGCCCTAAGGGTGTCTTCAGCTCCCTCTAATCATCTTTTTGCATTTGGTAACATTAAAAAATCTGCGACAGTGCGCTTCCTCAAGTGCTGTAACTCAGATTTTAAATGGAAGATATGTGAAATGGTTACAAGAAAGCAGATGGGAATTCGATTGAACTGTACAGTCGGGCCCCATTCCTGCATTGACAATAAAACTGACCTCTTTTGAAGACTATGCTGTCGTAGGGTATTTTGTTCCTAGTCTCCAGGCTGGAGCAGTTCCAGCGGTGCCCTCTGAACTGGTGCTGGCACTCGTGGATGGCAATCTGGATTCCCTGGATTGCAGAAGCTGTCACGTCCGGGTTACGCATGCACACCTCCAGCTGGCGCCGCGTCAAGCCAGGCAGCGTCAGACACACCGTGTTGGCATTCAGGATCGGGTCGATGTTGGGGAGCTTCAGGCCCAAAATTTCATTGGAGTCTACCCTGCATGAAGAGCACGAGGGGTCAGGTTATTGACGAGACAAACGTTCAACTCATAAATCTTTCGTCTCTGTTCTCGTCACTCTTGTGGTTCACAGAACTCTACCCGGGACTTGTTCGGTTTCTCGTTAATGATGCTGGGTGTCACACCAACGCCCAGTTCCCACAGTACCAGACAGACGCCCTGTTGATGGTCCCCGTTGCAGCTGACTCTTGCAAAACCATCTCCACATGCTGCCGAGGAAAATGCACTCCGACAACTTGTTTCTTTTGTTTTTGTTTTCCAGATTTATTACCTTTATGATCCTGCAAAGTTGTCACCAATAAATTACTTTAAACATGAAGGGTTCAGTGGGGGATTCCAGAGCGCTCATACCAGTTTGACGGCGTGCACCAAACCTGCTACAAACTGTACATAAATGTGGCGTTAACTCGGGCTTTATCTCCCGATCTTCACCTTGAGGTTGACTTAACAGGGCGAGATAATAGTTACAGGGTGGAACAGGTGAGTTGAAGGGAGCAGCATCCACTTTGTTGGTGTGAATCCAATAGTTAGCAGAGGAAAAGCAACTTCCCTCCCTCGTATCTGCTGTAAGATCAGCAGGCGTGTAAAATCAGCAAGCGTGTAAACACTGCGACTTTTTTCGCTCTAAGGTGTGTCTTTGCACTCGACCGTCTGCTGCCTCTGTTGCAGATCAATCATGCGAACAGCAGTAATTCGGCTGACAGTGGTCAAAGCTCCTTTTCTACTTCACAGAGAAACGGTAACGGCGGTAACAAGGAAAACACAGGCTGCGCTGATGACGGCTTGAGAGCAGAGAAGGTGCCCCAGCTTTTTTCTTGTCATTATCATTACAAGTAAAACACCGGGTTGTGTGTCTGTCTCTGCGTTTGTATGACTGGGACACACAAGCAGGGGGCATGAATGGCTGTGGGAACACACACGCTCACTCACACACATCAATTTACACACATGCTCAAGCACACCCTGACATGCACACACAAATACCAGGTGTAGGGAGGAGTGCAACACACACACACACACACACACACACACACACACACACACACACACACACACACACACAGGGAGAGAGAGAGAAAGGCAGCTGCAGAAACTTTGCACACCATTTCTTTCCATAGTTTCATCAACATGTGTAACATCTGTACGTTCCTCTTTTTTTTTTCCAAGGACTTCAAAGTTCACAAATTACCTCGTGCTACCTTCTGGGAAAAAAAAAAAAAAGCGACCGGTTGCTCTGGATTAGAGTTACAGTCATAAAAAAAAAAAAAAGAAAAAAAAAAAAACTTCAGCTTGATCCTAACATGAAAATTGTTTCATGTCATTTGCATGGTGGTGCCCTACTTTTTTCTAGGTGGCACTTGCACGTCAAACTGTGTGTGAATCTGCAATTCCAGTTCGGCTTCTGTTGCTACCTGTTGTGTTTCCTGCTTTGAGAGAGGGGGACCTGTTTCAACAACTGTCTCTCCAAAGGGAAACTTTTAAATTGATTAGCAGCATTGTTTGGTGAGGGCATGGGAAGCAGATGACAGAGAGTGATACAACGTGCGAAAACACAGACTACAGTTAACACTCTTCATTTCTGTGTTTCTTGCTTTGATTTGTTGATTTTAAAGCACATGTTGAGGGGTGATGTAACTTTTTGCTTGCAGGAAAGAAAAAGTTGACTTTCTCCACTGTTGATGCAGATAATTATTAAATTTGCAGTATCCACTTTAAAAATAAAATAAAAAATACAGCTTTATGAAATAAAAGAACCAAGAAAGAGCATTTTCACCAGCACAGAAATTAACTTTTAACTTTCGAATTCACAACTTATTAAACTCCACTCACCTTTTATCCAAGAGACAGATAATCACCAGGACGCACGTTATTCTGAGCACCGAGTGTTCCATGCTGTGCCTTGTAATTATGGAAAAACAGAAAAGAAAAAAGTAAAAAAAAAAAAAGAAAGAAAGAAAGAAAAGAAGAGGAGGATTTAAAGTCCCATATTCCGCCTTTAAAAAAAAAACAAAAAACAAAAAAAAGTTTAGAGGATTTGTGTGGAGGGAGGGAGGAGGGAGGTCAGGTCAGGTCCGGCTTTAAGCGCTGGCGCTGGACTTGACAGCTCCGAGGTCCCCGCGTCCAGATGTGCCAGCCAGCGGCGGGATACTCATTCAAAAAAAAAAAAAAAAAAAAAAAGTTTCATCAAGCCTCTCAACTGACTGAATGGAGGGAGGATTTGCTACAAGTTTGAGGAAATGTTGTCTCCCTCACACGCATCCGTACACATCCCGGTGATCTCCGCCAGCGTATCTGCGTTAGTGTAACATCCGAGAGAGAATTCAGCCCGAACCGAGATAGGCGCTCTAAATGAAGTCTGCTTGACTAGTGATGTTTCGGTGCGCACCGATAGTCCTCTAAACTCCTGCACTTAGCGCTCCGCCAGCCCACTTTTTTTTTTCTTTTTTTTTTTTTTTTTTTTGCGTCAGCCGGGGAGTAGGGAAGCGCCGAGGGAGGTCAAGTGCCTCGTTAAAGCAGGATAGAGATCCTTTCAGATAAGGAACAGCAGGAACACTTAGCCTGCGCCTCCTGTGAGGGAGAACATTTATACTCAGCGGAGGAGCGGTGCTGAGGATGAGGAGGATGAGGGTGGAGAGCGTGTTGGAGGGAAGTGGAGATCACTTTTGTGAGGTGATGAGGAGGAGTTGAAAGAGGAAGAGCGTGGTTTTATTTTGAAAAACAGTAGTTTATGATGATCAGATTGACCTTTCCTTTACGCGTGCGCACCTTTTTTTGTACCCTGCAGTGGTGGGGAAAGTAACTAAGTACATCTACACAAGTACTGTACTTGGATAAATGTTTGAGGTATTTGTATTTTTCTTTCATATTTCCATTTTTTGCAACTGTATTCTGCCACTCTTCTACACCTGGGAGGGAAATGACGTACTTTTACTCCACTACATGTATTTGATAACTTTAGTTACCAGTAACTTTGTGGATTACCTGCTGCATCGGAGCCAAAGACGTGTATGTTAAATTATTTTATGTGGCCACCGACTGAAACAAAACACTGATTCAATAAACGGAAAGCCCACAGTATACAGAACATACATACATACATTTACTTGTTCTTTTAATACTTTTATTATTTACCAGAAAATTACTTAGATACTTAGAATGTCAGATACTTTAAGACTTAAATTTAAGTACTATTCATATGGTTGGCTTTCATTTTTATTCAAGTAATCTATATCTTGTTGATACTTTTACTCAAGTATGACTACAGGTACTTTTTACAACAGTGGCATCCTGCAGTAACAAACAGAGCTGACTATTATAACATTTGATTTTTGTTTTTATACTTAAATTCTTCATTTTACGCTAGAAGGAGTACTTTCTCATGCTTAACTTCCATAGAGACTATGGAGTCTCAAGTGGCTTCAGTGTTGAAAAGTAACTAAGTACTTTTACTAAAGTACAATTTTGAGGCACTTGCATTTTACTTGAGTATTTCCTCTTTCTTCTACTTCATACTTCTACTCAGCTTCAATTCAGAGGGAACTGTTGAAGCTACTTTTTTACTCCACCACATTTACTTGACAACATCAGCAGCTAATTACTTTCCCGATTCAGATTAATCCATTACAAATATACAGTTTAATCATCAACTTAGTTATGATAATATTTAGACTTTTTGATCCTCAGGGGGAAGTTCACAAATGTTCAGTATATAAACTAATCAAATATAAATATTATCATGCATGATGAGCTCCGAATTTCCCACCTGAGCAGTTTTACACTGTGAAATGCTACTTTTAAGTACAAGAGTTGAGTACTTACCACTACACAGGCATATTGTTATATATATATTATAGCAGTAGATTTCAAAATACCCTGATTTTTATCTCCTTGTATGGGTCAAGATCTAAAAAAACATCAGATTTTGCACCTCCTATAGTGCAGCAGCGTCTTTTCATCACACCCTCCCTGCCTGGAAACCTGTGTTTACATCATCTACACATGCACATTATATAACTTTTCTTCACAGGCTGAGTTTTATTCGACAAGCACAAGTAAACAGGTCAACTGATACTGATGCGCAAAAGCAGTGGAGTTGCCCTTTAGCACATTTTACACATTTTAAACACTGGATTCCAGTAAACCAGCATCTATTAAAAAACAATAAAGTGTGTATCAGAGGCGGGTTGGTGAAGTTTGAATCATATTTATGCGCGGGCCCTCGTGTTCCCTGTGAACAAAGTCTCGTGAAAGAAATTAGGGCTTGTTAAAAGTGTCGGCTGAGGTTCCCATTGCTCTCTAACCTTGCTTGTGTGTCACGGCCTTTAATCTTTCCATTTAAATGACTATAAAGTCAAACAAAAAGCTCCCTTGTTGATGAAGACCACATGATATCACTCATCTCAGTGCTTTATGAGTAGCCTAGAATAAAGATTCAGAGACCACAAATAAAAAGGTTTCCCCCCCCCCAACAGTGGAGGGAAGAGAGCTTTCTGCCAGCGCGGAGTCACCAGAGCAGTAAAACACTACACGAGCTTAGCATTCAGACGCAATTAAGTTGCCATACACAAATTTAGGAGATCAGGGAAACAATCCCACATCAAATTTGCTCCCACAGAGATTTATCACAGCGCCCTGATCTGAGAGATTTGGCAGCGACGGCGACTTTGTGCTTAATTATTTCAAGGCATGTAAGGAAAGCAGGCTTGTTAGTCGACTTAGTGGTTTGGTGGCGGTGACTTTGAGTTTGGTTCTGCAGCAGGATGTGTCGAGGGCTGTCATCCCCGATCTTTGTGTGTCTCTCTCTCTCTCTCTCTCTCTTGCGCTCTCATCATGACTGATGATAGCATGACTCTCTGAGTCACAGTTCCTTATAAACATGACTCACACTTTGCTCCCATGTCACCACTCGGAGAATCGAAAACAGCAGCAGAGTCGGGCTGCCGCTGTGCCGCGTTTGAAACCCAGTGAGGCAGCTCCATTAAACTAAATCATGAAAAGGTGTCGGAGATGATGTTTTTCTCGCTTTACCGGAAAAGAGTCCGGCTGTATGGAACCCCTTAACTGCCAAAGAGATGCGACTATAGATGAAAAAATATAGTCATGATAAAGATAAAAAGTCACATGATGTGGAAGTGAAACTTACAAGATAAGCATTTTGTTTTTCTAAGTCAACATTATGAGATACTAAGTAAAACATTTGGACTATGTAACTTTTCAAAGAAGAAATTACACTCTTCTCTAAAAGTGGTCAGTAAGCTCAGTGGTTGTTGCTGCTACAGTGGCTAATATTAGCTAATGCTAAGAAACTTTAGCAAGATATTGTTATGCAACTAAAATTTATCAGACACTTAGACTCTCTTCAAGAGACCTGTTTTATAAGTGATTAAAAGCAGGTCTATGATTTATTTAGTAAATTATATCCCGTGTCTCATTTTTACTGCCCACTTCCTGTCTTTGTCTTTTTCCCGCCCTTATTCTATGTAGACCTGTGTTGGTTTGTCGTCAATTTTTAATTACTCCTTCATTTCTTGGATTCTCCTTGTTTCTGACTGTTTTGACTTGGAATATCAGCTTATCATTAAAGTTAACTTTTTGTTGTTTTACCTGCCTCACTATTTATACAAACCTTGATAAAATCTTTATAAAACAGCTGCTACTTGAGCATAAGTGGAGAAGAGTATCAAAGTCATCAAAATGTTGGCCATACAGCAACATCTACCATAGATTTGCCAACATTAGCAAGCATTCATTGGCATAAACTAGTGGTTATGTTGAAAACATTAAACTTTTAATTTGTGAGATGTGTTATTTCTTCTTTGGAAAGTGACACAGTCAAGCCCTAATAGGTCCAATAGTTAGATTATCGAGTCTCGCTTGAGCATTTGACGAGCTGGGAATGAAGCTCAATAATCACCAATCTTAACAATTGTACCTTTTAATAAGGCAATAATGTAGAACTTTTAAAAATGATCCAAAATGTTTGTTTACATAATTTGTCATGATTAAAAAAAAAAAAAAAAAAAACAATTCAGAAATAGAATTGAAATAAATTACAATTATGAGACAAGTCGACATTTCTACTTGCTTTACTTTTGGGGCGTTTAGATATTAGCTTCCACTGAAAATCTACTTCCATGTGAAAGTCAGTTTATACCCACATTGTCACTGACCTCAAGTCATGTAACTAATGAGTCAATAAGTGCTTTAAACAATTATCATTATGACCTAAAAGCTCCACCTGTTTCTATTCAAACCCTGCAGAATGTGTCACTGCTGATGACTTTGGGGCCTATTTTTATAATTTTTTTTTACTTCAAAATGACAAGTGTAGGTCCCAGCAGGCCACGGTACTTTTTCACACATGTTACATATTCATGCCACAGGCCTATGTCACATTACTCAAAATGAAAAGTATATTGCGTGCACACACACGCACACACACACACACACACACACACACACACGACACATAAGACGCACAACTTCCACATCTGGAGTGGAGTCCTCTGCCAAAGGAGCTGGGTCTGCCGTCTACTCTCTCTCTGCCTCTTTGTGTGTGAGTTCCTCAGTCTTCCTCTCTCTCCCTCTCCTTCACACACACACACACACACACACACACACACACACACACACACACACACACACACACACACCTTTAATTGTTTCCCATTCTTCACCGGAGAGCATGTTCCTGTTGGGTTATTAAAAATGATGTGGGAAACATTTCAGTGCTAGTCTCAGTTCAACTCGACTCCTGCGTCTGGAGACATGAAGACTTTATTTTTGTCAAACGCTCACGCCAGGTTCATTTCATAGCTCCATGTTTTGTGCCTGAGCGTTTTTTGTTTTAACATGATTTTCCCGCAGCCATGGAAAACATTTATTATTCTTATCTCGCTCCGCTCACTCTCACTCACTCAGCTACATGAAATATGACGCTGCCGAACATTTAATTCAATAATAAACTAAAACACAGGGTTTTCCCAACAGCGCCGGTATTCTTGTCGAGTTGCAGTGTCTGGTTCAATTGAAACTTTATTGTCCTGCGGGGAGAGACACGGCCGAGCTAGGTTTTCACAGTCTGATGGCGAGTGCCATGTAAACACATTAGGTCATACAGAATTTATGAATATATAGTTTCTGGTCTTGTGCAAGCAGTCTGTTAACTTTAAGTGTGGAAGTGTCACGCAACCGCAGTGATTTACTCCTTAAATGTTAAAAAACTTGGAAATATAAGACTTTATCTTTAAGCCTCTTTATGGTTGTGTTCCGTCAGACAGATACAGTTTTGACAATTTGAAGTTCAAGTTGGGTTTAAGGCTTTTCTGTTTCTCATGTGGTCTTTTCCTCAAGCTCAACAGAAAGTCTCTCTTACTAAGTGTGGCGGTCACTTCTTTTCCCCGTAAAAATCCCCTGTATTGAATAGCGCGTATTTTGCAATGCAACTTTAGCCGATGTGTTATGCAAAGTGAGACACTTTTAGCAAACCGGACTTCCTGATTTTCATAATGTGAAAATGTAAAATTTTCAAAAGGTTGATGGATTAAAAGTGAAGCAAGTCTACATTTCAAAATGATGTATGGTAATTATTTTGCTTTACACAGTAGATTGTGTCTACTTACATAACTTCCATGATACAAAATCCACTTGCAAGATAAAGTTTTTTTGTATATCAACATTTAGGTTATACCCACTATATGCACAGTAAAGGGAACATATGAGATAATTATGTAATTACGGATGAAGACATGAAAGGTGAAACTTGCTTTGGTTTTCAGTCAAGTACAGACACAGTACTACAGTTGAAGTTTGTAGCAAAAAGCACATTTTCCATGCATGTACGCTACATATGAAGCTATCACCAGGGGCCTATTAGCTTAGCTTAGCACATAGAGTCGAAAGAGGGGGATCATGTTAGCTTCTTCAGTTTTTGTACGGATTAAACTCACAACATAAATCAGATTTGCTTCATGGTTGGAGTGAGCCAGCCCCGCTGTTTCCCCATTTTTTCAGTCGTTGTGCTAAGCTAAGCTAACTGGCTTGTGGATGCAGCTTCCTACTTAGCGTAAAGCCATGAGAGTCATATCTAACTTGAGCTTTTTGTCATGTGTTTTAGGTCTTCTTTTGGTTATACTTTATTGGTTCTCAGCCGAGGAGGTCAGGATCCCCAAGGGCGAGGAGTTAACTTCCAGGGGCTGCACCAGATAATCGTGGTGAAAAAAGTAAATATTGTATGTGTAACATAATTAAGACTAGAGAAAAATAATGTTTCAGTAGCTACATGGCCTGTTACAGTGATATCATTTCCCTTTAAATTGATTTTATTGAGTGTTCGTGAGAGTCAAAGTGTGCGTAAACATGGGTTGTGACTGGATACACAAAAACTCTTTAACTTTTTCACTTTCAGGAAACACTAACTGACGCAAAAAGGATGAGATCCAGTGACACACAGCAGCCAGTTCACTTCCTTCCTGTTAGCTACCGCACTGCTGCCTTCGCGCTCGGTTGAACACCATGGTTACTTCGGTCCGATCACCTCTGTCACACTTGTAAACTCAAAGGTGATATACGAAGGCTGATGGATATAAGTGCCTTTTTACACTGTCGAGGGTTCCCATTGTGTCTTAACTTTGGTGGACTTGACACAGTACAGTAATGGGCTTTCATTAGTTTGCAGCGTCCCCCTCTCTACTGCCGTGAACTTTTTGCGAGGTCGACTTTATTGTTGCTGAAATAGCAGAGCGGGCGTCATGGTTACTTTCACCAACACTATCATGAACTCTTACCGCCGCTACTGTCATCCTGGGATCTCATGCATCCCAAATTAAGTAGAAGGTAGTTCACTGTGATAGGATTTATGATCAGAAGGTCAGAAATAATTACAACTTATAGTCATTTAAAGATAGCTTGTGGCTATTATGTAAAATCCCTCCTCGACTTTCTCCCGGGTCCCCTGCTAGCCTCGGCCTTCCCTTACGTCGCTCTCTCCCGGCGCACGGACCAATAACACTTTGACAGTGCATCATGCAGTATATTATCCGACAGAAGTTATGCTTGTCACACCCTCGCCTCTCCGTGTCTTCTCTGCGAGACGGGGAGTTCAGGCGAAGTTCACGTTTCTTGGAGAGTTTTGGAGGGAGCTGACGAAAATGAGCAAAGCAGAGGGGAGCGCGGCAGAGCAGAGGTTAGTCAATTACAAGGCTCAGCTCTAGTAACAAACTTCTAACAAGCAAATTCTTGGCTCGGCGTGCGTGTGTTTGTGTGAGCGCAGAGGACAGAAAGAGAGGAGGATGAAGAGCGCGCGGGGTTGTCGATCGGCACGGGTGTTTGTGTGTTTTCGCATGCAGGGACACATGTTCTGCGAGTGATTCTGTGTGAAGTATGGAGAGCAGGACAAACAGTGCAGAGGGACGGACAGCTGTGCAATTACGCTATAGGGAGCGGGGACAAATGACAGGGCCGCCAGTTAAAACATTGGTATTTGGGATCGATGGCGTCTGTGATTGAAGTCTTGAACGAGCGAAAGTGGAAAACAAGAAGTGGTTCATATGAATCCAAAGAAATTCTGCCTCCTCTCTGATGCCTGACTAAGAAAATCTGCTATTTAAAAAAAAACTCACTCCCCGAAGCACAGCTCAAGTTTTTCATAACCATTCAACCAAAAGAAAACAGCCTTAATGGTCTTTTATCAAAGTTATCAAATACATGTAGTCAAGTCCAATATTTGCCTCCAAAACCAGCGGCAGATGTAGCCACATACAGCTACTCAAATTACCGCAATTAAGTCAATTGTGGTGGTACTTTTTCAAGTCTTTGATTTTACTTTTACTTAAGTTTGCATTACACCACGTAATCTGCTCAGTTACATTCAAAGCCACTATTGTGGTCGATTTTAATTCATATATTAACCCGCAGTTTTGTAGCAGATAAGGCGAATGAAAACCTGACATGTGAAGCTTTACAGACACAGAAACCCCTTTGATTGAATGGCTGCTATTAATAATGCATTAAACATCAACAATTAAGAAGTAACTAATACTCTGAGTAGTGTTATGAGAAGAATACTCTCTTTTGTACTTTTCTGTATCATTTCAATCCCAGTAGTTTTACCAGCACTCCCTCCACAGCTGTCCAAACAAAGTGGAGTAAAGACAATGGACACACTCAAGTAAAGTAAGTACCTCATAATTTCATATAAGTACAGTATTTGAGGAAATGTACTCAGTTACATTCCTTTGCTCCACACTGCTCACCTACATGTTCTCTGCTCTGCTGTAGATCCAGTGTTTGTTGTACCTTCCAGCACCAGTAACACATGCATGTTATTAGAAGAGCCACGAAGTTGTTTCTTACTGCAGCGTGTGTTCTATCTGTGTTGCAATCCCCATGCCGAGACCTCAGCGTGGTTCTAATCAATTAACCCGTCATTGTGGGGAATGAAAATATCCCGGGGTTGTGAGAACAGGCTTTATTTTGGATGATCCTGGCGATCCGCAGAACGTACAGAGAACGGATGCCTGAGGGGAGGTGAAAGACTTTGCCGAGGATCCTTTAGCAAAACAGGCGCCAACGTGGGATGCTAAACTCATGTGAGTTTGTTTTTCCCCGGTGAATGGAAAAGAAAATATTTCCTGGATTGTTGGGGGGGGGGAAAGTGAAAGAGTCGTATTATAGAATCTCAGTTCAGCCAAACGTTGAATTTAAAAGTGCCTCTAAAAGGTCCAGTGTGAAGGATTTAGGGGGATTTATTGGCAGAAATAAGATACAGTATTCATCATTATGTTTTTACGGTGTATGACCAAAAATCATTGTTTTGTCATGACCTCAGAGAGAGCTTTTTATCTACAGAGGGAGCGCCCACCATGTGTTACAGTAGCCTAGGATTGACAAACACTGGTTCCTAGGGAAGGCCTCTCCTGATTTTAGTGTCCACCATCCGGTTTGGGTGAGGAAAAGGTTGTTCGGTTGGTTGTTATCCACAAACTCACCACTAGATGTCATTAAATCCTAAACATTGGCCCTTTTATAAGTTCACAGGTCATGTTGTTCTTCAAACTTTGAAAGAGAAAAAAATGTAAGAAATATTAAGAAAGTTTAATGAAAGTTTGCTTAAAACAGAAACACATTTTTGATTATTTCAGTATTTATTTTGTACCTCAACGTTGATTTATTTAAAAAAAAAAAAAAAGATTGATGTTTGGTTCACAAAGCACTCAAGTCTCTTGGCGACTTGAAAAAGTTCTCTGTGACTCAAACGTCAATATTCTTTTAAAATAAATCAATGCAGAGATAAAAACAAAATGTGTGTGTGGGGGGGAATTGATTCCCGCCAACATAGAAAAAACAAGTGGTGTGCACGGTGCCTTCAACTCATGTTTCAGTATGAAATTAAATTAACATTTTGGTTCGTGGAAGCAGGAAGCTGTTC
The DNA here is from genome assembly GCF_900880675.1 of Sparus aurata. Taxonomy (NCBI): domain Eukaryota; kingdom Metazoa; phylum Chordata; class Actinopteri; order Spariformes; family Sparidae; genus Sparus; species Sparus aurata. The sequence continues at coordinate 26,919,269 of NC_044195.1, read as the reverse complement.
AGTATCTTACAGTATAAGGTGAATGTGTGACCTGTCCTGGATTCAAGTCCAGTCCAGATGCTTTGTAGAACTTTTTTTTTAAAGGTCAAATCAGAGACTTTCAACGGGTCAGATGCACTGACTTCTGAGGAACCCGTCGTTTGTGTTTTGTTTTTTTAAATAAGGTAACTCGAAGAGGCAGCTCTCTTGAATGGATTTGCGCACACGCACACAATCACAATCACACAGTCTTTAAAGAGAGATCAGAAGCGCTTGTTTTCCTTACCGCCTCACTTACCCCTGGGTATCCCTAATTGGGGATAATTACAACATGTTTGCATGCTATTGTTGTCTTAAACTGTTGTTTGTTTGTGTGTGTGTGTGTGTGTGTGTGTGTGTGTGTGTGTGTGCAAACAGGCATGCTTATTGTTGTGTGTGTGCACGTAGCTCAACTGAAGAGGAATGTAAGACAGACTATCCAGGCCTGTGTTTACAAACCCTTATCGTTGTTTCAGATGAAGAACAGTTTGATAAATATGTGGGTTACTTAGCAAAAAATCTCTCTTTCCTCTCCTCGATCAAACCAAAGGCACGTAATGTAAGCACAAATAATTACGCTGGCTAAAAAGTTGAGCTGATCGCGGTGCGGGGCGGCTGTGTTGAAGTGATCTGCAAGTGCAAATCATTTCTGCTGCATTAGCTTTTAATACTTCATTGTAATCATTTAAATTACATGGTTTTAGTTTTATTTGTTGTCATTGTTTTTCTTGTTTTTTATCTTGATTATTATCACCATCAGATTTCTCTGTGCAGTCGGTTCTCCTCGGTGGGACAGAGGTGTAAGGAAGATCAACTTTCTGCTCCAATGACGCCATCTAGTGTCCAAAAACCTAAATGAATAGAGCATCTTGGCCCATCATGTGTACAGTACTTTATATTGAAAGACACAGGTAGTAAAAAAGTTACTGTTCAGCCCTTTGATAGTACCATAATCTAGCTAATCAGGGCAGAATATATACAGTGTGTTACAGTAATGGGGCTCCAATGTTTGTGAGGTCAAAGGTCTCATCTAAGGATGCCTCCGTGTCTGCGTGTGTGTGTGTCATGTGCGTCATTTCCCCTTTTGTGATACGCAAAAGGCAAAGACGCGTGCACACACATCACAAGTTGCCCCGCGCGGACGTGATCCACGCACTTCGAGAAAAAGCTGGAGCTGTCTGCTTCTCATCAAGGCTTTCCACGCCTGTTGTTGTACAAACAGCCGTTGTTTATTGTCTCTGTCCTGAAGAGAGAAAGAGACCTGCCCCGTCTTCACACAGGAACGGACACACTGAGCCAAAGCAGCCACAATAGACAGCAGGCCCCCTCCGTCTCCCCACCAACCTCTGGCGGCCATGTTTTCACAACCAGAGATAACAGAGAAGAGGAGATGAGGAGGGAGGGGGGGGAGAGACAGTTACGGAGTTTGATAAATGACACAATCGTGATGGAGGATGAGAAAGAGAGATGTGGGACGGATGCGGGGAGATTTAAAGGGGGAGTGGGGGCGAGGGAAGAGATACACGGCGAGGTCACGCCAGTGTTTATCCGCCCACAACAACGATGTGGGTCAGCGAGTGTTTCTCAAGGCAGCAAAGTGTTGTTTCAGGATGTTGCAATGATGACAGGTTCCTCGAGAACGGCGCTCATATTTTCTCATACTGTACATTTCTCAAGGAGGAAAGGCAGGGGTTTTTTTGTTGTTTTTTTTTTTTGCCAAAACACATTTAAAAAAAAAAGTACTCAAGCTGAGTTTTATCTGCACAGCAATTCATCTGGCTCAGCACTCGCCGCGCCTTACAAACCCCCGTGCGTGATAAGTCAAGTCCAACACTCCCACGTGTTGTTGAGTAAATGTCATTTTCAGGGTCCCCCCGAGGCGAGCTGTGCCTAAACGGAGGGGATGCAGCGTTGGGCACAAAATGGGACTGTTAAATCTCTTCGCACTTGCTGCCGCGTTGGGTGGGCCGTGGAACTTAGGCAGCAGCTGAGCCATCACCTCCAGGGCCTGCATTAACTCATAAAGATCACTGTCTCTTCCAAAACACACCGAGCCACAGCTTTGGGTCGTGTGCGTGCGCTGGTGCAGATGTGCGTGTCTGGATCTCGGAAAGCGTGATAAATCATACTTTTCAGTGCATATTTCATCCGCGAGAAAAGAAGTCAGATGGCTTCATTTCGACGTGTTCCTCTGTCGCTCCCACCACTCCTGTAATTACAGTCACCGGTATCAGATGGAGCCCCACACAGAGCTGATCTCGAGATGTGCCCTTTGTGTAAGCAACATCTCGCTGCTAGATTGATGGAGGATCGGAGGAGAGGTCACACAAATGGGAGAGCATTATAGTGTCGGGTTACCGCTAAGTTCTCTCTCCGTGAGCTTGTTATCTTTCCCTTTTTCCTCTATTCATTAATAATTTTCCCGCCCACTCAGTTCTCATTTTTATATAATCTCATCCCCTCCTGTGCATGTGCTGTCTTACTCTCACTCTCTCTCTCTCTCTCTCTCTCTCTCTCTCTCTCTCCTCTGCACACACACACACACACACACACACACACACACACACACACACACATACGGGTACAGGAAATGCACGGCAAATAAAAAAGCAGCAGACCACCAACACTCGCACTATAGGAGATAAGAACATGGCAGGACTCTATTTACCTGAGTGATCTGCGGAAATGACTGTCTGCGGCACGACACTATAGATCCATTCACAGTGGCAACCCTTCATTAATGCTTTGTGTGAGGCGGTGTGTGTGTTGTGTGTGTGTGCGTGCTGTCACTATAGGTGGAGACAAAACCAGCGTGAGTACCCAAAGGTCATACTTTCTTTTACAAAAGTAAAGATGTCTTGTTAAAATATGTCTTTGTTAAAAGTGAAAGTCATTTATATGAATAGCAGTTGAGTTAAAGTATCTGATGTTAATAAAGTAAGTATCAAAAGTAAAGGTAAAAGTGACTTATACGTGTATCAGGCTCCAATGTAGAATGTAATCTGCAAAGTAACTAGTTGCGGAATGGAAGTATAAAGTAGCAGAGAATGGAAATTGAGTAAAACCACCTCGAGATTGTGCTAAAGTTGAGTAAATGTACTCTGTTACATTCCATCAGTGGAAACAGCCTACAAAAAAACTTAAGTAACTAAGTATATTTACTCGAGTACAGCACAGGCCCAAATTCGAGGAGCTTTATTTGAGTATTTCCATTTCTACCCAACTTTGTATTTTTACACCACTACATTTCGGAGAAAAATGTTGTCGTATTTATTCCACTGTATTTGTCTGACAGATTTAGTTACATGGTACTTTACAGATTACACCACTGTCTAGTGAAAACCACATATCTCCAGATGTATTGATGTTGAATGCTGACAACTGACATTGTTGTAGAAAGTACTCCAGAGTCAAATGTTAAATGTACTTTAGTATTGTAAGTATAAGTAAAGGTAAACGTATATTTACATGAACTGTAAATGAGTCGACTGATTATCAGAACCAGTGTTTTTTTTTTATCTGTTACTGATAAGATAAATGCATTTAAAAATGTTCTCCTTTGGCTCTGATACAGCATGTAATCTGCAAAGTAACGTGTAACTAAAGTTATCAAACAAATGTAGTGGAGTAGAAAGTACAATATTTTCCTACAAAACATGGAAGTATAAGGTAGCAGAAAATGGAAATACTCAAGTAGAGTACAAGTACCACAACACTTGAGTAAATGTACTTAATTACATTTCATCACTGGACAAAATTCATCTCTAGTAGGGACGATGCTGCATTCCTCAGGCACTATTTCTCTCTCAGAGGGACACATGGAAAAATACACCCATTCTAACCTGGCCGCACACAATCCCATGGACACACACACATATGGATGCATACACGCATGCACGCACGCACACACACACACACACACACACACACACACACACACACTGACTGACGGAGACAGACACATGCAGCCACATGCACACAGATGTCGACAGGCAACTATATTTATACCAATGCCCTAATAAATCTATCTGCTCAGTTGTCTATTTTCTCTGGCTTTGCCAGTGCGGCACTGAATGCCTGCACACTGTGACGAGGAGGAGAGGAGAGGAGAGGAGAGGAGAGGGCTACAGTAGGGGAGATAGAAGGAGACAAGTGCCCCATGGCATTTTCCTCCTCTTTGGCCTACCTCCTCCTCCGTGTCTTAAACACAACTGCTGGCCCGACTCTGCTGCACACCACCGTGCAACAAATTCCTGGAAAATATGAACTTGTGTCAACTTGTACAGCTCAAACTAATACAGGCCCACTTTTCTTTTCTTTTTTTCCCCCCCTCTTCTTTTCATTTCTACAGCATAAATACCTCAAAACAACACCTCGTTCTGCTGAGTGGCAAGAACAATCTAATGGAGGCAGATGTGCTGAAAGGAGAAATCATCACACTGAAAAAAAGCAAATTAAAAAGCATGCAACACATAATATCTGGGGGATATCTAGGGGATAAAAGTGATATAAAATGTTTTTAAATTGATCAATGTTTATTTTCATTTGGCAGGTTAAAATCTCCCCTTTGTGCTGCTTCTTCCTGCAGGATACAGTACTTGGTAAGAGAGGACTGATGTGGAGGTTTCCTGTCAGGATTGACCTGAACGCCACATTCAAAGTTTAAAACTGACACCTGCACTTACAGCAACAACACACAAAGTGGGTGCTGTCATTGGGTTGATACTCCAGTGAGTGTCATCTCCACCTAAATTTGTGGTTCACGGTTCATATAATGAATTTTGTCCAAATAGCGTCTCAGCACCTGACGTCTCATTAAGAGTCCCTGCGCGTGGAAAGAAAGAGATGAGGTGACAACGAGAAGGTTTTTACTTTTTATTTGAATAGTGTTTTGAATGTGAGTCACAAACTGTACTTCTACGCTAAATGAACAAATGCAACGTAACATCCAGATATGAAACGACGTCTGCAGGAATACAAAAAAATGAAAAGTATAACGAAATGAGAAGCACAGAACATGACACAGTGTCTTTAAATAGATGACAAATCAATGGATATTCCCATTCCGGCAAAAAAACGTTTATCTCTTACTGCGTTATTCTGTTGTTTTCACCAAAGAATAAAAAGTACATGGAATGTGCTTAATGTTACTTCAGCTAAATATCATAATAATCAAATGGTTCTAGGTTCACCTCACTTTGCAGGCCAGATGAAGACGTACACAAACTCAGAAAGCGCAATTGACGTGACTGTGTCTCCACTCCGTCCCGTTCTGTACAGTCGCAGGGGTTACGGCGATGTCAGCCCAAAACATCCTGTAATTATTTCTGATAATTACCACCATCACGAGGCCTCACATTGACACAATCAAGAGTTAGAGCAACAATAACTTGCTGAAAGGCATGTCACCATGATTACCATGTACAGAGATTTATTGTGGTGCTAGAAAAAAAAAAAACCCATCTGTGGATTGTTATGCCAACAACCACCGCTGATAAGATATGGTCGTTTCGTAACCAGTGTGTTTGCTGAACTCATGTTAAATGCATCTTTCACAGAAATACTCTCAGATACAAGAATGCTCCGGTAAAGATCGGGCAAGTAATCACCCACTGTGGTCACTGTGTGCTGCTAACTGCATCATATGACACTGCGAGGCCTTGTCATTTGTCCTTGTCATTTCAGCTTAACTTCCTGTCCGTTTTGCAGTCAGCCAACCCCTCCCTCTTGTCCTCGTCACCACATGAACAAGCGGCGGTAATCACCAGATGCAGCAGCCAGGACCGCCTCTTTAAGGAGTTCTCTGTCCTGATTGGATAAATTGGGCAGGGATAAATCGGTGAGAGATTTCTTTCCGAAATGCTTTTAATGAATACGTCAAAACAAAGTGTACCAAATACGAGGGTTGCTGCTAACAAAAGTGTGTTTTTGTTTTAAACGACTGATGTCCAAATGTATGTATTTTTTCAAGATCTTAGGAAAGATCGCCAACATTACAGCCATTCTGTCTCTGAGTTTTAAAATGATTCAGTCATTGTGCGCTCCATTCGGAAAAAAAAAACAAAACATACGAGACAGTGATTAATTGGATAAAGGCCCTGCAAAAAAGCTTCCATGCACACCGATATTGAAAGCATGTGACTTTGGTAACAGCCTCCTCTGATCATGCTATCTTCCCGAAACATAAACACGCCGACCGCCTGATCAAAGCAAGATGAATCCTTAAGGGTATGATAAGATCCCCCACCAGAACACTCGCTGCAAAAGACACACAGCGCTGACAGAACAAGTGGAAGCGCCGCGGTTGTTATAGCTCAGTATACTTACTGTACATTGTCTGGCAATAAAACGTAATTGTAAATGAGATGACATGATTTATGGTTTATGGGAAACATACTTCCTCCGCGAAACGACAAATAAAGGATCTCGTCTGCCTCGCGCGGAGGCAGCGCGTCAAAGAGCGGTGTGCTTTTAATAACCAACATAACGAGAGACAGCGACTAACAGATATATAACAGGTGCTGTCAACTGAAGGATACGGTGATAACTGGCCAACCTGCACACACACACACACACATACGTAACACTTTCTCTCACACGCACGCAAACTCACAACCTATGCACATACAGTATCAAACGAAAAGCTAACATCCAAAGTGCATTATTACATTAGCCCTGTGTATCATAACAGATAAACAAAAATACATTATACACATTTTCTTGATACCAAACAACATCATGTAAATAAAAAGGTTTCTCTTTTTGGTGTAATAGAAACAGACGACCCCAAAAGGGTTCTTGTTTTTTCTTTTTTTTTGTTTTGTTTTGTTTGTTTTTTGCCAAGCTATTGAGGAAGTCCAGGGCAGCCATCATATCCAAAGTGCTTCTGAGAGAGATGGAAGTGAGTAGTCTTGTCATCGAATCGTTATATAAATAACAGTCTTTGCTGGCAGGCCAAGTCCGCTCCTGCAAAACAGCGGTGTTGACAGCATTCTTCAAATATGATAATGTGATACCGTTTCCCTTTTATGTGTATTATGTAAAGAAAAGTCAAGACCAGCATCTTTTTGTATTCGGAGAGGCTGTTCAGTAACATGGAGAGGCTAAGTTACTGTAAATGAGAGACGGACTGACAGCAACATGTTTGGTATAATGTCAAGATGCTCTAATAATTATGCAAAGTCATCCCATGAAGTAAAATGAAAGTACTGGGACTGGGGTCATGGTGACATCCTTGTCTTCTTGTGATCCAACAGCATATTATAGCGCAAATGTCTCAGAGTGATTTAAAATGTCAGATGGTTCAAAGTAGTCAGTGTGACCATTTTTGATTTGTGGCCAGTTTATTAAATTGATGGTTCGCTAAACCCCTTCCCTCAAACAACAGTTGTCCAGTCACGGTTTATCAACCGTAACAAGGCATGGCAGGTCTGTTGAGGCAAGCTTTGGGTTCCTGCACAGGTTCAATCAGTGTGCATGGGGCTCCAGTAAGTTTGATACCTGGTTTAAAATAGTTGGCGGATTAAACTCTGTGTTTACCTGCTCTAACGGAGGCTGCAAATGATAGCATGCCTGCCTAATTAGTGCCCTACCTACTGTAGTAACCCCAGAGTTATTTCTAAGACCAAGACAAAGTCGTTTCTTTGGCTCTGATCTGACTGACTGAACTGAAGAATTTTGATTGGTAATTGTTCGAACCTAGATCCGGTCTGTGATGCTGGGGGTCAGGATGCCCTGGTCCCCGCCGTCGCCTGCCACCCACTAGTACGGGTATCTGATCAGGATGCCTCCTGGGTTCCTCCCTTTGGAGGTTTTCCGGACACAACCAACTGAAACGAGACCCCGAGGGAGACCCAGAAGTCTGTGGGAGGGATTACATATGTAATCCAAGACAGCAAATCATTGTTGCCCACACCGGACATATTCATTGAGCCCACACACCATGTGGAATGATGGCACTTGGGCGGGCCACTGTTTGCCAGAACCGAGCCACAAGCACGGCATGGCCAGATGTCAGCCAAGAGCGAACCAAAAGAAACAACTGGCAGAAAGAGTGGGCCACACAAGTGCCATCATTCCACATGGTATGGTGACTGGTGGACGTGACCCTACCCCAGATAAGCAGAAGATAATGGATGGATGGATTCATGGAATTGTTATTAGGGGCTTAGCGAACGCTCAATGTAGGAAATTGTATCTTTTCATCATCATTTGGTTTTTAGGGGGCGTATCTATAGTCTTCACGTTCCATGTTTCCAGAGTTCCATGTTCTCTGGGACTCTGGGAACATGGAACCCTTTGTCATACTCCCTTTATGTGCCATGTAAATGTGGGGATCCAGGAAAATTGGGCCCTGGGAACATAGGAATGACTCTTGGTTTTGGACAGCAGTCATTGTCAAGCATCTCTGCTACTAAACTGTTGGTGGAAGTGACACCAAGAAGCTGTGGCACATGCATATCTTCCTCTTTCGTTGAGATGGAATTCACATTCTTTGGTCCTTTTTCATATACGAGAATAAAGAAAAATAGGTAGTTTAGAAAGAAACATTTTATCTGTTTCCCTTCCTTTAGCCCCCCCCTTGCAAGTGTACCCATGTGGTAACATCTACTTTCTGTACCTTTTGAACCTTCCTGTTTTGTCTTTCAAAATTCCTGGGAACCAAGATCCAGAACCGGGATCAAAACATTAGAAATAAAACATTTTGGGGGCATTATCTGATTGGAGTGGTGCAAAAACTGAAACAAAAGGATCACAGCGAAAGTCCAAACGCTATCCTTCGCTGGCACTAGCCAACTTATACAAAGTTCTCAAAAAGTAACAGAAGAAATTATAATTAACCAATTCATATTAACAGCTCCCAACCTCAGTTCATCAGTTCATCAGTGACAGAGACTCAGCTCTTTTTGGACCAGGCATTTCTTGCACTGGACCACACAACACCAGTGGAAACGACACAGACAGTTCTCCTCAAACACCACCGTTTCCTCCCGGTAGCCGCGCTCGCAGCACAGAAGGTCACAGCCGCTTATGTCCATGGCTGTGCTGTTGCATATGCGCCCCCGTGTCCCAAGCGAGCCAGTTTTCCGATTTGCGAGGCAGAAATCGGGCGACTCGTCAGAGTAGATCAGATCCTGCTTGTCTGGCGGCTTAATGTTCTGGCCCACGGGGATCAGGGTCTTGCCGTCATTACCGCCCATCACCTTGGAAGCGCCGTTGAAGCGTTCCAGCAGGCGGTCGCCTACCTCGCGGAAATGAGGCATCTTCTTCCAGCATGTTCGCAAGGTGCATGAGCCCGACAGTCCGTGGCATTTGCACTCTGTCCGCATGTAGAGCTTCACCGCCTGGGAGGGGAGAGTGCGGAGGGGAGGGGTGGGTTTAGGGTTAGGGCCGACGGGGGAAAAGAGAGAGGTGAAGGAGGGCAAACGGGAGATGAGAGAAGAGAAAGAGAGACGGTTGATGAAACACAAAAAAGGGACAAAGGTAACTTTTAAACTTGTGCCCTGAAGTGACACAGAATGGCAAGTTCTCTAAAGAAGTAATTTATTATTGTGTTTTCATGATATATCACAGACAAAGCCACTGGATCACACACACACACACACACACACTGATAGATAGGTAAGATAAAAGCAGACGCTATTCAGAAGGAATTTAACTCCACAACCTCCACCCCCCTCCCTCCATGTTGCCTCTGGCCTTCCTACATCTAACAAGCCTTGACAACAGATCATTCACTTATACTGCACATAATTAACCCATCACACACACACACCTGCCGGCTCAGACACACACACACACACACACACACACACACACACACACACACTCACACACACACACACACAGGTACTTACAAAATGTGTATACAAGTACACACGCATGCATGCACACAAACAGACATTTGCACGCATCGCAGCACGCTGATTTCTCAACCTCTGGGCATTTGTGTGCAGGTCTCGTCTTTTGTTCAAACAGTTTGTTCGCTAATGCTACAATTGGACTCTATCCCAAAATCCTCCTCTGCTCTCTACCTGCCTTTGACCCCGACTGAAGTGAACTTTGCAACTCTGTGTTTTCGCTTGTGCGTGTGTCAACATTTCTGCAAGTGGGCGTAACAGAAAGTGAGACCAGCGAAAACGGCTAAAGGCAAATGTGATGCGGGCAATTTACCGAGCTACATCACAAATTAGCATAGACTCTCAAAAGTTGCTACTCTACCTGCACTCTTTCGGTAGCCTGTTGACTTGTCGGGGCTATACTTTATACGGGCGACAAAGAGGAACTTTAAACTTCTACAAGGGCTGAAGAAATGTTAGAAGCTACCTGCCTCGGAGGCTTGAAAACAAAATGTGTGGCACGCTCTTGTTTTTGTGTTTCAGAAACCTGATTCTTGTAAGAATATCAGCTTACGCCGCTACACAAATATGGCTGGGGGCGATGTCTTTCTCTGTTGCATGTTCGTGGAATGATGGAACATTCCACAGGACAAGCAACACCTTCGCTGCTAAAACCTGCGAGACTATGGTGAAATATCCGCGGGCTTTTATTACAGTGTAGTAGCAGTGAGGAAAAATTCAGAGTGCATTGAAGTTGTGTTCAGCCGATTTCAACTACTTATTTAAAACGTAAACAGAAGCTGCACAGACACGTGAGGGCATTCATTCTGAAACTGTTTCTTACCAGCCGCCCAGCCTCGTTGTTGTGCAGGTCGACGAGCGTCCTGATGTCGCTCTTGCCCCTTCTCCTCTTGGCGTCCATAAACTGTTTCGACTTTTCGTAACCAAACTCCACATCGTCTCCGCAGCCCCCCCACTCCCACTTAACTCCCTCCCCAGAGGAGGAGGAGGAGGAGGAAGAGGAGGAGGAGGAAGGCGGCCTCGGCGGCGCCCTGTTCCTGGTCGCCTCACAGCCACACTGCAGGAGGTCTCCCATGCTGCAGGCCTGGGTCACAGCGTGGGTCACGCCGGCCGCCGTGATGGCATAAACGAACGCTGTCTCCCGGATATCTGCGAACAAACAACGTTTTATTGTGACAAAGTGGCGCTGCATTCACACAATACCTACTCAACATGTTACCCTAACAAAAAAATTGGACATACAGTATTATGATGTCTTTAAATTGAATCATTCCCACATCCTCCACAATCAATCATAGGCTACAGGAAGCACTACGAGTGAAAGGAGCTTGTTTCCATCCACTCATCCAGGCATCTTTCCTTCCATCCAGGCAGTCAATATTGCAGCTACATGGAACGGGATAAAAGCATCTCTCCCTCAATCCTCAAGCGTCATTGGATTCGTGGTGTACGGCTATTTCCCCCCCGCGCGCGCACACGTTCACACTCGTACACATGCTCTTACATTCATGCAGGCCACAGCTGTTGATTTATTTCTGGTGCAGAGCTTAAAAATCTTGGCCAAAGGCACGTCCAACCACAACTGCAAATTGATCGTCTGTCCTCGCCGGTGGCTTCAGCATCATTCACACCCTCGGCTCAACACATCTTTATCCTCAGTTATTGCAGCTATTGTCGTTCACTCAGCAACAAAAGAACAGCTATGAAAGAAACTCAAGAGGACTACTGGGCTGAAACGAGAGAAGAGCTTCTTTGTACATATGACATGTATTCTCTCACCTCATTTTTTCTGTACTACTGACAGTGGTTTTAGTTTTTTTTTTTTTTTTTGCTGTTGTCACAAAACACTGGTGGATCCAGGAGAAATCTCTGTCTGAAACTAAAAGGTCCCGCATTAAACAAAGTAAGATTTCCATCTCTTTCATACATTTGTGAAGTCGCAACTATACGCACAATCACCATTCTCAGGCACGCCCTCAAAACACCGGCAGGGCTGTTGTGGAAACTTGGCAGGTGGTGTTTGCTCGGGCCTTTCACAGCCGACCAATTAGAATAGACTGGGCTTTTTGGGAGGGGGTCCTTAAAGAGACAGGTGCTCAAACGAAGCATTCAGACAGAGGGTGGATAGAGATGTTACAGCAGTGGGCAGTTTGTGCTTTTTGAACATTTAAGCATGTAACAAATTTGTAGTAGGAACCCAAAATAAATGTGTGTACATGGAAAATGACGATTTTATGGACCCTTTTAGCTTTAATGCTAATCAGTTTTGACTTTTGTCGCAAATGTGTGACACTGTGATGCAGTGTGAGATCACAAAGTCACAAAATAAAAGGCGGGACTACTGGTGAGGCGTTTGAGGAGCGGTGTTTTCTGTGGGAGAGAGCAGCTTCTGTTGGTGTTGACTTCGACATTTTTAACTTTGAAATTCTTTCACATACAGAGGAACCTTTAAAACACACTGAAGAAGGGGGAGAGGGGGTCCCTTTTAAAAAAAACATCCCATAATTTTAAAATCAGGTTTGTATTTGTGACATGTTTAAAGAGTAGAACGGAATGGGATCGGAGCTGTGTGCAACAGGACAGAGAGACAGTCTAATGCCTTGCGGAATGTCAGTCTTTTCACTGGATTTGTTGACAATAAGAGTGTGTAAATTTTGCCTAGAAACAAGCAAGTAGTGGGAATTATTGTAGACATTAATAATGTCAATGGCAGACCTCTGCCCAGATAGATGGGACACCAGGGACTGAGCAGAGAAAAAGAATAGCCACTTAGCGAGCCATCGTGTGTGTGTGTGTGTGTGTGTGTGTGTGTGTGTGTGTGGAGGCTAAGCGAAGGACTTTTATTCCTAAGAGCTGGAAGGCGGCGGGCGTGCAGTCACCACCGTCGACGCTGCCAACTCCATATCGCATGATTCAGTGAATGGGATTCATTAGGAATGGTAACACACACACACACAGAATGGGTGGCGTGCGACGAAACCTGCACACCCCAGCCCGCCGTGATATCAATACCAGCTGTACACACCAACACCCTGAGATGTCTCCAACGCAGGCGAGTTTGTGTGCGTATGTGTGTGAAAAAGTATTGTTTAATGTGGATCTAACCGTTGAACAAACAGCCAGCTTGTGTAACGTTTTGCCATCTTATTTTGATATTTCAACAGGTCCTGCGGAGTTTTTATCTCATCATGTCTGTTTGGGATTGGCTGAGGTCGACGCCAGCTTAAATAAATAACTTAAATCTGCGACTTAACGTGTGCATGGTGGTACATGCAGAGCATTTCTGCGACCGTGAGCGGTGGTGCGGTGGTGTGCTGCAGCTCGGCGGGGAGACCACACCTTGCTTTTCCTGCCGCTCAGCAGAACGGAGCCGAGATTTTTCAGAAGCAGCGACATACTCGAATCAAGATGTGTCATCTCCAAAACATCCCTGGATCCATTTAGAGAGACACGTGTGTGTGAAACATCAGCGCACAACTCATTATGACTGCAATATGGTGATAGCAGCGGAGGCGGTGTCCAAACAAGCTGGGAGACGGTCTGGATGTCCTTGGATGCACTGCGGGAACAATGTATTTAGTGCGGGAAACCTAGATGAAGCAAATGTCACGTTGATATATGTTTCGATTCCAGCAAAAATAAAACCATTATTATTTTATCATCCAACTAAAAGCAGACAAACAGAGAGAAAGAAAGCCAAATAACAGAGACGGAGCAGAGCGCTGAAAGAGAAAGGGGTATTGTCTTGCGTAAAATAGGCTATCAAAAATCCAATGATTTGAGGCACCCTGTTTCATATTTTCCTCGGAGACATGAATTCCAAACAAATTCTCCGCCATGGAGGGTGTCTGGGCCTGTCGACGTCTGCTTCTAATTCCAGAAAACCCTTGTGCAGGAATTAGCACATATTCTTTTAATACTCTAGACTTATAGGCAGTGATACAGGCAGGTCTTGGGAGGATACAGCTGAGAGTAGTTCAGTGTAAAAAGACCTCACAGTCCACATAAGCATAGTTGAATAACATATATTGCTTTTCTTGTGGGGTGAGGTGTTTAAGAGGATCGTCTCTTTTGCTGGATTTAGCTGTTGGTCACATCAGGCGTTTTTACACATTGCACAAACATCGGAGCGTGCAGTGAGGTCTGCAGGAGCTGCAGTCAGCATCTAGTCTGCCAGAAAGTCTTTGGAAGAAGTTCTCTGTTGTGGCTGCAAACACAATCAAATGAGATATGCTGTGGTAGGAGACTGTCGCCAGCTTGGGAAATGTGAGACAAGCTGAAAAAAAAGGTACAACAAGTGGAAATAAAGACAAGATAAATGCACAAAGCACAAAAAAACAGTGTAAAGTACAAACAGGAGCAGAAGAAACAACACTTGTCCAAACTTATAAGTGAATTCAAATTAGGAAAACAACAGACTTGTTCATTTTAACAAGTGCCCCAAGATGACATAGAGAGGAGATCCAGGTAGACGGATGAGACCACAAAACACTGAACTTAAAATTAAGAGAGCGTTGTTTGTTTCTCGTTTCCTACCAACAGTCGTGCAGTGTTGCTGTTTTTTTTTTAACTTAATTATCATTACCTAACTCCAACCACATGTTTACCATTTCAATTCCTCCCTTAACGAGGTCGTAATTTTAACCCATCGTCAGTTCATAAAACACTTCTATGTGTCGTTCCAAGTGAGACGGCAACCAGCGTGCTTCAGGGTCTCATTGTCTTGCCGCAGGTCTCTGTTCTGCGTGATAATACGTCGTACAACTGAGCAGCTCTGAGCCCATAATCACCTCTGATTGTCACAATTACAAACAATAATGTGTTTTTTGAGGTGAGGGAGTGGTGTGTGAACTGTGACGCACAGGGGAAAATGTAGAGTGGCTGCTTGTTTTGACTACAGCTGTTTCTTCATTTTTGGCTCAGTGTGCTGCTGCTAGCATCTGCCTGTCACTGTCAGGGTCAGATCAGGTCAACCCCAATGAGCGTTCAAATAAGTTTCAGGTCTATTCAGATCCAGGCTGACAGTCCTCTGGTCCGTTTTAGATCTTTCAGTTTGGGTAGGTTTTCAGCTGATGATTTTGATTTCCATGCCATGAGTTGTGGCTGGAAAACACAACACCCTGACGTCTGTGTACTTGCCTGTTTTTTAGCTTTAAAGGAGACAATGAAGGGTGTCATGTCAGGGGGAAGTACTGCATCGTGTTGTCTGCCAGCATACAGGACAGTTGCTCTAGTTTCTTGCTTTAAATTTCATATTTATTGAGAACATTTCACATGTTTTTAAAATAATACATATCCAGAGCTCATAGAAAGGCACAGAATAAATGTATCTGTTTTCCTTAAAAACATTATTATGATTGTGAATTAATAATTTTACGATGTTTGTCGGGTCCAAAATGATTGTTTTGTTTACGTCTGTGCGATAATTCCGACGGTTGGTTTCAGTTTCTAAGGTTTGTGAGCATTAACGGTACCTAGCTAGAGTTAGCAGCGATAATGTAAACTGGCTACAGTCAACATCGCGAACGTTAGTGAGAGTTAGCAATGTTAACGGTGGCTAGCTAGAGTTAGCATCGATAATGTTTGCTGGCTAGAGTCAACATTGCGAACGTAAGCAAGAGTTAGCAATGTTAACGGTAGCTAGCTAGAGTTAGCATCTGTTATGTCAGCTGGCTGGAGTTAGCATAGTTAACAGTGCAACAAACTGGCAACCCCTTGAGGGGGCAGATGATTCCAACTACAACGAGAATGCAATGGAAGGAGGAGACGGAGCGCCACATTTCGTAGCTGAATACCAATTAAATACAAGAAACTACCTGTTTGTATACCTCTGTCTACCTGTGAGGATCACCAGTGATAAAATATTTGACACGTCTGACAACTGTTTTTTTAATTACTTTGCAACCATCGTGCACCCCGAAGCAAGAGTCCTTGTTTATTCTGCAGCAGTGCACACACAGTAACACAATCTATCATGACATTCAAAGAAGAGCCGCAGCTTCCCTCATGTGATTAGTAGCATCAGTGTATGCTGGCTGGCTCGCACCCCGAGTTATGACCGCTCCAGGGTCTGTATGTTATTTAAACACAGCTGTGATCAAGGAAAAGAAGATAATACCCACCAATTAATGAGGAGAAACCAGAATGTTGACCTCGATTTGAAGCTGATTAAATATGAAAGGTTCAAATCAAGACAAGGTAACATTTCAATACTGACGCAAAATGAGTTGTCATTCTTGTGTCGACACGTTCATTCATTCACTCTCGTTGCAGTACTGGTGTGAAATGGCAGTGTTTCAGAAATGTTGTGAAATCAGCTGAAACCCCCATTATATGAACACACATAATCATTCTGCAAGATCTCTTTTTCTTCTAGTCGCTTCGTGCAACAAGTCAAAATGTAGACGGGCACTGTGCCACATGAATGTCTATGTTACTTCAGCCATAAATCTGGAGATGTGATATTTAAATTACTGTCATCAGCGTCCTGATTGAAACACAGACTCACCTGCATATGCATGTAACTTATCTCATCACTCCACTGACAAGATTTACAGTCCGTTTCTTCCTCAGACACACATGTTGTTATACAGCAGCCTTGCTACCCCTTAACATGTCACAAAGTGAAGCAGCGCTGCAAGGTTTCTGTCGGAATAGTAGGTGAAAATAGCCTGCAGGTGTTTTTGTTAAGTGAGGCAGAAAAAAAGAGGGTTCAGCCAGCTCGATTGTGCTCCAGACATAAACACCCCATGTCTTTGTTTTCACTTGTAGGTATAACCCTATGACACCACAAATATTCTCTCAATTTTTCAAAATCTACAAAAACAAACCATATCGCACTGAGATCACCAGATCATCATTACCCAGCCCGACGTCACTGCAAACATGCAGCCTGGTACTCCTCCAGCATCACTTCTAGAGGCGCTCCTCTAGTGCAGCAGTATAAAAACCGAGAAAGTCCAAAAAAGTCCAAGTCAGGGGGGGTCGGCTGGAGTGAGTCAGTCATAGGACTTTCCCTCCCGAGAACTGGGTTTGCACCCAATTTCTGACCACAAGCCAAGAGAAATTGGTTTTTAAATTATGTAACATAAGGAGGTGAACATCCGTAAATGATTGCCTGATGTAACATGACATCAGTGATGTCAGTTACGTAACTTACGTTAGATACTTTAGCCCAATGCATAATCTTTTCCTAACCCTAACCAAGAAGGGGCTTTTTGCTTAAATTTAACCAACCCGTGACCATTTGACAACGTTAGTAACATTCCAAGAGTAATAATATGTCATACAATAAAAAAACAGTTTGTCAGCACTCTACTTTCAAAGTATAACTGGACGTTGTTTATTACCTATTGTTGCTAAACCTTTCACTTACAAAACTGATGCTAGTTTGAGACCAAGTTGCCCGATTTGGTAGCGAGAACATGTTGTCATCATCGTAAAATAATAAGACCAGCATTCACACCGTGTGGTTATAAGATTATTTACTACAAAGTATTAACTAAAACACTTTTTCATATATGCACATGAACAGAGAAAATGGATATTCTCTCGAACCAGATGAAGAAGAAATGTCTACATAAAGACATACGAAACTCATTATGGACAGATGCAGCCACATCAAACTTGTTTATGTCATAGTTTACTGTGACGAAGCAGCTTCCCTGCCTCTTCAAAAAGATATTTCATAGAGACCATAACAAATCAGTGATTGTTGCAAAGAGAAAAGCTTCAACTCAACCCCCCCAGCAATACAAAATTGGCCAAATGCCTGCATGTGGTCAACTGATAGTCTGCCAGGTGCGTCTGATTCATTGCATACGTAGCCTCGATACAACTTTAACCAACATCAGCCGAAAATATAATCAAACATGAATCTTAATACAATCTTAGTGTCAAAATAGAAGCAGACAACATCCCCATGGAGACATGGCATGAGTGGAATAAATGCAACAGATCGTCTCATTTCACTACAAAGAAAAATTTAGATGTTTATGATTGGAGTAATTTGAGCCTCTTATCACATAAAAACTCTAAATAGAGGCCAATGAGGTTAAGTAAACCACTTATAGGGAGTGAGCAATAAATACAAAGGCACTTTATTTTGACATTTACTGGTACGAGTCATGATAAACAGCCATTAAGAGCAGATCCAGGTAATTGAGGACAAAGGCTTCAAAACGGAGGAGCACTTTGGCCTTCCGTATAGACAGGCAGGAATTTATGATTAATTGCTAGTCAGCCTTCTGCTGGTAGATTCTTGTCCCCGCTTCCCTCTTCTTCCTCCTCTCTGTCTCAATCTATCTTTGTGTCGTTCTTTTTCTCTCCTTCTCTCTTGGTCACTGGCAACACTGGTAGTGTCGTGCGTTCAAACAAGATAACAGGAAAAAACACACCTTTAAATCATCAACTACAGGAGTCACTGACATGTCGACTTTTCTGATGTTGCAACACCAACCCCAGTCACCAGAATAAAACGTTGCCATTTTAGTCTTCTGTAAACAATAGATACGCTTAACATTTGTACGATTCACACGTGTTATATCAACATTTCTGCAATATTTTAGTTGACTGAGAAGGCTTGCCAAGTGAGAGACTGCTGCCCAAGATGGCGAATCAAGTTTTGTAAACACAAAACCACAGGATATTTTTAACTAGTGTTTAATGTTTTTGCAAACAGAACAAACTAAGCTATGAACCAGGTGTTTTTTGGAAGTTTTTTTTGGACAAAAAATGTCAGTACAAGAACAAGAATTGTAAAGTTCGAATATATCAGATGTGAAGTTGCAACATATCCGTACCGAACATTGCCAGCAGATTAATAGTCCAGGCTATAGTCAAATTGTGCATAAATGTGTGTTTCAGAGCAATGTTTTGTAATCCTGGTCCACCCTGACCTACATGTTTTAGATGAATCCCAATCGCAACACCTGATTCAAGTGATCAGCTCGAACGACCCACTCATTTGATTCAGGTGTGGTGTGGACGGGAAACTCTAAAACATGCAGGTCAGGGTTCCCCAAGGACCAGGATTGAGGACCACTGCTTTAGAGAGATGATGCTCTTAAAAGCAAGATCAATTACACATAATTGAGAATGAAAATCTGGGTATTAGGGCTGGGTATCACCAGGTACCTCGCGATATGATACTATCACGATATTTTGCCCACGATAACGATAATATCACGGTACAGCGTTTCTGCGATAATCGATATATTGCAAGAAATTTAATCCACGATACATCACGATATCTGTGTCACTGAAGAAATTCAGAATTTATTGACTGCACTGAATCCATTTCACAGGAATTACAAAACATTGTCAATCAATTTTGAATGACAGCCAAGTAAAACAAAGTCTATACTGCACAGTGGCTCTTCTTAACACACACATACACACACTGACAGCAACTTAAGTATTATTAAATATCGATATTTTGGTACACCCCTAATGGATATCCTACCTTTTATGTGTGAGCATAAACTGTATATTTATCAAGCTTTCTTACTGTAACATTAACACACTCTTTACAAAACCTTTGTCTAAGGTGGAGGCTGACTGTAGCCGTGCAAAGTTCTGGCTTAGAGGTCTTAGAGCATTAATTATTTGCTTTCTGACAATTGTCATTGCTATTTTACATATAACCCTGATTCTATAACAGCTGGGGCACATTATTAAAAGCAGAATCAAATCATTTGCAAACAACCTGTGTGTGTACCAACAACAGTTTTAGAAAGTGTTCTTGAGCCCGTGTAGTGAAATCCTTGCAAAGCGGTGAATCTCGACCCATCCTTGCTCGTGAATGACTGAGCCTTTCAAGGACTCCCCTTTTAGTGGAACATCATCACTTTTCTGTTTTACAAAGTGTCTCAACTTTTTGGGGAAATCATGTTGTATTTCTGATTATTGTAAAATGTCAGTTGATCAGAAAGATAACGACCTTACACTTAAATGACGGCTGTGAAACTGTTCTATGCCAAGATGTCTGAAGACATAGACATGTGCGTTCAAGGCTGCCGACTCTTTCTTTCCAATATAATGCGGTGTTGAAAGTTCACATCACATTTTCGGGGGATGGGTACTGCATGACGGGAACTTGGAATTTTTATGTAAAGTCAGTCCAAGACGTAATCACAACTTTTCCAAAATGTTGTGCAGCTTTGATGGAAAAAGATTTAAAATAACAAATCGGTATTGACTGTTACATTACGGCACGGAAAATTAATATAATTAAGATGTCAAGCGTGGCATCCTTGTGACACTAATCGCAGGTGAGCCTGAAACTTCAGTGTGCACATCTTCCAGCAGAGAGGCACAAAATTGGTTTAATAACACGCTTGACACGTTTTTTGTTGTGTGTTGTACATTAATAGCGGTTATTCCCTGTTTGTTGACTAAACACTGAGATAAAGACTCCCTGTCGTACCAGTTGAGGAAGAGACAAGCAGCTCTCTATGAGTCTAATCATACAAGAGAAAAACCAACACAGTAATTGGCGAAGACCCGGCGGTGACCCAACATCATTTATATTACAGACTTCAAAGAGCTGGAGGAAGATGTTAAGAGATCTTACAGAGAGATGTTAAGAGAAAGGAGCAATTTTCGCTGATCATTTCGAGCGTGCCCGATCTGATGAAGAGGAGAGTCAGTCGAGTGTGAATATGTCTGGTCTGAGGTACAACAGTTGCCCTTGTCTGTTGGAGTGCCATCAGACGGGGATCTGACCTCAAGCTGATGTCAGGCCGTCGCTGCGGTCACAAGGTCGCGGGTTCAGATCCTAAGGTACTCGAGGTTGAGAAATTGGACGTGGCAGTATTTTGAATGTGTTTTTTTGAAACCAGGGAAAAAAGACTTCTGGAAGGACTGATAGAGAGGAAAGATGATTGTGGGAATTTATATCTCTTCCATCAGCTATGTTGGTCGAGGAACTGGGTAAAAAAATCCATAGAAGTGAGTCACAAACGCTTTTCAGCTAGTGCCGAACCAAAAGCCGGTATGACCTGTTAAATGTAATTTAGTTGACGCTTACGCTCATTTGTAGCTTGAATAAACTTGACAAATTGGGATTGAGTTTCTGCCTGTAAATTAAGTTGCCTAATAGTTCAATATTTTGGTAATATTATTTAATTCTTGCCAAGAGTTAGATGGAAAGATTGATATCACTCACACATATGAGCGTTTACGACAGTATACTGCTCCAGAGCCAGGAGACAATTAGCTTAGCTTAGAAAAAGGATTGAAAATGGGGAAATAGCTTGTAGATTTGTTAACGTTTTTGGGATATAGACTCACTCTGATGGTAGGGGATGGTTACAGCTAGGCGGGATGGCTGTTGAGACCACTGTCCGACACCAATTCAAATCCACATTTCAACTGACTTAACCAGATATTCTGAACAAAACAGGACATTTTCAGCCATCTTTGTGGCAACAAAACTAAATATTATACATCAGGACATTTTCGAGCCGAGTTTGTGCCGACAGAACCAGGTATTTTAGGCCCAAAAATTACTTTTCCTGACCCTAACGATTGTTTCTGTGCCTAAACACCAGACGTCAAGCACAGTGTTGTCACGGTATAAAAATTAAAATGTAAAGAAACACAGAATGCCAACTTTTGTTATGCCAAATATGTTTGAAGTAACACTGTGCTTGGCGAGTTTTATAGGTGCTTGTACACAAATGTTGTTACCTTTTGACAGTTTGTTTCCAGTCTACGCTAAGCTAATTTAATTAAGCCTCCTACTGAACAAAAAGATATGAGAGTGGTGTCAATTTTCACATAAAATTGTCTGTAAATTAGAATTAGTTTATTTCCCAAAATGCGTAAAAAGACGCAGGAACACCTTCATTCCTCTCTCACTCACCTTGCTGCAGTATTTTGCCAAAGTACTTGTTGTGACTGGTGCAGTTCCACCGGCGGTACCTGAACTGGTACTGGCACTCCCTGACGCCCAGCCTGGCCCCTTTGGCCACCTCGCTGACGATCTCCGGCTGAGTCTGGCACAGCTCAGCCTGCTTCCCTGCCAGACGCTTCGCCTTCCTGCAAATGCTGTTGGGGTCCATCACCAGCGGACTTCCCACCGCCCTGGAAAAAAAGTTTAAACAATGTCAGAGAGGAGAAGTGAGCAAATCTCTCAGTAACGTGATAACAATAAAGAGCTCCCACTCTTTTCTTCTCGGTGAGCAACACCTGTTAACTTAATCACACCGTAAACAATGTGGCTGCCCTCATCAGCAGCCACAGACCAAATGTAAGTTTTGTCTGCGGCCGGCGAGCCTGCCAACTCTGCCCACCACTTCTCAGCTGTGGCGACAATGGGCTTCTTGAACAGGCACGTGGGAGACAACAGAGCAGCGAGTTTTTCCCAGAGGCATCTCAGCCCTGACGTCAGATTCACAAGTCTGTATTTTGCCGTTGGACTGCGCTCGGGAGGACTGTGTGGTCCTCACAGAGTTGGACGTGAGACAGTTGGAAGCCTCTTAACAGACGGGCCGTTTACGGTTGATCTTAATGCTAAGTTGATTTTGGTAAACCAGACCTCTCTAGATTTCTCCGAAGATAAAGCTTCTCTGGAAATTGTTTGAACAGTTAAGAAGTTCCCCGCCTTGACCGCACATATCCCTCCAATCAGCAGTGCTGAAGAAAAAAAAACAAAAAACCCCAGATTAAACCTATCTAAATGAAAAATGTGCATATTAAATTACTAGAAAGAAGAAAAAAATGAATGTTTAAATGTGTGGCGAAATAAATCACACACTCATTGGGCAATTCAAATATTTAAAACATTAAAATACATATACATACACGTTGTATTTGATGGATATGGACCCCCGGACCTCCTGAATCGCTTTGACAGATGAGTGTATATAATAAAGATAAATAGTTTATTCTAACTCTTAATGGGAAAGAGGAGCTTGGCGCTGCCACTCAGGAGCACTGCCAGCGTCCGTGGCCTCTTCAGTGGCACTACACAGCAACGCGGCTTTACGAGACGACTTCATTTCCACATCCCCTCCACGCTGTTGACATTATGTACATTCAAATTCCCTTTCACTCGCTCCATCTCTCTCTCTCTCTCTGGCCTCCTCCACTGCTGACTTTTTACTCACTCAATCGCGGCAGACGTGATCCATAACTTCGAGTCTGACCATGAAACAGGACTCAGAAGGGTTCGCATGACAGAGAGAGGGAGGGGAAGAGGAGCGAGCACAACGACTACCTCATAGGTTTTCATTCAGCCCTGTCCCCGTTAATCGTGCCGCCTGATATCATTCATCTGCCTCGAGAGTTTGTTTTAAGAAGCAGAACAAACACTCTCGCCAATCCCCTCTCCTGGCGGTCTGATACCGAGCGAAGACATTTGCAAGCACGCACTCACACACTCGCCCACGTCCGTGCACACTCATCCTTCCACACTCAGTCACTGTGTTTCTGGCATTTTATGAAAACCTATCTATTTTTATTTTCACAAGGCTGTTTGTGTGACAGGATGACGCGTCACCACGTGATCGAATGAAAACACGTCTGAAAGGGGAATCTTGGGTCGGACTCTCGGCCAATGACATCACGGACAGGAGATCCAAAGGGTAAACCGCCCAAAAATACTGTTGATGTGCCATGTGATGATGACAGACGGCATGGATAATAGTTACGGTTGCCTTGTGATCCATTCCAAGGCCAGAGATACACAACTCACACGCTGCATATTTTGTACATTTAATTTCTGAGGACGTGCACAACCAACTCTCCAAACAGAGGCAGGATACGCGAGGTGTTTAATGTGAGAACCTGGAAATTACAGCAAAAGAAAATAAATGCATGGCTCATCAGCACGAGTGCACAACTGCAATTGCATCACTATCTACACACACAGACACACACACACATACACACACTCACAAGTATGTGTACACACTCCAGGGACACCCACTGTTGCATTCCTTCTACGATTATTGCGATCGTATTGACAACATCACTATGGAGACAATGCCGTATTTTCAATACAGGTGTTATGTGTGAGTGTCTGTGAGTTTTCCTCTAGTGTGTGTGTTCGTGTGTGTGTGTGTGTGTGTGTGTGTGTGGCAGCCACACAGATAATTAAATCATACAGACAGTCTGTGTGTGTTAAGTAGCAGGTACAGGTACAATACTTAGCAACACACACTCCCTCTCAACAACCGCTTATTATCTACCCACTGATGTCAGAAAGTGTGTGTGTGTGTGAAAGAGAGAGAGAGAAAACGAAACCGATGTGCTCATGTGCACGTATGTTTGCAGATTTTGTTGTGAGTTCTATGGATGTGAGAAAACAGCCTTTGGATTTGCTTGTTTGTGCCTGCGAGTGTGTGTCGGTGTGTGTGTGTGTGTGTGTGTGTGTCAGCGCTGGGAAGGCAGCTCTGTCAGCAGCTCACAATAGCCAGCCCGCTTTTTTACAATGGGAGGTGTAGAGTTGTAAAACTAGTGAATGTACTGGATGAAGTTTGAATGGTTTCCTGAAAGCGAGACAGAGAGCTGTGACAGCGAAGTAAGAAAAGATTTCTTGCGATCGCTTTGCGAACAAAAGCAAATACAGCGAAGTGGAGCGGTGAGAGATCAAAACCAACGACACTTGTAAAACAGAAGTTTGGGATAATTTGCATCTGCTCAGTTTTTTAAGGTTTGTTTAGTTTTTACGTTCTCTTTGTTCAGTTTCCGCACACACACACACACACACACACACACTGCCCTGCTCTCCATGTCCCTCCACCTGCACCTTGTCCCCCCGTTAGCTTAGTTTGTATTTTAGCCTGTGTTGTCTCCTCAGTCTTTGATGGTTTGTCTGTTCTGTTTCCCCACGGCAGTATTTCAAAGGTGAAATATGTATGAATTGTTCTAAAATTGCGAGCAGAATGTGACGAAACACTTTTGACGTCTTTGTATTGTGACAGAGAGTGACATTAGCATGCTATTCAGCGAAACCCTAGCCAGTTTGTGGCTCAAGAAGTAATAGTCCGACAGCAAACAACACCGACACACTGGAGCGCCGAGCTGCCCGTCCAGTCAGAGCCAGCTAAAATGACCACTTGCTGCACGGTTAACTGAGGTTAACCGACAGCGGCTACAGCTAGCAGCAGTTAGCATTACTCTGGTGATCTGCTGCGCCCTTATTTGTTTGGAGTATGAATCCAACAGGTATCCATTTCTTCTTACAGCACCCTCGACTGCCACAAATATTATTTATGTTATTATTTGTTCACATTTTATTTAACTTTTTTTATGAATAATGATTGTTTCCTGTTGAGATTATGCGAGAGGGAGGTAGGTTGTTTTTTGTTATTTTTTTACTTCTGTGTTTCACTGGGACACACTTAGCTGTCGCAATCAGCACGTTTATGTTGTTCACGGACACATTTGAGTTATTTCCTCCAAAGAAGACACGTGAAGCTCGAGGCGTTTACATTCCGCTGGCGGTTAAGAGTATCGAGATGATGTGAAATTGGCCATTGTAAGGATTTACACAGCTCATGTTGACTCATTCGGTCTCGGTGATGTGCAGCCAGCGAGGTGTGTTTAGTTAAATGTTTTGTACATCGTCGCGGTGATGTTCACTGAAAGAGATGAACCCATCAGTAACAGAAGATTCACAGTGTTGTGTATTACCTGGAGGGAGTGACAAGTCCTGTGTCTTTTTTGTGCTTTTATTTAGTTCCTGTATGATTCTGTAGTCCCTTCGTTCTCCCATCCGTCCCCGCCTGCTTCTTGCGTTTTATGCCCTCCATCTATTTGTTTCTTTATTAAAGCTCGTCTTTTGTTCCGTCACCTAGCTGCCTTTGCGTTATGTGTTATCACATCTGTGTAAGCAGTATCAACTGTAACTCATCTCAACAAAACACAACAAGTGGCAACAAGTGAGTCAAGTATCTTTCAATTTAATGTATTTCATAAATCTGGTCAACACGAGCAGCTGTACAGCAGTTGCAATGGGATGTTAGAAGAGAAATAAGCAATAGTAGGACTAAAAAATGGTTGCAGGCTGACTGCATAGCTTTGTTCAAGTTTTAACAATTGAGACAGATCAAAATATCTTTGCGAAACCCTTTTAACTCAGCGGCATGAAATCACCCCCCTAATTTTGGACCCGAGGCTGTTTTGATGATCCCCGTTGGACTGTCATAAATTCAGGTTTAGCAACAGAGCATGATGCGAGGGGAATGAAGTCTGAATCGGAGAGTGGAGTGAACTGAGGTGGAAAAGCGCGTCTCCGGCGATATACCCAAAAATGGGGTGCATTAATTGGATAACAGGATGACTGGTGGGCGCCCAGCATTCTTGCCCTTGTTTGGTGATCGTTACATAAAAGTGTGCATCCCTGCGAGGATGAGTAGAATACGGGGAGGACCTCGTGTGCAGACTCCAAAGAAAAGCTGAACGGCTTTTAATGCGTTGGGTAACACGCTTCAAACGGATGCATACATGTGAATTAATGCAGCTTTCGCACAAAATCCCCTGCCCGCGCATTAGACAACACATGCGCGCATTTGTCCGAGCCGATGCGTTCGCTATTGTGCAGGCATGCACGGAGATAAAAGCCCAGTGTACACTTGGAGGAGGAACTACAAAGTCAGCCGGTAATCAGATCCTCTTCACGCAAAGTGCCACTGTTCCTCTGCCTCTCATTTAAGATGCAGCTCCCGAAAACGGATAAGGCGAACTAGGATGTGCAGCCCATTGATGCTATCGGGGGTTTTAAGGAAACGCCGTCTCGCATGAGCAGTTCTTGACGATGATACAGTCCCAAAACAGAGACAGGGGTTCATATGGGGAGAGATAAAACGAGATAAAGGAACAAAAATACCCAAATCAAAAGCGCTGATAGGACTTTAAAACACTGTAACCACCTGCAACAAGATAACAGCTGGTCCAATCCAGAGCTCAGCCTTTACCTTGAGGTTGCTCGAACAGTCTAAATCAGCTCATATAAGTGATTTATTTTCACAACTGTGTCATTCAAGGTTGGACTGACAGATTTTAATGATCTAATTTTAAATAAAAAAATGAGGTTTCAAATGCAGATAGTAGAAATCGACGCCTTTATTCAGGTCTGAAAGAGATTAAAAATCGGCGCTCGGAGCGACCTCAGGTTTCATTAAGGATCTCACGGCACCATAGATAAAGTGCTGTTCTGTACGGGGCCCTTCTTTTTTTTTTTCTTTTTTCACTCCGCCCACGAACGAGTGAATTTCATCCCTCCTTAATCCCTCAAGTATGCTGGAGATGAAGAAAGTCACGACAAGCGCTAGTCTGAGACGCCAGAGTGAGAAAGAGGGAGAGAGAGCGAAAGGAGAGAAGTGAGGGTCAAATAGAGAGAGATGGCGAAAAAAGGAGGGTGACTGGGGAACAGAAGAAGGTGGTAACGGCTTCGTTGTGAGACAAACGAGGAGATGGAAACAAAAAGATAAAGCCATGACAGAGTAAATAAAATTTAAATCACGTCTACAAAATCTGCCTGGCGTTCCAAACAAAGCACATCGATGGTGGATGGGAACAAATTCAGCACCTCGGCAGCGTCGCTTAAAGCTCGAGAGGGTCCGTTCGCACTCAGCGACTCCTTCTCCCGAGCTCCTGACCCCGCAGTCTGGGGCACGTCGATCACCTTCCAACATGTTTGCTCACGTCGCTCTCGCTGATGTCAGACAAAGTTGAGAACATTTGAGATTTGTTTTTCCTATTTAAAAAACGAAACACTCGGGACTCTTAATTTGTAATGCACCCAATTTTTAAGTAGTCACAATAAAGTGTGACCGAGAGGAAACCACCACCACCAAACCAATGTCACACCATAAACACGCTCTGAAGGTTTGTTCGGTTGTAACAACGTTGGACGGTGGCACGCCCAACGGCACCGCCTGACACCCGCATATAAAAAATGAATCCATTCGAATGGGGCTGGTGCTGAGGGAAACGGAGAGCAGAGTCTGAACGCTAACTTGATATCAGGGGCTGATGCTTTTTGCACCACAGATAAAGAGGCAGGTATGACTGAGAGGAGGGCTTCTATACATCATAAATGGAGCTGAGTGATTGCACATTCAGCCTGAGGAGGACGGACATTTGCTAGCCCGATACCACGAGATGTCAAGACAAACCGGATATTTGTGACGGGACCCCAGGAGAATTTACAGCCGAAAAAATCTGATGTTTTTAAATTAGACATCAGGACAACTTACAGCCATGTTTGTGGCATCAGAACCAAGTAACATGAGATTTTCCTAAGCCTGACCAAGGGGTGTTTGTGCCTAAACCTAACCAGATCATTGACAACACAAGATTAAAAACTGAACGTAAGTAATCGTAAAGTTTCTGTGGCGTGTGGGAGCATTGCCAAATTTGACTCTAGCGATTGTGGTTGGTCATTGTGCCAATTTGACAGAAGTTGGACCATTTTTAGCCTCTGCCCTATGTTACTCTGACACCGGAACACAGCTACTCCATCTACAAGTGGCCACAAAGAAAGTGCACACACACACACACACACACACACACACACAAACACGTTTTAATTTAGTTCTCTGCTTAATGCCAAAACCCACATCGTCATTTAATCTTTATCTGTGCCCATCTCCCTGCTCCTGATTACACATCCAGCTTTTCAGAGCAGGAGTGGAGCGGACAAGATAAGATCTGTTACAATGAGAGCTCTGCTCTGGTGATGATGGTGGCTCAGACTATAGACTGTGTGTGCGTGTGTGTGTGTGTGTGTGTGTGTGTGTGTGTGTGTACATACATGTTCCCATAACCATAAGACTGAATGAATGGGCACATGTTAAACAGATTAACCAGGATACACTGGTTGGAGATGTATTTAGACTGACACACACATAAACACACCAAGGAGAAGGCTGAAACACACAAACACACACACACACACACACATGCAGTGTGTGTGTGCACCTGTAGGCCCGTGGCACGCTCCGGGCGGGCTGTCCGCCAAACTGGGGTTCTGACAGACACACACACACACACACACACACACACACCATGCAAAGTTGGCCCTGCTAAGCACTGCAGTCAAAACCAGTATAAGAGAGCAAAGGCATTCCTCGCCCCTCTGAGCTGTGCTCTCTGCTCTCAGGCCAAATGATTAGAGCGCTCTAATCAGAAGAGGCTCTGAAAGGACGCCTATCTCCCCGCATTTCATCTCCCTCGCTCTCCGTCTATCACTGCGGCCCTCTCTCTCCCTCTTCCTTCAGCGACAACCTATCTGCGCGATAGGTATTTTCCTTCAGAAGACAAGTACAGAGATAGAGACACTGAAGAGGAGCGTGCGTGAGACGGAGGAAAGGGAGATGTACGGTGGTATGTCCAGCAGCTTTCAACAGAGAGCATCATTGTCCTGGCAGACGGCGGAGCGAGCCACAGGTGTGGCTTCACCCGAGCTGCACCACAGTCCTGCCACTGTGTGTGAACGTGTGTGTGTGTGTGTGTGTGTGCGAATGCGAGGGAGCCGGCGAACAAGTGAGCGAGTGAAAGAAGATGACAGCGTGTGTCAGTGGGGATGAAGAGGAAGTCGCTGATGTCTTCGCGTTGATTTTCCTTATCCACTCCAGCTTTATTTAAAACAAATGTGCTGCCAGGACGACGATGACATGAACGTTAAGAGACGGAAACAAGGTGCTCAATAGTCGAGAATCATAAATTACGATGGATGAAAAGTATTTTTAACACGGCACTTGTGACTCCATCACCGCGTGTTTAAGTGCAGAATAAATCCTAGCAGACGACAGGATTTAGCCAGATTTAGCCCAAATAAATAAAATTGTTTAAAGGCCAAGTGAATTGATTGATGGACCCCTGTAGGGACATCGTTCTCCCCTCCTTCCCTTCCACAGCTGGGTCACAGCACAGTTCAGACACAGACCAACAACCCCCCTGGGTAAAAAGTGACCTGTCTTTGTCGACGGTAAGACGGCTAATTTTCACATTTCAAACACATCATCTTCCTCCCACACCGAGCCTGCATTTCTCGCGACGGAGACTCTTTCAATTGCTTTGGAGAAGGAAAAGAAAATGTCCCAACAATCCAATCTCTAAAAAAAATCCAAGCTGGCATCCTACGGTCCAACAACTCAATGATTTTATACCACTAATAGTAGCAGTTGGTTTTAGTCTTGTTTATCTAATTTCCTCACAAGACCGGGATAACGAAAAATGGATCCCACGTTTCACATGACTTCTTTCTCACCAAGTACGATCATTTCCTCCAAAATACGACAATGTTGAGCCTCTGGTGCGACACTTGAACTTTTCCAATCTGGCAACTCTGTTAGACAAAGAGAACTTTTAGAAAACAAGAGCAGACTCAGACACTTTCAAAGAGTTCCACACCTCTAACCGTCTAACTAATCACCTTAACAACAAGAAAACCAGTCGCACAGCACACACACACTGTCCCTAAAACCTGTATTTACTGTTGATTTTGCTTGTCACGAAATACGGATTTGATCAGCGTCGCACCAGAAGAGTTTCTGTTTGCCTGAATTGTAGCTATAGCATGTTCGAGCTAAGATCCAATCACTGTTTCTAATAATAAAATAATAATAAAAAAGAACAGATTCTGAGTTCGGCTTCGTGAAGACACACTCACAGTGTAGATGGAGATCGTGGGACGAACAGAACCAGGCTCAGCGGTGCAACTGGACCGCGTCTGTCCCTCTCCTTGGCAGACGGCGGCTATGATGCACTGATGTTTTGTCTGATTTTGAACTGTTCTGGTGTTTCTCAGAATCAGAATCAGAATCAGAATACTTTATTCATCCCCAGAGGAAAATCGTTTCAATTATTTAGGTGTAGATCTTTGCAGAAGCACGTAAACTGCACTTCCAGATTCAGCAATTTTAGTGTGAATGCAGTTTCTCGCCTCTTCCGTGACACCTCAGAAGAATATACACTTTCTGATAGAAGAGCTTTGACCTATGACCTCCCTCTATCTATCCACTGTCACCTGTATCCTGAGCATTCATCCTGCATGTCAACCCTGCACATACAACAGCAACATCAAATCACTATTGTAACAGAAGCAACGAGGAGCTGGTTATGTTTAAAATTCCGTATCCAGTAAATGATGTCGATGTTGACGGAAACTTTCCGTGTTTTTCTAATAAATCGCCACAGGTGACGTGCTTTTACCTCACATCTTTTCGAGGTTTACATGTGAAGAGACAGGATGTAAGGAAGGTTTGTTGGGGGGGGGGAGATGCGTCTTACTAAAGCTGCCGGTCCAGCTGCCAGTCACACAAGGACACGCACAGCCGCTCTGACACTACAACCCACACTGACCTTGACTGGGCTGTGAATGAACAGTGGGAGGATTCGCTGGAAGGAGAAGAAGAAGAAGGAGAAAAAAAAACAGAAAAAAAAAATCACAAAGCTTCACATTCACAAACACTGCCGCTTCGCTCAAGTGTGTGTGTGTGTGTGTGAGAGAGAGAGAGAGAGAGGGGGAAGGAAAGCCAAACATATTGGATGTTGTCTAATGAAACACTGCACACAGGATAGTACTACGCAGACAGACAGACAGACAGACCCACATGGACAGAAAATATGTTATCAGCAGATCTGCTGTCTGTCTGTCTGTCTGTCTGTCTGTCCGACTGTCACACACCTCACAGAGTTGAGCCTATATGGATTGTTTTATGATGACATATCCACTGCGCCTAGAGGGCCACCTGACATTCCTGACTCTGAACCCCCCACCACACACACACACACACACACACACACACACACTCCACCTATCTCCCACTCCTCTCTCCTCCATGTATCACTGCAGGCGGTGACCAGCAGACACCTCTCTCACCACCCTCTGACTCTTTGTCCTTCACCCTCAGGACCCATATTTCCCATATTTTGAAATGGTGATATATTTTTTTGTTTTCATCACCTCGAGAAAGCGCATGAGAAAAAAAAAATATATTATTTATTCTTTTAAAAATACTATTAAACTTTTTTTTTTTTTTTTTTTTTTTGGAACATTCTTTGTCTGGTTATTTGCGCATTATTTCTGGATTTTGCACGTAACGTCAGCTCTTTTTGAGTTCCTGCTCTTGCAGCCTCGATAAGGTCGATCACATTTGTCGCAGATGGTTCCCGGGCTATCCTGAGTATTTAGGTGAAAAGCCGGTGAGCTAATGCTGCCCGCTGGTGCTGCACATAACGAGTCAGCCACATGTTTTTGCGCGCAGAAGTAAAAATGAAACTAAGTGAGGTGACTTGAGTCCCAGGTTGACACGGGACGGAGGGACGTAAAAAAACAAACAAACAAAAAAAAACACGTGGGAAATGCTGAACACTTACCACCAGAGTCCGATGATATTGACCGGACAGAGCAGGATGAAGAACAGGGCCAGCTGGATCCGCGAGAGACGAACCGTCATGGTGAACGCAGCAAATCCTCCAGGAGATCCCCACCCCCGGCAAAGTTTAAAGCACTGACGAGCCCAGCCAACACCGAGTTGGACTATTTCTTAAATACATAGGAGGTCCTTGTCTTCTGACTGGGGGGGGGACAAGCTCGGCGTTAAAAAAAAAAAAGAAAAGAAAGGTAGAAAGCTCACTGGAAACTGTCTGTCAACGAGAGCGCAAAAAGTTCACCATCCAGCTCCAGCTCCTCTTCTGTCGGGCGCATCTTAATGCGCAAGAAAGTTGGTCAGGAGGCTACTGAAGAGATGTCCGCTCTCAAAGGTGTGGTTAACCTCTTCATTGTCGTTCTGCTCCGTCTGTCGCGGCCGCGTTACATCGCTCTCGAGGAGGGACGAGGCTTGCAGAGCGGTGCGCACGAAAGATTTTCTGGTCGTGTGGGCGCTCCGGGTCGCGCCACGCTTTGGGAGATATTTGAAGCAATCACTTGGAAAAACAGATTAGGAAGATAGAGAGAGTTGCTTCTCTCACAGATGAAAGAAAATAAAGTTGGTGTTTTCTGGCGCTGCTGGGATGTCGCTCCCTCCCCTGCGCGCTCCGAGGCTGACGCACTGGATGAACTTGGTGAAGTGAAATGCTCGGTGCGCACCGGCTGCTGCAGGTAGAGGCGTCTGTGCGCCGCGGGTCTGTCGATGTGTTTTCCTTGGATGATAAAGGGAGGAGGAGGGAAGAAGAGGAACAAGAAGAAGAAGAAGAGGAGAAAAAAAATGCGCTCGTCTTCTTCCACCTCGGCGTGACGTCGCTCCGGGCGAAGCGAAATCCTCGCTGTCACTCAGAGAGGGAGAGAGAAAGAGACGGCAATTAGTTTTCGAGGAGGACCCGGCTGAGAGCGGAGAGGGGGTAAACACACACACACACACACACACACGCACACACACACACACACACACACACAGAAGTAGTAGAAGAAGAAGAGAGCCCTGACATACAGTGTTTTTTAGGGTGGACCTGAAATCAGAGCTTGTGGAATGAGGTGATGTCAGCACAGGTGTGGTGGCACCCTTCTGATATTGGTGCCAACCGACTGTGGAGCCATCTGGGTGGGTATCTCGTCATGTCTTCAAGAGGAATTATTTTGTGTGCGTGCGTGTGTGTGTGTGTGTGTGTGTGTGCGTATGGGCCGGGTAGTATCATCGCCTATCTGGCCAAGGGCATATCCATTGAAATCCAACACCACTGTACTGGAGTCGCCCATAAAAGAGCCCTGACACCCGGCTTCGTTCCACTGCAGTGACGCAATCAATCACGAGTGTAACACAAGGCAAACTCACCCAGTCCGGCACCTACAGCCCGGGGTTCCAATTCGCTTGCGCACAAAAACCACAATAACCAAATAATAACACCACGCCTTCACTCCAGCCAGGCTCTCACCTCTAAAAAAAAAAAAAAACAACCTCTGACTGAGGGTTTGACTTGTGAAAAAAAGTCTGGATTTTTCTAAAATTCTGACACAAACTTTTCAAGTGCATCATGGATAAGGTCACATTTTTTTTCTGAGTGGAGGTTTTTGCCCACAGTCTGCAGATGATGGAGTCTGACCTGTAGTTTCCTTTGTTTATCCAAACTCGTACGCCGTTGAAATATTTTTGTATGTCAGTGCCATAAAGGTTAGAACAACTTGAGACAAATCCACCGAAAACACCTCAAATCACATGTGCTTTACCGCCGCGCACCAAAGCGCGCCGTCAGCTTCTTAGAAAGCACGGCGCTTAGCTTGGTGTCAGACACGGATTACATTCATTTCCCTGAAGCGAGGCCGTTAAACTGCACAAACTTCACATTAAATCGCATCAGTGTTATCGATCGCAGAGTCACGGTGAGGTAACACGGTTGAAAACAATGTGAATTGACAGGAGAAGTCAGCCGGGGGAAGTTGCATCAGCTGTCAGAAACATGCTTCTTTCCTCTGAATTACGCTTAGATTGATTTTAATTCCTTTATTCCAAATGCAAGGAGTGAGTTTATTTCAATCTTATTATAGTACGAGGTTATTTTGGGAACAATCTCGCTTGTGAAACCGTTTGGCAGGCAAATATCAATGTCAGAGCCCAGCGACTTAGCCTCCGGTGACAGGCGAATGATTCGGATGTCTCGGCCAAGACCTCTTCCCCGCGCCGCGGTCGACGCAACTTGAGACGCGAGAATGGAGTCGAAGTTGAGAGACGGCTTATCTCAATAAATAAAGAAAAAAAAAAATCTGCAAATGAATGCAGATACATAAAGAAGACGATCAAAAAAGCTACATCAGAGTCAAACCAGAACCGATGGATCCCTAAATCACATTTCAGCCAATGTGTTTTCTCTTTTCTGCTCTGCACACAGACTGTAACTAAAGCCCGCGTAACGTAAACCAGAACGCTTGTCTTAACCCCTACAGATTCCGCATTCACAGTCAGATATCTCTCTGACATTAGCAAATATAACGTCTCAGATGTCGGAGCCTCGCACAAGCCCATGAATCCTCTGGAATCTATCGAAGCGCGGTTCAACTCAGACCGTTGTGGCCTCGTATGCACACGCACCCGCCCAGACCTGAAGTTTCTCAAAATTGCTGAGGTGTGATTAACAGTTTAACGACAACGAGTGTGGGTCTCGCTGTAATGCAGGACTCCAGACGCCACTGGATGCCTTGTTTGGCTGTTACTCCTCTTTATTTCAAACTCGCGCACACGTCTGGCAGCAGAGGTCGGAGGATATAAATAGGGAATCTGTTTTGAGCTCATGGACTGGTACGTTACCCAGAAGATCAGGTGCAGGAGTAACTGGCAGCGCAGATCCAGAGGTCTCACTAATACAATTGAGGCTGTCACAAGTGGAAAAATGAGGATTTAATGGCTGAGGTGACCTCGAGGAAGGCCTCAAGTGTGACCCGGCGCCCGACCCAGTTGCCGTCGGTACATACGGGCGAAAGGACGCCAACCGGGGCTGGTAAAGTTGGAGCCAAGAAGGAGGAGATCAAAACTTGTAATCTAAAACAGCCGTGTCATCAGCGAAAAAAGCGTGATGATGGATGATGGATTATAACTTCAGGACTCTTCTTTTGAGAAACTCCAGCCATGGAAGAGCTTTCACTTGGCGGGGAGTGGACAACTGTATTTACCTGATGTGAGCTGAACTGACTCGAGCTGATCACAGCATCCAAATTTAGCTCGAAAAAAAATTGAGTGAAGCAAGCAGTTCTCCTCACGTAAATTCAGTTCTGTGGTGTTGTGCCGTATCACCCGGGGAAGCCACCCCTCTTTTTATCCACCCGGGTTACGTTAGGACGTTGCAGGCAGCGCTGCGAATCAATGCCAGATCCCCAAATGGCAATATTGGATTTGCAGCATGATGAATTGATTTAACATATTTGTACAGCTAATAATATCATCCAGCCTTGTTTCAGGCATCTCTCAACCTGTGTAAACATTTGCGCCGGGTCGTCGCTGAATTCAAATGTGGTGACTTTTTTCCGCGTCTTGTCACCAGCAGCTCTTTTGATTTGTCCGCGCAGCTTTTGGTCACAGATGAACAGACTTTGTCTTTCTTCCCTCCTAATTTCATTTATGGCAGCTCGGGCCCCGGCTGGAGAATCGGCCCTCTCGGTTATCTTGTGATCGATGCCTTTCTGAATCCACCCTATTGTTGTCTAGTTCCTTCAGAAGTGATGTATGTGGTATCCGCTGCTCCTCCAGGTGTGTCCAGGCTCCCCACTTAGTTATCTGTCGCTTTAAAGAAACAGTGAAGAGATGAATTACCCTTTTCTGTGTTTGCTGTTTGAAAAAGCCATCTGTCTTATGAAGTAATAATATTCTTAAAAGTGATTCCCTGCTCCCTAAAACTTGTCTGATGACTTCATTTCAAACCTACGTCATAGCGTGACTTTTAAACACTCTCCTACTCCGTTTGCATATCTCGCTTCCTTATTTCATAGGTGGTGAAAAACAGTGAATGCTTGTTATGCAGTGGCTGGAACAGAACATGGTGTGGTGTCCTAGCAGAGAAAGCTGATCTCCATGGAGAGTCCTGTATTGATATGTGAACTGGGACCCAGCCGCAACAAAATTAGAAAGTTATGAAAATTGAGTTATCTCCCAATGACCTATAAATAACCGTGAGCGAGAGCCAGGACCATTGTTCTGTGCTTCTACCTCTCTGACTCAACATCTCTCTCTCTCAGCCACCTTACCCTCTCCTTCTTCCCCTTATTTCCTCCTCCGTTTCTCCCTCTGCGTCTCACTCACCCCCAATTTCCCTCTCATCTTGTCCCTCTCTCTGCTGGATGAGTGTGTTTTGTTAGGGAGGGCTGATTCTTCATACTTGGCTGAGGCTTTATGGACAATAAAGATCTGATTTCAAAGTCCGGCAGGGTGTTGGGCCTGGGGTCTTGGCTCACAGCTTTAGTTGCCTGCTGGGAGGAGACACTGCACAGCCCCTAACCAGATGGCCGTCAGCCCACATACAGTAGATTCATATTGTGCGTTACGTACGTGTCTGTGTGCAGCTTCGTACTTCAACAGCGCAGTCTTGGGCAGCGTCACTGAGCTGCACTGGACTCCTTAAAATGATTGTTAGTGTCAGTATTTTAATATTTTGACACTTTAGCATGTTTTTGCACCAAAAGGGTCGATATTCCACTGCTGAAAGTTAAATGCTGGAGTTTCCTTAAACGCACCAAATGAAGGATTTAAAAAAAAAAAACATTCTAGATTGCATCGCCACACAATTCCATAATAAGTTTGATAGAGAAAAGCTTCATTGTGGTAAATTACCAATTTCAAGCTGGTTTTGATTTAAGTTTTCCTAATAAATTGAGTTGAAACCAGTTGACTGCATTCACAGAACTAAATGGGTCCAAATGCCTGTTGTTTTCTTGGCAGAAAAGTGCAAGCAACTTGTCTTTTAATTGGCTAAAAACATCATTGTGGTCCTTTTTAAGTCACTGGTTTACCAAACTGGGGGTCTGGACACCACTGGGGGCCACCAAAGTTTCACTGTGGTCGTGAGGCCATCTCGATTTTAAGGATGTATGACACTTTTTGGGTTTTTTTTAAAATAAAAAAACCTTTTAAAAATGAAACAAACCTTTTAAGTTTAGTTTATTATTTCAGCTATGAACAAAACATAGATCAATTATAAGGGCACAGTGAAGACCTGAACACTATGGAGGACTGAAATATACAAATTCAGAAATTAATAAAGAAACACATAAATGGTTCAATAAAAAAAATGCCATTAAACACACCAAAAATAATATATATTTATTTCTGCTAATTTTCGTATTTATTTACTTTCCTATTTTATTTTCCATTTTATGTATTTTTTTTTTTTTTTTGGCAGGTTCAGTCCTCCTGTTCAGAACCTGTACTCCTCCTCTCCTAAATAGAAAACTAATCTCTAAAGCAATTTTCACAGGCAGAAAAATTCATTCAAACTGCTTGTTTACACACTTCCTACAGTATATTTGGGTATATTGAACAGTTTATCAGTTCATCTGTTTTTGTAATGTTAAACATTGAATATAATATGAAATATCAATAAAATATGCCACTTGGTCAGGGGTCATCAGTTTCCACAGTGAGTGTGGGTCCAAAAGAAAAAAGGAAAATGAACGAAAAGGTATGACAGGTGTTTCTTTTGCTCCTCTCTACCTGTAAGTAACGACTCTCAGAGCAACATCCTGCTCAAAGACACTTCGGCAGGAGCCAACACAGGAGCTTGAACCAGTATTCTCTGGTTTAAGGGTAGACTCTCGTCGTCTGTGTTCCCACCCTTCCCATGACGCCATGCTGACCTTAAACAGCTTTCTGATCAACTTGAGTCCCCTCAGTTGTTTATTCCCCGACTGTTTCATCTTAATCACATAGCTCAGAGTGGAGATATGTGACTTGTCCTTCCAGTATGTATAATACATCTGTTGGGACTTAGTTAAGTGTTGTAAAGGAGAACGCCCTGATAGATACAGGAGCTTCACTGGTAGCTGCCAACAGTGCATTTTTTAGTCATTACATTAAACTTTTAACATTGTTGTTGCTTTGTGAGATATTCTGCAGAATAACAGTAATGGAATATATTATATTATGTATTAAAGAGAAGACTATCAGGGGTGGAACAGGGATTTACTTGTGATATGACAATAGTTGGACTTGACCTCACAGCATAACATGGTCCAGAGTGAAATGTTTCAGCGACTGTTGGATGGATTAATGGTCCCAGAGGTGACTTTGCTGATCCCCTGACGTCTCCTATAGCGTCACCACAAGCTTGAAGCATTTGTTTTTTGGAAAATGTCTTCAAAACTATTTGATGGATTGCCATGAAATCTGGTGCAGACATTAATTTCCCCATCATGATGGATTATAATAACTTTATTCTCTTATCCTGTAGCGTGTAGTTGCAGTAAGTGCTATTAAGCCAATGTTAGCATGCTTGCATCGTAAACTAAGATGGTGAACATGATCAACATTATACCTGCTAAATATCAGTGTGCTGGCATTGATAATGTGAACATGTTGCCTCGCTATTGTTAGCATGTAGTTCCAAGTATCATTGGGCCTGAGTACACCCTTACAGAGCAGCTAGCATAGTCTCTTAGTGGGAGCGCAGTTTCCAGGTCCCATATTCATTAACCTGCCGATTGTGTTCGGGTCAAATAACCATAACCCTTACCTTAACCCGAGAGCTGGGGAACATAAGAACCTGAAAACATAGGACCTCTAACTTAGGACTGCAGAAAAACAGGATTCTGGAAACACAGGACTTCAGGAACATCCTAGGACCATGGCAGAACAAATACATGGATCTGGAGAACATAGGACCCTGGGAATAAAAGGTCTTGGGAGCACGGAATCCTGGTAATATAGGACCATAGAAACATAGGACTCCAGGCACATATGAACTTGAGAACTTAGGACCCTGGGAAAACAGAACAGAAAGACCCCAGGAATATACAAGGAAACCTGGGAAACCACATTTGTAGAACTGGAGAACAAAGGACCCTGGTAGGATTGGGCCTTGGGAACATGGGACACAGGGAACATATGAACTTGTGAAATTAGGACTGTGGGAACAAAGCGCCTCAGGAACATACTGATACCCTGTGGGAGCACATATGTAAAACTGGAGAACAAAGGACTCTGGTATTATTGGGTCTTGGGAATGTAAGTCCATGGAAACATGTGACCTTGGGAACTTAGGACTGTGGCAATATAGGACCATAGGAATTTAACACCAAACTGGAAGAGCACATATGTAGAACTGGGGTACAAAGGGCTCTGGAAATATAGGGCCTTGGGAACATAAGACCCTGCCATCGTAGGACCTTGGGAACATATGACCATAACAAATTAGGGCCTTAGGAACATAGCACCACAGGAACATCCTAGGACCCTGAAAGAGAGCACATATCTCGACCTTGAGAACACTAGACACTAGGAAGTTAGGGCCTTGGGAAAATACAATAAGACCATGGAAAAACAGGAACCTGAGACATACCAGGACCTTGGAAGGTCACACATGTAGAACTTGATGAATATAAGATCCTGGGAACATGCTTACCAAAGATACATTGAATCTAGGACCTTAACTATCTGTACCCTGACACTATATCCTCTTGCACAACAGCTATATGTCCAATGAGTTCTCATGTCATGCAAGTCACGGGGTCAGTGAATGTACTGTACTGGAATGTTGTATTATTCTGCACAATGTGTCAAACTGTATTGGACAGTCTCATACGAGGAACGCTTATCTGCTGAGAAAAAAAAATACAAAATAAACTATTGGTTGTAATAACTTGTGGTTTCTCCTTAGGTCTGTCACTGATGGAACCGAGAGAAAATTGGTCGGGGTTATGAAGTGTTTCCTCCCTCACTCCTCCACCTAGGAAAAGCTAACAGGCCTAACCCCTGTCCTGCCACACCTATCACACACAGGCTACGCACACATTCCCCCTCTCACACTGCTTTCATCTGGGCGTGAAATGGATTCCTACTGTCTGCCAGAATGCACCACCTATCTCTGGATGTGATTCTCTTTCACCCTCCTACTCCCCCCCACCCCACCCCCACCCCCCGCTCTCTTTTCCCTGTGCCACACATGTGCCCTTTTGTTTCCACAGTAAAAAACGCCTCGCCCACTCCGCAAAGTCCACGGAACACATTCCCCCCGTTCGCTTATGATCGAAAATGAGCAGAAATCCCATCGGAGATAATATTTTATATGACAACTTGAATTAGATCTAAATCAGAAACACATGACGGCCCTAACCTTTTAAAACAAACCACAGTCATCCCTGGAATCCCCAGGAGAAAGGCATGTTCATGAAATTCCTTCAAAACTGGCACACACACACACACACACACACACACACACACACATACACACACACGTACTGACAGTGTGAGAGGCTGTAGTATAAAATATTGATACCTCCCGCCGCCACATGATTTTACATGTCCAAAAGCAGAACGTTTGTTTTCGGAAGAAGGAACTGAGGTTTTACAAAATTTGGTCTTGTTTCAGCAAGTAATGAAAGTAAAGCCTGTTCTAGACAAAAGCCTCTCACGGAGAATGGCTGCAATCTGTCAACAAAAGCTACATAATTCGGCGTGATTCATGTATTTCCTGCTTTTTGTCTCTCATAGGGTTCGCCTCAGTGACCCTATTATAATTGGACACACATTATTTGGATCGTAACAGTAAGCAGACACTTGGAATCCACCAATCGGCCGGTAATCTGGAGGAATAAATTGCGATTCTGAAGCGGCGCGGCGCTGAGGAGTTAAACCTGAAGCGGGTTCCAGTGAACCAGGTACGGATCTTTTTCTCGGTAAGGTTTAAACTTACATCACTTGAATTGCCAAAGGAATTTGAATTGTTCAAGTGATCTCTGACAGAATCTCCTCCTGCAGCAGCGCCATATTTGTACACAGGCAGAGAGCCGAGGATTAAAAAAACCACACAACTGCAAAGTGTCTGTGTTTGACTCAATTTATGCTTTTATAAATGTGACTTCTCTTGAATTGCTTTTAAAGGGAGAACAAAACAAAAAAAAGCCATTCCCCAAAAACATGACTGGAAACCCTTAAATTCTTATTTCACATCGTAAATTCACGAGATAAATTCCAGCTACATAGAGGTGCTTGAGCTTTCTTTGCTTGTTATAGCTTTGATAGAGTTAACAGCAACATTTGATTACATTTAATCACTACTTTACAGCTACAGTTGCCACAGATTCTGCGTAGATTAAAGGTGCCACCGTGGAGTTTGGAACAATGTTTTTATAAGACCGGGTCCATTTTCTTTTTTTTGCTATACAATCACATGGGTGACACTGTACATTCTGCCGATATATTCAAGATATTCCACCCATCTACAGGTGATGGTAACGCACCAAGAAAAGCAGACACGTGCCAACAAAGGCAGGGAAGAAGCAAAGCCGAAAGCTCGCAAAACTGGATGACTGGACGATGTTGTAAAAGTCTGGAGAATGATTGACTGTGTGATTTGAACCCTGATTCCAAGAAAGTTGACGAAAATAAACAAAAAAAGAGAACGGAATGTGATTGTTTTCCAGTCCATTTTTGACATATAATCGATTGAAAACAGGACAAAGACGACATGTTCAGTGTTTTACCTCATCACCTTTAATGATTTTTGTATACGTATTTGCTCCAATGCTCCAAAAACACCTGTTTGGAACATTCCACAGGTAAACAGGTTTACTGGTAACAGGTGAGAGCATCGTGATCGGGCATGAGAGGGGCACCCTCGAAAGGACTCAGTCGTTCTCAAGCGAGGGTGGGGCGAGCTTCCCCTCATTGTGAAACATATATAAAGGACATTACCACACGGGATCATGAATTCTGTTTTTGCTTATATTTTGCGCAGCGTTCCAACTTGGAATAAGGATTGTATCAAAAAGAAAAGCAGCAAAATAAGCTCCTCGTTGATGAGTTAAAATGCTGTCCTTGTGTTGCAATGACGATAATCAAACGATAAAACATATATGATATCAGTGTACCGTCCAGAGGTTGATTGGAGACTTTGTACGACCGGACTGAATGACGGCACCTTGTCCAGGAAACTTTCTAGGGATAAGTTGGAAATAACGCGGGCCATTGTGCTTCATACAGCAGTGAGTCATTTTACTTTTACTAACAAGATCTTCATCAGGTTATTTTACAGGAAAATAGGAGAGATTTAAAATAGGTTCGCTGACCCACAGGGACCAATCAGGTCACACTACAGACTGACATCACTCAACAAGACAAATATGTAGGTTTGGGCGCTGTGGGCCCGCAATGAGATTTGTATTGCATATGTTGGGAAAATATCAAAATTAAAATGTGTAATGCAGTATTTTTATTTTGTCTGAACACTTCTTGCACAGATCCCCTCATTCAGGAATATGTCCTCCAACTTGTAGAGGAGGACAATAACAAAACGGCTGCCAGAGGCCTTTACACAGCCAGAGTTTTACAGGTTATGACATCAACCCTTCAGCAGCTTATTTACGCCTTTCTCCAGGCTTACTCCTGTATCGATCAGATGTTTTTATGTTTTAAAAAAGAAGATTTAACTGAAGCACTGCGTGTTCCTCTGCTGTCACAACACGAGAAAACCTATTTGACGTCTCCTGTCAAGTTTCACAACACCTGAGACGGACGTGATGAGCCACCAGACGTTTCCCTAATTTCCCAGTAAAGTCTACCGTTTTGATCTGTGTTAATTTTAATCCAATCGCTGCAATAACTTAGGCGAGACGGGGACAGAGCGGACATGTTCTCCAAATGCGTCACGTCCATTTGTGAGTAATGATAACATCACGGCTGAACTTTTGATTATTAGATTAGATTCGGCCAAAAGAGCGGTGTGATGTTATTCCCATACACTCTGTGTGTGTGTGTGTGTGTGTGTGTGTGTGTGTGTGTTTGTGTTTCCACTGTGTTAATGGCAGTTTGTAAGTTTCCAACGAGTTTGTGCCAGATTCACTCACGCCAGCACGAGGAAGTTCTTCTCGTCTTTGTCATGTGTGTGTCCAGTGTTTGTAATCCAAAAATTCAAAAGTGCACTTTCTGTCACAACAAGCTGGAGTATACAGTAGGCGTAGGAGATTTATTACAGCAAAACGAATGTAAGCTCGTGTTTTTACTCACTTTGCTCAAAAAAACACAAACAGACACACACACACACACACAGCCAGGGTGACTACTCGGTGTGATTCATCAGCATTACTGGCAGAACAGTAACTTTATTAGTACAGATCTTATCTAGTGTGCCATGCTCTCCATTTGAAAGCTCCAGGTCTTTTTCACTCTTTCTTCTCTGTCCAACTCGTGTCCAGAGGGCTTGTGGTGTTGCAAAGAGATAGAGAGGGGGGAACTGGCCAGATGGGTAACACACACACACACACACACACACACAGACACACAGATTGTCTCAGAGATATGGGGTGCAGATGACTTTTCGGCTCAGCCTCCATTCACACACGCCGTGTCTCACCAGCCACACACATGCACACAAACACTCACAAGCTCAGAGCACTACACACACACACACACACACACACACACACACAGAAGCACATTCCAGTATTGACCTTCTTACACTCTGATATCAGAGTCAATACTCGTCACAAAAACTGCTCCTTTTAATGTCTCAGGACTCTTTCGTTTGAAGACTAAACCCCCAATCATTCACACATGCATACATTTTGTGCCATCGCGGGGGGAAAAAAAATAGCACACAAAGATATTCAACGTGTGTCCTGCGAATAAAAGAAAGCTCTGCGTTAGTTTAACTGATCGCAGACAGTCCACACTAGAACAAAAGCCATAAATCACTGATTAATGATCATGATTTGAATGTGGGTAACATGAAGCTTCAGCTTGCGACTTGAGGCAGTGTGAATTATGAGGTAAGGCAGTTTGTTTGTATATAGCACCATCTTGTGTTCAAAGCTGCTGATCGACGCCGCTTATTAAACACTGCAGGCGGAGGAGGAGGATGCTTGAGTGACTCAGACTTCGAGGGAAATGACACCAATCCAAAGTGACAACACATTCAAAACAAAACATTCAAGCATTTGTGTCAATTAAATTCTCAGAAGTTAAACAAACTGAAAGCTCCCATCAGT
Source organism: Sparus aurata (assembly GCF_900880675.1). NCBI lineage: Eukaryota > Metazoa > Chordata > Actinopteri > Spariformes > Sparidae > Sparus > Sparus aurata. Next base: position 26,874,815 of record NC_044195.1, on the reverse strand, counting down.
CGCACACTTTTCTATTTAGCCCCGTAAATCTCAGGGGAAATATTTACCTTACTCTAACTGAAAACGTTACACAGTCTTTCATTATCATATGTGTCATTTACACTGGGGAGATGTCAACGCCGCTCTCTGAAATGGCCGCATCACCCTGTTATGTTGAAGCATGATTAGTTAAAAATATGCTTAAAAGCGCTTGCACAAAGGAAAGTTCTCTAACAAACACCCCTTCATGATTATCTTTTTCCACTTCGTACATTCCCATTGTTACATTGCCTAAAACCACATGTGCTGACTATTTGAAAGACGTTGTTCTCATCTGAGCCCTTTTGTCAGCACCACTTTCCAACACAAAGCAACCCTTGATTATCGTCATATATCAACAAGTATCCATGCATCCTCAAAACAAATCATTCAACCTAAAAGGCTTGTTTAGATTAGATTAGATTAGATTCCACTGTCTGACAACTTTCTCTTTTTATTCTGCACTGTCTATATAAAAGGCCAGACAGTGGTGCACATAGTCTATATCTATAAACTGACAGCTCTCAAAGTTGGCCATTGTAGCTGAAAAAACGTCCACAAATGTCGAAAGGATGAAGAGAAATGTATTGAATGTGATTACCACATGATAAATTGGCAGTTTATACACAAATTAAAGATCATGGCGTCTCCGTCCGATAAGTTGCCCCTCGTAATTGGTTTGTAAGTTTTGACTAATGGCTTCATCACTGTTAATCACTATGCTAATGCTATACATATATGTTCCAAACTGTTACTAAGAATAACTTTTGGGGTTGCCAGGTTGTAAAAAGAAAAATTCCAGTGCAAATATTGACCAAAATTAACACTTCTAAATGCAGGTTCATGGCTCACTTGGAGCTGTAAAGACCACTAGTGTTTATAAATGGATAACAAATATTAAAAACTCCATTACGTTGTTACAAAATCAAAAGCATATTGAGAGGATTTTCCTCACCTGGCAATCCAAAATGTTATATTTATCAATGTATTATGCAACGAGGGCTCTACAAAGCATTTGCATGTTTCATTAAACATAACAGAAAGAAAACACACCTGATTAATGAAGGATAATTTATAGGCTGATCCCAGTGCACTGTTTATTTATTTGATTTTTAGTGTTTTATTTTATTTTGATTACTTTAAGCCAATAAATTAATGTTTTCTGCATATTACCTACCCAGTTAATTCCTAAAATCTAGTCAATTAGAGCATTTTGGAGACATTTCTGTGTTTATTCTTCTTCATATGTGTTTATCAAGCCAATGTAATACGTGACATCTTCATCGTTGGACTTTTACTATGTAGTGCTGCTGGTTAAAAAAGATAGACCAATCGCAAACTCACGTGGCTACACGTGCCCGCCCCTTGTCACGGCTCGACCAATCACAGGGCAGCTGAGCACGTAACACGCCGCTTGCCTGCAGTATCCGGTTTGACCAGCGCGTGGCAGCACGTGTAAACACATGTAACATTACACAAGCTGTTACCAAACACTGAAGGCGAGTTCTGTAACATATCGCAGCCCCGCCTCACAACGCTGCTGTCTCTCAGAGGGTAAGACGTCTCCACTCTTTAAACTTTTAATTAGCTTAGGGAAGAGTTTGCAGTTACGTTTAATGACTTTGCAAGAATGAAACGTTGATTCATTTTAAAGCTGGCGGTTCGCTTGTGTAACTGTTTCCCCGCGGAGCGTTCAAGTCCCACATTTCTCCTCCTGTCTCTTCTCTGTTAACTTCACTTGAAACTGTGTTCATTTCTGACTTTCCTCGTCCCTCTCTTTTTGTTCTGATACAGAAAGGAGCTGTCGCATCACTGAGACGACGACAATGAAGTCCATCGCTTGCATCTCCTCGTCTGTCAGAGCAGCCTGTCAGCACACCTCAGCCTGTCTTCCTCTCAATCGTGCTTTTATTGTCTGCAGTCCGGTGGGCAGATGCTCCAATGTGGATTTTGCCTGCAGAAGGCAAGAACCGTGCGTAACCGGCGTGCGTAATTTCCATGGCACGCACGTGAACACCGCAGTGGTCCAGCAGGTGAGCGCAGAGCCCCTCCTCAGCCATGTGCCCATGCCAGGGAAAAGAGAGGATGACCTGACCGTGTACCAGCTCGCAAGACGTGTGCCACCTACAGCTGCACTGATACCAGCCCCGTCAGCTGCTCTGAGACCAGCCCCGCACCTCTCACAATACAGCCCATACACCAAACCACAAGGCGAAGCAGCCGCATTGGTCAACATGCAGTCTCTGTTTGAAGGGGAGGTGATCCCCGAGCTGTGCTCCAGGCTGGCAGACCTCCCCAGCAGTGACAGGGCAGAGGGGCTGGCAACTTTACTCGGAGCGTGTGTTGAGTTTGGCCTTGACGCACACAGCCCTCTGGTCCGCAGGCTGACAGACGAGTGCCTGCAGCTCCTCTCCAAAAGGGACATCGAGGTGAGGCAGCTCTGCCACCTTGGCGAGGTGGCTCGCACCCTGGAAGGCGGCCGGTCAGGCCTGGTCACAGAGGTCCTGGACGCTGTAGGCGTTGTAGTGGAAGATGATGTCATCTCCCCCAGCGAGGCTGTCAGATTGTACTCCCTGCTGGCTCTGTGTCACGATCCTGCCAGCCAGCAGCAGCAGACGCGCACGCTGTACACTCTGCACAGGCACACCAAGAGGCTGGTGCACCAGCTGACAGCCGGACAAGTCAGCGAGATACTGCGGCTCCTTGTGAAGTTACAGCAGAGACGGGTTGGTAGAGCAGCCTCTTTGAAAAGCTTCCCTTCGTTTTGTGGTGAATGAGGTTCATGTTTGCAGAGACCTCTCGCTGTAGGCGTCTTTAAAGAAAAGGTTCACTCGAACATGAACATTCAGTCCTTATCTATTCACCTCAATGACAACAGATCATCCACAAAAGATTTCCGGAGCTTCACAGCAAAACAGCATCGCAGCATTCTGCTAAACAACCTAAGTAGATGGGGACTTAAAAGAACAACTCAAAAGAAACATAAAATGGTTCCGTAAAAGTAGTCTGGCATCAACCAAGTCTTAAGAAGCTCAAAGATCCCAAATTGAATTTAGAAAGATGTAATTCAAACCCTTGAGCTCGTGCACCCACCTCAGATTAGGTGCATGCTAATGCTTTAATTTAGCAGATACAGTGGAAATTACAGATTTAAAAGGGTTTCAGATCGGTAAGGGAACCCAAGGCTTTTTGATTTTTCAGTATTGTTCTTTATAAAAATGTTTTTAAAAAAAGTCATCAACCCTTTCAGTTGTTTCGGAGAATGCTGCAATAATGTTTTTGCTTCAAAGCTCCAGAAATGTTTTGCGGACGCCATTGTAGTCAGATAATGACTACATTTTAATTTTAAAGCGAACTTTTCCTTTAAGTGCAGTGCGAATGTTTTGTCTCTGCCACCCTGAAATTAGTTTCTCCCCACTGACAAGTTTAGAACAAAGCGCATTTAAAACTTGTGGAAATGTTTGTTATCAGAGGATATTAATGCTGCCGTTTGATTCACAGTCCATTTCCCTGGTGATGAGGCTGAGTCACAGAGCATCGCGAGTCTTCAAAGCTTTCACCGACAAAGAAGTCATGGAGGTGCTCTCGGCGCTGGTGATCCTGGGGCAGCATGATGAAGAGCTCCTGGCTGCCATGGAGAAACACCTGCCAGGTGTGTGTGGTTTTATCTTCCCTCAACCAGACTTTGGCGAAACTTGTCTGTTTGGGTCAAAATGGACCAGCATCCTCCAAGCTTTGTCTAATCCTCAAGTTCTGTGCTGTGTGTGTGTGTGTCAGGACGGCTGGAACAAGCCGATCCGGAGATGATCGGGGCCGTCATGGAGTACTGCCTGCAAACGAGGTACCGCTCCGAGCCGATCTTCGAGGCCGTGGCTGAGAACTTTGTGTCCCGGGGTGAAACGCACACCACCCTTCAGATAGCCAAACAGATTGTCGCCATGGGGAGACTCAACTATCTGCCACAGGTGAGGGCCGCGTGTAATATCGTGTAACGTCTATAAATCAAAAACTATCAGCGTTTTTGATTATTACAGGCGTTTGACACGTTTTGACCCAAATGCCAAAGATTAATAATATAAAACTAGTATACTGTTCTTAACAATCGTTCCTTTGCTCCTCAGTGCTCCAACCAGATGTTTAAGAAGCTGGAGAGCATTCTGTCAACAAGGTTTTCCCAGTTCCAGCCTCGCTCCCTGATCGAGGTGTTGCACGCCTGCATCCACCTGGAGCGCTTCCCACTCAACTACACGTCCAAGGTCTTCAGCCCGTACTTCCTGCAGAGGCTCCAAGGTATGCGTGCTCACATTCAGTTTGCACATGTATAGTTAAGTTCAGTAATGTCAGGGTCAAACCCCTTCACCCTTTGTGGCTCGTCGCTCAAGGCAAAGTCTACTGTTACAAAGTTTTTAATGTTCAGTTGTATGAAAATGCTTAAACCTCTAGGCTACATATCAAGAAAGGGACTAGATATCATAAAAGTAGACTTAAAAACATTGTTTTAGTTGTTAGTGAGGAAAAAAGCTGTCACACTCAAGTGGTGGGTCACACCGCGTGGACATCGTGTACAACTTGTCAGTTTATGTAATCGGTGTGTATGTGAGGCATGTGTTTGTATGTAATGTCTGTGATGTAAGCTGTCCTTGTCTGTCCTACAGTGCAGGGGGAGCCATTGGACAAGAACGCACTTGGATACCTGACACAGCTGAATCTCTCCGCCTCATTAGAATGCAGTTACTACAGGGTGAGCATGACACAGCTGCTTACGTGTCAGAGTTTTGTGTCAGATAATTGATTACAGTGATTAATTCTCCTCAATGTCCTCGTCATCAGGGTCCCAAACTGCCCTTCGTCCTGCATGTGAAGAAGTTCTCCTCTTTGGACCAAGCCTTTGAGACACCCATGGAGAGTCTCCTGTACAAACGAGTCAAAGGGCCGCTTACAGAACTGCTGGGGGGACATTTTTACTCCACCAAGATCTTTACCCAAGGTGGATACACGATAGGTAAGCAGTAACCATCCAAACATACACAGGAACACGATCTACATGACAAAGACTATGAATCCAATGTGTCTCTGAACTTTAGTATCAACTTTATTCACCCAAATTAAATATTTAATCTGATGATTGTCACCCAAGCTCAATGTGTTCTATTGCAACTTGTCGCAGTTATCATGATTGTTTTTTTCAGATGTGGAAATATGCCTGGATGAGAGGGGATATGTTCTGCCTCAGTCTCAGTGGGATCACACTTACAGAAGGTGCGACCCACATTCTGAAATGCTGTTTGAACACAATGCCTCAACATAAATATCAGACTGACAAAGCGGTTATCTGCAATCTGACATTTGTGCCTTTTCTTTAACCGACTGAACTTTTTCCCTTCAGGATAGCACTGTGTTTGGATGGTCAGAACCGATTCTGCAGCAACACGCAACACCTGCTGGGGAAGGAGGCCACTAAGAGGAGACACCTCCGCAGGATGGGCTATGAGGTGGTGCAGGTATGTTTGAGAAAAGCTGTTAGATGAAGTTTCCGAAAATGACTTTGAGCTTTGTCTTTGTAATGGTTGTTGTATTTGATGGAAAGTTTTTTACAAGGAATAAAATCTAAAGAAAAGTGCCCACCAACGTCTCCGCTCCCCTTCTCTTTCAGATCCCGTACTTTGAATTCGAGAAGCTGGGAACTTTGGAGAGTCGGGTCCAGTATCTTCACAACAAGATCTTTCCCACCATCTTCAAGTTCAAACATGGACTTACGTCTTAGTCACGCAACAAATTGAGCTCAACCAAATACTCCTCAGACTTTTGTTGCTGTAGAAATCAACCAACCTTCCAGTGAACTGAATGGACGTTCAGCTGACGACATGAAGGAGATGCGTGGCAAGGAAGAAAAAGGGGGCAGTTTGGTCGGACATATTAAGATTCAGCACATACGTATGCTAAAGGATTATGCTTATCTTACTGTCCTGCTAAGACCACGGCGTACTTTAACTGAAGTTACTGTAAAGATATAGAGTTATAACATGGCGTTTGTTCCCATGTTTGATGCTCAAAGCAAGTCACTGTTTCATTAGATGACAAAAAAACAACAAAGTAGACATTAGTCAATGGATTTTATTTAAGAAGGCTAATTGTTGAACACTGAGGCATCTGATATCAAAGCTGTCTATGATGGAATAGAGAGGTTGGATCCAAGTTTTGTTTAGCTTTTATTTTTATCTATATAAAGATGAGCTTGAAAACATTTGAATCCCATTGAAAAAGCAGCTGTGAAAGAGGGACAGTCCTAACAGCTGAACTGCTGCTTCTCTTCCGTCTGTGTGAACATATCTCTTATATTTGCACCGTTTGACCTGAATTGAATACTAAACCAGTATATTTCAAATGATGATGCTGGCCACTGTCGCATTCAGCTGTTATTTTATTGTGTTTGTTAAACAGACATGATAGTGACAATGTGTTTTTATTATTTATGTGTAAATATTGAGAGTTGTGGCTTCAACCCTTGCCTTTGTATTATCTGTACCAGATTTTCTTCAGGTAAGGGAAAAACTGACATCAGTAACTGAACGTGATGTCTAAATTCAAAATGAAATGTATATAAGATGTACAAATGTGTGACATGGAATGTGCTCTTATTTGATGTTTCAAGATAAACCACACACTGCCTCACGTTATCCTTTGGACTGGTGGTCGATTCTTCTTACCATTTAAGAACTGCTGTGTCCACAAATTTGCTGAGACTAATTAACTTCACAGAGATCTATTATGAAAAAATTTATGAACACATGAAAACTTTCCCCACATTGTTACTGACTGCTGCTGCTGTTGATTTGGTCAGATCGACAAATATAGCAACACTTTGACGTACCGATTTGATAAACATTTAAAACATTTAGAGGAATGAACTCAAAAAAAATCCATGCTCTGTAAGTGGTTGTTGACAATACTATTGGTGAATAAAGTCAGACAAAGTCAGCGTTTAATCATACGAAAATCTTAATTTTGACAGTTTTACATGCAGTGTAATACCGGATGTAATATCATCTGACAGTCTTCCAAATGTCACACAAAAATAACCAAATTCTACTGTTGATGGTCAAGTAACCTGTCAGTACATTTTAAATCACTGCCCCTTTGCAAATGTTTAATGTTTCCTAATAATTTTTTATCCAAATAAGCAAATAATGAATTTTTTGGATGATGATAAAGATGTTTATCAAAACATAGGATTCTAATAATAAGTAGGAATGTCTTTTATTAAAGCCAAAAACTGTGAATGTCTCACTACAACTGGAACTTTTGAAGAAGGAAGCTGCAAAGATGAGGAGAGGGAGACACAGTGGATAGCACTTGTTAAGACAGGAGCGCTAAAGGGATAAATGCCAGGATAAAGTTAAGGTGTATTTCATTAAAAGCAGTAGAAGATGACAGACCTCTGGGACGTGGGGTAGATGTTGTGACTTATGTCCCAGCTGGTTCCTTTCTGTTTTCTGTCTCCACCTCAGCCGTAGCGTTGGACGTCCTCCTGATCCTAATGGAACACACAACATGTCAATCTTTTGGTAGACGAAGAAGAACGAGATAACAGCGCCAGAGTTACTGTGAGTGTGCGTGCCTATAATTAGTGTCTGTCTTCACCTGGTGGAAGCAGGTGGCAAGATAACACTGCGGGGGTGTGCTGTCAGATCAAGCTCCCCTCTGAAAGCTTCCATCATCAGGTTCTGCAGGGCATTCAGCAGAACATCCTCGCACATGTCAGCAGCCACATGTTCAGTGTGAGGTGTGTGCTGTGTCTTTGCAGGGCGTCCTGCAGTCCCTGCTTTGTCCACTATGTTGTGCTGTTCCCTCTGTTCCCTTGCGCTCAACAGACGCAGAGGTTGGGCTGTTGGGTGAGATGATGTAGGAGGGGGAGCAGTGGAGGATGGAGTCGAGGAGCAGTGAGAGGGGCCAGTGTCTGGAAGGCGGTAGGTTATTGGCTTGAATGGCAAATTAATCAGAGTATCTGTAAAGTTTGGGTCATCAAGTATGCTCCTGGAAAAGCAGAGAGGGAAAAAGGCAAATGTAGAAAGTAAACCCATCCTTGCAACATTGCACTTAATTACTTCCAGCCACCTCGTTAGAATCTAATCCTAAATTTCTATCTAATATCTGTCAAGTTGATTTGAGTGCATAGGTCAGCATGAATGTCTGTAAATCTTTACTGTGTATCTGTGTGTTTGTGTAAGGGTTACCAGAGCGTAGAGGTGAGTACGTGTGTGACGATGTCTCTCTCTGGGCTGTGTTTCAATGAAGGCGGCCCGGCAGGGAGGGATGTCATTGAAGAAGTGGCTTCAGGTTGCTGGGACTTGACTAACTGGAGGCATCTGAGAAAGTCAAGCAGATTTTGTGAGAAAAAAAAATGTTATCGACTACATATACAACTCAGATTCTGAAAGATTTGATCACAGAATGATCTGTGTCTGTGTACCTATAGTGCTTATTGAACTGGTCAGGGAAGTGCATGCGATACTCAGGAAGCCCATGAGAGTGTGCTGTAACCCCGAGGTGCAGCAGAGCAGGTTGAGGGGGTTCAGGGCGCCTCCATACTTTTGCTGCTTCTCGCAGCACCCGCCGCTCGGCTCTCGTAAACTTGGTGCAGATATTGCCCACAGTTTCACCACTACTGCTGGCACTGATAGGAGGAAGAGTCTGGAAGGGGAGTGAACGTGAGACCAACTGTAAAGGTGTAGTCAAAGTGAAACTGCTTTATGAATTCTCAAAGGTGCGAATGAATCACCTTGTATTTTCTGAGTGGTGGTCCTTTTCTTACTGGAGTTGCTACAAGTTCCTGTAACAAGACAAAAAACGTGAATACCCTGATGAGGACCGCTACATCACAGCCAAAACTTTGACTTTGAATGTGAGCGAGGACCTCATCTATCAAAACTCTTTGGCCCTCGGTAAGATGTTTGTCCGTGATATTAAATTCATCTTGCTGTCTCTGTTTCTCGTCCTCCCAGCGCTGCAGAGCATCATGATACCGAGTCAGTTCAGCTTCCTTTATAACCTGGAGAGGGGAATTGTTTTTCAGATTTTCAGCAATTTGCAACTTTAAACAATAGTCTTTGAAATCCAGGAATTGAATTTCATTGAATAGTGGACTTTAAATATACAATAGTACTGCCATGATACCTGACAGATGACATCTAACTGATAACAAGTGGGGTAGTCAGTAGAAGTGAAGTTTAGGACACAAAGGGCGCTCTCCCCTGGACACAGGCTACCTTGATCTGGATGGATCTGCACCACCTGAACATAGAATCTTCATGTCAGTCAGAAAATAACTAAAGAAAATGCTGCTTATGACAGACAGTCCAACACAAGAGGGAGGATTGGCTTGTTTTTTTCGACATGTTTTACATCTTTCTCTATGTACACCTTTCTCTACCTGTTGTTCATGTTCAGTCATGTCCCATGTATAGTGGACAGTGTCTGTGTGGGATACGTTTGTCAGGAAGAGGATTCTTGAAGATCGTGAATTCACAGGGATGTCTCCTAGGGAGACGCTGTCTTCAGACAAGAGTGCCACCTACAAAAGCCACATGCAAAGACAAGGAGACATATCCGGAGCAGCGTGTTGGCGTTCTGCAAAACAAACTCAAATTAAATGACTTTTAAAAGACAAAGATTCCTCTCACCTGTCCTGGAAAGGGCAGCCTCTGCAAATAGGGTTTGGATGACATAGATTCGCTTAAAATGTTTTTGGAGCCCACTGCACCAGGATTTACTCCACATCCCTCAAACCTCTGCAGCACGGATTCCCCGTCCTGGATATGGATAGGAACATCCATCTGGCAATACACACACACAAAAAAAAAACATATTTGAATTTGATAAAAGCAGAGAGAGGAAACGGACGGTGGGCAGACCTTGGCTCGTTCTTTACATGATACATCTTCGCCTGTAATGGAGAGAAAATCCATTCCAGCATGGCCATTTTCCCAGGTAGGACCTCTCCCTGTGGATTGAGGCAGCACAGCACTGGATGGTTAAAATTGTCCTCCTGTAGCTGTGACAGTGCAGCCGAGTCCACCTCATATCGCACTGGCACTGCACCACCATTGTGTAGTTCATAGACCTGCAGGACAAAGAAAGATATACAAATGCCAAGTCACACATGAGAATCTGCCTTTTGGACAATCTGACATTGTAAGGTTCAAAGTATTTTTATTAGAGAAGAAGAACATGTTGCTACAGAAACCCTGAGAGGCAAGCAGGTTAAAAAAATCTTATCTAAACTGTTCCCTTCTGTAATTAGAACCAAAGAACGGATGAAAAGGGGTTGTTGCCAGGATTATCTTTCTTGGGTTCTTATTTTTTTATCATCTGTGAAACAGGGGGTGGAAAGCTATTAAAACATTTCGTTAGGGTTTCTTTGTAACACTTACTTTGGGCACAGGAGGCCGAAATGAGTTAACGTGTTTTCATAAAATTAAAATAAAGGAATTCTGAAAAATTATCCTGGCAAAACTTTTATCCCCACCTGTTTCACAAATGGAAAACCAAAAAGGAACTTGGAAAGATTATCTTGGCATAACCTTTTCTCTCCACCTATTCTTCAGTCATAAACACAGGAGAGAAAAGGATTTAGATCAGATTTAGAAAATATATCACCTTAGCAAATTTATTACAGATAGTCTACGTAGTTGAGGTTGTAGTTTCTGATGGAAACCAGTGCTCAAAGTTAAACAACAGGAGAAATCAGTGGAAGGTGTTTCACTGATTAGGAGAAAATATAAGGAAAATTATCAATCACAGCTCAATATATTACAGCTCACAGTGAAAAGGCCACTTGAAATAGGTTCTATGTTAGAGAGATTCAACACACACCTGTATCGGAGGAGCACAGTCCCCAATAGTTACAGAAGTAAAGACATGTTGCTTTGAGGCTAAGTGGAGACACGGTCTGCTTCGCTCCACTGTCACCCCCTGAAAGTTAAGCTGGACACAGAACCACAAGACATGATACCATAAAATACCCACAAAGTATAAAGAGATCATAATACTTATTGCTATATTAGATTACTGCAGTTCTCCAGCACAAATTACATAAAAGAGACAATCCCAGAATCACAATGTTTAAGTGAAATAAATGTGAATTACAACAAAGAAACTATTTGATTCTAGTTTAGTCAAGCAGATTTTGTTCTTGTTTTGTTGAGCCTTGTGTAAATTTGTATGGAGCTCTGCCTCACCAAGATTTCTCTGCCATAAGAAAGTTTGAACACGACAGGGAACCGATCTGTCCCAGCGAATTCATGGCTGCAAAGAACAAAGTTTAGATTATTTTTAAACAAAGAAGGTATATTGCCAATATTTGCAAATCCTCTGAGTTATCATTCTTTGGTGCATCCTGTGCAATGGTCTCTGACCTGTAGCTGAGGTGTACTGCCCTCTGCTGGCCTGGGAGCAAAGTTCCAGAACGGGGAGAAATGCTGAACAGCCGGTTGTCCTGAACCTGTCGGTGAGATCAGAGTATTAGTGCTTTGTGTCTATATCTTTTTTTCAATGGGATATATGTTATATTTTGAAAAAATACTGAGTGTTACTCAATTTTATTCACAGAGTTAAAATAAAATTAATTTTCTAGATAAAGCACATATATGCCTGACCTTCATCTGATACAGCTCCATGCTGCTAAACTCTCCTGTCTCAGCCCAGTACTCCAACTCTATCTCTTGGTCCTCTGGAAACAAAAAGGCCCTAATAGTGTTGAGAAGGCAAAAAAAAAAAAAAAATTGTAAACACATTGCATAGGAGAGTAACCCGCATTTTCATCATCAGTAAAATATAGTTTAATCTCTATAGTTTGTTTTTTACTCACCAGTCTACAGGGATGGAGCCTGGGTTGTGAAAAATCAACACAATAGTTGACGGGTCTGAATTCAGGGGAGCGGCACTAAATTTGAAATCCAGCATGGCATGAGTGAAAATGTCAGGACAAGAGCGCAGACTAGAACAGGGGGAGAGGACAAGATCAAATGATGTGTGTTAAACAATATTTTCCAATTATTTTACTGAATTAAAGGAACTTAACAGAAACTACATGAAATAACTTGTGATTAGATACTGACTGAGTATAGTTCTGGCCCTAACCTGTGCCTGGTGGGGGTTCTATAAGTCAGCTCTGCAGGAGACGGTTTGCAGAGCAGTTTTTCGTTTAGGCTGTCCAATGAGAAGAGTTTCCACAGGTGCAACTTGCTAAGTCTGCCAGCGCTGCCGCCGCCACACGCATCAATCACCTTTAGGATGGGAAACACACCTTTAGCTCGCACCTCACACACTGTTTGAGGAGGGGATAACACAAACCCTGCAGAGACAGATAGAGAGAGGGAGAAAAAGGTAAATATCAAGTCACAAAAAATGGCAGAATACTAGGTTCATAGTGTGGGTGTTTTTTTTTTCCTATCTACCGCTGGCATTCAGTGTCTGGTAGCTGATGGTCCACAGGTACTGGGCTCGTACGCGTGGTCTGAGAGTGGATCGTACCAGCAGCTTGGAGCGTGAAGCGATGGTTCCCCTCTCACAGTCCAGCTTTAGGGCTAACAGGACCAAACAGGACATATTCAGTCAACAACAATGGTGTAACAAATAAGGAAGCTAAAATCAAAAGCTCAGTCACAGAGAAATGTTGACGATCATTCACATAAATAATGGCAACAAAAGAGATTACCGCTTGGCACAGATGCCAGGGCGTAAATAAGGTCCTCATCCAGGAGTGTCTGCTGTACAGACAGGCAAAAGGAGACAGGACAGGGGCTCTTGTTGACAAGAGGAACCTCGATTGACCGATAGCTTCCAACCAGAATCTCCCCGACATCCAGAATTGTCTTCTCTGCCTGGAGGGAAACAAACACGCACACACTGCTTGGTTACATCAGTTATGCTCTAAAAGCTGAGAACAACAGTCAATTAATCAATTATTCATGACAACTGACATACAGTTTCGATCCCACCTCTATGAAGCCTTTACAGCCCTCTCCCACCACTTTAAGGGAAAGCTGGGACATGTTGCATCCAGGTGTCTGGATTGGCCAGAAGGTGAGAGTAGGTTTGAGAGTGTATGTTTCTTCTGCCAGTGGGCTGAAGGACCAAATCTGGACCTGTAACATCATCAACAAGTTATGAAATGTGTAAAATAATTCAGATCTGTTGAAGCCAGACATGCAGCTGCTGTAAATGCATGAACAGATTTGTTGCTCACTGAGCTCTCATTGGGATGCAGTTCACCAGCATCTGGTTCAACAGAGATAAACTTCTGGTCTGGCTCTGGAATGCTCCACTGGAACCTGCCGTAAAGGACAAACACAGAAAGGATGTATGACTCTGTGATAAACCAATACACTAAAAATCACAGCATAAGAATAACAATCATCATGCAAACCAACCGTAGAGGTATGCGGCTGAGGTTCCTGATGTGGTGGGAGCGCTGCGTCCCTGAGCCCACCGCTGTTGGATGGAAATACAAGCTGCCGTCTCCTTCCAGAGAAACACTCGGCTTCTCTACCACACTGACAACTGTCAGCTCCTAACAGACACACAGACAAATGCACGGATTGAAAAACCTGCAAGGGCCATGTGGTGAGAGATTTTGCTGTCGTTCCTCTGTCTTTGGCGTACCTTTGTGTTTTTAGCCGCATTCAGCTGAAGGTGTAAACTGAAGCCCTCTTTGGCACCGTCTTCTGTGGGGGTTGTTCTGAGGGTGAGGATCTGGTGATGCCCAGGCTTGATCAAACCACAGCCAGGCACAACAGATAGAGATTCAGCCAAGGCAGGGTTTGAGCTGTGGTCCAGACAGAAGGTTAGGGGAAGGTCTCCGCAATTCTGGAAGAGCGCTGTCCGATAGGAAAGAATGCTAAAAGCTGGAAACACCTAGAAAGAAGAAAATGTTGTACAGTTTTCTCAGCAGCCTAATTACACAGACAGAGTCCCTTTTGTGGTGTTTTTGTCTCACCACTCGAGGGGGCTTCAGGGAGCAGCAGGGGATGAAATGCTCTTTGCCTGGCTGAAAGGAGTTGCCTATGACTCTGACAGTCACACACCAGGGTGGACACAGTAGCGGCCCCTGAATTTGAAAACTGTCCTGCAGAGAAGTCAGAGGACAGAGTGTCAGCAGAATTCACTGCATGAAACTGAATATTCCTCCACATAATTTTGAATGTAGGGTAAAAACATTACCTTATTGTATGCAAAGCACTCAAGCTGCACTGCATGCAGCATGTGGAGCTGCTTGGGGTCATAGTTCACTCTAAATGAGGTGGACTTCAGTGGAGCCAGGTCACATGACGAGGGAGATACGGAGAAAGGAGAGTCTTGGGCAGCAGTCCACACCAGGCTGGAGTAAAAATCACATGGGAAAGAAACCAGGTTGATCAAGAGGAACAGTAAAACTGGAACTCTGGTCAAGTTTCATATAGAAAAAAAATCCAGAGCATGTTTGGTTGTGTCATAGTGAGAAGCGACAGTGAATCAAACACAGGGTCACCTGAGTTTTCCTCTGGTGTGGTTGGTGATGGAGACAGACTGAGAGGATGGAGATGCAGTAGGCAAAGAGGAGGGCATTTTGTGATTAAAAAGTAGTTCGCTGGGCACCACAGATACATGCGGAGGCGATGAGGAAGAACTGCAGGAGAGGGGGTCCATGAACCCAAAGCAGGATTGGTAATATTCTTCCATGGGAGTTCTGGATACAGTACCAACACTGTCTGGTCTCTGGGTTGACTGCTAGAAAAGGACACAGAGACAGATGAAGAGAGACAAAACTAAATTTCTACTGTGTATTTTATACAAATCGTTCCATCTTTCATCTGTCTTTGACACTCTACCTCCTCCAGGGGGCAGAGCACTCCCTGCTGATCCAGCTGTGCAATATGATCTTGCTCCTTGGCAAGGTCGCTGTCTGGTGTGTCCATTCTGCGGGACCAGCTGAGCTTGTACAGAACCAAATGTTCAGGCTTCAGGATGGCTGGTTTCTGAAGCTCTGAGTGACAGGTACCGATCAGGTCAAGGAACATAGGGTCCTTTAGGAGAGAGATGGGGTAGAGAGAATGAATAAATAGTTTTTTAAGATGTTTGTGTGTGTGCTGTGAGTGAGTTTGTGGCTAAATAATGGATCCTACCCTGTGCAGTATAAGACATGCCACTCTCCTGTGATGTGCAATAGGCTGTGTGGGCCTGTAGACTGCCTTCAGAATGGTATGGCTGTGGGGGCGGACAGTGCCACTTGCTGGCTGGATGCTGAACACACTGTGCCCACTACAGTCCAGGTCCAGCTGATAGATTGCCTCAACAGGGGAAGAATTAAGCAGCTCCAATGTCTGCATGACTGCTCCTCCTTCTTCAACACAGCCAAAGTCCACCAAAGAGGAGGACAAGGAAACTTTGGGACCTAGTCACAAAGGAATATATTGCATAAAATTCAAGATTCTAAGTCCATTCGTCCTTGTGCTGTGTGTTCCTTTCTGTGTGTCCTATACCTTTACAATTTCCAATGAGTTTGAGCTGAGATTTGTTGAGTGCCCCTCTACATTTTAGAGCTAGGTACTCGACAGAGACAGTATCCACCACAGCAGGGGTATAGGTTACTGTTGCCTGTACTGATCCACCAGGCGCCACCTCACCCCTGCTCACATCACAGCTGAACTCTGATCCCAACAGAGGCACCTCGTCGGACAGTCGGGAAAGAGAGAACGATTCAGTTACCTGGAGGAGAGCAGAAAAAACAAAGATGAGAGAGAAGGCCACTGAGAGTGTACATTTGCATTACTGCATCTGGGTGTACTTCTCACAGGGGAGGGGTTGAAGATTTCAAAGTGTTTCTGCAAACTCCGGCCGACTGCCACAGAGCCAAACCGCAGCACTGGACCACTTTGTTGTTTTTCATCCTTCGCTGCTGGACTTCTCAGCTGAAGAAATGGGTACTTGGCTGAAAAGGGAAGCAGAGACAAGACAAGAGGCAAGTAAGAGAGTACTGGTTCTTATTTTTCGATTAATACAGATAACAAAAATACAGTATACCCTACTGCCATTTGGTTCAATCCATAGTACAGATGCATATTTTCAATTGTCAAAAACAAAATTGAAAACAAATATGCAACACACATATTTGCTCAAATGTGCATGGCTACACATAATCACCTTGGCTAAATCAGTGGTTTGCTTTATTTGAAGGTTGCATCAGTCATTCTTTGATGATGTAAATTTAAGGGATGTACACAAACATAACTATTTCAATAATCATTCATCCCCCTTGGCATTCTGTGCATGCCACTTCCCAATGTCTGAGTATGCCTCTCTCAGCTGCTAGTTACAGTACCTAGTCCCTGCAGGAGCACAGTGCAGCAGCTCTCCACCTTATCCTCCTGTTCACCAAACCTGCAGCAGGCGTGTTGCTGGTACACTAGTGCCTCTTGTGGCTGGAATACCACCATGATGTCACACTCCTGGCCAGGCTTCAACAGGCCTTGCTCAGGGCTTAGCTTGAACGGAGCACTGCACTCCCACTGGAAGTGCGTCTGGAGTTTACTGTGGAAAGAAGCGTGTGCAGAAAATGGGGGAAGTCACAGAAAAGGAGAGAGGTAGAGTGAGATTTATTCAACAGGAGTGATGTAAAGTGAAAGGGGAAAGACTTTTACATTATCTAGCTGCTGCTAAGCACAATCACACATGTGAGAACACAGAACTCTTTTCCTTAGGTTATTCATGCCTATTACTTTTCTGCACACTGCACACTCATATGTACCTGACATTTCTGAGCAGGAAAGTAGTATGCACTGAGTGTTGAACAGCACAGAGTGGCAGCAGCACAGAGTCAGGTACCTCCAGGGCACGACAGGGAATGGTGGCATGGAGGCATACTTGGAAGCTGCCATCTTTAGATTCAAACTCAATGCTGTCTTCATACTCACACTGACAGAGGACATGAAATAGGAGAAGTAGATCATGTCACATCTTAAACAAATACATGAATAACAATCTTTCATATTTTTTTTAAAACAATATATGCTTCTTGTGGGACTGTCCACGCTACTGAACAAAGAGAACATATAAAATAATTATGTAAAAAAATGTAACGTGAAAGCCATGGGGCACAACACTTATAACGCTTATAAGAGCCACAAATAAATGCAATTCTGTGTAACTTTGTGATGTGTTACCCTTTGGAGTGGTCTAAAGGTGATTGGCACTGTCAGAGAAGTCCCTGGGCTGATCACAACTGTCTGAGGAATTGAGGTGGTAAAAAACTTGGAAGCTGGAGGCCTGCGTGGGGGGCGGAGAGAAAATATGAGGATCATAACTTGTGTGTCTTTTTGTGTGACAAGGTAAGATTAAATATATGAATGCATGTGTCTATGTGTGTTTGTAAGAACCTGACGTGTAGCTTCCGCAGCTTGTTGTGAATATTCTTTAACACTAATGTCTTAGTGAACTCTCTTCGCAGGTCCCAGTCCTCCCAGACAAGCTCTGGCCTCATTTCCAACCCCAAGAAGCAGCTTTGTCGGCTGGAGGCTTTTCGTTGGCGTTTTCCATCCCGTTGCCTCTGGTGAGTTACAGTTGATGTTGTTTTTGGAAAAAAGACATATATAAATGACTTTTCAAGAAACATTAGAAGACCCCCTAAAGACATTTAAACTGAACAAAAAACTTAGAACTATTCCTTGTCTATTGCAGAGAGCTTAAACAGCCAGCAGTCAGACTTCAGACTCAAAAGTTTTGCACTTAGGTTATATTGTTGGACAGGCTAGAACAAAAAGTTTTGATTGGTCATAAATCATGTCAAAACAATTAATACATAGATGAGGTCAATTTTTTTTCAATGCAGTGTTTAATGCTAGACACCAGAAATAGTAACTATTGTAGTTGTTTTTGGTCATAAAAATAAATGGATTCTTCTCTTCCATACCTTTCTTCAATAGCATCCCCCCTGCCCCACAGGATATCTGTATAATAAATGATAGTCCTATAAGGCATAGACTGCTGTGCCTCATGGTCCAGTTTCTTTATTCTGGGAGCTGAATTGAGCTGATTTAAAACACAGGTTCAGTGAGATTTTAAGGAAAACATCTGTAACAAAAAAGAAACTTGAGCTACAAGTTATTAATGATACCGAGCTGTTGATATTCAAGCTTCAGTTAGCCTACTTTGATATCCTTCCCAGCGGTGGAGGTCCTCCATGGTTCCCCTGAACTCAAGGGCTCAGCAGGACCCCGAGTCTCAGCTAACATGACTGGGGAAAAGACAAAATGCGTGCATGTAAGCATTTACAATATCGAAAAAACAGACTAAAGTTCCTGGAGGCTATCTGGCGTTTACCGTTGTTTTTAATGTCTGCAATTTTACACGATTGATGCAATTTTGCATGTGTTAGCTAGCGTTAGTGACAGTGTTTTAGACTTTACGTGAATTAAGACCATAAACACGGCACACTCCAACACACCGACGCTTTCTTACCTTCTTTCAAGTGTTAAAAAATACAGCTTACAAGCTAAAGTCACAGCTATTTATTCAATTTAAGTCAGGAAAACACCGCTAGCGACTGAAGTTTGAAGTTTGTCGGCCATTGCGTTCCTATGGCAACAGACACTTGTTTGACATCGCCATGGTGATGACGGCAACCGAGGAGGGACAGTTTCGAGCTGGTAGATTGTTCACATATGATGTACAGTTATTTAGCATTTAGTTTTCTATATGTATTTTCATCTTATATTAAGTTTGCACATATATGTATTGGTATTCTCCTTGTTAGATGTCCTTGTGTAGATTTCTATTCGTTTATTTCTGTGTGTGTTACTGTTCGGCTTACTTTAATTCTGTGTAAACTGTTCTCTTTTCAGTAAAGGTTAAAACGTTGAAAAAATAAGCTATTTAGCTGTTGTGTAATGTAGATATGTGCATGAATCAAGGTTATGATTTCAAATAATAAAAAGAAAATAAAAACGTAAACTTAGTGTAAGAAACAATTTAGCTAATTGAAATATATTTTAAAAAGAGCCTAAATACTTAATTAACTTATTAACTTATTACCTGAAATAAAACATAAAATGCTTTTTAAACTTAAATCGTACCCCTGCCAAATCCTTCCCATTTTATAATAATAAAAAATTATAAAAATGAATATTGGAACTAAAAAAATGATAATAAAAAAAAACCTTTTCAATACAACAACAAAAAGAAGCTAAAACAAGCAAACGGAATCTGAAAAACTAAAATAAAAATATAAACAATGAAAAACTAAAATAACTGCTATTGATATGTTTTAAAAAGAAAACCTGAACTATCCCTTTATTTGTAAATCGCATGCATTGTCACGCACTCTTTCAGTCTGAATTAACTGGACTCAACACACATTTATTCAACTTTATTTTTCAAACTATTCCTCTCCACAAAAAACACTAGTTTTTCTTTTAAAAATGAAATATATTAAATTCTATAATATGTTAAATTACATTGACAACATAACATGCTTAACATAGTTTACAAAATGCAGGAAAAACTCCTTATCGGGAGTACGTTTCAGATACAATACAGTACGTGCAGCCGTTCCCTTGCATGTGTGTGTGCAGCTTGAAAATATAACATGCAGTTTCAATAATATAATGCAAAACAAATACATAAATTCATGACCGCATGGTTAAAAAAGTACTTCAGTAGCCACATTAGCAATATTCTGGCCACACAGAATGCCCTAAACCTTCAACTGGGTGAAAATGAATCCATTAATTTTTCAAATATTCGCAAAAGTATGACAAGTTTGGAATATTTAGTGGAATATTGTAACAGACCGGTATGCACTGATAACAAATGTAACAGTGACACTTTACAACAAGACTCTCAAAGTAAATTTTCCTGTCTCTTCATCCAGTACCTTCCATCAAAGTGCTATAACCCCTGTACTAGTATATTCAAAAATAAATTAAGTTTAATGGAGATGATGGGACAGAAGCACCGGCTTTCAATCTGTTTGTACCGTTTCAGTCACAAGTAAATCATGCATATGCCCATTTAAGAATCCATAACTCAGATGTATAACTGACCATTAAATGTCCTATCTTCATATAGTGTGCAGATGTCGATATACCCTTTTTTGCTCATTTGTGAGCTCCAGAGACAGATATGGTGCTACGGGTCGGGCTGTGAAAAATGAATGATCCTCTTCATGCCACCATGTTCATGCACCTGATTGCATTGTGTATTGTCTTCTCAGGAGCAATAAACATAAAAAGACGTACACTTAAAAGCATGCTGAACTTTATAACTATGGGAAAACCCCACATCTTGTTCTCGGCCCTCCCTCCTCCAGCTCCTCGTCCGAGTAACGGCTGTAGTTTCCTGTTCCTCCTCCGGCATGCCGCATGAAGCCCATAGAGCCTAGAGAACCTGCCCTCAGCACCTCTATCTCCTCTTTCTCATCCTCGTCCTCCCCTTCTATCTCCTCTTCATCCTCTAGGCTCGAGCTGTGTGAATCGCTCTGAGGCTTGGCGCTGTGGTGCATGTCCGCCCCGGTCCTTTCTGTGTCAGTCAGCGGGGAGGACGGGGCTGCTTGTTCCTTGGCTTTGCGGCTTCTCTTCCACTTCATACGTCTATTCTGGAACCAGATCTTAACCTGATGGAAAAATACGAAAATATTTAGTTCTGTGGGTTTAAAGCAACATATGTTCCAAAAAATCTATAACAAAGTTAAAAAAATTTTTTTTTAAAACTATGAGAGAACTGTCATGATATGTAAGTAAGATGTACAAGGAATTTTACTGGGCTCATAATTAAGATTACTTTGGGGCCACAGATCAAACTCAAACCCTGGGCTGCCGCAGTGAGGGCAGGGCCTCTGCACACAGGACACATGCTTGACCAATTGACTAACCGGCACCCCATATGATGGAAATTTAACATATATATAAAATAGTGCATGATGACCAACTGTGACCATGTTTCACCTCAACAGCTATACTGCCAATAGTGTAAATACGAATTAAAGTGTAAATAAGAATTTGTTCTTAGTGACTTGTCTGTTTAAATAAAGGTCAAATAACAATCGATAAAAAACGTGTATTGCAGTAAATGTTCAACTATCAGGTGCTGAACAGTTAAAGTTACCACCTTTGCTTCCATTTGCTTGTCATCAGTGGTGTTTCCTGGCAGCATTGTTTAACTAAATTGTAGTTAAATTATAGTTATTGCAAAGATTGTAAAGATGTTTTTTTGATTATTATTATTTATAATTTTTTTTTTTTTTTCAAGAAAGAATCAATATTTTTTCAAAACAATCAGGCTTTAGACTGAAATAAAAATCCAGATGGTAATTTAGGAATAAAACTAATATAATAATTTTTACTTCATTTTTCAGAATATTGTCTGGTTCTGGTAGAACTGTGTTTATTTATTGTTCAGTCTATTTTATAGCAAATGCAGTGTACTTTTTTTTTTTACAGACAATAGGGCTGGATATGTTACTGCTGTAAAGTCTGCAGTTCAGTACAGCCAAGATCACAAGGATGTTCAGTCAGCAGTTAACTGCAGTGTGAACCTGTGCATACCTTAATAGAGAAAAAAATAGAGAAAAATTGTCTCACCTGAGTCTCGGTCAGCATGAGTGAAGTGGCCACCTCAAAGCGTTTGGGCCTTGACAGGTACTTGTTGAGCTTGAACTGGTTTTCTAACTCCAGCAGCTGCTGGCTGGTGAAGGCCGTCCTGGGCCTCCGACACTTTCCCAACAAACCCACCTGGGCCGGGGCTGAGAGGGGGAAAACAGAAGGGTTATCATTTAAATTTGATCAATATTATCTTTTTCTATAAGAGCACAATACCCCTAAATAGTGAGCCTGTAAGTAAAAGAGGCCTGTAGTAGCCAATAATAGAAAAGGGAGAAAGACTGACATGAGAAACACATCAAGAAAACTTCAATTTGACAAATAAATATTTAAATAAATCATCCCAAAATCTTCCACACTGGTTTCCATTCAGTTGTCTGGATTCCTCTGGCCTACCTGCCTGTCTCCCCTCCTGCCTGTATATCTCACCTTCTCTCTGTCCGTTAACATTTTACTGCCTTGATGTGAGAGGATATTGCTCTGGAGGGGTAATAAACCATCACAGAGGACCATTACCTTAATGAAAACACTATAAATGTTGTCAATTGATTAAGTAGTAGGTCTATTTTAGGTGTTACCTTTACCGTAAATGTTTTCGCGCGTTGTTGTGTTTACGAGATGAATTGTCCTTAAGGGACAACATCTCAATGTCAAACACCAACACCAAGGTGTTAGAAAGACAAAAACACAAACACGAGCTGGATTTTGGCCTTTACTGCCTGCCTTACTTTCAATAAAATAAATACATTTAAGATATTTTTAAAGATTTGTGCGTAAATTATCTTGAGAGTACATGGATTTATTTTTTTTTTTTAAATTAGATGAAAAAAAAGAAGGAAAAAAGTTTCAACAAAAACAAAAAAACGTAACAGATGCTTTGAAGATACACAATCTAATATTTAGCCTACAATTATATAACAAAAGCATTGTGCATTATAATTCCACTATAATTATTCGTTTGATATAATAATGTAGTATTAAACACAATATTATTAAATCTCATTTATTACCTTTAAATATTTCAAAACGTGATTTTATTGAGACTTTTAAAACTATTTTCAACAAATTAAGAAGAGGGTAAACATCATGAACTTTCGGGAAGTAAGAATAATAAAGTTTAGAGCTGTCAGCGGGCGGATCCTCACCTCCATACTCCCCCATTCTGGGTATCATCATCCCGGCTCTGATCCAGTGCTCCAGCGGGAGCGTGGCGGCCATGCCGGCCCCCTTCAGCTGCTCCGGGTACGCGTGAACCAGCTGCGTGAAGCCCGGGTACATGAGGGCGTGCTGCTGGCCTCCGAGCGTCGCCAGAGGATACATGGAGCCCGGGTGCATTCCGAAGAGTCCCCCCTGGTGCAGAGCTGTGAATCCCGACTGCGACAAGTTGAAGAGCTGGGATTTGGACAGGACCCCCGGCTGAGCTGGAGAGGGGTGTGTTGGGACGGTTGGATGAGGGGAGGGAGTCTCCGAGCCGCGGTTCGACACCGGACTTCCACCGGGGCTCCTGCTGTGATAGAAGCCAGGGGACGCACCGTCGCTGTCCGCCCTCTGCTCCACGTCGTGCGCCAGGAGCGCTTCGATGCGAAAGTTTCTAGATTTCTCCATGGTGGTGGTCATTCTGCGCCGCGACGTCTCCAATTAACAGCCGACGTTAATTGGTTTGACACAACTCCTGTTCTTGATAATATCTTACACACGAAACGTAAACTTTAACTTAAAAGATAAACTTCCGAACGCACCGAGCTCTACTGCCACTCCTCTACCCTGAAGAAATGTCCTCTCTCTGACCTACTCCACTTACACCCCGTGCGTAAAGACCACTTTAGTCAGTCCAGCAGTGGGCTGAGAAATTACTCGCACCCAATAGCTCTATAAAGTTTGCTGCGTTGTGATTGGTCAGAGTCCTGCAGGACAGGGACAGGGCAGGATATACCTCTGAGTGGTTTGATTATATTATGCAAGAGAATTTTTTCCACTCCTTTTAAAAATAATTCACAATCTAACTCCTGCAAGGTGCTCTTTCTTTCTTTCTTTCTTTCTTTCTTTCTTTCTTTCTTTCTTTCTTTCTCTCTTTCTCTCTTTCTTTCTTTCTCTTATCTGTCTGGCAGTTTGACCTCACATGTGATCCCTGTCTCAGGTGTGTCTGGGGTGCAGCTTTCTCACACACACACGTACAAACCCACTTGAGGAGTATATTGCGTCAATTACTGTAAATGGCCCTTTTTCAGAGACATGAGGAAAATCATCACTTTTACAACTTAACTGTTCATTAAGCTTTATGGCCCGCTAAGGTTGACAGGGACCCAACAGTTATTATCAGCGGCTGCTGCTATGATTACCGGTCATCACCACACCATGGGGCGGATAAGGGGGCAGTAAAGTGACGGAGAGCAAACTCATTTTCTCTCCCTGCAGACTGGGGCCTCTCACACTTTGTGTATGTAGTGATGACAGGTGACAAAACTGTGTAGTAGTTGTGTTTATTTCACTACACCCATACAGTACATATAGCCATGTACACTGTTAAATGACTTCACTTAAAAGAAAAAAACACCAACTTACATCTAATTGTCTACTTTATTTATGTGTGTATGACCCGCAACTTGAGGGAACTGCATGGTGGGCTCAAAGTGTCCAAATTGGATCTACTTCTGCCGCAGTTTTAACCCGTGGTGATTTCCTGCACCAGGTTTATACACGACTGATAAGAGACGGCCGACGGCCTGGGAAAACAAACTGCTCTCACTTCAAAGACAAACACACCAACACCTGCTGAACCACCCGACATATAAACTAAACGGTCTTTGGTCCATATATGTGTCACGCAGGCTTACACAAGAACTGCTCAGCAGATTTCCAGGAAACTTGGATGGAGGGGTGGGTCTCGGGCCCAGAACAGACCTCATTAACTTCTGATGTGGATCCGGATTAAGAGACGGATCAAGGTGTTTTCTCACTTTCTTTGACGGTGTGAGATTTTTGACATTTTGGTTGATCTCTCTGGGAATAATGCATTGATCCTGAGCAGTCAGGGGTGGTTTGAAACAAGGGTACTGAGTTTGATATTGGATTTGGATCGATAGACTGTTGGGCCTTGGCTGAGGTATGCTCTCTAATGAGTCAGTGCCACTTTAGTTTATTACTGTTATGACGAGTTAGAAAAGACTTAATAGACTCATAAGTGCTGATAAAGTCCCTCACCTCTTTTGGCTTTGATGTTGTTGTTTCAAGTCATCTCCAAGGGGACACAGGTTACTAATTAACAAGTTCCATCATCAATCATTACTCAGAATCTCATATATCTCACACAGACCACAGGTAGACCACAGCTAAGTAGAAGATATGGCTGTAATTGCAGATAATGCATTTCAGAAATTTTACATATTTCATAACTATTTAGATTATTTAGGCATAAGTGAAAAATTCATATCTTAAAAAATAAAATCATATTTTGCATATGCATGTTTCTCCTATGTGAGTCTGGTGAAGATTTCAGGCTGCGATTAAACAGTAAACCATTTGCCAAATGTTGGCAATACACAAATCTAAATGTTTGATAAGCTGACATTTTGTTTCTTTGTTGCAATTTCATGCTTCTTCGCGTCTTAAGAATCAATTTGATGCTGTGACAATGCTTTGCTGACAGTCCAGTTGGGATTAGGCACAAAATCACTTGGTTAGGGTTAGGAAAAGATCACGTTATGGCCTAAGATACCTGTTTTGGTCACCACAAAGACAGCCGGAGTTGTCTTGCGGTCTCGCGGTCTCGCTAAAAACATCTATAGCGGCGTCATGGTTAGAAATGTTGAAACGCAGGCTCGAACCGCTGTCAATGGCTTCGCTTTATGACTTTACCACCGTCCCCTGCACCTCCCGACATGAAGGTCATGTACTGAAGATGTTTTATAGACATGTCTGTGGTATGCTGTGGTTTGCAGACACGTAAACTAGTAATGTTTTCACCTGGTGACTCGGCTGAAAATGTCCACACATCTCCTTTAAAAACAGCTGTAATTGACACCAACCTCCTCATGTTAAAGTCATGTCAAATACGCACATAATGTGGAAATGTTAGTGTGATATATATTCAAAATTTGAATGCAAACCACAGTTTGCAAAAGTGATCTATTTCGAAACAGAATTAACACAGCATACTAAACTTGTAAATGAATTTGCCTTGCACCTCACACCCACATGAGGCGCACTGTACAGCTTTTTTTATCGCAAAGTAATTAAATTGCAAATATAGTGTTATCTATGACAAAATAAATGCTTTGTTTGTTAGCAATCAGGTCTTTTTTCCACTCCACTGGGTAGTCAGATGGGTCGGAGTAATGTGTGAAGCACCAGGGATAGGACTGTAAAAACCAGCTGTAAAATCATTAATACTCTGTGATCTGTTCTACGTTAGATAAGCAGCAGAGAGAGGGGATCTATCACACCATTTAATAAAGTTTGTACAACATATCTTGACAATGATATCCGCGCTCAAACATCACATCGTTTGAGATAAGATATAAAAGGACACAGCATTTGAAATTTCACACCACTGACAGATATGATGCTCGGTAATATAATGTAATTGTGATTTACGGCCTTTAGATTGCCTTGTTAATAACCCTTGACAAAAAAGTCTTTGTGTTCATATAACCCTCGCTCAGTGCTTTTATCTATTCACACACAGATAGCAGTCATAACTTGATACTTTGTACAGTAATATACCGCGGCTCGAGGATGAAACGGTCGCGTCTGAGGTCGACTGTCTGATTTGAAATGGAACCACTGTTCTTCAAAGGCATTCCTTCATCTACAGAAGCGCTCATTAAACCAGAGGTCAGGTGTCAAACTGAACTGCAACTCTATTTATTTTCAGTCTTTCAGTGTCAGAAAAATACTCCGTGTTTTAGATTTTTACACGAAAAGCAGAAAGTTATATTGCCCCACAAAGACAGAGAACGGCTGCTATACAGTCAGTAAAGTTGAGAAAAAAAGGTGGCTGGACAAAAATGACAGATATTATTGAATATGGACCTCTTTTCACACTCCCTTTCATTTCCTTGTGGTGTTACTGTGCTGATGCAAAAACTGCATTAGCAACATGGCTACCGCTAGCAGCAAGGCTACTGTCCAAAACACGAAGCAGACAAGTCTTGTTTCTACTGATCTAGGAGAAAAAGTCTGGTAAGGTGAAACGCATATCAGTTAGGAAGCCGACTTTGAAACAACACCAGCGTGCCCTCTTTCGAGTGAAGGCCCGTCCGTTCACTCCTGTTTTACTTCAGTTTCTATCAATCCCTCTTTGCCTCCTCCATCAGCGTGGTTCTTCATATTTTGGAGTGTAGAGTTTCCACAGTTATAGCAGTTTTTTCAGTGTAACTTGTAATGATATTAAATGTTAGCCAAATGTTGCATTTGATTTTCCGGGTACACCGTAGGCTAGCTGTTCTTACATCATGGGGAGTCACACCACTACTGTCCTGAACAGCTGTTATGAGCTGGGACTGTTTTCCAATAGCCACTTTTGGGTCACGGCCACCTTCTTACGCACGGACCGTAAAAGCAGACACACACATATTTGCATGCACCCACACCCACACACCCATATAGACAACAATGCCTAGCCACAGAGTCGAAATAGACAAGAGCAGGTCTGAGAGAGACACAGAACAACTACTCAGGCCGTAGCTCCTCTCCACGCTGAGCAGTAAAAGAACCATTCATGTTGCCTCTATTCATACACAAATGAAAAAGAGGTTAACCCAGTGGGCGAATCTGTCAGACCTCCTAGTTAAGAGGCAGAGAGGTTACGCCTTTCTTGCACAGTTCACAGCAGTATGGGCGAGGTATAGGCAGGAGCTAAATCAAAACACATTTGGTTACAAGAGCTTTTTTTTAATGAATTATATCAATTGCAGTGACGCTATTATGGAAAAAAGAAAAAAAAAGGTTGCCTTCATATTTCTCAAACATTTTGGCTCTTTTTCTTGCAAAGCAGCACATCGTCAGTGACATAACAACAGTTAGATCATTTTTCCAAATTTCCACTCAAACTTGGTTTCAAAAAAAGCAATCAGACGAAAACAATGCTTAATCCTTAATGCAAACTTTCTGTGGTTCATGTCATTTAAAAGATAAAATGCAATCGTATTGCAGCCGCTTCTAAATATATTTTTTATATAAAATCTTGCAAATCAGGAATTTAACCGTGATGGAAACATTGGTGACCTTCCTTGAAGGATGACACAGATTAGCAGGGTCACTGTGTAAGTAAAGTGAAATCAGACTATGTATCCCTGGAGACATTAAACGTAGAGGAAAATCCCCATCAGATAGAGTATAATAAAGCCTGTTGTTCTTCCTGCTGTCTGCGTCCTATTGTGGTTTCATGTCTAATATCTGCTTTTGCTTTCTATTGTTGCATCTATTGTCATGTCCCAGTTTAGCTCTGATTGGCCTAATGAGCCGCAGGGGAATAGAACACTTCCTGGTTGAGCAGGGGGTAGGCGTTCGGGGTTGCTAGGTTCAACGTTGTTCCAAATGACTTGATTAATGACGGCCGTCACAAACTGAGACCGGGCAATAATGAGGAGGACACGAGGGAGGAGCGGAGGAGGGGAAGAGGAGGGAAAGGAGGGGAGGCGGGAGATTGGATGATTATTACTTAGCACAGTAAACAGCGAGATGACAGTGCAATGAGATGAGACTTCAGGGGTAGAAGGAGAGGAGTCGCACAGCTAATTAGACGTGAACAGGGGTCTGTGAATGGGAGGAGGAGACAGACACACGTAGAGCTGGTTAACACACAAAGACAGGGGCAGTGACGGGGCGGCAGAGTAGTTAAACATCTGTTGCTCTGTGGGACGGCCAGACCGCTCTGCAGGGTCAGGTTCCCAAAATACTCCGTCCCCAAATATGTTCTTCCTTTAACACAGAAACACGATGTCTGTAAAGTAGTTTAAACCCATCTACAAAATTGTGTCACGTCTGTAAAAAGGCTTGGGTAAGTGGAAACAAGACAACACATGATGGTGCGGCAGTCTTATAGAGCTTTCTTCGACAGACAACCAGTGCAGGAATCAGTTCTTTGGATATATTTACAATTTTTAACGAAAAGTTGAGTCTTAAAATGTTTGTTGGGGTGTAAACTGTTATTGGTATTGCAATCATTAATACTAATGTATTAATTTTGACCAGATTTGACCATTGGCATGTGTCAAGGGAAGACACTATGAATTAAATTGGGGGAGAGCATACCTCCGCCAAAACCCAACAGTCCCATTTTGTACGCACTCATTGATACCAGCCACCTTAATACACTTGATTATTCAGTCTCAATGTCCATACAGTATTAAAAAAAACAACCAAAAAAAGCCAAAAGACACCTGCAATGCTAAAGAAAGTGAGAAAAAGAAAATTCCTGGATCTGTGACTATTATCCGGCTCGACTTTCAGAGATAATGGGGACCCATCCTCTATCCAAGTTTATTTGGGGGGGAAATCCATTCAGTAGTTTTGTGTAATCCTGTAGACGATCCAACAAATGGACATTGGGGACATAACTTCCTTGGCGGAGGTAATTATCTGTTGAAATATGATTTACGCAGTGTGGATGGGCAAGTCAACCAGGTGAGATAAATCAGGGTTAGGATTAGGCAATCACCAAAATAATCAGTAGTACAAACCAGGCTATTCGAGGGGGTCATGTGTAGATGTAACCACAGCCATAGGGAAAGTGATCCTTATGACCGAGACCCGATCTTTCACTAACCATAGCTAGGAGAAGGCCTAGAAATCTTGGGACAGTCTAGCAAATCTAATCTAACCATCTTGAATTAGCCTTACCTGTGGGGTGCATGAATGTGTGACTCAAACACAAAAATCCACCTCATTGTGTGGCAACAACCTTGATTCCAAAGAAGTTGAAACTTCGTGTTAAACTTGTATAAAAACAGAATGCAGCCATCCTTACTTGTGAACGACTGAGCCTTTCGCACAAAATTGATCATGATACTGTCACCTGTTACCGGTTAACCTGTTTAAGGAGTGTTCTGAACGGGTGTTTTTTGGGGCACATGTTTTTGATAATAAGTCAATAAGGATTAACAAATTCTAACATTCTGATTTATAATTATTTTACACAGCATCCCAACTTTTTTTTAGAAGTCAGTCAACGTCATCCTCTGGCGTCCTTGAATATCTGTAACACATCAACATTTTAGCCTCTGAGACACATCAGTCCGGATCACTGAACACGTCACACGCCTTCGTCCTTCACGTTGGTTTCTGGAGCGTTCAAACATGACTACAGACATCTGACCGACCAATAACTCCTAGCCCCGTCAGTTGCTTCCTTTCCATGCATCTTCTATGACTATTTTACTCCTGCTTGTTTAATCTAGCCCTCATCATTCTCTCCCCAGCCCTCCATCCTGTCCGAGTGAAGACAGTTCAATTAGCCTCGCGGTCCACGGACACTCCCACCAATCCATGTTTGTGGGGTTTAATCAGATTGGCTGCGTGCTTGTGCTTGTGTTTGCATGTGTATGTGTGTGTGTGTGTGTGTGTGTGTGTGTAAGGTTTAGGGTTAGGCGATGTAGGGAAAGACATAATTCTTTATTACCACCACACCTGACACCACGATATCACCTCTCCTCCACTGCGTTTTATTTATCCTCTTCTGCTCTCCAGAACCTGAAGAATTCTGATGAAAAACACCTATACTGGTGAAGTGAGGAAGATTAAATGAAAAAAAAAAAAGAGGCCGGAGGTAGACGCTTGTAACTCCGGGAATGAGCGTAGTTTACTAGATTGCATTGTAGTCGGCGTGGAAGATAGTAGTGAAATGACCTGCATGGTGATTTACAGCTTCGAAGCAATTTGGATAAAAGAGGCAATAAGCAACATTGGTGACACGTGTCCTCTACAATGACATCTTTATCTCTGGATTTGATTTGAAAGATATTTGGTGGCGCTTTTGTCTTGTGTCCACGCTGCTTCTGTTTATTTGAAGAATGGATATAAAATGTAAAATATAGCTGCGATCCAAGAACCAATTTCTGTATGTGTTAGCTTTTGAGATGAGTCAACAATGAAGGGGGGTTCTGTCTCCTGAAGTGATGACGACCGGCAAATAAAAATTGCTTGCAGAGAAATATTCATATATTCATTTCCATATTCATTATTTTTCTCCCCTAATGATGCAACCCAATCACCAGAGGAAATGTTGGCATTGTTTATTTCTGCAAACCGCTGATATGTTGAAATGTAACGTTTCCAACTTTACGCGTCTATTGTATTTTTATGATGATACATTGCTTTGATTAAAGGATAAGTTTAACCCAAAAATTATAATTCAGTCATCATCCGCTCACCCAGGGCAGTCAGTCAGGTGAAGTGTTGTGGTCCACAAAACATTCCTGGTGCTTCCCAGTAAAACAGCGCTGCGGCATTTTGCTTAACAACTGAAGAAGAACCACTAGTTTTGAAAAGCAAAAAAAAATTACCTAAAGAAAAAAGAAAGTGTAAACCAAGTCTATAGAAGCTCCAAAATCCCGAATTGATAAAAGACAATATTTACACCCATGACTCGCAGTCAAGCTCGTGCACTCAGTTCAGACAGGGTGCATGATCGGGTTCTTTAAGGTCTGGTTAGGTTTAGGCACCAGACCTTCTTGGTTAGGGTTAGAAAAGGATTATGTTCTGGCTTAAAATATCCAGTTTTGTCACCACAAACAACTGGAAAGTGTTGAGACTTCTGGTTAAAAAATACCCAGATTTGTTGTCACAGAAATGGCTGGAAAAATTCCCAATGTTCCCAGCTTTATCAGTCGAAAAGGGAAGCAAATAGTATCAAACTGCCTCAGTCAAAAGTCTCTCATGTTGAGATGATACGTTTGAAACAGATGTTCAATGTATCTCTGGTGTGTAGAAACGCATACTGCCAAAATGTTATTCTGGCAACTGCTGAAATAAAAAAAACAAACAAAAACAAATCAGTTCGCTGCCACAAGCCTTGAAATGACTGCAAGATCAATTAAAAAGGATATATTCATATCATGTAAAAAGACAGGTAACACACACAGAGATAGACTTTTGAAATCTGCTGTGTGAACAAGTGTGTTCATGTGCTTTACAGCATGTGTTTGATTCTGGCACACAGGAGGAGGCTGTGCTGAGGCTATCCAGGGGTTAACGGGGGGATTAGCTCTGCTTTAGTCAGTCGTTTTGACGGAGGCGGGACTGACATGCTTAGAGGAGGAGCTGTCACAGCTTGATGTATGTTGTCCCACACCGACGATGAGATTTCATTTCCCTAATTGATCCCCCACCGCCCCTTACTTTGCACCTACTCCCTCTCTTGTTTATCTCCACCTTCTGCCAGGAACTCCTCTGTTTTCTACCCTCGGCCCAGATGTTGCTTGTCTAAATGCAGCCTGAACAGTTCAATCAGTTACAGCGATGCACACTGAAAGACCAGGTGTTGAACCGATTAGCATCATTACAGGCCAAATGAACTCCGTGATGAAGAATCATTATTATTATTATCATATATTATGTTTCACTGTGAGCAGCCTCTGGATTAACCAAAAAGCCTGTTTTACACCTCTGAGAGCTAAAAAATAAACTGCCCTCGAGGACAGGTTTACACACTATGGAGCCATGACTTTTGGTCCAAAATATAGGGATATTTGATCTTTTTCAAATGAACTTTCAGGGATCTCTGAACTCAACTGAAGGGGATAAGTAGCATCGGAGCTATCGGAGAAAAGGATAAACCTGACTGAGTTTACCATGAGAAAGATATCCAAGGTTTTTAGGCTTGTTCCTGCCAAAACCCGATGTAATGATTGCAAGAAACAGATCGTGGAAAGTGATAGGAGAAGAAATGATGGGAAGATTCATAACTGCATGAGACGTCAATTTTCCCAATGCTCAGGTCTGGTACGGTGGGCAGAGATACGCACTCGCATGCCTGATCGGAGCGACTGAAGTGAGCAAGTTTCCTGCTGCTGTCTGTAAATGAGCACCTAATGATGTGTGTGCAGCTATTTGCTTATCCGTATCAGCTCCACAGCCGCTCGTGTTCACACGTTCATGCAGACGATCACCGGAACGCAAACAGGCAGACAGACAGACAGACAGACAGACGGACGCAAATCGCCTTGGCTGGTGCCATGATGAATGAGCATAGAGATAGTGATGATTCATTATTTGGCTTGTTTGAACTTGTTCCCCCCTTTTTGTTTTTCGTTTTTAAAAGCAGCGTTAAAAGACGTGATAGAGCAATTTGATGGAGCACTTTGTTTACTAAGAATTCAGTTGGTCGATGCTCCTCCGTTGATATATTTCAAAACACATTTCAGTGTGAGGCAAAAGAAATCTCTCCAAAACTAAAGCTGATGGTTTTAAAAGAGCAGCTCATCCAGAAAAAAAAAACCTTACCTTTTTCCGAGGTTCCCAGTAGGCTTTTCTAACTGGAGCACCATCTGAAGTTGGATTTACTACTCGGAAAGTGAACGCAACTCTCATTAAAACAGTTTGGATGGATAATAAAATGTTGGTAAAATAGTGATAAAAATATCACTACAGGTTTTTTGTTTTTGGAGTGAAATGTCACAAAAAATCTCTTACATTCAGTGAAGGATCCTTTTTGCTCAGCCTCAGCTGTACTTTTTTTGTTCAGTGCTCATTAGCATTAGCATGCTATCACGCTTAAACTAGGATGGTAAACAGACCGTAAACCTCGTCACTGTTAGCATTTTAGCATGCTGCGCGAAGCACCACTGTGCTGCCCAGGGTACAGGCTCACAGGGCGGCGAGCACGGCTGTAGCTTTTTAGCGTTGATCGATGGTAAAAGAGACAAACGGTGAGATATATTTTGAGTGAATACGACCAAAAACTCAAAACACAAATCAGAGTTCTAATTCTTCAAGTGAATCAGGAAAAATATACAATACTTTTACATTTTTATTAACATTGTTTCGGAAGGGAGCCGAAGCTATGCATATTTAGAGCTTTTCTTTTATTCTGGCTAATTAAAAGTTTCTGTAACAACACTTAAGAAAACTTTGATTTCTTAATGATACACCTTTGGCCACCTTCAGCTGACACGTATTTTGGAGCTGACTAAAGTGATCACGTCTTGCTTCACTCCTTGCTCAGCAATCCACAGATGGTGCAGCAGAAGCCGTCTCTCCCCATAACCCTCGACTCCCCTCCTCCCTCCATTCTTGCCTATTGACGTGATAATGGCTCCAAATTGATGAAGCCATTGAGTGTCGCGGTGACACGAGGGTGAGTGGGGACACAAACTCTCCACCACCCAGTAACACTCATTAATCAGGCCCCTTCCAGCCCCCCGTCCCTCCCTCCAGACTGACGCACTGCCAGGGGCTGTAATGCAACACTGCCAGTCTGGTGGGGTCCAACCTTGTCTGACTTTGATTCTGCCTCATTTCTTTCTACTTGTTCTCAGTCTGCATGTTGACAATGTTGATATCAGTCGCCGCGATGCTGATTAATTTGAAAATTGATGGTAGAGGAAAGCTTAAAATTGAATAAAAGTTCAAATTGAATCTTCGTTCTTGAAAGACTAAAAGCAATTTGGAGACATCTCTTGCAAGATTGTACGCTCACCAAAAGAATTTCCTCTCTAACTTTGTTTTAAAGACATAATTCCTTGTAAAAACTAAAAGAAAGAGAGAAGATAAACTCGGAGGAACACACCGAATGACCTCCAAAACTCATTCACCTTATAAATCCTGCTTTGAAGCCACACAAAAATAGATTTCCTCCCAAATGACAGATAGTGTTTTTCGGTCTTTGAGGGGTTGGTTGCGTTTAAATCACAGCATAGATTTAAGCTGAGGTAAATCAGCGTGCTGGTGGCCAACGTGTTGACATCTACATCCTAAACTCCCTCACTCGATAATGAAATCAGCCTTGACGGCGTGACAGCTCAATACGCTCAATACGGTTAACTAACTTCCAGCACGCGTAGGACGCGTTTTGTTACGAATCACTGAGTAGATGGTTTGAGAGCAGGGTCAGAGAAATGCTTCTGGTGTCAGACGTCCCTGGAGGCAGACAATATGCTAATTGAATTACTGTAGAAAAGTGACAATATGGTAAAACCTCATGGTCCAATATTTTAGTCAGAAGAGAGGTTCCTCATAAAGATTTAATCTCTGATAATATGCATCTTTAAAGAAGGTTTGGAGAAAGAGAAAGGTGGCAAGCAGGGTTTAAATGTTGAATTTAGAGATTGAGTAGTTTGCCCTGAACTTTGATCTTATTGACTCTGGATGGCAGTAAATTAAGGACTTGGAAAAACCCATCATAATCATGCAGGAGTAAAAAAAAAAGGCTGCTTCCTGTTTTCAAAGGAGACACATTATGCTATTTTTAGGTTCATAATTTTATTTTGGGTTACTTCTAGAATAGGTTTACATGCTCTAATGCTCAAATAACACATCAGTTTCTTCACACTGTCCAGTGCTGCAGTATTGTTTTAGCTCCTGTGTCTTTAAGGACCCCCTCCCAAATACTCAGTCTGCTCTGATTGGTCAGCTCACACAAGCCTGAGCCAGCATAGCTAACAACAAGGCAGCTGTGCTAAATACATTTTTTTTACGTGCCAAACTAGCCACTGCAAATTATGCAAATGTATCACATAAGTCGTGGAATTAAAGGCGGGACTACTGATGAGGCATTCATGAGCAGTGATTTCTGTGGAAGAGAGGAGTTTCGGTTGGTGCAGACTTTGACCTTTTTAACTTTCAAGACCTTTTACATGCACAGGAACCTTTACCTTACCAAAAGGAACAAGGGGGGGCATAAAAGGTCTCATTTAACAATATTTGCTCATTATGGTTTCCTCTACAGTGCAAACTCCAGTCATGATTAACACAGCTCTAGTTTTGCATTTCCAGCCAGCTTATGGCCTTCTTGACCACTTTTGGAAGAGAAGCTCGTCAAACATGCAAACTTAAAAGCCTCCTCTGGGGATGTGCCTTAAAGCCTAAAGATGAATTATTTATGTATAAATGACACATTTAATAGCATTTTAAGAACAACAACACGATCCTAACAGTTTTATAAGCACCTTGACCAAATGTCAAATCTCCTCTGGGCCTCAGATATCCTGCCTTCAGACACCACCCCTGACCTCTGTGCTTCAGAGGGAAAAGTTAATGTTTTGTCTATAAGATGGATTTTACTGCTCCCTAGTGTCCAGAGACGGTACAAGCTACAGTGTGTTATACACATTTGAGTTTGGGGGCAAAGAGTGCCCAAGTCACAACACCTGACCTTGAACATTTGGTGAGGGAAACAAAGATGATGAAGAGAAATATAAGATACAAAAAAAAAAAATCAGTTCCAGACAATATAAACTGTCATTTGAGTAAGCTTGCCCTGAAGAAAAAAGTATGATTTTTGATATTTATATTATTGAGAGAGCAGGCAGTGGCATGCATCATCGATTCAAACAGGCTGCACTGATTTAAATGTGCGGCAGCCTGTTTGATCTTGAACTGAAGCGACCTTACAAAGCTGTTAAGCCGGCATAAAAAAAAAGACTGATAGCAATCAGCCACACCTGGAAGGAAATCTATGCTACAGAAGAGCACATTATCGGTCACAACAGTCAGCCAGGTGGACGTTTATCTCGACCATCAGGTGGGCACTATCAGAGCATCAGCGCAGGGCGACTCTAATCCCCCGACAATGACTCTTCAACAGGGATGAGCAGCCTCAGTGGGGTTTTTCTGCTCATTCATGACAACTTCTGTGTGTTTTCTGCATGTTTGTTGTCATTATTATATTGTACGCTGCTCATATGTAACACACAAAAAATGTATGTTTCATTTCTATTCAGATGTACAGCTATAGGAAATCCTATAGCTGTACATCAAATCATTTTTAAGTTATGAGTTTTTGAAGTCTGGCCCTCTGAGCTAATTTAATTTATTCATTTATTCATTTATTTATTCTAGCTTTTTTTGGATTCTTTATGTGTGTTTTCTAAACCCAATCAGTCCCAAAATGTTCACTGGATTGGG
Organism: Sparus aurata; assembly: GCF_900880675.1. Lineage (NCBI taxonomy): Eukaryota > Metazoa > Chordata > Actinopteri > Spariformes > Sparidae > Sparus > Sparus aurata. Next base: position 26,838,105 of record NC_044195.1, on the reverse strand, counting down.
TTGAAATCTGATCATCCAAGATTTTATGATTTTCATCATAAAATCATTTAAATAGCTTTTGCTGAATGGTTACAGGATCAAATTAAGAACAGATTCTTCATTCTGTTAAAAATACTAATGACTTCCTGTCATTTTCAAAAATTCATATCTCCAGTAGTTTTCACTTTCTTGCAGCCAAATGTTGGTTCTATGTAGTGTTACTGTGGTTTTATCACATCCAGAACTTATTGGGTCCTGTATAAAGCTCTTGCTCAGTTTAGCTTCAGAACTGAAAAACCCAGTCTTAAAGTTATTTTGACTGAAGCCTTTGCCGAGAAGGATCATTTTGATTTACTATTTTTGTGTGAAAGTACTGATTGATATTCATTGAAAAAATTAAATATGTCATATAAGTCCTTTGTCTTTTAAAAATGTGTGAAATTACATTCAGTGTTTTCCTGTATCTGCCTGATACCTATTGAGCCTGTTTTTCATTGGGTTCTGGAATTTTAAAGTTAGGCTCGTTCTGTTGAATACCAGATGATGTCATCTCCGTGTGTCTGGACAAAATATTAAACCCAAATTGCGGAAATTTAGCTCAAACAGCCAAACTTGATAAAAAATGTAAATCATAACTTATAAAGTATTTGGAGTGCAGCTATGTGATTTTGTACAATTTTGTCCCATGATTTCAATAGACGTATCAACCTGAATTGTTTAGCTAAAATCATGACACGAACTGTGATTCTTCTGGATATTGTGTGAATTGGCTTTGAACGAACCTTATTCAAATTGAGCTACACAACTTGCTCCTTGTGCATATAATTAAAGTCAACTTTAGTCAGCAGTCCTTGAATGCAACTTTAGAGAAGACGTTTTGATTTATACATCACAGTGAATGCAGTTGAGTCGGTGTCATGTATTATTATTCTGAGGTCTTATTCTCAATCCACAGAAATGAGAAAACTTCCAACGCTTTTGTAAGTTCATAAAGATTGAAGTCTAATAGCGTAGTCTTCTACATCATCGTTTAATAAGGCATACTTTACGAAACGAGTGATGTTTTTCTAATGCTTTGATCATTCATTTATCAAAGCAATGTATATCAGTGAAAAGCCATCACATAAGGACACATCCTCTAACGTTGATCCTCACAGTCTTAACCGTCATGCCACCTAAATTCCACAGGATGTCGCCAAAGACTACCGAATCGCAAAGCAAAAGCAGCCTGATGCCCCCTCTCATTCACCACCAGCTCTGTGAGATGGTCCTGTGTGTTCACCTTCCAGTGCAATGTGAATTACATTCAGATCTTTATCAAATAAAACTCAATTGTATGTAATCAAATCCAAGATGGAGACAGGAGATTCATGTTTGTGATGTCGTGTGAGGTATTCAGATCACATAAGTCATCTGATTCAAACAAGGAGCTTAAAGTAAAACCCTGCTCTTGTCCCGTCGTGCTGATTCTCTACATCGCTGTTTGAACACCACAGGGTTTGCAGGAGATGGGGACTGCGTGCCGTACGCTTTCTTTTTGCGCTCCCACTGAGGGCTGGAGATCCACTGGGAGTCCCGGTGGCTCCTCCTTCCTTTCCCAGCCTGCAGAGTGGTGGGAACCGGGTACTGGGCAGCCCAAAATGGTATGCTATTTTTACCACTCTCTGCTCAATCTGAGGGCTGCTCCCTGGAGACCTGTTGCCGGCAGCTCTCCCCAAGCCGCGGAATTTAACCCTAGGACAGCTCTCCCCAGAGGTGATGGAAAACATCTGGCCAGCTGCTTGACTACAAGGCCTGGTTGTCCGGCTTCAGTGCTATCATCTCCCATAAGACTTTTTTAGCTCTGGCTATGCAACCCTCTGTTGATCTTTATTTCCTTACAGGAATGTGAGATGTAATAATCTGATGCAGTGATGGCTGATTTTGACAGTTGCCTGCACGCTGACGGTTTTATTAAAAGTGGTCGGATGGCTTCGGTCAAAAAAACAAAAAACAAACCCTGAAACATTGTGCATCCTTACAAAGTTTGTGAGAGCATTTTCATGGAGAGTGGTAGAGTAACCTTAGTCGTGGACGACATTGCTGTAATAAATCAATATTAAAGCTGCTACAAAGAACTTTCCTTTTTGGTAATTCTGGCGCCCCCTGTGGACAAAAGTGGTATGATTCTGTCTAAAAAAAAATCTTATTTTGAAAGTGAGAACTTATTTTTAATGCTCAACAGGATGCCTGGCGATGATGTAATGCATCTATTCGTGGCTGTGTAGGAATACATTAATGTGACACAAGTAAAGTGACAATGGTGAAACAAATGAACCTTTGTGTCAGTGTTGTCCACCAGACTACGGAGCTGCTTCTTTCCTCAGGCGCCCTCAGTTCATCCTCAGCATTCCGCCATGACAATTCATTTTAATTTTATGAGTGACCCGACCCAGATGAATCACAAGCTGACCCAGTGAGGGGCGTTTAAAGGAAAGATTCACCCACAATAACAAGTGTTTGCAGCTCAGCAGCTCCAGTGAAGATTTGAAAAGGTTGTAAATATTGTCTTTTCAAATAATGTTTTGACTCTGGGTCTCAGACGAGCTGTGTAGTGCCATATTGTGTCATGTTTTTTTTTACGTTTAAAGTCCCCATCTTCCTCAGTTGTTTGGGAGAATCCTGCAACGCCATTTTACTGTGAAACTCCAGAAATGATTTGTGGACTATGGAACTTTCCATCAGCCTGGGGGATAGCGGATGATCAGTACATTTTCATTTTTGGGCTTACTCAACTATATAAAAATAGCAAATCTTCTCAATGATGGTCTTATATGCTCATGTGGCTCACATTAAGGGAATCGGTATTAAACTGAGACACAAAAATAAACACAAACAATAAAAAAAAGGACTTGACAGAATCCCAGAATAACAACATTTATTTATTACTGATTTTTATTTAATTTAAAAAAAAGATTACTTGTAAATGTTACACTGAGTTCTACTGAAACATGTTCCATCTTCTGTCTCTCAGCACAGGTTAACATTAGGCACACAAGAATGCAGACATCATTTTACAGTTTTAACCATCAAAACAGAGAAGCGAGAGGGGAGGGAGAGGGGAGAGGGGGGGAGGGTGTCACCTTTGCAAAACTGCATTGAACCTGTGCATCAAAAGTGGCATCCAGCTCAATCGTTCCCGTGCAAGGGACAGCAACAAACTGATTTTGTAAGTCCCTGTGTCGCGTGTGACATTAAAAAATGTACAAAAACAAAACGTGCAAACCAAAGGTAACCCCGGGGTTTGCAAAGACATGTCTAGACCAACTTTGGCTGTGTTATTTCCCTCACAGTCACCAGCGAAACATCTGGATGACTAAGAAATTAACAGTACAAAAAAAAAAACCCAACTACCAAGTACATCCAAATAAAAGCTCATTATAGTCAACATACCTGAAAATATAACACTCTGTCTCGTCTTCTTTGAGAGTCAAATTTGGCTTGCGTGTAAATATATGTACCAAACTTGTCCTCGAGTGTTACTACAAAGTTGTAAAAGCTGCGATTTCTTTCAGATACATCGAGAATCTATGGTTGTGTGTGCTTACTTTTGGTTTCTTGGAAAAATACACATTGGGTCAGAGTGGGGGTCGAGCACTACGATAACTCAAGCTGCAGTGGGCAAGAAAAAACAGCTATTTCACAAACACGGCAATTAAAATTAGGATACTATAGAAACCCTTTGTCCATGCCAGGGCTACAGCCTACAGAGCCTATGTACAGCTGAGGGTACAGTGAGGGCGACTGCTATGGGTTCTCACTACGGATTTTGATGCAGGAAGAGAACAATCGAGACAAAGCGTTTCATTTATTGCACACAAAAGAGAAAACAAATCAAAGTCGAGGGTTTTTAACGTGGTGAAGACATCGTGGAAAGGTGCGGGTACCTTCGTCCTTCCGCTTCCACCGGAATGTCTGTCCTGCCTCTGTCAGTGTCTTTTAAATCAAGCCCCCTCCTCACAAAGCGGAAGGGTCCTCTTTGATTCAGACGTGACGTTTCTTTGAGTTAAGGATATGAATTCACTCTTCGATTAAATAAAAAGCTTGGATCACAAATTGTACTGAGCTTGGAGAGGAAGTGGAAGTTGATCACATGTGCAGTCAAAAAACGTACAAGGAAAAAATCTCCACCACAGGTTGTCCCTTATTCAAAAAAAAAAAAAAAAAAAAAAAAGTTTGGCAATAATATTGTCAATAACCGATCAGGGTCAATCACCTACATGTTTTTTTTTTTATGTTTGTATTTTTACGCTGACATGTGACAAGTCATGGGACCTGTTCAATGGCACATAGGAAATTGCGGATACACACAAGAAAAAAAAACTGTTTTACAATTATCTAGCAAATTACATTTGACTTCTCAACTGCCCACCTTTTTATTTCAGAGAAAAAATATATATATAGAAAATAATACAACATACAATCAAATCCACTTTTTCAGGTCATCCTCTTTTGGTTACACCGAGGTGAAAACAAGTGCAGTGTTTAAGTTCCTTTCGGAGAAAACTACTTCTGACAGCCCAAAAGTTTCCAGGTCATCTTAAATTCTAAGCCAAAGAGCGGCTTAAAAAATGGATGAGTCGAGGCCAGTTGAGGCTGGAGCTCGTCACAAAGTTCTTAGAATGACACTTCTCTCTGAATTTCAACATACAGGCAGAACAATCGTTGTCACCACTGGTATACAGAAAGGCTCTTACGCTCAGAGTCAAGACTCTTTTTTTTTTTTTCCTCATCCAACTCTTTACCCCAGTTTTACAAAAACACCTGTGAAACATTTTTACCAAATTTCTGTGGCATGCAACCCAGATACGGGCTTTCTTTGCCAAAAAAGTGGCACGTGGTTACAGCTATAGTGGTGCCATAGTAAATCTGATAAGAAGAGACTGATGGGAAAAAAAAACAACAACAACACAACAAGCCAAATTACTGCACTCCCGTTTTTTCGGGGGGCTCAGGGTGGGCACTGGGGCGATGGTGCTTGAGACGAGAGGTTACCGAGTGGTGCGGTGGTTTTTGGAGGAAAAAAAAAAATCGCCCCCCCCCCCCCAATCTGAGCACTCGAACAGCACTGGAGAGCTGAGCGAAGGAGCTGCACTATGCCGTCATGGGCACCGACACCTCCAGCAGCCGGTTGTTCTTGCGCTTGCAGGACGCGCCGTTGCCGTTCTTGGGGCTTCCCTGGATGAATTTCACGCACACTTTGTCTTGCTTGAACTGCACCAGAAACCTGTCGCACACAGAAACATCATTAACAATCACCCCGGGGTGGGAGACAGCTCGTGTCCCTTTGACAGGAATAAATTAGATCGACTCTTCGTTTCTATCTTACTCGTCTGAGATGTCGACGTTGATCTGCTCCTTGTCTGCAGCCTTGGCCCCGGTGCGGTGGAGTTTGGTGATGATCTCAATCAGATGTTCGCTGCTGAGTAAGAAGTCTCCTTTGATGGCTGAGGCCGAACCCTGAAGCAAAATAACAAAGTGAAAATGTGCATATTAAAACAAGGCCAACACAGATACTGCATTTATATTTACATAGTTATATTTACATATGTAGATTTGTTTGCCACTTTCGACCTGCTGGATTTCCCGTCACCCAAAGGATACCAAAAGTTAAGCTGACATGTACTTGAAGTTGCTTGCTGTTGGATACTTGTGCTATAAAAACACTTGAAACAGAAGTTGAGACACTGCTGGAAAGTAGCAGAGTTCCTTTTCAGGGCTTATTAATTACTGAGTATTGGTTGGTGGACTGACTGAAGCATTTCTGATCTGATCGGTTTGGATCGACCCCTACCTGAAGTCATATATAGATGTGAGTAAACTGCCCACAAAATTGAATAGAATACTGTTTATTTATTTATCAGCTCATCACCATTCTGATGTATTAACAGCTCATATTTTATGTGCGTCCTTCAGGGTTTGTCTTTTTGTGTGTTTGCATGTGCAGGTATGAGTGTTGTAAAATGTTGTTTCTCATTGATTTTCAGTTAAAAATTAAAACAATACCACTGAAATTAAGTTTTGACTCCACCTCCTATTTTTGCACATTAAACCGTGTTTACAGGTCTCCGGGAGCACTACTACATATATGAAAAAGGTAGTTTAAAACATTTTTGGCTCCAGAGGAAGCTGCGTGTAATCTGACAAATTGTCTCTTGTGATGTCACTCAGTGGCTAAGTTGCATTGTGGGTACTGTAGGCATCAGGTTTTGAAAAATAAGAAGAATGCGCGGAATAAAAAAAGGTGATATCTCTGGTTCTGCTGTATTGGACAGAAGATGCTGGAAACTTTGTTTTAGTCCCACACCGAACTACCAGACTACAAAGCAGGTCAAACAGGGGCATCACTGTAAAATTGTGATTGTTTTATAACCAGTTAAAAGTTCCTTGTAGGACGTTCAACAACTTTCATGTCTCAGCAGGCCTTAACGGAAGAGTTAAACTGAGCGTGCTTGCTGACTTTCATGTCCATCAAACCAACTCCGACTTACGACAGGATCATAACAGCACGAGACCACATTTACAACACCAGGTCCCCCTCACCTCTTTGAGTTTGAGAGCAAAGAAACCGTCACTCTGCGTGCTGACTGACACGCTGGCGAGATCCGGCAGAGGAACGCTGGCCTTCACCTGGCCCGTCTTGGAGTCAGCCAGGACGACGTTCTTCTTGGTCAGCAGGAAGATTCGAGCCGTGCCCTTCGGAAAAAAGAGAGCAGAGACCGTTCAGGCCCAACATGTCAACATGCCAATATTGTGCCAAAAAAGTGAATGCGCAGACCGAAATGTGTTTTTAAGTGCATTTTCTTTCTCTGGCATCTTTGAAATATGGACAGGGTTAGGAGAAAAAACATCATACACCTGTCCAGACATGTCTGCTGCCTGCTGGAACAAAAATAATGCCAGTTGTTAAGATGTCAGACTGCCGCACAGCTGGGTGAATCACCCATCAAAACAACCTAATAGTTCTGTGCTCCGCTTGGCCTGTGCGGAAAAGCGGAGAAAAACTCTAAACAGCAGGTCACTCTGTAACCACAGCTTATATCTTGGGACCTTTTCGGCTCTTAAAAACGAGCTGAATGGAGTGGCAATGTCTTAGTGTGAGTCATCTTTTCTTACCTTCCCGTTGGCTCTGTTAATCTTGTTGACCACATCAGCCAGCAGGACCTTTTCTTCCACTGCGCTGTTGAGTTTCTGATATTTGGGGTTCTTGCTGATCTCCAGGTAGTCTCCTTTGAAAGGCTGGTTCACGCTGAGAGAGAGAAAGGCAAAATAGATGCCGGTCGCTCATTCAATCAATTATTTATTAAACAGTGGGTCACCAACTATTACTCCTTTATGCCAATCCCATGAAATAAAGAGCTGGTGGATGTCAAGTTACCTGCTCGGGTAGAGAGCCTTTTTATCCTTGAAGAGCTCACTCGCCTCCAGCTTCTCCTCATAAACTGCTTTCTTCTCCTCTGTGAATTGGCTCCTGTACTTCTTGCACTGAACATTCACACAGAACAGAAGAAGTTCAGCTGAGGGTCGTTATTGTTGGGTATTCCATCATTTGAACTGCGTTTCCAACACTGTATCTTCAGGTTACTAACGTTTTGTGGATCCTATCTATCACTGCTTATCTCACACTCTGTATGTATGCTTGATCGGTAATTGACAGGCTCACTCCCTCAGGTGTTTTGTGATTTGACAGTTGTATTGATTGGCCGTTACAGGCTGCAGCTCAAATATAAAGATTGTGTTAAATATAGTGAAATGCCTGACTTCCATGCCAAGAAGTGGAGGAAGTATTCAGATATTTCACTTGGGTAAAAGGTAGCAATAAAAAGCAGTCATGGAGCTGAGTAGACCATATTCACACAGCGGCCATTTTCCTGTGACATCACGCCTCGGGGTAGGAAGCTTTAATGTCACGCTACTGTATTCCAGGTTGCAAGTCCTATAAATGTAGGGAAGCTGACAAAATGTCTTTTAAGTTGCCGTTCATTTGATGAGCAGTGAAATAACGGTTTGTGCAAATTTCTACGTTTATCCGACTCGAAACTTTGAGCACAGTAGCATTTTTACATTTCCATAATGTTGTTTTAAAATCTGTGAAGTAACTAAATAAGTAAAATGTACAATATTTTACCCCCAGAATAATAAAAGCAGTCTAAAATGTTATACTACTGAAGTGCAAGTACCTTATAATTTTCCTTACAAGTACGATACTTGAGTAAATGCACCTCAACCGTGTGCTGGTGAGGATTAGACGGAGCGAATCTGATGAAGCTACATGTGTAGTTCCCGCCTTCATGTTTTTAATGTAACTGTTAATAAATGTCAGTCGTATCCTGGTGTGCGCTGTGTTATTGATAGTTTGATCCATAGTGCATCAGGCAATGTTTACTTCGACCGTACAAATCAGGAAGTAACAGAAGAATTCAACATGACTGGTAGTTTGTGACCGACCCTCCACAGATGGAAGATTCTCCGCAGCTCTTTGTGGGTTCCGTCCAGAAAGCGGTAAGGCCTGGTGGGCCAGTTCTTGTCTATGGGTGACATGGGGGGCATGTTGCTCTTCAGGCCCAGGAAGTACTTTTGCATCTAGACACAGGGATGAGAACTGTGAGGCAGGTTGAAGGACATAGCAGCAAATATTTGATGAAAAAACAACAAATGTGCAAACTGCTGTGTGCAAAAGTTTGTTCTTTTCAGCCTTTTCTTACAATTCTCTGGATGGTGAAGTCGTAGATCTTCTTGCCGGCATTCGCCCTGAAGAATTTTCTGTACTCTCTGCGAACCTTTTTACAGGAAAAGAAAGTAAACAATAAACACACTGTCAATCAGCTGTGTCCACCCATTAGTGCGATGTGAAGCAGGGAGGGAAGAACGGAAAAAAACACACTGATAGGACGGTGACAGTGTACACATACATCACTGCAGTAACAGACGTTTGGTTAGTCACAAACAATGAACACCTGCAACAGACAAAGTCAAATCCAAGCTGCTGGAATTAATTAAAATGACAACGATTGTCAAATTAATTACTGTAAAGTCAATGATGGTTATGACAAACAACCTTCATGCCAACCCCAATTGCGCAAATTGAGCCGTGGACCGGTGCGTTGTGAGGTGCAGGACAGGTCAATTAACATGATGGGAAAGATTAACGCGGCGGCAAATGACCGGTGTGACGACAGTCATTCTTCTACAGACCACACGGACGCGCAACATTTAATCACCAAAAGCTGAGGACACACACACACACACACACACACACACACACACACACACACACACACACACACACACACACACACACACACACACACACAGCACGCAGCCTTGACGCACCTAAAGACAAAGAAATAACAAGCAGAACAAATACTGTTGGATATACGAAAACGGTGCTGCTTCATACGGGGGTTAGTTGCAACGACACAGAAGAAGCAGACAGAGGAGGATGAATGGAAGAGATTAGACAGACACAGACAGCCTCTGCCATGTCAGTCAGGCTCTGCTGGGTTTAAATCTTCTGCATTTAAAAAAAAAAGAAGAAAAAAAAAAAGAGGAAAACAGCAGCTGTCTCTGAATAATTATCTAAACTTTAAATCTTTATCCTCAGTAATTAAAAGGAGGAAATGTAGCCTTACCTTTGCTACCTTTGGATTTCATTGATTTATTGCTTTTAAACCCTCAATTGAAATCCGTTCACCTTTGTTGCACTGAAACCCTCAGACACTCTTCTACCGCCACATTTTGACTGTTGCTTGAAATCGATGCTTGGACGACCTGCAGCTACCTCAGCCTACAGCAGGATAAAACCCGAGGCTATCCTCACCGCCTCCCCGGCCACAGTCTCTCATCCTAACCCTGTTTTTTGTCACATCCCCATGTTGTTAAGGTTGTTAAATCCTGGTGTCATTTTGGACTCCACGCTTTGCTTTGATGCGCAACGTCAGACGCATTACCAAACCAGCCTTTTTTCCGCCCCCCCCACCTTCAGCACATGTCCAGACTCTGCCTCTCACTCTCCCACTCTGTTGCTGAGACTAATCCATGCTTCCATAACATCCAGACTTGATAACTGTAATTCTGTTCTTACTGGCCTCCCTACTCTGGGGTTAAAAAGATTACAGCATGTCCAGAGTACTGGGAGCGCATCACGGCAACCCTTTCAACAACTACACCGGCTCGCAGTTCAATTTCGCATCATGTTTAAAAAGTTCTCCCACTTGTCTGCAAGTCCCTTAATGGTTTGGCACCCTCCTACCCGTCCCATCTTTTACATCCTTACTCCTCTACTCCCCAGCTCACTCACTACATTCCTCCAATGCCCAACTTCTCTTCACTTCTTCTCTTCAGTGTGGCTGGATGTACTCTCTTCTTTTTTATCTGATAAATAAAATGGCGTCTTATTATCAGTCTCAATCAAAACCTCTACAAATAAAAACAAAAACCTGTGTGCATGGCTACAGATCGCTTGGGGATAAACTGGAAAGATTTTCTCTTTTGATTTAAGTGAACTTCCCCTTTAAGTTGAGACTTCAGTTATTAGTTTCCAGTGTGTTGAAAGCTGCAAGCAGTTAGCAGCTTAAAGTATAATGACAGCACTAGGCAGAGACTGGCTTCCTGTAGAAGCGTGCAAAAAAAAAAAAAAGGGTGGATGGTTGTGGAGGATGAAGAGGGGTCAGGGGTGATGAGTGGGTGCCAGACTTGGTGATGGCTGCGCCGTGGGGCTGGTAGGTACCTTGAGTCCCTGCCAGTAGGCCCAAATCACAGCAACAGCGTGCTTACGCCTGGCCTCTTCCTTCAGTCGCCTCAGCTCCCTGCGAGCCTGTTCGGGGGGGTGGGCGGGAAGAGACAGAGAGCGAGAACAAATGAAGCGAGAGAAGGTGAGAGGAGGAGGAGGAGGAGGGGAGACATCGTTTTTTTTTTTTTGCCTGAGGTCAGCAAACATCGCACACACACACACACACACAAACACACACTGCACACCAGCCATCTGTGAACATCATGAGACTGTTAAAGTACAGCTCTACAGCGCCAGACTCCAGAAAACAAATATGGCACACTGAGGGTCATTTCAACATTTATCAGGGGAGCTTCTGTAACGGAAACAGACTCGAGGCTTTTTTAGTGGAAGGGGAGGAGAGCAGAAGTCGTAAGTCAGGCAGCAGAGGTCACCTCAACGGATCCAAACAGTTCCATCTAAAAAAAAAAAAAAAAGACAAACAGTGCTGCGATGCAGAGAGTAAACATGCATTAACTACACAGGAAGGATGGAGTCATGCACACGGCAGGCAACATGCACACTGGTGAGGCATAGACCTTTGGAGGAAGAAGCTGAAAACACACACAAAACATGACCTGAACTGTCAGTGAGGTGTGTGTCTGACTGTGTCTTCTGTGGAATGGGAGGTTGCCAATGTAACGTAGAGATGAGCGAGTACACCGTTATCCTGTGTGTCCGATATCTGGCTTATTTTCTTTAGTTTCAGTTTCGAAAATCCTCTATTGACGTGATTAGGAAGAGGGCTTACTCCTGGGGGAAAAACTGATCTGATGGAAACACTGCCAGAGATCTTTTATCGATTTGTTTGGGAAGAGGGTTCACTAGGGACATAATTTAGAAACACAACTTAATAACAAACAAAATTTCTATCGTCTGACGTTTATGGTTGAATCCTTAATGTAGTTTTAGTTAAATTCCAACTGGCTTAGCCCAAACCTGCACAGAGACACTGAGATAAAGTCAAGCTGTTGATGAATTTAAATGATAATAGATGGTGGTCAGGGCATAAAACCAATGATTTTCTGATTTTTAGAATATCTTTAGGAGTTCAGATTCCATCACTTTACAATGGCATAGGCGTCAGTGCTAGTTTTTTACTTGAAAACCAAATCAAATTCTGACCTTCAAGTTGAAAAGTCAAATCAAATCTTATATTTGCAGTACAGTGACACCCCTATATATTGCCATATTTATTATTCATTAGAAATCTATTTACAGAAAAGCCTCAGAATTGGGTTTTAGATGATTACTTTTGGTCCAGGAGTAAGAGAAGTATTTACAAAACAAAATAAAAATGGCCCAATACACAATGAGGATTTTCCTTCATCCCAAGTATGTATACTGAATCGTGCCGTTCGTGCTGTATTTGTACAAAGTACATTTTCTGTGCTTGATTACTAAATTCAGCCAAGTATTCGCTCAACCCTTGTACTTACATGAGCAAGACTACAATATCACCTGGCAGGCGGAGCTGGCAGACTTTTCACTTCAGCCTCCAGTAGACGGGTGTTTATATGAGAGGGTGTTTGGTAACCTGCCTTACATCACAAATTAAATGTTGAGCATGGGTTGGACAGAATGATGGTTATGTTGAGAGGTTTTTTTTTTTTTTTTTTCTCTGAGGGGGAGGGATGGGATGGGAGGAGGAAGGTCGACGGAGGCGGCAAGTCACATAGTCACGGCAAGTCAAGTCAACAGGCTTCCCAAATACCTTGGTGCCCTGCCAGCCGGCCCAAATGACCGACACGGCATGTTTATTCCTTGCCTCCTCCTTCAGCTGACGCAGCTCTCTCCGGGCCTGATGGGAAGCGGTGGCAGTTTGCGGAGGAGGTTAATTTCATTGACAGTCAAAACTTAATTGTCCCAGGGTAGGAACTGGGTAGGTGTTATAACAAAAAAAAAAACAAAAAAAAATGACGAGCAGACATTGACGAAGGACAACAAAAGATGTCAAGAGGTGGGACGACGGGTGGTTGACATGCGAGCAGCTTTTAGTGGCTGCTGCTGTTCTGCGACTCGGAGCATGCTTTAGAGAGGAATTAATTAAAACGTGTGGGAGAGTCTGGAACATTACGACATTATCTAGAGCTTTCTTAAAGATGCTGACCAATGATGTCCGCTGAGAACAAAGTACACTGAATGAATAATCTTTAACTGCATCTGTAATGAGTCAGAATTGACATTCATCGGCAGGTTTGTGAGACCTTGAAATAAAACAACCCGGGATATCTCAAATGATAACACAGCGACTGCCGATAAGATAATGATATGTTTTACATGCAGGCTACAAAGTCTGCGCGGTGACTGATTATACACAGCCACCGTGGTTAAGCAGCAACATATGTGCCATCGTACGGAGATAATTCTGTGCTTATTTATAAGAGCTTCCTGGTGTTTTGCTGTCAGCATATCAGTATATTAAAAGGGAGGCTTTCTCAGCACGATAGCACAGTGAAAGTCATCTGTGTGGTGGGCACCGTATGGTTGAACTAATGAGATTATAGAAGGGGAACGTTAAAAAACGCCACATTGGATGGAAACCAAACCAAAGACACACAAATTCAAAACATGTGAGCCACATTAAAAGGATCTGAGTTTTGGATGTTTTTATGTTTTTTTTTTTTTCAATCCTACATGTGTGAACGACGAAACAGAAGACAGGACGAACAAGGACAAGGGAACATCAATCAGGCCAGTGCATAACGGAAGGACTGGGGACTGAGGTTTATTCTAAGGGGCCGCTACTCTATTAGGCAGTGTCATAGCGAGAATGGGACGGGACGGGACACGGTGGACAGGGATGACAAGACAGCTGGGACAGAGACACACTACTGGGGCTGAGGGGTTGAAATACCTTGGTTCCCTGCCAGTATGCCCAAATTACTGTCACAGCGTGTTTATTCCGCGCTTCTTGTTTTAGACGTCTCAGCTCCATCCGAGCCTGTCGGGGACGCGACGGGCGTCGGGCGAGACGGGTTTGAGGACGTGAGAGAGAAAGAGAATCGAGAAAATGAAAGAGGAGAGAGGAGTGGGGGGGGGGGGAGAGAAAAAAGAGAGAGAGAAGTGGCAGTTGTGTAATCAGCAAAAGAAGCAGGATTAAAAAAAAAAAAAGGGAAACAGCAGCAATGACATCAAGGATAGCTTTGTTAAAGAACTTTTGTAATACTGTTGGGCCATTAGGCAGGAACACTGCATGAGATGAAAAAAAGTGTTAAAGAGCTGTTTTTTTATTTTCTTAATCATGATCATGAACTCTGTTTGAAACCCAGGCGGATGCTCTGCGGAGGTAAACACCTCGCTCTCTGATATCCTCTTTAATGCGTCAGTACCTGGGTGCCATGCCAGAAGGCTGAGATGGTGGTCGCTGCCTCCTCACATCGCTTCTGATACTTCAGCTGTCTCAGGAGTTTACGGGCCTAGAGGAAATATAACAAGCAAACAGTCATTTCGGTCATAATTCGTTCCTGCTACACTTGATTCTGAGCAATGCACATGAAGGTGCGCACCTGCCATCCTCTGGTGTAGGACTGCACCAAAGTGGTGGCGCTCTTGATCCTCTGGTACTTCTTTTGTTGCTGTGAGATGGAAAAAAAAAGGAGAAAAGATAGGGGCTTGAAAACACCGAATGCACGATTCTGTTTTTCCGTTTTGCTTTATACGTTGTCTTGAGCGCATTCCTGCGGAAAAAAAAAAGGGGGCCTCACCGCATATCGGCGGTACCAGGCTGACACCACTATCTGACTCTTCTTCAGCAGCAGGAACTGGGTGCGGCACTTCCAGCCACGGTAGATCTTCTGAATGAGCGTGGCCAGATCTTGCAGGCACTGCCTCCTCCTCTCCTCCAGGAAGAAGAGCTGTGAGGAAGAGGAGGGGAGAGCGTTCATGTACAAACCTCTAATTGTCTTCTGGCGAGTGCAGTGCCCTTTGACCCTCCGCAATAAGAGGGGAAAGCAAAGATATAAAAAGATATAAAAGTAAGCTTAAAGGGGAAAAAAATCTCCACCTGTGAGGTCAATAAAAATATTTTTTTATATGAGCAAACACTGATTTTGCGATATCGAGTACAAAGTCCAATCGATCGGCAGGTGGGGGAAAAATAACCCTTTCCTGTGTGGGCTTACAGTAAGACAATAAAAACATGACCTGTGTGAATCGACTTATCTTCCTCAGGAGATGTCAGTGCGAGCTTTTTATTGTCCTGCTGTAAACCACTGCAAAGTTCATCTGCAGGTAGAGTATCTTCCGATATCGCTGCTTGGCGTACATGAAGGACAATTCAATTTCTAAATTACATAATTTTATATAACTTAAGTTTGGGGGAGTAAATTATTTATATATCACACTTGGAGCTGGGTTCGACACCGATTTCTCGATTCAGTTAAGAATATTTCACTTATAGTACCAATTTTGTTAGATAAATTGTTGGATATGGTAGAAGTACTGAGAGAACTACTCCTGCATAACGTACAAGGATAATAATATAACCTGGTGCTTTAATGAAAATATTAATCAAATGATTCTAGTTACTGTCGTGCTGAAGTGAAAGTAATGACAGATTAAGGCATTTGCATTTTAACAAAAGGGAAATTAGAAAAGAATTAGTAACCTTACTCTATGACGCTGATACCTTGACTTCAATCCCGGTTCCTGAACGATACCGTTTTTAATACCAATGTGTGATGTAACAAAAGATTACATCACACATGCACGCGATGAGCCCCGTCTTTGAGGGTATCCCTCGTGTTTTTCCCGCATGCCTCGAGACAGCCAATCAGCAGCACTATTAGATCTTGGCACAAACGAGCGTGCTGCATGCTTATTGGCTCACTGACGCTGACGAGATCAACTCCTTAGGTGCTGATTTTCTCGTATCAAATGACAAGACGTTTTTCGATAACTGAGAGCAGCGAGGCTAATCGGCCTGCATCATAAAAGTATCAAAGTTCGATATGGCAGAAGCAGCAGGCCTGTAAGTTACACCATCCGCACTTTAAGCTTTACAAAACGCACTATAGCAATAACAATTAAAACGAAAAGGTGTGGCTATTTTAATCAAACGTTAAAAAATAAAAAAAATAAAAAATACTGTCTGAAAACATGGATCAACATCCACTCAACTACACCCTATGCAGTGATTTGCAGCTGCAGATACATAAGGCAGATAAGTTGATGGGACCGAAATAAGCAATTATAGAAGCAAAAAAAATTCCCCCCGTATGAGATCATGTTATTCCAAGCTTTGTTTGGTCTTTTGCTGGGTGGGGAGGACCGTCCATTCAAACGCTGCAGGCTCGAGCAATCGAAGAGCCTGCGAGCGCCGAGTAAAGAAGCTCATTTCCCATGTTCGACGGCTAAGTGGAACCATGTGTTTTCAGGGTTGCATGCTAATTGCTGAAGCGGGGGCTCCGAGTGCAGCCCACCCCTGCTTTACAAACATCTTACTGTGAGAAAACAGGGCTGCTGAGCACACTGGATTCAAACCTTGAGACGCTCAAACGCGGCTTGATCTATCAGAGCGCGCAGCAGATGTCAGAATTGGCTGGAATACATGTTTATCTGTGTTTTCTACCGTTCTTGGGTTCCTGATGAAGATCTTGGAGCGTCCGTAAGCAAACTCGTCCGTTGGGACCTGGAGGTCGGCCATCAGCACCTCCACTCCTTCCCTGTGGGGAGCCAGAAGGGTCACATGGGTCATCCAAAGCATACTTGAGACTTCAAGTGCCCATAATAAACCATAAAATCAAGTCTAAAGAAGTAGTTTGAAGATTTTGGACACGAGAGAGACGCTGGATGTGAACGGCATTGAGGATGTTTGAGAAACAGACAGGAACGTTGATTAAAAGGAGAAGGAGTCTAGAGAAACATGTGGAGAGAGGAAATAAGAAAACCACACAAAGCACCGGGGGACGGCTGAACAACAAGATGCCAATGTGTGGTAGAGCAGATAGGAATCAGTGCTTTTACCAGCACAGAGGATGGAACATGCGAGTCTGGCTGATATGGAACGGAGGAGACAGATAAGGATGAAATGTCTCAACATGTTGTGGTTCAGAGAGGGGACGGTTCCTTTCTGCTGGTATATGCTGCTAGTTTCTGAGAGGAGGCATTAAGAGGAGTTTCATGCAGAGTATGCAAATTGCTGAAACTGTGTGTGTGTACTGTAAGTAATAATTAGGCTGCAGGGATGACGTGTTTTTGTGGGCCAACCAGGAAGTTAACATCACTCTGGTTCCCTTCCTGTGGATTTTTGGATACTGCAGAAAATAAGATCACTAAAGTAAATGATACTTGTTGTTGTTCAGCAAGATAATCTTCACAAATTAGTCATTCTGCAGTATGACTTTTTGAAATGTAAATGCAATCGCCAGGAAAGCAGACAGCAAACAAACACTTTGGTTGTGTGACTTTAACGTCTCCCTTGCTAAACTTCTTGCAGCCCTATTCTCTACACACTTTACTATAAATCTCTGGATATTTAGAGTTATAATAGTTTAGAATAGAGTAGAGATGCTTTTGTGCTTAGCTTGATGATGTTTACTGTCCTTGACACCCTCTGTAGAGCTGATTGTCTTCAATACGAAGGAGCTAGACGTGCAAAAATGCTAATTTCCGAGTTTCAAGGCTAATTCCTGCAGCGAATCTAGTCACTACAGCTGAGGCTAAGGATTATTTTTCATTATTAATTCATCTGCAGATTGTTTTCACGATTAATCAAGTTATTATTCAGACTTTAAAATGTAGAAAATTCTACAGAGCCCAGTCTTTATATTGCTTCCTTGTCAAATCAATGGCCAAAAACCGAAACATTCTTCATTTACCATAATAAATGATAACAAATATGACAAATCCTTATATTTAATGAACTGGAACCAGCTAATTTTTGATATTTATGGCTTGAAAAGAAGACATTTTCTTTTGATTAACTCATTGATTAATCAACTAAACACTGTGGTTCCGCAAGTCACAAGGCAAGCTGCCAATGATATTAAACCACATCAACATAAAAGATCCTTTCCTTAAAAAGACCATGTATGCTTTATATCTGGCAGTATGCCGGGTGAACTGTTGTGAAGTTTAGCAGATTATTTCCCACTTTGAACCTTTGCTTACCCAGGGAAAGTCATTTGAGCCCTTTTCCAACAATAACCTGCTTCACATTCTCACAGCTCAACGCGACCCCACCTGGGACCTGACCGCTCCGACTACAGTCTATTAGTGCTGGTCACAGTCGCTCCGCTGGGAGCAGTCTGAGGTTCGGTGGCTTAGTTAAAGACACCTGAGAGCGTTTCTCACTTTCCACTCTCACTTTTTCTCACAAAAGCCTCAGAGGGACTTGTTTGGCAGGTTTCCAGTAACTAAACAAATCCCTTCTCTACTCTCCTCACCCGCCCTGCAATTAGCCACCGCTTCGGCATAAACACAACCATTACCTGGCAGGTCCTCTCCAGTGGGGCCAGGTCCGTTTGCAGAGCATTTTGTAGCGTTCCAGGCAGGGCTCGTAGGCCTGGCGGAAGGCGTAGCCCGCTCTCCTCACGCGGACGTTCTCCATGAGGCCCAGGTAGCGCACCTGGTGGCAGACCAGAGACTCGGTGAAGATGTGGGAGGCCTTCTTGTCATTGGGCTTGATGCAGCTGGGAAGCGAGAAGAGTTGACACCGAGGTTAGACTGATGTATGGAGTCCTCTTTACAAGTAATGACCGGCTGGGGTAAGCTTGTTAGCCTGCTCACTTCACAGTCAGTTTACCAAGCATTTAAAAATATCAGAGACCAAAAAAAACCTCACACAGAGACACCAATACTCGCAATGTCCTGAAATGGCAGGGTATTAACTGATACACTCTCTGTGAGAACGTACCGGATGTAGTTTGGGTTCTTGGTCTGCAGGTTCCTCATCAGCGTACCCACTGAGGCTTTGAACTGGGATCCAGCGGTCGGTGGCCTCTTCAGGTTGACTTTGGCTGGGTTGCCTTCAGGAAACAGCTGTTTGATGAGGCTTTGCGTGGCCTTGTACATGGCCTGCGACAGGTCCCGATACAACAGGTCGTTGTTCTTGTCTACGAAGCCCTCCACGCGGTACAGCACCTTTATACGAACAGGAGACAAAAACTTAAAATTGTAAAAACTTTTTCTCCATGTACTTTGTTTCTTATGCATCTCACGACTCGTGTCCAGCACCTTGCCGGCGTAGTGCTGGATGCGGAAGCAGCTGTGCGGCAGGCTGTGGTCGGTGAGGAACTTTGAATTCTTGCTGAGGCGACTCTCAAAGTGCTGGTGCTCGGCGCAGATGGTGTTCAGTTTGTCCAGGAAGGTCTCGTCGGTGACCGTCCCCGGCCTCAGGCACTCCTCGTCCAACATGGCCAAAATGCCATTTTGGTGCTGGACATAAAAAGACGGGCGGAAAATGGACAATTACCATCAAGTGCTCAATATTCAAAACTTAAATTCATTATTATTGTGCGTCTTTGTGGCTTCCAAAATGCTTTTGAAAAGTGCTACAAAAGTCACACTTCATCATGCTAAGCTGGTTTGTGGTGGAGAAACTGGGAGAGTGACTCACATTCTCAATGAGGTCGCAGATAATGGCGTTGTTGAAATATTCAATGTTGGTCCACTCGATGCCCTGTGACAAAAGAAATGAAGGTCAAAGGGACAATAGCTTTTCTCTCTTTCATTAGCGCTAACAAGACGTGTTCTCTGCAGCAGCTCCACTTTCACAGAGAAGTGTTTGACAGAGTCACACTCTTGAACGTGCCAGTTTTGCAAAACAACACTGAGCACCTGCTCCAGAACCTGAAGACATTCACCTAATCAGTGCTGCTCTCACAATGGCCCTCAAGTACTGTAGACTTCACACTTGAGGCTGTTAGACTGAACTGACAACAGAATAAATCAGAAGATGAAGGGCGCCTTGTGTAAAATGTTATGTGAAGCAGAGGTAAATCTGTAAGAGCAACAAACAACAAAACAGACTTATTCTGTAGTAATTTTCATGCGTATATAATGCAGTTTTTATTAGTTTGCAATAATATTGCACATTGCGCATTGACATCACCTCATCCAAGCAACAGTATCTCTACCTCAAGCTTGAAAAATCAAACTGGATGAAGAACGTTCCTCGTATTCGTGTTCCTATTTCTCTTCACATTGTTCAGTAAATTTGTCATTTGTGACAAAAGATGCTTGACGCACACAAAAAAGTTCCTTACGTTGCACAAACAAACCAGACAATGCAGTTACGATGATAAAGAATCAGTGCTCAGCAGTTAGTCGATTGGTGATGGGTATCTTAATGAGCCTGTCGTGATGGTTACATGACTCATCGACACGTTAGCCAACATGATGCCAGTAACTAGTATTACATTTATTGTTTTGGTTTTGTGGTTTTACTTTAACAATCTTTTCTGGTTTTGTTTTTTTAATTTAGGATTTTCTATTTATTACCCACATTAAAAATGTCTGGATATGAATTAATTAAAAGCCAATTGCTCTTTGAAAGGGTGTACCATCATATTTCATTAGATCAGTGTTGTCTATGTTACACCACATCAAGACTTTTAACATAAATGTAGAAAAGTCTAATAAAAAGGTCTAATGACAACAACTGTTTCGAGAAAAGAAAACGGGAGAGAGGGCCCTTTAAAGTTACAGTTCCTGTTCCTTTATTGAGGAATCATGAACTTGAGTTCTTAGAAATTATTAAAATGAAAATTCAAATGTCTGTACATCGACCCTCATCTTCACTGGGCCTTCTCTCCTGCTCCGTCTCCACCTCCAGAAGGAAAACACTCGCCATCATACCCTCTAAAAAACAGCCGCCGTCTATTGAAAAATCCACCAACATGTAATTCACAGCTGCTGATGGGTTGGGAGCATAGCTTGGGTTGATGTAAGCGATGTGACAGATATTTTAAGGGGGGGAGGGCGTAGAGAAGGTGTGGCTTAGACCGACGGGTGACTGGCCACATTCCCGATTGGTGGTCCTCCCTCCTTTCTCTGGTGCTGTGGTATTTTCCCATGCAGGATACTGGATAGAGGCCAGGAGTGGAATATCATTGGTGGTGCTGTTAGTATTGAAGGGGTGTGGGGGTCACCGCTGCAGCGCTCACATACATAGAGCTTTGAAAACAAACAGAGCTTAAAGGCCCCACGACAGGGGGGAGTGTTTACTCTCGCTGGAGTGAGGGATCACTTCCGTCCCTGAGACTCCACAGAGGGGAGACGGGAGAATAAACTCAGAGTGTGATGGACGACAGAGACGGGATAGAAGGCATAAATGAAGTCGAAATTCGTTTTGGGTCAGCGGCAGGAATGTGGGATTTCGCCGAAAGTCGCACAAGAGGTTAAACGGATGAGTGACAAGAGCAGGTTGGGATCAGGCTGCAGGGGCCCGGCGATGATGAACTGCCAACACGACAAATTGAGTGCCGACATGTTGAATGATGTAGATGTACAGTTGCAGGTGAGAGAGTGTTTCCAGCGCTACAGGCTGGGCATGATGGGTAATCCGTCCACTGCCAGACTACTCATGAGTATGTGGATTATGCGTGTGCTGCATGTATGAAAGCACTATGGCTGCGATGAGTGATTATATTCATTTTCCACTGATTTTTTAAGTTTATCAAGGGTCAAAAATGGTCATTGTGATTTCAGAGAGCTCAAATTGAGGTCTTAAAATTGCTTCTTTTGTCCAGAACCCAACAACTCTTCATTTACTATCATGAATGACAAGGAAAAGAAGCAAATCCTCACATTTAAGAAGCTGGAACCAGCAAATATTTGACTTTTTTGCTTGAAAAATGACTGAAACCATTGTTGCAGCTCTAGAACGTACCTCTCTGATATACTCCTCCTGCTCCTCGCGCAGGGTCAGCTCGATGAAGATCTGCTGCAGCTTCTCGTTGCAGTAGTTGATGATGAACTGCTCGAAGCTGTTGTCCTGTCAGAGCAGCAACCGGAGGAAAAAACAGTTAGTTCCAGCCAGCGTCGACGTGCTGAATCATGAAGATGCCTGTAAACTTGCTCTTTTGTTATTGTTGGTGAGAAGGGGAACACTGTAACTTTTCCATATCTGTTAAATATCATAACATTTCTGAGTCTTGGTTCCTGTCGTTTCTGCTGTTCTTCATTAACGCTGTTCCTCACACTGACATTTCCTGTTTCATTTTCTTATTCCAAAAAGCTCATTTAGGCTCCGGCCGCATTCTTTCCTTTCTGCAAAACGTTCATGAGCGTGGTCACCGCGTCGCCAACTTTAGCTGCTTCCATCAATTTCCTGCAGTGTTTTATCAAAAGCTGCATTTCCACAAAAGTACAAAAAACAAACTAAAAACACCCAGTAGTTTGGGAAATCACATCAGAGCGCAGACAACAAGGCGACTGGCTGTTCTGATCGACCTGCAGTGTCTAACTCCAGCTTTTGGTGAGGGATCAGTGAGTTAGGTAAACTCAACAGAAGTGCAAACGGAGAAAAAGGATTGAACAGAATGTTTTTTTAGCATCTTCCACAACTAATAAATAACTAAAATGGCAAAAATAACCATTCTGATGTGTAACAAACAGAACTGAACAAGACTGCTTGATGGAAACGCGTCCATTGTGGATGTTTGTACCAACGGGCACTGATGAGGGGGGCTAACATCATATTTTGCTCAACCAACGACTTTTACAGGAGTTAAGACTTTGTGTCAGATACAAAGCAGGGATGGAACTTGATTTGAGAACTAGAACCACAGTGAAGCAGTCAGTCCACGAAAACCTGCAAACTCTATTCTGACTATTCAATCTCGACTATGCATTAGTCTGGTTATGTGTCTGAAAGTTACGTCCAGCAAAGAGAGAAAGTCTCTGTGATCGAACATCTGATACAACACCGGTTATAATCAGCTTGGACAAACTCTGTGCTCAACAAATCCCTCCCTCATCACTTTGACAACCATCACTGGACAAACATTTAATCAATCTGGAGCGTGAATAACTGATACCAATAAATCTCTCACGGTGCAACATATGAACCCTTATCAGAGCAAGCTCATGTAAATTGTCACAGACTTCATTAAACATTAAACATGTTTAAACGCCTCAACCAGTCGGACCCCCCTCGCGTTCCTCAATTACCATCGCTGTCAATTACGACCATTGGGTGTGAGTCATGCTTCTTGGCAGATGGCCTTATTGTGCGCTGGGTTAGGTTAACAGTCATTTGCTGAAGACACAACAGCGGTTAGGAACAGCGTGTTTTGTCTAAGAGCTCAGAGTGAAGGACGTGGCAAGGTTTTCTCAGTGACCAGGAAAAGGGAAACATGGCAACAAGGAGATCAGTTATCAAACTTAAGTTTCCATTTCCTTTAACTGAGAAAGCCAAAGGACGTCTTCACCCCTAACACGGACAAACACACGCGCACACACACACACACATACACACACGCTCAATAGCATGTCTAAACCCAAGTGGCAGCAGACACCGGACTGAAATATAGACTTGAACTATAACCCTGACATATTTCAGTTGTATATGTGCTGTTTAATGAGAAGCACAAAACAAGGCAACAAAAACTAGGTTTTAAGTTAATAGTCCCATTTTCTTTTAGAGCTGTCCCTTCCATTTTTTATCAAAACAATTCCTGTATATTATGGGAGAAGTCCGGGCTCACAAATTTGCCATAAGCCCATCTTATCTTAAAATGACGCCTGTACTGTTCTCAATATAATTAGTTTGTTAAATTATTGCTAGACTATTAAAACATACCAAAGCATTAGCCTAATCTATATTCTCTGACAAAGGAATAGTTCAACATTTTGGAAAATACGCTTATTTGCTTTTTTTTACAGTTAGCTTAGCTTACCATAAAAACATGACGCAAGAAGAAACGGCTAGCCAAAAGTACAAAAAAAAATAAAAATAAAGTGCCGGACTATTTCTTGCCAGGGTGTAGCAACTCCCTGAGGGCTCCACCATAATGATGAAACTCAAGAAAGTTACTGTTCCCGACCAAGAAATAGCTAGCTAGCTGGCTCATCCCCAGGTAAACCGATTCGTCCCATTCTTAATGCTAAGCTAGGCTAACTGGCAGCTGGCTGTAGCTAATTTACGGTGCTTACATACACAATTTTCTACGCAAACTTAATCTAAGGGGAGCGAGCAAACGATGCCAGTTAATCTTGCTGGTTTTCCATATGTCAATTGTTATTGATTTGTGATTTTATGCTAAGCTAAGCTAAGTGGCTGCTGGCTATAGCTTCATATTTGCTTTACAGTCTGTAATGTTGAAAACTACAGACCAAGTCAGAAACCTTGGTGTGACTGTGGACTCAGACATGAATTTCAGCAGCCATATTAAGACAGTTACAAAGTCAGCCTACTATCACCTTAAGAATATATCCAGGATAAGAGGGCTTATGTCTCGGCAGGATTTGGAGAAACTTGTTCACGCATTTATCTTCAGCAGACTCGACTACTGTAATGGTGTCCTTACAGGACTCCCTAAAAACTCCATCAGACAGCTGCAGCTGATTCAGAACGCGGCTGCTCGAGTCCTAACAAGAACCAAAAAAGTAGATCACATCACTCCAGTTCTTAGATCTTTACACTGGCTTCCTGTCTATCAAAGAATAGATTTCAAAGTCCTGTTGTTGGTTTATAAAGCATTGAATGGTTTCGGGCCAAAATACATTTCTGATCTGCTGCCGCGTTATGAACCATCCAGACCTCTGAGATTGTCAGGTACCGGTCTGCTTTCAGTCCCCAGAGTCAGAAGTAAACATGGAGAAGCAGCTTTCAATTACTATGCGCCACATATTTGGAACAAACTCCCTGAAAATTGCAGGTCTGCTCCAACACTCACCTCTTTTAAATCAAGACTTAAAACATTTCTTTTTGCCACTGCTTTTAACTGAAGTCTTTGAACTGCATTATTACTCTGAGTTTTTTTTTTTTTTTTTTTTTTTTTTTTTTAATGCAATTTTTAATGTCTTTTAAATGAAATGTTTGTCTTTTAATGTAATTTGTGTGTGCCTGTAAAGCACTTTGAGTTGCCTTGTGTCTGAATTGTGCTATACAAATAAACTTGCCTTGCCTTGCCTTGCCTTACAGGCATAACAGAAAAACAGAAAATCTTGTATTCCAAAACTGGGAAAGAAAGGGAGTTAATAACTGACCCCAATGATATCAACAGTCCTTATGCTATGCTATGCTATGCTAAGCTAACTGGCTGTAGATTCATATTTAGTGTGCAAACATGAGAGTGGTGTCTATCTTTAAATATAACCCTTGTAAAGAAAGGAAATAAGCGTATGACCCAAAATAAGCAACTATTCCTTTAAACTAATATCGTTATATAACATTCAACACCGCAGCGACACACTTAGTTGCCATTTTATCAGGTACACCTAGCTAAAACTATCACAGTCTCATGCAACATCCCTGCAAAAATCAAGCCTAAAACAGTATCTAGCCTTACCTCATTGATATAAGTGGGGTGGGCAAAATATTGAAAACATATTTTCGGATAAATCCTCAAAAAACTCTCTCTTCAAAAGCTCAACATTTCATAGTAATCTTCATGGGGTAAATTGCAGGGCTGCTTCATCAAACTGCATCAGTTTTTGATAGGTGTACTTAATAAACAAGCAACTGGGTGTTATGTTAAGATTCAAAACGATGCAAAGGCCTCTTTAGCATCTTTTCAGCCGTGTGACTATGCTGCACACCGGGAACCCTGAATCGTCTTTAACTAGGAGCTAAATTAAGTGAATTGGAGGTTTTTTAGATCACGGCATGCACACTGGCACAGCAAACAGGCCGGTGGCAGGTGTTACTTACTCCATCCTGGTGACCCAGACACAACACAACAGTCAGAGGAGAGGAAGGACTTGAGAGTGAGTGGGGGGTGAAACAAGCAAGGATATGAAAAAGACATGAACATGTGGGGGTTGGGGGGGGAGGATGTGAAGGTATCAGGCAACAAGGCAAGGGCATTTATTTACACTCCATTTAGTCTATACAGTGCACTCAAATTGTGTCTCACATGTGTTTGCATGCACACTTATCTACATGCAATGGCCAAGATGGCAATGTGAAGTTATATCTAAGCTGGGCTATTTAATGATGCTGCGGTACCATATACATTCTGTTTACTGTGTAATATCTTTGACAGCTAAGCCATAACATGTATATAATGTGTTGATGATGTGCATTTTTACTGTGTATTGACTACTTCCTTAATGTTGTGGCCATCTCTCTACTGTGAAACGCAGATTTTCATACTGAAATCACACTGGCACCAAAAATAATTTCCACCCCTGGGGAGCAATAAAGCTGAACTAATCTGATCTGATTCAGCGTTTGGTAACTGTTGATAAGCTCCTCGCAGGTACTGAAAAACACGCACGCAAACAGCCCGGGGGCAAAATCCTTTTTAAATGTAATAAAACGTTTGGTTGGTCAGATTCTGTCCTTGTGGCTTATCAAGCAAGGAGAGCCTGTTTTGGATTGGCCATTTGTCTTACCTCAAATATCTCAAACCCATAGATGTCGAGCACGCCCATGACCTTGTGACGAGTTTTAGCCTGTGCCTGCGGGGAGAGAAAATCGTTAAATATTAGAAAAACACTGTGATCGTGGTGTACAGCCAAGTCTGAAGACAGAAAAACGGATGAAAGTGGCTACAAGGAACTTTCACTTTCTGGCTTATTGGGTGCATTTATTTTTGAAAGACGCAATGTTTTTTTTTTATAAAATGTTTTTCTTTTTCAAAACACAGCTCCTTGCAGCCTGCATGGCAATGAGGTACTGTATCTTTTTGTGGCCACTGAAGATTAATAATTGTAATATGATGAGGGTGAAACAGAGTAAACTTTGTTTTAGTGCAGCTTCTTTCCTCAGGCGCTGAGTGGAAATTCCGCCATAAAAAAGTACTTTCAAATTTAATCTGATCCGGTGACAGGCAATAAAGGAGACCATTTAGGCTTTTTAGATCAACAAAAGCTCTGTTCTCCCACAGAAAACAGTGCTCCTGAAACGCCTCCTCAGTAATCTCGCCTTTAATGTTGTGACATCACACTACATCACCGTGTCAGACATTTGCATTATTTATCCGTAGGCGCTTATTTGGTACCCAAATAATGATTCAGCACAGCTGCTCTGTTGTTGTTAGTGGTGCTGGCTCAGGCGTGTGTGAGCTGACCAATCAGAGAAGAATGGGTATCTGGGTGGACTGGTTTTTAAGAAACAGGAGCTAAAACAGATGGAGGGAGAATACAGAGCTGCTGCACTGGACATATATGAAAACTGATGTGTTTTTTTTTAGCACTAGAGCATGCACACCTATCTAAGTAGAATACAAAATAAGATTATAAACCCGAAACTGAGCGTAATATGTAATATATATAAATATAAGCACTATATAGAAAAAGCTAATCTTGCTGATCATCTTGTCTGTTCATGTAGGTCATAAACAGGCATCGGTATTGAAAATCACTTAAGAGCTCCTTTTAGTACATTTAAATCAACTAAAATAAAACAGAATATATTCTTCACATTACTTACTTTAATGCTTTCGTTGATCCTGGTAACCAGCCAGCTAAACAGACGACTGTAGAGATTTTTGGCGAGGGCGTCTCGGGCATAGTAGGCCTGTAAATAAACACACGTTACTGGACCATTAATTCATTTTCATTAGATCTCTGCATACTCAAAAAAATGCTTGATACAAATCCCAAACACTTAAATCTGGGGGAAAGAAAAACAACCTTCCACCAAGGAAACCACCAACGCATGTGTATATCTCTGAACCACTTACACTTCTCATCTCTGGACACAGAGGGGCCCATGTTTTTGCAGCATCCATGCTCTATGAACAGTGCGAGTGAACTCACTAACCTCCAAGACTTGACCTACATTCGAATTACCAGGAGGAATACGGCTTATCTATAATGGAGAGGTTTTCATGTAGCATTGAGATGGATGAGAGTCGGCAGCCAGAGGAGCAAGTGAGGGGGAAGAAATGGCCCTTTATCTTCTTATGCGCTGTGTGTGTGTGTGTGTGTGCGTGTGTGTGTGTGTGTGTGTAAATGTCAACATAAGTAGGACAGACATGCACTGGTTTAACTGGTGCAAGAAAGATTACGACAGTAACCCTCCCTCTGACCTGGGCCACATTCAGGGTCGTGGACACTTTCTCCAGCTTAGCCTCCACTGTGCGGTAGCTGAACGCCCTTTCCAGCACTGACTGTTCGATCCCCAGCAGCTCACACATCTCCTTCAAATCTGCAACCACAGACATAAAGACGGTGACATTAAACAACCAGATTCTGCAAGGAAATGGAAATCATTCTCACCTTGTTATCATTATTTGTATTCTATATTGTTGTTAAAGCCGAACGTGAAGCCTGTAGAACAATTAAATGGCAATGATACAGATGTTAACCTTTTTTACCTCATTTTAATGGAAAATGTTGTTCTCCTCTAAAAGCCCAAAAATAATCCTAATATAAAATAATCTTAACGTCTGATCTTTTTCCTCCCAATACATTTGAATAAATCTGATTCAGTATAGGAGAGTTAAAGCAAATTATCAAGCTATGACTCAGGAAATATGGCTCCGACGCTGCGGTAATCACACAGCAAGGTGTGTGCACTTTCTCTGGAAAAGTGTCACGAAGATGGATGGCGAAATATGGAAATGAAATATTTGCCTAAAGAGGACAGCTGTGGGAGTGATAACACGAACCGCTCCTGTTACGCAAATCATAAACAACAAACATGCATTTGGTGACGGGTGACTGTAGAGGAGGTCACAGCAGCCAATAGGAGGCAGTGGCTCAACATCACGTTGTCATGTAAGATTTCTTATGTAAAAATATTCAAAGAAATGAACAGAATTAAATACAAGGAACGAATGAACAGCTTGAGCTTGTCTGAAATGTACCTAATCGTGACTCAACACCCAGATGGCTCAGGTATCAAATGCATCACGCTGGCAAATGATTAAAAATCAAGCAGAAATGACAGGATGACAGATATGATTTTTTTTTTGTTGGCCGTTGAACTAACCGTTCTTGTCTTTGATGCGACTCTCGTCGCCGCCGTTGGAGCGTGAATCTGGCTTGAACTCAATGTTGCCGAGCTTCAGCACGGCCGCCACCAGCTCCAGCACCGACTGCACCTCGTCCTCCATGAAGCCCACGATCTGCATGGCATTCTGGGAGGGCGGGATGCAAACACGACACAGATCAGATCACGTAGTCGAATCTTATATTCGAAACGTGGACACAGGGTCGCACAGTGCACCGCTTCAGTTGTCGTCATGATAGTGAAGTTGGAGAATGAGGCTACACATTCGAAAAAAGAGCAGAGCTGCACCGATCGATAAGCCGGACAGATCACAGAGTCCTTTAACCTTGAACTCAAGAGAACAATCTCTTTGGACTGAGGTCTTTATTTCGAGGGAATCCAGGCTAAAATAACAGTGCGTTTGATTACATAACACATAAGGGTGCCAAGAAGATAGGAGACAAACAAAAACACATAAAAAATGTTATCTCAACCTGCCAATAAAAAACTGAATCGTGCAACAAAAACATCCCAGCTTCACGCTTCTTGTTTGCTGTGATACTGAAATACTGAAATCCATCCATATCTGTTCAAATTAAACGTAAATGTTGAACTGAACATTTAACTACACACTAAGTGTGGCCTCTCTTGGCTTTGTAACAGACGAGGCCACGTGGGGGGACTCATTGTTTAGAGGGAATGTCCTCTTGTGTTTCCGGTGGTGAAATGCAGCTGTGTGGGGGAATACTGTATGTGAGAGGTGATGAGAAGCAGGATGTGTAATACAAGGAAAGAAGTAAAATAGGATGTGACAGAGCAGACTGCAGAGGCGTATACAGTAGCCGAGCAGAGCGTTGCTGCAGCAGGACTGACAACAATAGAAGCGCAGGAGAAATAGTCTCTTACACTGTAGACACAACATCGTGTGGAGGATAAGAAGCAGCGGGCTGCATATGCAGACAAGAACCTGCATGCATGTGGACAAACTTGTTTTAATGAAAAGGAAGAAACTGGTTTTCTCCTTGAACCACTGATGTTAGATTTCTGGTAAATGCCGCATGTGGAGTTTCCCAGGTTTTATCCAGTAGTTAGTTCACTTTCAAGTTCAAAGTTCACCTGATTTCACAACAGGCGGGAGGGAGGCTGGAGTGGAGTGTTTTCACAATCGGAGAGGACTGACTTTTATAATCCACACTCGGTTGGTTTTGTTATGTCGAGGAGATAAGGAGAAATCAGACCACCTCTACCCTCTGTACAGGGTTTAGATGAACTCGGCATGATGCAACAAGGGAAGTCGTTGCCGATCGCCACTGGAGTGTGGCGGTGTTTTTGAATGAGTGCGTGTTCTCGTTGGTCTGGTTTTTGTGAGGATCCGTTTGTGTTTTCAGAAAACTATAAACATTTTTTTTTTTTTTAGAAAAGAGAGACCAATTCCATCAAACCCCAGTCACTGTTTGGGGTTATTCTTAAGACAAACAAAAGCGTGTCTGCTACTCACTCTGACTGTCCTGAAGTTGGCCGCATCATCCAGCCCGTTGACCGCAGCAGAGTCCAGGCTCAGGTAGTTGTACTTGCTGAAGTCCCGATCCAGCTTCAGCTTCTCTGTGGCACACAAACCATGTGGTTGCTGTTTAAACTACATTTGTTTTAAGCAGCTCGGCTTCAGGCAATTTAAGACTCATTTACATTCAATTTAACTTGTACGACTCACAGCTGGAAAGGGCCTAATAAAAAAAAAGCTAACTACACAATCTTGTGATGATGTTTATAAGCTGCATTCTTCAGGAACAAACTAAATAAATCACTTAAAGGCTCCATTAAAAAGGTGAAATATGCAAGAACTGGCCAGCAGTTGAATTCCTGCTCCAAATAGACAGGGGGGCAACATCAACAGAGTAGCTACAAACTGCCGCCAACTATAGGCGTTAATAAAGTTATTTGAAAACAAAGAGTCTCACGTAATGCACCTTTAAACTATAAATTCACCCAAAAATGCGAAATTCAGTCATTTTCTGATTCTACCTGAAGCCGACGGAAAGTTGGGGAAGTTTCATAACCCACAAAACATTTCTGGAGCTTCACAGCAAATAAGAGTTGAATCATTTGGCTAAACAACTGTGGTAGATGGAGACTTAACGACATAATAACTACAGAAAAGTTCCGTACAACTCATCCGGCATAATCCAGGTCTCTGGATACCCGTGAGCTCATTTGTGCATCACAGATGTAAATAAAGCCTTTCAAATCAATGTCTGTGGGCTTCTGGAGTGTTCGATTACACCGGATGAGCTGTATGGAGCCATTTTGTGTATTTTTTAGGCTGTTCCCCATCTAATTCAGTTGTTTAGTGGAACACTGCGACGCCGTTTTGCTGTGAATCTCCAGAAAAGCCCCGTGCGCTCGGAGACGTAACTTGATCTTTCCTCGCCGTGAAAAGGGGTTGATGGTGGCTGAATTTCCCTTTTTGGGGGAAACTTATCGTTTAATACAAAATGATCCAACCTTGGGGCCGTTGTCAGTCCAAAACACCATTTCTGCACAGTTAAAGCTCCGACTGCTGTGAACATTATTCCGGGAGATCAAATGGCTCCCTTAAAAGCCCCCCTATCTAGTAGCAAAGAAATCTATTCCTCTCGTGGGTGCATGTGTCAGATTTCATTAGCGGCTGCATTAGCTACAGCTGAATCCAGCCCCTCTGATGTTCGTGCTCTGGAGTCAATGACCATTACATTGTTCTGCTGTGTTCGGGACATAAAACAATGCCCTCTGTCCACAGAAAAGCAAATAGGGGGAACAGGTTTCACGGCTCGTCTTTGTTCTCTGCGCTGTTTGTTAGGCAGGAAGTTTGGCCCATTAATGCTACAGCCGTGTGTTCCTGCCAGCTGCGATCCGGCCCGAAAACATTTATGTAAGATCTTTACATAGGCAACGGCATGTCGCTGCTTCGAGATGACAGTTAAGACGAGGTGAGTGATAACATGACATTCAAAACCCTGAAATAAGGAACCACAAACTCCAGGCTCATGTCAACCACCGCAGTCTGGTGCAGGACACCTAAATCAAAACAACAGCAGCGGTAGCTACTGTGACGTTTGATTTATCACTTCCTGTGAGCAGTGATTTGTATATTTCGGGCAAACAGGCTAAATATATATACACACCGAGCACGGTTTGTGGTATGGGCTGATAAGAAGGTTGGATTTCGGGTCAAATAACCGTTTCTCTCAGCCTCGAGGGCCCCTATAATCTTCGAGTTAGGTTCGTCCCTTTCCGCGCAATTTAAAAACAAAACAGTGATTCTTCCACTCGGCTCACATTTCTGCCATTTTTTTTTTTTTTTTGCTGTTGTTGTTGTCTACGACTTACTGAGTGTGTCATCGGAGGCTCCGGACAAGAGCTGATAAAAAACGTGGAAGTTCCTCTCTCCTCGTGGCTGTTTCACCACGCGGGACTTCTCCAGCAGATCTAAAAGTGTAGAGGACGACAAAAGGAAACGGTGACATATGATGACAAAAAAGTAAATTTCCCAACAATAGTCCTCACAGGAGACGTGTCTGTGGTGACTCACTGAGGTGTCCTTGAGTAGGAAATGTGGGCCTGACCTCCTTCGGTAAGGAAGCCCCATATCTTTATGGAGCTCAGAGGGTTTCCTGGTGCACTGTATATTTCTAAGTTTCCAAGGTAACCAAACCAGTGTTGGTAGTTATTTGTGTTTGTATACCGACTGCGAGAAGTGTAGCAGGAAGAAACCGCATGAGGATATGTCTAACGTCAGCCCTTTTTTTTTTCCTTCTGGGCTACCAACCAAGTGCAACAGTACCTGATTAAAAGGGGGCCCATCATCTGCTCACCACATTAGACTGAGTATGATTTAATTAAAGACCAACTGCAGAGCTGAGCATCTGAGGCTGCTTGAGATTCCTTTTCAGTGGCCAATCCGGCTGGATAATAGCGCTCGGTTCATCTGTTCAGAAAGCATCTTATTT
This sequence comes from Sparus aurata, assembly GCF_900880675.1. Taxonomy (NCBI): domain Eukaryota; kingdom Metazoa; phylum Chordata; class Actinopteri; order Spariformes; family Sparidae; genus Sparus; species Sparus aurata. The sequence goes on along the minus strand of NC_044195.1, from coordinate 26,805,278 downwards.
TAAGAGACTTAAAGATAGAATAGACGACATTTCTGCATTTCAAAAATCAAAAAATAGCTAAACCTACGTTACATGTTCCCTTTTGTTGTCATAAAGGTTCATGAAATTATTCAAACCCATTAAGTTAACAGTACATTTCATTTGGCCGTCTGCTGTATGATGAGAACTGGATACTGAGCTAAATGCAGGGCCCCGTTTCTTCCCACGATCGCTGCTCGGTGATGTGTTGAGCGAAATACATTCGAAGTCTGGGGATAAAATTGTCCTGATCTTCCACGTAGCTTCCAAATGGTGTGGCAGCAGAAGTGGCACACTGTGAGTTTACATTTAACCGAAGTGGACATTCGTGAAAAGATCTGCTCCAGGCGCCGTCAGTCTTCTGACTTCACAAACTCTGACTCACCCGTCTGTGGGTGCTGAGAGGACAGAAGTGCCACTTTTGCGCTGCATCTGTGGACGCTCTCCAAGCACATAACTCGAGAGCCCTACACAGAGACCTGGGGGCTGTCAGAGTCAGCGAATGGATCAGGCTGAATGGGAAAGCTGTTGCACCGGCTGCCCACGAATCACGTAAGTAGGAGCCGGGCCATCAATAATAAAAGGGCCCCGAGCTGTGCTCAAAGACACAGAGGTATTTAATATCTCTAAAATGTTTGGTCTCATTTCTTTTTTACCTTTGCGTAGAGTCTCTCATTTCTCTCGTCCTGAGGCGACTGAGGTGACCTTTCCCGTCGTCTCCAGCCGAACAGTTCAGTCGTCTTTTATTGCTTTTTAGAGCCGCAGCTTCCCATTTTGTGCAGAACAGCATGCTGAAGGGCATTTATTACATGCGCCTTTCACAGCATGTTCCTCTCCCAGAGATAAGCAAACACACATTAGAGCGGGGAACAATATCCTGTTATGTTTTGACAAAAGGCATCGGCTGTTTGGCTGCCAAAAACTTCCTACCACTCTATCATTACCAAAAGCTACCGCTCTTCAAAAAATTACCGCTATTCAATCGCAGCTGAAGGAAGCTCTGAGGGCTCGAAGGATGTATAATCAGGAGACAATAATGAACTGAGAGGTGAGGGAAAAAAAATAAAAAAAATCAGTCCAGTCTTTCCCCACAAGTACATCCTAAACCATCCGTCTAGCCAGCCCTCCAGCTATGTCTGAAGCAGTCACATGTCGAGGCTCTTCTTCACAGACATTCCCTTGTGTCGGACTAACTCGGTTCCAACAGACAGAGGTTCATTTGTGCCTTTGGCCATCAGCTTCTCTCTTTGTTTCTGTGACCTCTGGCGGAGAAGTCAGCGCAGACAAAACATTGTGAACAGAGGCAAGGAAAAAAAAAAAAAGAAAAAAACAGAGAAAAGAAGCTGCGTCAGTCAGAGTCAGCGTTTTGTGCAGGCTGGGACCGAAACTGGTTTCCATCAGGCATCCATCAATTGTTTAAGCCTTTAATGAAAAGCCCAACTGCACCTCAACCACTCAAACATTTGAATGGCCTCTTAAACTGCACTCGAAGATGAACAGCAGATGCTTGTTCGCACCATTCAAGTTTTTTTTATGCGTGTTGCTAGGAGAGGACACAATTAAGTGTCGGGTTGGTAAAGACCAATATTTGAACAATATGATTCAGATTAAAGAAATATGATATTATACAGATTTAGTTGGTTTTTTTTCAAGGGCATTTTCATGTTAGTAGTACTCACAGTTGCTGATGACTCCACCCAGAGGATCTCCTTTGAAGTCAAACTCAATGTCCATGTACTTTCCCTGTGGATCAGAGCGCCGCAGTTAGAACTGAACATTGATCATGAGACAGCACAGATTTAATCAATAGATAAACATAAAACCCAGTTGATTACTGTCATTAAAGACAATTGATTTGTGTATGCATTATCTTATGAAACATGAGACAAATTGCATACGTGTCCCGAACGGAAAATCTGGACGATAGATAACTCATAAAATATAAACTTTTGCCACGTTTTTAAGAATAAAATGTGATATAAGCCGCTCAAGCCCCTCCATGAAAACCTTCAGGATACAGATAGGAAGAAAACTGGAAAGTTTCTGGCACATTTTTTATATGCTACATATCACTCCATTTAAGTAATCGCCTGGGGAAATTTCATGGTGATACGTAAGAATAAGCCACCTGTTGGATTCAACAAGTAGGGGCAGCAAATCACCAGAGAAACTGCTAACTGCTGTCGGCTGTGTTATGCATCTACTGTATGCATGACTGCAGCTACTGCTAGCTTGTTAGCTTAGTTAGCCGTGCAACTCGCCAGACCACCGGGAGAAGGATTTTCAGGCCTGGTGCTAGCTGTCTAACATGCTAACTTCAGTCTCTGCAACACAACACACTGACATCACAAGATGACATGTTATGGAAGCATAATAGCCAAAACAGTGGATGATAAAATGGTGTTCTTGTCTGTAGTGTCTCTGCACTGTGCAGTATGTCTGCACAAAGGTCACTTCTGTTTTTGCACTATCTGGTCAAGTTCCTTAACACCCATATTTAATACCATATTTATTATCTGTATTTAAAATCTACGTATATATATATATAAAAGAAAAAAAAATTGCTGTTAATTTTGCACTATATCATGTAAATATGTATATATGTCTATTCCATTTCTTCCCTTTTTAATTCTATTGCTTATTTTTGCTATTGTTTCTGTTCTTGTAATATTCTGTCGCTGCTGTGACAAACAAATTTCCCCGTCTGCAGGACATTAAAGGATTTCTGATTCTGATTCCGATTCTCTTCTCTAACGTAACCTGTTAAGTTGTTAGCTGGGTCAAAAAGCAATTTGAGTTAGGGACCAGCACCAGTTACCAAACGACTCTAGAAATAACTGGCCTCTGTGGAGGGAAAGCCGCCCCCAGCCCCTCGCCCTGCCAAGCTTCTTCTACTGGACGACTAAAACAAACCATTTCGGTTGTTCTGTCTGAGTCTTGGAAGTCAGAACAAAAAGTCCTGTGTATTTGATTTTTTTCCCCCCTTGCTCTGATGTATTAATAGCAGACGTGTCCTCAGTCAGAGCAGGCCAGGCTCCGCTGGTGAGTGGGCTCCGGCCAAACTCAATAAGCCTGCTGCACTCAGCAAAATGAAGCAAAGGTTTGATTCATAGGTCTCTGATAAACTGATGGAGCTCTGATGAACTGGTTTTGTAGTGGGGGAGGCCAGAGGTCATCCACTTGAGGTTTATGCCAGGGGCACCTAAATATAAACAGATCAGGGGGATAATCCTTTATAATACTCGTTATAATACAGCTGCAGGTCCGAGCGCTTGTGTGTTTGTGTGCCAATAGGCGAGCATGATTCCAAAACATGCTGGGACAATGTGGGTCCTCTTGTAGGCATCAACATGATATATCAGGCATGACTTTTAGATTTGGGTTTACAACACTGCTGCAAGTTCCTCAGAATAAACCAACTCCCCTTTTGAAGAGTTTACAGCTAAATAAACATTCATGTTGGACACTCACATGGCCACAAGCAGTAGTAAGATTGGGGTTGATCTGATGTAATATCATGTCATAAGGGAGGAAGCTACAGCAGGTGGCTGCTGCTGGATCATCTGTGGCATTACAGTTCCAGCGAGTGTGAAAATGCACTCTTGGGAAAAACAAAACACACCCTGTATTCTTATCATACTTCCACTAACTCGGAATAACACGTTGTCTGCCTCTGTGTCTGCCTATGAATCATTCTCATGATGCCATCTCTGATTACCGCAGCTTCCCCATTTTCAAATCACAAGAGAGTTGCACAGTTAACCAAAAGATCAAACTGTCTGAATACAAAAAATGTTGTTAAATTAAGAGAGAAATAGAAATATGGCATGCAACCATACAAGAGCTGTCTCCGTCTTCGGGCAGAGAAAGACTGACAGGTCAATGTTCTTGGCCTGCTCTGGCATTCAGCCACGCTTTGACTTGATGTACAGCAGCGAAGGTCGAAGGTCTCGTCCTCAATGCCGTATTGAAAGAGCGTTCACAAAGGCCATTTAACATGTGCGAGTGTAATGTATCAAGCGTGCAAGGCCGGCTGTAACTGAGGCAGAGCGTGGGCTGGTGTAAAGTATATAATATACACACTTGCGCTTGTGGTTGGATAGAATCGCTGACTTGAGAAGTGAGGAACAGAGCTACCGGTCGCAGATCCCAGTTCAGTTTAGTTCAAGAGTTTAAGAGCCCGACTGACACAAGCACATGAATGCAGCTCACCGTGAGAAGAAAATTAAAAGAAATACAGAGAAGGTGACAGAAGCAGGGGAAGTTAAGAAACGCTCGGGGGTTGATTTTGAAGGAAGAACACAGATGAAAGTGCGGGATTATGTGCTAGCTTGAACTAAGTCTGAATGAAAACATCCAAGCTTTGCATAATGTTCTCGCAAATGCGCCCTCATTAGAGAAGCAAATCATCTAATTAAACAACACTAGTTGTTCATCAGCTCTGGAGAGGATACTTACAAATCTGGAGGAGTTGTCGTTCCTCACTGTTTTGGCGTTTCCAAAGGCTGAAAAGGGAGAGAAAAAAAAAATCAGAACGGGACATGATGAGACCAACGCACACTGATGCATGATTCATGATGAGCCATCAAAGAGAAAGCTGTAGCTCGTTTTGCAAATATTCCAAACGTTATTAATGATCATTAACACTGTGCCTCACTCCAGCGAGCTGTCAATCACCCAAGATCTGGACATCAAAGCCATTTGTCACGATGAAGCCCCGCAACTCTGGGTGGATTAAGCAAAGCATCCCGGGCTTTCCGAGCTTAGGGAGGACTGAACCTTTCTGTCTCACTCTTTCAAGTCAAAGAGCTTCAGTAAGTGCCAGTGCTCATAAACAAAACCGTAACAAACATGGTGATTGAACACACTTGTTGTTAAATGCACTACGTAGCCCCGTTTTATGTGCACACGGAGCGGTATCTTTCAATCCGGAGCCCTCTCAATTCCCCTCTAACCACACTTCTACATTAAAATGCTATTAATGTGTCATGCATCGCGGCGCTGTTAGCATAAGTGCTCCATCGCTGATAACAGCTGTTTAAAGTGTGTTTAAGGCTACCGTTAAGAAAGGAAAAGAAATCGAGGGTGACAACGGAGCTGGTAAAGACTCGGAGAGAATCAGAGAGAGGAAGCGTCACACAGACAAACTGTGAGTAGCTCTCCTCTCCCCCTCTTTCCCTTTTTTTTTTTTTTTTTTTTTTTTTTAAGCAATTAGACAGGCAGGGGCTAAACTCTTGCAGATGTGCAGGGCTCCTGCAGCAACTCAACCCAGGAATACAGCTTCATCATTCATGGGCATTTCCTGTCCACTGCCCCCAATTAAAATACAGCTGTTCCAGTGCCAGCGCTGAGCTGTGGGAATGAGACTGTGTGTTTGTGGGTGGGTGTGTGTGGTGCAGTAAGGAGAGGTTGAGGAAATACAGTAAAAAGAGGGTGTTAAACTGTTTTTATAGGACCCCTCTGCTGATCAGTGTTCTGTCCCTGACAGTAAAATGTTCGTGTTCATGTGTCTATAAGTGCTCAATCTAAAAGGTATGTGCTGTAGTTGGTGTGAAGCGCTGCTCATGATTGGTCGATCGAAAGAAAATGAGTTTCTATTTCCAGAATCGGTTTATCATTTCAGTCATTCTTTAAGTAAACATGTCAACATGTATACATTATATATAGATTAAATGGATTTCAGACGTTTTTGTCATTTATGATATTAGATCAAATTGTTTGGTTTTTGGGAAATTGGTTGAACAAATGAACTAATTTGTCACTTTGGGTTCCGGGAATTTTGAAACTTTGGGCAAGGAAACCTCTGAAAAAAGCAAGGAAGGGGGGCTCGAAGGAAAATGTTTCAAACACACTGGATTCCATTGATCCGGTCGCCATCAAGCTCTGCTGAAGCCTGACAACGAGCCGTGCATTTGATTCAGAATGGATGTTAGCAAAGTACGTTTCTGCAAACCCACCTTTGAGATAAAACTTAGGGTTTATTTACGTTGCAACTTCTTTTCTTTAGATTGAATTCTGTACAAATATCGGTATGGTACATAGCATAATGACACGGACATTTGTGGTCATCAGAAACATTAACTGCAAACAGTTCATCCTGGCAACTTGGCTGTTGAGCAGGGGCACATATAAAAAAGTTAAGTGCAGGGGGGCTGAGGTCTAGGATGGAAAAACACTGATGGTGAGATTAAATTATTAAAACTGAAACTAATCACTAGATTAATTAGATACAGAAAGTTATCTTTAGCTGCAGCCCTCTGCGACTTATTGTCTTGGAAAGCTTTGTAATGACAAAATATATTTTTCTGATCCTCCTAAAAACAAAAATATCATAAAATAATTCAAAAACAACTAACTAATGCACCATGCTTCAATAGCTGTGAGCTGCAAACATATATCATTCATGTCTCCCAGATGTGGGCTGCCTGTCTTGGCTGCGCTTAAGACGGCGCTGTCGACCTCTTAACACAGATTCAATCTCCGAACGTGAACCTCAGACGAAGTCAGCCTCCGAAGTGGGACACAGCTTGAGTGTGAACGGCGCTCACTCACCCTCCAGCACGGGATTGGACTGCAGCAGCTGTTCCTTGACCTTATTCACCTCCTGGCCCTTCCCACACACCGCTGCCACGTATGACATCACCAGCTTACTGGCCTCTGGAACACACACAAACACACACAGATAAAAATATTAGGGTGAAGCCTTTTTGCGAGACATGACTGAGGAACAAGTGCGGCATGCCCTAAAAATTCCCCTTACCTCATCCCCCCTGACACCCATCATGGCAGGGTGGGGATCATTCATTAGTCTGGGGCAAGGGGAACCCATTCTGTTCAGCTAGACGGTGAACAATATTGCGTCATGTTATCATCATTCAAATGACTGATTTCGCTTGGAACCGGGAGGATGTACTGAAGAAACATGGCCGACAGAGACGGTCCACTTCACGTGTCAGGACCGAAGCTGATCTGACAGACTCGAGGAGAGTGCTGCGAGTGAAATGTGTTCTCAGATGTAATTTTCTGGATGAGAACGTGACACGGGGCTCAGAAGGCATCTTGTGCCCGTCTGAAACAAGTGACATGCCTTGTAGGATGACTGCTGGCATCAGGATCATCTCTCCTGTCCAGCGGAGATGACGGTGACCCAGAAACTGATGATGTGAGTAATGTGCCAAGGAGGGATGGAAGTGAGCTCGGCAGCGGCTGGCTGGTTCAGACTGCAGATGAGCCTGTCACACAAACAACTCGCAGACACCCTCGTGCATTTAGCCAAGGTGGAGGATGGTGTAGAGAGAGATCAAGAGTCAGTGCTTTGCTGAGTAACGCGGTAGGCACTGCTTGATCTTTTTTATCTCTCAGGGTAGCAGAATAAACTTCCTGAGTCATCGCTCTCAGACTGCAGGGATATGTTATGTCTCCTCTGCACTATGCTGGCATCTGATGATAAAAAAAAAGTTCGTCACAGCCGCGGCAAGACGAAGCACAAGAAATCCCCCAGCTCAGACACGAATGTCAATGACACGTATCGACGGGGCAGGCACGTTTTTGATGGCCTTATTTCACTACAAATCTTCGGGGGGCGATGAGATTAACAAAATCCAAAACTGATCTCATCGACTTGGCCGGGCAGCTTCTTGGAGTGGGGTTTTTAATATCCATGAGAGGTTGAGAAGACCCAAATGAAGGCTGGCACCGTGAAACATGGTCTGTCAAACGGTGCTGCGGCTATTACTGCTGTGTTCTGGACCAGTCATTGGCAATCTTACAGAGTGCGGACAAGGGATGATGATGATGACTGCGATATTCACGTCTATCAGCCGTCACTGATCTTCAGCCGGTGTATTGGTGCATCACCGAGTGTCGACAGTGGCTTTTGTCTAAATGATTATGCCGATGTGCGACTGGGAAAGTTATGTTGTCGAATCTGAGCTCCAGCCAGAGATCAATGTACTACCATTTTCAAACCATCAACCATCAATACTGGCAAATGACGGCATCAGTGCAGTAGCAAACCAATAAATGCTGTATGATAGACTGAATTTTAATAAGGAGAGGACAGTCATACGTACATAAATACGTACATAAAAGACTTCTGATAGCTTACATTGACATAAATCATTTTTTCAGTACTGCCCACACTTTGATTACAGCCACGTGGACGGATGCAACAGGAACCAAATAGACGTTGTGATGACGAATCACTCCCACACTTAAAGTCTGCTGAACACATGTATTAGCAGCGTGGTAAGATGACAGTTCTCTGGAATTGAAGCAGACAGCTTGAACTCCACCGCAATTAAGTTTAAGCTGCAGCACAGTCCAATAACTGCTTTTAGAGAGGGTCAATATGTATAATTCCATGTATGAATGCACGTCTGTGTCTTTACTGTGCAGGAAGATATTTTTACAAGTAAAATACGACTTATTTCTCACAGTTTGTGCTCTGCCAACTCAACATGACCTTTACCTGCCACACAGCGTTGCCAACAGAGACCAGGAAATTCCATTCCTCCTGGGTTTCTGTGAGGTATGTGAAGCTGCACCAGAGCATTCCCTCACCATTATAAAAATGAACAGAAATAAAGGCCCGGGGACACCGCTGCCTCCTGAATCAGCAGGAGAGAACAGTCTGCCGTGAGTTTTTAAGTTTCTTAACTGGCGAGTGAGGGAGGATCCTGCAAAGTGTCAGCACACCAGTGGGTACCGTCATGTATCGACATGATGTTCTCAAAGAAGTGGCATAAAAAAAAAAGGATGGCGCTGATCTAAATCTGCACTGTGGCTTTCGAGAATAACAATCCTTATCTTACGTCGGCCTTTAGCTATACGTTTTGACTACGCCTCAGACAAACCTTTGTTCGGCGCTGATGACACATTCTAACTCTGCAGGGATTTCTTGGCCTTCTACAGAGTATTCTTTTTTTTTTTCCCCCTGTTCTTAAATATTTTCCTTGTTGGCTTCTGACAAATACACAACTTTTCATGTTCGCACTGGCAGTAGATGCATTACTGATATCCATAGCCTTAAGGCGTGTGTTTATGCCAAGGACAACTGTGGTATGAACAGCAGGGTGATCAACCGTGAGTCAAATTTCCCCGGGTATAAACAAGAGCTGAACAACAGTTAGCGTTTTGCCTCTTACCGGTTTTCCCAGCCCCGCTCTCCCCTGTGATGAGGATGCACTGGTCCTTGTCCTGGTCCCTCAGTGAGCGGTAGGCCTCATCTGCCAGAGCGTAGCTGGAAGACAAAAAAAAAACAAAACACAAAGTCGTTAGCCTTCATATCACGAGCATGTGCTCTCAGCTTACACAATATTCTTATTTTCCAGGATATTTTTGGGGGTTGATTTACAAGATAGTAGTGTAAAAATAAAGTTCCCTAATCAATACCATGTGGGTTTATTGGAAATTAGGTCGCATCTGCGGGACAGCCACAGCGGCTTTATTTAGCTACACTGGCCGGTTCACATTTGGAGGATTTGGCTTCCATGTTTGGAAAACTTCCTACTTCTTTTCCTGAACTCTGTTACTATGTGAATGCTGCATTCAAAACACACACACAAAAAAGCTAAATTTATACGCTTAGAAGCCATTTTTCCTCAGGTGCACTCACTGTTTTAACCATCCCATAACTTTTACAGATCTTTCCGTGCTAAAAGATTACTCGAAAACTGATTATACGTTGGCAGGTGTCGCTGAGCATGTAAACCAACCCTCAGCAGATTGGTGAGTGATAAAGGAGGAGTGCCTATTATAAACGAAGCCTATTGTCACACATTCCAGGACAGTGATACAATGGGAAAGTGGGACTGGTTATTGCAGTTTCATCCCCCCTTACTGGAATCCAGAACAATATATTAGTTGTTCTCTTTATGGTTTGAGAGAAGGGCGCGGATGGTGTGAGGGCCACATCGCTATGTCAACTTTTTTATTTTGCGTGGCACAGTCGTCTGTAATTTCTGTGAGATACACCCACAAAGAGGGAACACTGAAGGGTGAGGCTGGAGCAATAGCTTTTTTTTTTTTTAACACAGCTTCCATTTGGCAAGAAAATAGTCGTGTACAGTGCTGCGAGAACCATGTTCTGACTTTCTCCTCCAGCAGGACACGAGACTGCAAATTAGCTTTTCCTCGACTCCCGTCCCCCCACCAGTACTTTGGCATTCATTACTCAGGAATTTTTTCCAAAGCCACGTCTGGTAATAGCTGTGATTTTACCTTATGACACACTTAAAATGTCTTTGCTGTGAGTTAGTTTGAGAAGTGGATTCGGAAGACTGTACTCATCCAAGACCTCCAACATGAGCCATGTAACGTTTAAGGAAACGTCTCCAGGAGTCTGTCTGGATCATCACGGGGGGGAACTGAGCTTAAAGTTAATGTGGGAGAGCATCAGTCAGAGCAAGTCACTGCCATGCTGAAGTTATATTATGCTCATTTTCAGATTCTTATCTTTTTTATGGTTACTACTGGGAAAATGTTTACATGCTGCAATGTTCAAGAAACACATTATTTTTCTCACACTAGCCATTGCCGCAGTACCTCTGTTGCCCCTCTGTTTGAACACTTACACTTACGCTCCTGTCACTTTAAGGCCCCGCCTCCCAAAAGCCCAGTCTGCTCTGATTGGGCAGCTCTCACATCGTAGCATAGCTTCCATACTGTGCGGACCACCGAGTGCATGTACTTACAGACTTCCACCAGTTGAGAGGCTAACTTCTGGTTTAGCCGTCCGCTAACTTGAATGAGAATAAAAACAACGCAATGATGCGGATATGTTATCAGACAGACTGGCTCAAATTCTGATAGAGAGAAGAGTAATTTCACAGGGGGTTGTAAAGCTAAAAAAAAAATAAACTGCATTTTTACAGATGCATTTGTTACTATGTAAGCTTATGGGAAGAAGAATGTTTGAGCCAGTGTGCATCACCTGTTGTTATCACATGGTTTGGCTGCTATGTCAAATTAGCTTCAAAGCCTGGCTTGTTTCCATGCGGCCTGGCTTTAGCTCTGCTGGTGTATTTGCCACTACAACCATGCTGGGGGCGTTGCTGACGGACTGACTTACCAACGGAAGTCCTGACAGCTCATTTGAAGGACACGGTTCCTTCAAATATATGGGCCGCTTGCACAGTATTTACTGTGTACGCTGCCAAGACCAGCTTTATAATAAAAGAAGAGATGGAAATCTAACTTTCTACAATGCAGGCTCTACAGGTGGACAGCTTTAATATAACTCACTGCTGCAAGCTTGAAAACCATCAAGGACTTAATCTTTTTAAACATCAAGCTAAGATCAACATCTTCGTGTCCGTATGTTTCACATTGAGTACAGGGTAAATCTAGCTTGAGGTAATTTTGGAGGAATGCCTCAAAATAGTCTCTCCCCAGTGTCTAATTTAGCCCTAGCCTGGAGGGTATAGGGGCACTCCAAGTCTCCCCGGTCTGAGTAATATCATTAATCAAGCATTTATATGCACAAAGTGTGCTAGACATGAATGCAGTAAGGAATGTCTGACATCCACAGACGCATGCAGCACTACTGACAGGCTCTGTAGCCGGGTCTGAAATGGGATAGTGAACTCTGTGTGCCGCGGCTGAAGTTACATTTACTTGCACAGGCAACGCTGTCAGATCGAAGCACACGGCACATCGTTATGTAGCGTGGCGTCTAGACAAGGTTCAAAGTGATTTCTGAGGGAGATGTTCGGATTGCATTTAAAGCTGAGCGCTGAACGGTTATGCAGCATCATGCTACCATTTGATCATTATCTTGTCCAACTTCCACAAATACACCAAGACGTGGAAAAAGCAGCTAATGTCTCAATCTAATTTGGGCTACATAGACGAATGTATTAGTGGAGTTCGGTGCGGTAAGGAGCAGAACTGGGAGCATATAATCACACGCTGAACTAACACTGACCTCTCGATTTTGAAAAGTAGCTGATTGCTAGTAAGAAGCCATGACTGAGAGGGGGCCAGAGATGGACAGCCAGATGAATGCATTCCAGGCCACAATACGACGTTAAAGCTCAGGCTGGCTAATGGAGCTTAAGGTTCTGCACCACCACACATGGTTTTGGACCAGAGCCCATGCAGCCCTGCAGTCCTTCTCCCTCATCGGCCCCCAGTGTGAGCCCTCCACCAATAAACCATCAGGAAAGGGGGTACACTAAAGCGGAGTTTCTCATCATAAAACTTCCTTTGGATCAAGCTTGTGAAGTTAGTTGCTCGAGGAGCTATGATGAACTATGCGTCCTTGGTATCTTGAGCTCTTCTAGCATGACAGAAGGATTCATGTGAACAGCGTTGATTTATTAGCAGAAAAAGATTCCAAGATGGTAGCCAGCAATATCATTCCTCGCCCCTGCTTGGCCTAGGGACTTCGCATTGGATTCACATCACACGCACAGCTGTGCAAAAATAAAAACCTTCATGGTTATGAAATTCATAGGATGAAGAGTATCGTTAGAGTTTGTTTGCAGAGGGAAGTGTCCTGTCAACAGCTTCGCAGATGTTTCTTTTATAATGGGAATCTACGGGAAACCATGTTTGAGACTGAAGGACTTTTCTTAGTTGTGAAGTTATTTTTGCAGCTCTCTCAATATATAGATCGGGCAGTCGTGCAGTCTTGCATTGCGCACAACAAACAAACCGCATTCACACCGGACAAAAAACCCAATAACAACTACTATTATCTGCCCTTCAATGGAAGAGGGTACCATGGGCATATATTCCTGGGTCAAATAACTCTGCAGTAGTTCTGTGTATTTCTTCGCTTCCGGTACAGCTGTGATGGAAAAATGATGCTAATTTTCACCTTTTCTGCAAGGGGATGCTGTGGTGCACGTTGGAGTTGAGGACATTGGTGCGTCAACACTTTTCAGTCCTGCTCTTATCAGTCGGTGTTGAGGTTGAAAGCGAGATTGAAGTAAGAAGATATCAGAATATAAACTCCTTGACAATGTCAGCGGTCTCCATGCTGTTCCCTGTTTTCTGGCGTGATCATGACTTTGAACATGACGCACCAGAAATGAAAAATAGAAAGGCAAACACCTTTCTACTAGCATCGGAAAGGATTCAATTGTTTCTTTGAAGTGGCTTGACTTATACACATTTTGGTGCGAAATGGTATTTGTTTCTCATTATTCCACTGATCCATAATTAACATGGATGTCGACAATTTCAGATTAACAAATAAATCACCCAACGTGCGTATTGGCCACAATTTTTACTGAACTTTACAGAGAACCTTACACGCTACATTTTTGGTGCCCTCATTTGCATGAAATCATTCCCTCTGTCCATCAGTGCACAAGCCTCTCACTCAGAAATCCCCACCCCCACAATATGGGATCACAGCCTGACGCCTGCCCCTCTCCTGTACACCGCGTAGCTGGTGTGGATGAGACTTGCCACGGGACATTACGTCACTGTTGAAAAGGCCAGCACAGCGCAGCAGATGTCTGCTTTGTGAAAACACTCCTGTTGCCTGACCTGATCCTGACAATGACCCAACCATCACACAATTATCTCACCCCGGAGGAGGCCAGTGTTGGGAGGGGGGTGTACCAGAAAAAGAGTTAGGGGTGTAGAATAGGAGTGGGAGGTCCTTTGCCCGACGCCCCGCCACACACACACACACACACACACACACACACACACACACACACACACACCAGCTAGTCATATGAATATGAATGCCCATTAATCACAATATGAATAGAAGTTAGCAGTCGCAAAGGCGCCACACCCTGAAATCCATGTTTAAATCTTCAACATTTAAATGAAAAGTCCAAGCCACAGCCGAAGTAGCTCATCTGTACTTTTATTCCCACATGCAAAAGCAAGAAAAACACGGCAGAGCTACAACTAATGTGCACCCCTGTGGCTAGAACATTGTGCTATCATTAGGGCCATGAAAGCAGTTCTGAACAGTAACGGGCTGTACCACTTCACAAATGTGAAAATCTAAATAACGATGAAGCACCAAGGTCACCATCAAAGGCAGAGGAAGCAGCGAGCGAGGCACCAAAATCCCAGCGGTCTCGCTGATTCAGTGTGCGAGGTTAGGCTGGGATAAGGCCTTGGACCAGAAGCGCTTGCTTGGCACCTCCCCTTCACATCTGCCTCCAGACTGTAATTTGGGCTTGCACGTGGCAGCGGTGAACACAAAGCCACACTGGCATGAGGTAAGCAGTAGAAAATAGTCTAGTCAGTTCTTTTTACTACCAACCTCTGGTAACTGGGACACAGGAGGAGATGATGGGCCTGCAGTGTGTGACCTGAATCTTAAAAAGGGTGGAGTGCTGTGAGGGCAGATTCTGCTCACTTTAAAGTTGTGATTTGTAGATGCTAATGAAGCTGTAATGTATGGTCTGGAGTGCAGCCCACCCAGCTACTGGAAGACGACAGGACTTGCTGCAAACAATAATAATCTTTGCCCTTATACTGACATGCAGCACATTAACATACTCTTTTGTACAACTTTGTTCGGTTTCCAGGCTGAAAATGGATGAGGATACTTTGATGCTAAATCCGGCTACCTTTCTATTATTTATTTGTATGCATGCGGGGGGGGGGGGGGGGGGGGGGGGTAGGGGGGTCAGTACAGTAGCCTGTGATCTCAGCTTGATCCGGCTCCTCCAGAGGCCACCGGAAATCCGCCCGGCTCTGATGGAGCGGCCAAGGAAGCAACTCTTTCCTGACGCTTTATGACCAGGTGGGAGAGTGGGTGGCTGCTGCGAGTAACTCACAGTCTGTACACTGGTGTGCTTTCAGAGGTTGTGGGCGAACCTGCTGGTGTGGGCAGGCAGGGACACACACACACACACACAAAAGGTCTTGCTTCTGACAGATGTGGCCCATCTGTGTATTGGTTATAACCAACCAACATGTTGCTGTGAAACAGGTGGTTAGGAGAGGATCAGCACACAGGGCAGGGACCTTGGAAATATCTGAAGCACAAGTCTATATTCAAGAGATCACTCTCAAGGTGCAATAAAGAATAAATTAAAGCTCAGAGTGACGTTCTTCTGCCACACATCTCTAATCTATTCGACGCTCACTACAGTAGACTTTGCCTGAGACCTGCTAAATTACTCATTGACACTCCGCCACCCACACACATCCAACTTTGAGGGGGTCCAGGGCTTTAATTTTCTTTTTCCTGCACAGCAATTTAGTGTTCCAGAGAACGGGGGGGGGGGGGGGGACACAGGCTGAAGTTGTTTGTCTGATCCTTGAAATGCAGGAAAGCAGCACGCTGAGCGAGGTAGCACAACATCCTCAAAGCAACACTCGCACAAACACTCCTCTGAGACGGATTTACATGAACCAGCATGCAGCAAGGAAACTGAATATTCAAATGACACCCAATTATCAGGTGTTGAAATGGGTTATTAGAGCTGATGGATTCGTCTGAGTCATGAGATTTCACACAATGATAAATGACAGACCTTGCTCCTTCGGCTAGAAGATAAAGAAAAACACACTTAAGGGGGAAAAAAAAAAAGAAATACATGGCCACATGCGCTCAGCCACAGACAGGATGATGGAAACAGAGGAGCAAGAAGGCTTTTTATAGCCCAGAAAGCACCAGCTCTGTCAGGTTTGAGGACTTCCTCTCTTCATCCTGTTCTTCAATTCACTCATTTCTCAGCCTTCCCACTGTGGCGTTTCTGGTCACTTCGGGCTCTCGGAGGCCTTGAAAAAGGGCAGTAAAGCACGACTTGACCGTGAAGTAAAGTTCTGCTGACATATACAGACCAACCGACCTTAAGATAAACATTCTGCACTTGACTTGTACGACAATTTCTCCTTGAAAGACTCTGAGAAGATGAGCTTGCTCTTCGATTCTCAGGACTGACACCAAAAGGAGATGTTTTGTTACAGGTAATTCTGTTTGATTCTGCTGTGGCTGCACTGGAATGATCCCAACATCACATTATACGTATCTTTGAATGACCTATGACCCGTCTCAAAAGTGGATTGTGTCCTATACACTAGATTGAATTTCTCGCCTCACAGTTGGATGCCTCCGCCAACCAGTTAAGTTCCTTCCAAGACTTTCATGGCATTCAAGGTATTATGTCAATTTCTTGGCAAAAGTTATATTGACCGGGCCGATTTTAGCCCCACAGGATTTATAGACAGCTTCGTCACATGATGCAACAACTACTGCGGTATTTCTATTACTGTGCAAGTTAATTGAGAGAAGTCAAATTCCCTTCTGTGTATTCGCATGCTTGGCCAATAGAACCAATTCTGATACAAGGATACAAGAGCCGTTGCCATGACAGTTGACTAATGCTTCGAATATGGATGTTGCTGCATAGAAAAGCTACAGGTTGTATTTTGTGGATGCTCAACACCAATCTTCAACCTGACAATACAGAAGATCCGTACAATCATTAAAAGTTGAAAGCTGGACAGCCAAGATAAGTGTCACCAATTCAGTATCCGACCACACGTGGAATATGGTCACAATCTCTGTATCAGTTTGTGAGTGGTTCTGCAGAACGTTATGATGTCACGGATAAGTTGACCTTTGGATCTGAGATGTAATCACTTCATTATTTCTTATCCTGGTAGACATCTGAGTGAATGTGCGTCTTAATTAGTGTATGAATTCTTGATTTTTGGCCAAAAATATGTTCCGTGAGGTCACAGTGACCTTTGACCACTTAAATGTAATCAGTTCATCCTCGACGTCAAGTTGACATTTGTGGAAAATCCGAAGAAATTCCCTCAAGGAATTCCAGAGCTACCGTGTTCATGAAAATGAGACGGACAGATGGACGGACAGTCAAACCGAAAAAAAAAATGACATAATGCCCTCGGCCACAGATGTCGCCTGAACGGAGACATAAAAAAAAAAACAGTGTGAGCCCGACAGGCATTGCAACCAGCCCAGCACACTTACTCACCCATATACAAAGGCTGCATAGAAATAAACTGTTATGCCTAATTTAGTACAAAATCACTTGGCATGTCTTCAAAGAGGCAAAGGCCTCAGGCTGACCATGTGACCCACTGAGCCCATTCAGACTATAGACGGAGTCATTGTGGGTTTGACCAACACTGTAATGTTGCCCAGATCGGCACCACAGTGGTGGGTGACACCTTCTCCAGCTCCACACCAGCAAAATGAGGCCACCACAGACTGGGAGGGTTTCAGTGGAAGGGAATAAAGTTGTCAAGGGTTCTTTTTTTTCCAGAGTAAAAGTAAACTGTTTACAGAGAAGCAGAAGAGTTGGAAGGTAAAAGAGACGTGGCTTTCGTTCATAAGATGTAGGGAAGCTGAGACCGTTTCAACTTTTTTGGAGAAGCGAATCAAAGCAACTGACATCCCACAGCAAAGGCTGAGAGTAAGACCTCCTCCAACGAGACATAAATACACCTTCAACACAGTGAAAACAGCATGACAGTGTGCAATCTTGTCCCAACGGCTCATCTCCCATCTGCATCTCATGACTTCAGCTCAAGAATCTGATAACACTACGATCAGCCTACAGTGTAAACAATGGACAGCCAAAAAATCTAAGGAAAAATTATTGAGCGAGAGTATCCAGTTTTTTCCTACAGATTTTTCCTAAGCTGTCTTCAACTAAATCGCATCTTCATGTGGTATATTTGTTGTTGCAACCTCAAGTTAAACTGCAGGATGCAGGTCTGACCTGATTCACAGAGTGCATGTGCTTCATTCAACTGAAAACAGACAACACACTGATAACTATCGATAGTTTTTGCCTCGATATAGCAGCAGCTTGGCGGAGGAGATTAGCCGACACAAGCTTAACCCCGCAACGATGTCGGGCAAATTAGATTTCCATTAGCTTTTACTGTTTTTTGTTTTTTTTTGCTGTGTAATGCCAGCCTGACCCTTTTGGGACGTCTTGGCCAAATTTCCACAGCCAGCTGAATCCTCAATCCACATAAATCGCTTCCAAATCTGTTTGACAGCTTGTTTGATTCCATGTGACCAACCGCAAGCTGCCCCTACCCGGACTGCAGACAAGCCGCACAGTGAAAAGGAGAAACTTCAGTAGAGAAGCAGCAGATTCTACACTGTATTGCTTCAATTGCAGTGTTGCTGTGCTCGACCAGATACGCGAAAACGTGCATAGACATCTTAAAATGTAGATTAAATTACACCTGAGGTAAAAAAAAAAAAGTAGCAGTTAGACCCCAATAGTGTGTCCCAACAAAACCATAATATTTTTTGGTCCTTTTTTAAAACGCAGATAATAGCTACTGACCTGAAAAATAAATACAAAATATATCTTAGAGTCCATGATATAATGTCCCATTGTGGACCAATATTTTACACTGATATGGGTCTTATCTTTTTGCCTACACTTTGGTATGCCTCTGCTGTATTTTATCCAAGCTGTGTACACAGATAGAAAAAAAAAAAAGCTCGATGCCAATTGTTCTGGCCATGAATAGAGAGATTTCACAATGGTATTTGGAGCGTCACAGGCAAAAGAAAAACCTATAAAATCCAATCTTATTCCACAGAAGCAATAAAGGTAATGTTTAACCAGTGTCGTATTAACCTATTGGCGGATGCATTGTCTTTGAAAACAGAGGAATTCATAATCTGTCTCTATTAATGATTGTCAGCAGGCTGAGCAGTTGCTACCAAACAAGGCTTGGGTCAAACATTATGAGAAATATGGTTAATTAAAATGTAGTCTATACAGAATAATAAGAAGAATACTAATAATAATACATATACTGTTTCTGGCATTTTGTCTTTTTTAACAGCTTCCACCCCTGGTCAAGACCCGGCCAAAATTTATCAAAGACATTATGTTTACACTGGGAAATCTACCAACAACGTAATGGAGGAAACATAATTAGGTATCAATTGTCAGTATTAGTAAATTTAAACACCCAGCTGTGTTCTGGATCTATAAGCTCGAGGGGGAGAAAGAGACGGGAACTGTGTGTGTCTCGCAGAAGAAGTCAGCGGGAGACTGCTGCCTCTATGCACAAATGTAGCAATTGATTACAAATGGTTGCATTATCCAATTTAACACATTTGCATTTCATTCCAGGGATGAAGAGGTGGGTGGGAAAAGGAACACACACACACTTTCCCGATCATTTCTCTCGAGGTTCACCGAGCTCACCATTACGCCAACACACATGCTGGAGAGGACTCACTCTGCCCACCCGAGTCAAAATGCCACTCCAACGAGTGCCCACTTAAATCTACCTACGTACAGGTTCTGTTCTCCTTGAAACCAGTCCTCTTTATGTAATAACAAAACAGTGGGCACGTGGCAGCCTGTTACCCAACAACAGCAGCTGTGATGGAGAACAAAATATGAATGCACGAATCCAAAAAGATATGTGCTATTATATAGAGACTTTATTAACACCAACATCCATAGTCCTTTATAACTAAAACCTTTTGTAGGTGAGTGTGTTTAAACAGCATCTCAATGCAGAACTTTCAAGGTGAGGACCAAACAGACACATTATCTTACAAAATATACCCCTTTTACTTATTGCCTGGGCTCCAACTGACAAAACAGGAAGTGCAAACACAGGTATGATGCCATAGCACAGTAAACGGCTCCAAAGTCCAGCCTTGCCCCAGATAGCGCGGTAAGTTCCCATGGAGCTTTTATCTTAACCCTGCTTGTAAAACAACACCCGGTCTTATACCGAATGATTGGATTTAAAATTAATCCTAACTCAACCGAACGGGCAGTTGGGAGTTTCATGTTGCATAACACAGCCTCACTGGGAAATTCGGCTAAATACAGCAAAACTGCTAAAACCACATGCACAATTCTTTCCGAAAGCCCAAAAGAAATCCTATAACCTGTTGAGAAGCCACACATGATCTTAAATGTGCATTTGGTTTCAGCCGATACCCATCAAGGAGACTGATAACCCGCATTTGAAACCGATATATGCAATTTGCAGTAAAGATTGAAGATCTCAGTGACAAAATTCAGAATAATAAGCACAATATACTCATGTAGTCTACTTCAAGGGTTACTCCAAGTGTGTTTACAGGTCTTGAGGAGAAACTTCTGCACATGTGAAAAAAGAAGTGTAAAGTGTTTTGTGGCTCCAGAGTAAGCTGCATGTAATCTGATGAATTGCCTCCTGTGATGTCACTCAGTTGCTACATTGCATTGTGGGTAACGTAGGCGCTGGGTTTTGTAAAGGAAGAAGAATGCGTGTTCCTAAACTGTCCGTAATGAGTTCGACAGTGTTACAGAAGTGCCCTGCTGCGTGGATTGTTTTTCAAAACCTGGCAACTACATTTCCCACAATGCAATTTAGCCACTAAGTGACATCTTCACATTACATACATTTCCTCTTCAGCCCCATAAGGCTTTATACTACTTCATCACATATGCATAACCACTCCCTAAGCATTAGAATTACATTACGTTGACCTTCAAGTGCAATTTTGAACAAATCTACTTGAGTATTTTCTGCTACTCTATACTTCCTCTCCACTGCTTTTATTTGATTACTTCACTCATTACTTTGAAGACTATCCATAGGCTGTTACTTGTGACACGTAACCAATCAGATAGTGTTGTGGGCGGGGAATTGAGGAAGACCACAGACAGAAAGCTGCTTCAGAGCCGATAATGTTGTGTTGAATTAATATAGTTGACTGGCAATCTGACTGCTGATGCTGTCAATCGAAAAATAATCAATATCCGCCCAAATAATTTGCAGTGCAATAATCGTTCTATCCCCAATGTACATAGATATTATTTAGGATGAGTTTGTTGGAGGGAATGCTTCTTGGCGTGATGCTGATCAGGCAGGCACTTGACACAATTAGCTTACCCTCACACCTGACCTCTGATCTTCTTCTGTGCTTTTGACACGGGGGGCACTGCAGTTATAGCAATGATTGATTTAACACAATCAATGCTTCTTGATCTCTGTCAAGCATGCGTACTATATACACTGCAGATCCTGCAACACTCCGGAGATTTGACAGATTTTGTTTACAGCTAAGTCATTATTTAGTTGTGCAAGAGCAAAGAAAAAAAACTTTACCGAAGCAGATAAAAGACCACAATCCCACATGACATGGAAATCAACATATGACATGCTGTGATGAGGCGCAGCATGCCGTAGTATTTTTCACTGTCAAATCTCTTTAATAAAGCAGATTTCACAGTCAGGCCGTCATGGCTGCGTGCATGACAGCTGAGAACTCCTGACATACGCCTTGCACGGGGCCTCTCTGCTCCATTAGCCCGTCGCGTTGCCCCCCTGTAGCCGTTTACTCCAGTGGCACAAGGTATTGAGTGCTGAGAGCGTCGGGGGTCTCAATACCTCATTAAACATCGGGGAAATGCGATCCTACCCTCGAGACATGGGGCTAGAAGCCTGTCCGCACACACACACACACACACACACACACACACACATATTCCTCTCAATCTGTGTCTGGCTCGGGTGGCACGGGACGTACAAAAGATGACTCCTGGCCATCTGTAAAGCCACACCACACAGAGAAAGACCACTGATTAGTTCGCGTCTAATGACTCGACAGTGTGTGGACAGGAGGGAAACACCTGCCGGTTAATTATGAGGCACCTCATCTGGGCAGAAAGCGGTTTGCTAAATTGGCCGGCTGAGGAAATGATGGACAAATGAGTTGGTCCTCAGCTGGGTTTGTATTTGGGTTTTTTGGCGTTTTTTTTGAGAATCAAGATATTCAAAATGGAAACTGTTCAAAAGCCTTCCTTTGGGGGATCATCTACAATTTGACCACACTTCCTGTCATGGTCGTGTAACCTGTAGCTGGGACATGCATTCTCATCAATTTTCTTCAGTTGCGTGGATGAAAATGTACCCCAATCACATGTTTTATGTTGTGACATTTTTTTAAACTTCACTAGACAACTGAGAGAAAACATCTGCCGCCTCGTTTTCCTAAGTAATCAATGTGTACAGTCCTGGTCTCTGGCCTGGGACAGAGCCAGCATTTATCTACAATAACTCTAATTAAGATGGAACTTAACAGGCAATTAGTCGACAAACAACTTCAGAGATAGGGGACCAGCTGCAGTTCTCCCTCCAGCTGATGCACACACACGAATACACACACACATACAGACACACACATTCCTCTATTTGTCTTCGACGTACAAGAGCAGGTGTGATGAACACCTGCACACACTCACTGGGCCTTCGCACAAAAAACACACAAAAGCATCCTTGATGACTCAGACACAAACGCACACACACACACAGGCAGAACCAATGATGATGATGTGACAGCATTAATCAAAAGCAACAAAACTAATCCCTCTCAGGCACCTTTTCCTGACTTTAATCAATAACCTTAAGCTACACTAATCCTTCATCTCATCCAAACAGACTGTTTCCAGGATGCTCAGACAATTCCCACAACAGCAGCTTTGACAATGACTGAGTATTCATGCACAGACTGTGCTGTGTGTTCTGAGGAAGAGATAGGACCACTGATTGTTTTAGGGACAGCATGCGTTTTACATGTCAGCTGACGTTTTGTCACTGTCCAAGGCTTCTTTTTTTTCTTCTTTTTTTACAGTGGGTCCAACTATATCAGCACATTGTTGTGCCAGGAAGTCAGACAAAACAGACTTGTGGCATTCAGACAGTGTTGTCAGTGACAAGGTCAGTCAAAAGTCTTTAAACTGCAGTCTGCAGGTGGGTGCTGCTGATCGACGCGTCGGTGTTGTTTACACTGCGTGTGTGCACATGTGCTGTGCTTGACGGGGGTCGAGCAGTTGTCCATTGCTTGTTAATTGTTGTGTAAAATATCTCTGCAGTAACAGTAACGTGAGAAATCCAATGAAGCAAGAAGCTATATGCTACAAAAGAAGAGGGACATTAGTAGAGCGGCAACTATTTTGATAATTTGTGTGTGTGAGTAATTTTTTCAAAGAAAAAAAAAAGGCAAAATTCTTCTTCCAGCTTCTTACATATATATTTTTTCTTTTCTCTCTCTCTTTTTTTAATTATTCCTCACTAAACTAAATGTCTTTGTGTTGCGGACGAAATATGACATTTGAGGGCTTGAGAGCTTTGGGAAACACTGATATATATTTTTTTCCATTTCCCATCAGGCTGGTAGTTTATGATCCCATTTTCTTTTTTTCCCCATACGCTTTTGCCAACTTTTATAATAATAACCATCATTACAGCCATTGGAGGGTTATTTAGTTTAACTGTAGTTAATTCTTAATTCATTTGACCTGAAATCATCCTGATAGATTTTTTTTTACTGTAATGCCAAACCCCTACATTTGAATATCTGCTTTTAATGGATTTTGAGTTATCCATCACAGTGCTCACAGTTTTCCATAAAGCCTGACATCTTGTAGGAGCTATGACCTAATCGAAGCACCCTGGTGAACTACTTTGGCCTTGACTGATGCAACCTGTTCTGAGCCGCTTATTTCATACCATTCAAGTGTCTAATGAGGATCAAAGACAGGAAGAGGAAGGTTCCTGGGGACCCCCCGTTGTTCCTTTAATTAAAGGCCAACACTGATCCCCTTCGGTCGCTGTGGTGATAATGCCCCTCGGCCAGCTGAAGCTCAGCCATGCAAAAAACCGGGTCATGAAAAACAGAACCTTTTCTGGTTTGGAAACATCACGAGGAAAGGGAAGGCATATCCTAAAACATTCGGCGTGAATCAAATCTCCCGTATTGCCCTGTAAATCTATTACTGTTTACATTTTCTGTGGGCTTAAATTCATGTTCGGATCAGCGAGAGATCTAAAAAAAAAAGGGGGGAAAAGTGAAAAAAATGATTTGCTTTGAGTTTTAAAAGCATGACAAACATGGAGGCATGCAAACATGGAGCGGCAAGCAGCATCACTTGCAGCGGTGCGTTCTTGCAGCTCTGATTTGAATACCAGTCAAGTCAAATGTATTCAAATCGAATTGTGTTTTCCAAACCACAACAATCCAGCTGCTTCTAGGTTTAATTATTCAAAAGAGTTCATGTAAAGTTTAAAAAGTTTCTGTTTCTGCATGGGGCCACAAATGGGGTTACTTAGCTTGTCGCGAACTGTTGAAGCAGGTGGACACAGCTAGCCTAGCTTCATTGTGTGCCCTCTAATATGTAATATCTATTTAGTATCTGTGCATTTAACTTGGAAAATGAAACAGACATGGTAGACTAGAGGAGTGGCTAGCTTAACAGTTAGCCGTTCCAGGGCTTTTCCTTCCGACAGCCTAGCATTAGCTTATCGCAAATGGTGGAAGCAGGTGGACACAACTAACCTAGCTTTGTTGTGTGCCCTCTTACATCCCCACTTATTTCTTATTGAGAGTTATGTTTGCATTTAGCTTGGAAATAAAACTGACATTGTAG
This sequence comes from Sparus aurata, assembly GCF_900880675.1. Taxonomy (NCBI): domain Eukaryota; kingdom Metazoa; phylum Chordata; class Actinopteri; order Spariformes; family Sparidae; genus Sparus; species Sparus aurata. Next base: position 26,780,889 of record NC_044195.1, on the reverse strand, counting down.
TTTCAAGGTGCAGCTAGCTTAACGGTTAGCTTAACACAGTGGCCTACCTGGAGGTCTTGTCCCCAGTGATGTAGCCAGGTGCTAGCTCAACATTTACAAAGCTCAACTTCAGATGTAAGCATTTATAGCTAATCTATGAGCTAACAAAACACAAAGATAACAGAGTAAGCACTGAAGAACATGTTTTTGGCTAGCTGTTTCTTCTTGCTTTAGTGCTAACCAACGCCAAGTCACAGTGGCTATCTGCATATGAAATTGCTGTCACTCCTCTCACCTTTTAAATAACACAGCTATGGTTTCTGTTTTGTTTGATTGGCCTATAGACAAATACAATGGTAATGTCAGAGTGACCATAGTTCAAGCGGAGCAGCGGTTTAATCGTGGTAATGCTACAACCATTTTGTTTGCTAAATGTCACAGAGTCAAGACTAAGTGATGCTTTTGACAGGACTGAGGGGTTTAACATTGCTTGAGGGGCGATCAATGCAAAGCCACAAATCTCGGGTCCAGATGGCCTGACCGGAGGATTAAGATCAATTCATGTAGCATGTTGAAACAATCTGCCTTTGACTGGCAGTTTAGGTCTCGCACACGGGCTCGTCCTATTAAACGGGGCTTAATCTTCTTTACTTAAAGACTAATGGTAAGATGACTTTTAACATGTTTAGAGGATGTACATTTCAGTCAAGGGAAAGAGTTGAGAAGAATCAGGGACAGCAGAGAAGAAACTGAGTCTGTAATTTCTTATTCAATAGCTCAAAGTTAGCAGCCTTAAGAAGAAATGACCATATTTGTGTTTGTGCTTGTTTAACTTATGCAAATTGAAACTTTGCTCCATTGCCTTTTTAAGGCTGCCTCTGGTTTCAGTTCATGTCAGTGCGGTATGAAAATGATCTTTGTAAAGACGTAGACAAATTGTCGGGCGTTTAGCCTTTAGCCTTCTGTAACTATCCAAATGATCTTGTGGTAATGCAGTTCAGTTCAGAGGCCGCTTTTGAAAATGCTTTCCCACTGCCAAATAGCCATACCTGCCAACATACGGCTGTGAAATAAAGGGAGATTTTCCTGGGTTATCGGTAAGTGGTCTACCATCGTAATGGACGACTACAGTCTGCAGGGTGGAGGCAAGAGGGAAAGCAAGTGAGGAAAGGGAAGTGAAATGTCAAAGCGCATTTCTTCTTCTGCAGACCTGTTTTATCCATTTTCAGCCACAAACTGAGCTGCATCCGAGGGCTTAAGTTAGCGCCAGGATGAGGGGTATGGTTGTCTGCCTTTGGGTTGCCAGGTAAATCAAGACACCTCCTCAAAAGACTTCATGCACTCTTTTTAAAACAGCACACTGGGTAGCTGACCGTGACAAAACCTCCTTGAACACACCAGTACTCCCCACCAGCATACAAAAGGAAGGAGAAGCAAGAGAGGCACTGAAAAACAAAAAAAGGGGTGAAACAGCCCGAAACTGTGTCACGTCAACTCTGTCCCTGGCTATAAATTAAAGCCAAAGAACTCGCTTTTGTCTGCAGGGAGCGCGTCTGTTCTGGGACACGGCCACTCTCGCTCTTTCAGCCGGTCCCCTCAGAGGGGCTCTGCTGCAGCCTAGAGACACAGCAGGCTAATTGACGAGTGCTGGGCTTTGTTTTATCTTGGCATCCGAACAGCAATGCTGACTTAATGTTGCCAGTGGACAGATGGCATGCCACGGTGCTGAATGGCCCGGCAGAAGCACCGGACCTGGCTCGCCGTGCAGGGAGCTGGTGTCCCTCCTCTCCTTACCCCACCTCATTAGCAACTGGGCCCAGATTGATAATCCTCACAGAGGTGTTGCAACGCGCCGTATCTTCGACAGGCAGATGACAGCAGCTTCTGCTCAAAGAAGTCAGTCTAACGAGTCCTTGAAAAACCCTCTTCTGAAGTGCCAACCGATTTTTTCAAATCTCGCTGTCAAAACTTTGAGAGCCGGAGCCTCGAGCAAGACACAAAATTTACATGTAGGTGGTTTTGGTGAGGATGTGGGTTGTGGACTCACATGTGCGGACTAAGCTCATAGAAGTTCCTGTTGCGATACTCCTCCACTTTCTCTGGCGTGAAGATGGGCAGGGACCTGTAGGGGTTCATGGAGATCACCACGCTGCCAATGTACGTCTGCCGGGGGAGAAGAGAAAAACAGTGAATCCATGTGGCATTTTAAGTATTTTGCACAGACTGACAGGAGCGCTGGTTTCGACAACTTGTCTCCCCATCTGTCCATTTCGGTGTTAATTGTTAAGTCTAGGTGGGAGGAATTCTGCCTCCGTCAGCTTTTCACAGCTGGGCATTCTTAATACACTGTTGGGGCATGCAGTGCCTGAAGTGAAACTTAGGAGACCTACAAAAAAACTTTGGAAAGTTTGGAATCTGTGCAGTAAACACAGACTGCAACGCGGTCAAGGTGCTGAGGAGGTTTTCAGGAAGTGTATACGCCGACATACAGACGCCTGACAGCCCCAGATATTAGCAGCTGGTGTGACAAAAGAAAAAAAAACACCTTTAAACTCCGAATATAATGAGAAGCTTTCAAAAGCATCTCTTTAGTCAACTGTATGCAACTATAATGCAGGACATCCAACATATCGGCAGTGGGGGGGGGTTTTAATCAAAAAGTTTTCTCTGTTTCACATTCGTACATAAAAAGAACACCTTTATGTAACATTCACACAGAGCACACTTGTCAGATATTTCTGAAAGCGAACCGAGCGGCCATCATCTTCATCATCCCTCCTACGCTCAAAACAAAGCCCAGATAGCACTTTCCAAACATCAACCTGAAACATTTTTTTTTATGCCTTTTTTTTTTTTCCCTCTCCACGGTAATGGCTGTTGCGTAACCCACTCCGACATGAGTGGAGCATGGCCTTCCCTGTGGCAACACCGCAACCCTCCCACAGCCTCTCGTTCAATAGCCCACCGGAGGCAGAAACGAGGCCTTTTCAAGTGCAGAGGACGGGCACAAAAGGCAGCGAGTGCGCGTAATGTAAACAAAGTGTCACGTGTTAATGAGTGGCTCTGTCGACCGAGCGCAGAGCAGAGAGCACAGCACACATGTTTTGGTCTCCGCAGATAGTTAAAGTAAAATCACAGCTTGAAATAAAAGACGTCATGTTTATTTCATCAATCTTCCGACGGATCGTAAAATTGGTATCAAAGAGGGCTCGTTATCGGCACCGTTAAAAAAAACAGCAGTGAACTCGGGGGGGCTTTCAAGGCTTTTCACACCGAATCCAAAACATGTTTATAGTCTATAAACAAATCACCAGAAAGGACAAAAGGTGAGGCTTTCAAGCGTATCATCTTTTCACACACGTTCGGTGCCGTTAGTTTCAGGAAAACTGTGAATCAAACTCAGCTTTATTTTTTGTTTGTTTTCTCGTGAAGGTTTCTCAAATCATTTTTGACCTTTTCCACCGTAGAAAAAGGTTGGATAGGATTTTCGTCAAAACCCAGTGAGTGTCATGTCTATCAGCAGAGAGATTGATCTGTATGCAGGCACTGTCCAGACTGCCCAGGTATTTCTGTCTTTATGTCTTCTTTTTCAATACTACACCGGCTGCTGTCTAAGTTCTAAGACTCCATCTGTTCAGTCGCTATAATTGTATAATTGTAGCGGCATGGATGATGCGCCACATCCCCAAAAATCTACATCAATGAAACTGCTTTTTTTTCCTCTCAGCCTTTTTTTAACCGCAATTCTTAAAATCCATCATTTTAAGCATGACAGTTTTTGCAGTCTGTGTACAGGACTGCACAAATAAGACTTCTGTTAATCTGGAAATGGGCAGCTGCCGTGGTCCAGGGCTATGGTTGATTTAAAAAAATCTTGATCTCTTTATCTGTGTCGTGACAAAAACCTTTTAAATAGACTCATGTAGACGCTGGTCACACAGATTGAGTTTGATCAACTTGCTACAGTTTTGGTGCGAAAAGGGAAACGCCGGCGATACGCCTAATCGTCCAGCTCACAATGCGGAGCCAATGTTTAAGAAAGGAGGAGTTAAATAAACATGTGAGAAACACTCAGGGAGAAAAAAAAAAAAGGGAGTCATGCATAAGAAGCAGGGCGAGTTTCAGCCTCTTTGATTTTTCCACAGAGTTATTGGATACATGATGCGCCGTCCCGCTGGAAAACAAAGCCATGTTTCTTCTGCTCCGTGCTGTCATATGATAGTTTAGGGTGGGGGTTGGGGGCCATTTGTAAGGAATGATGCCACATGAGGGGAAAATGCATTCACATGCGAGGATTGTTCACCACAGATTTATTGGATAAGTACAGGCTCCAGCGCTTTCCCTGGTCATCACTCTTTAGGTGCAGCTTATGCTACAAAAAAAAAAAAGGAAAAGCTTCCATTATAGACTTCAAACCAAGTGATTTACCATTCCATGAATATGCCGTTTTTACTTTCACTTCACACTCACCTAAAAATGTAACACCATAAATATTAAGACTCTGTGCCAGCGCGTAATAACATAAAAGAAAAAGACTGAGTGTGCTTAACCGGCTCCGCAACATTTAGGTCAGCGCCACACAGGAAATAAAAAAGCTCTGAGCTTATAGTTTTGGACAGAAGATTGAGGGCATCTGAAATGTGAAAACACCATTCCCATTCCTCAGCAGGATGTGGGCTGCATCTCGGCAAAATATCCAGCGCGCCGCTAAGGCAATCATCGCTATATGAGGTGACATCATCCCTTTGGGCCCTGAGCCCTGTGAAGCCAACAGCAACCAGAGTGGAGCTGTAATCATCCTGGCTTACATCTAGAGTGGCCAACCTGCGGAGAAGAAAAATCGCGGAGTGCCACCGCACAAAGCTCAGAAGCAATTCACCGATGCAGGCGTAGATAGTTCAACAGCCCTCTTCTTCTGCAGATAAGGCAGCCAGTGGGCCATCCTGCCAGTCCCTTCTCGTCCCCTGAGCCCTGGATTTCATGCCTCATTTAAAAAAGGCATCATCTACATTCTCTGGTGGAGTGATTTATTGATTGGTTGCCTGCTGTGGTCTGTGTATGTGTGCCACCTCTGTAGCCAAAAAAACTAAAACAAGTGAGTGAGGGGTGGAACAATGGAGTTCCTTAGGGAAGCTGTTTATATCCGTCTTGGAGGCAGGGACCGGCAGAGGAGTGTTATACAACACAATACGCATCACTCAAACGAGGTTCAGTTACATTAATGCAGTCGTTACGTTAACATTAAGTATTGGACTTACGTAGATCTCATTGTGTTCAAAGCGGTTCTTCAGATTCGCGATGAACGAGTCCTCAGACAGGGGTTCTAGGAGGACCATGTCCCCGACCCCGATCATGTTGTCTAGAAGTGACGTCTTCACCTCCATTTTGGCTGCCGGTGTCCCCCCCTGGAGAGAAATACAGAGGAAAGGAGAGATACGTCACACATACTGTAAAGTTAAAGAGGCGTCCTGAGAAGTTTGAACCACTAGTAGCGCTATGAAGCGGCATGAACTTGGCATTACAGCTGTCGTCATCTTTTGTTTTTCGAGCTAGAAGTAAAGATATTTGAAACAGATTGTGGAGCTGGGAAGGATAACCTAATAGAATCTGACTGAGAACTTCAGAACCTGAGCACCCTGTTATGCTGATAGACAGCTGGTGGCGGGAACACCCCAAAAAACGGCCAACAGAGGGCCAGGAGAAAAAACTACAATAAAAAGTGCGAAATCCAAGGTTTTTTTTTCATTTAAAACATTAAAATAATTAAGTCAAATTATCAAAGGAATGTATAATAACAGTTTTGACATTATGTGAACGATGTCTCCATATTGTGTTGCAGAGGCATCTGTTGAGGTCAGGATGCTAACCAGCTGTTAGCCTCTAGCCACTTTGTTGGATGATAGTCCGATAGCAAACAACACCAACGCTCCAAGCTCCAAATCCGGGCAGGGTCCACTAATGCGACCACTAACTGCACGATTAGCTGCGCTTACTAGCCAACAGCGGCTACAGTAAGCAGCAGTTAGCGGTTGGTGATATGCTGCCCCCTATTCGTTTGGAGGTCGTCTGGTGGCCAATTCTTGCATATCGCACCTTTAAGCAAACACAGATGTAAACAATGCATGATTTTGAAATATCTTAAGCTTTGCACAAGTTTTATGATGAAGAAAAAGCGCTTCTACACAATGTGTTTTGGTGAGAAACACTTGCTTGATACAAGCATCTCTCTATTTAGCCATTTCATATTGGTTGTCCATCATTTGTGAGGTCTCCGGCAATGTTTTCAAGAGGCATTCTCTGATCAGAAAATAAACAGCCCTATATATAGCCAATACAAATAAACCCCAGGGTGGACATGTTTGTACAGCAGCGGTTAGACTCCAAGGGAGGAGCGGGGGCCTTTTTGATTGGCTGATCCAGTCTTGTTCTCCAGTGGCATGTGAGAACATCCCATAGGCAATTACATAACTAAAAGAACTTTGGCCTTGACCTCTGGGTATCTGCACAGCTGGACTCTGCTCCCGTTTCAGGATTTCTTGTAAGTCAAAAGAAAATCGTCCCCCAAAACAGTCAAACTGCTTCATAGCTTTTTTTCTTTCCGCCCTTCTTGCTTGTTGCAGCAATCTAATATTTGTGGCTGGTAAAGGAATTGGGCTGGAGTGCACCATGACAAAGACACTGCTGGGGATGGCAGTTTTCAGTCCAGTGTTGCCTCCCCATCTCCTTTGGGGACAGTAATCCCAATGCTATGGAGATAAAAGAGGGGCCTAGAATACATTCAGAGCCTTGATACAGGGCTTTGCTGAACTCAAAACCCAATGTCGGCTGTTGCGACAGACAGATGAGGCACATGTAGTCAGCTATTGTTCATTGCTTCTTAGACCAGACGTCTTTTTTTTTTATGCATACCCAGTAGCAGAGACTGGCTGGGACAGAATGAAAGCAACAAATGTGTCGTGAACTCTGATGTTTTAGATATGCTTTTCAATAAATAAAAGCAGCGACGTGAGTGGGAATTTGAAAAAAAAGCCCTGAAATCAGAGAACATCTGACAGTCTGAAAAAACCCTGCCTGGGGGGCTGAATTTTCTGCATAGATTAATATCACAGATATATCTCATGCAGACAGAGAATTCTTTGGCAAGTTCATGTTTGGGGATTAAACAACTGAAATCAGAGAGTAATACAGTGCGTGATCTGAAACTGTTGGTGGACAGCCAAAACACGAACACTCATAGCTTCCAACACACACAAAAAAACCCCTCTATTAGCAGTCAATCAACTTTTAGCAGCAACTTCGGAGCAGCATGACATTCCTGAGAAATGGATCTCCTGTGTTGACTTCCACTTTACTTCTTCCCCCGGCTCCTGTTCCCCTGCAAGGCACGGTGTTATTGGCCCATAAAGAAGTTGCCCGGCTCTTGGTAGGAGGTAAAACTCCAAGCTCCAAAACCGCTCACTCTCTCTCTCAGCGTGAAAACAAATCTTTAAAAAAAAAGGTGGATCGAGACAGATGGGGTAGAATGTTCAAGATGACTGATGTTCTATCGCAATTAAAACATTTTAAAAAATGGGGCCGCCAAAGACAGCCACAGCTCGATCTCGACTCCGAGAGACGGGGGGAGTATTTGCTGGCTTGTCAACCCACCGTCCAGGTATCTGTTACTTTGTCCCCGCCGGCTAGTGCGGGGTCCTGAGCTGATGGCATTGTGCCCAAACATTCCCTGTGATGGCTCATGTCTACCAGCTGCTTTGGTTGTCTGCATCACAGTTTTAAATCAAGTTATTTCCTTTCAACGTAGTCGCCGAATCTCTTGAGGGATGGGACTGCAATCGCCTGCTCTGTGATCTCCTACCATATGTTTTCTTCTTTCAGCAGGCATTCAGGATGCTGCTGCTTTGCTACATCAATCCAGTTTTCTTTTGTTATTCTCAACAGAGACAAGTATTCCATTAGTCTGAATGGACTCCAAGGGTAAGAAATGTTTTAAAGGAGACATAATTTGTTCATCATTTTATTTCGGGTTACTACTGGAATAGGCTTACATGTTTTAGTGCTAAATAAACACATCGGTTTTCATATCTGGTCCAAGTTCTGTTCTTTCTTAGGTCCCAAACTAGCCGCGGGGCATACATTATGCAAATTTGTGACATAGTGATGCAGTGTGATGATGTCACAATGTCACAGAATTAAAGGCGGGACTACTGATGAGGTGTTTCAGGGGCAGTGTTATTTGTGGGAGAGAGGAGCTTCTGTTGTTGCGGACCTTTTTAACTTTCAAGATCTTTTACATGCACAAGAAAATATATAAAACAATGGGTCTCCATTAAATGTCCTTGTCTGAATTGAGTTTATAAAGACTGTATGAATGCTGTACATTTTGTAAAGCCCCTAAAATTGACATGATATAACTTTTGTATACGTGACATGTAAATACACTCAATGACCCAGGCTGACCCCTACCCCTAACCCAGGCTAAATATTGATCACCCACAGCATCAGATAATATATGCATTAGCCTGGCACAATCAATACTGGCCAATCCAATTAAAATCAAATCTAGTTAACTACACAGCTACTCCGAACTGACAGCCTGACAGTATGTGCAAAGGCATGCCACACTGAGTTTAAAAGGACGCATTCCTCCTCGGTGAAAACAGATGCTGAAGCCTGTCGGTGACCCGGGGGGAGAGCGCAGTGTGTCCGTGTCGCCCGGGTGCTCGCACCACTCTGACCGACAACATATTGCATCTGTCTGCAGCCTGGGTGCCAAGTGCCCTCAGCTCCTTTGCTGATAACCCACTACCCCAGATTTGGAGCCGGCTTCTAGGCAGCCAGTGACACAATCCCATTAATAAGAGTTGCTTCCTGCTGCTAACTGTTGTATGGGATCCAAAGAGGGAGAATGGTAGAAAAACCTGACAGCCTTGATTAATACCCATGGGATTATCTCCACTGGTGAGTGGTGGAGAGATGAGGGACACAACCAGTCTGTTTTGGTTAAAAACAGATTTTATGCTGTTTGCCTCAGTGTACACATGGAGGACAAAACTCCCACAGTTGGGTTGTGATTTGATTTATTTTTTACACACACTGATTTTATCAGTCTAAATTAAAAAAAACACAGCGTGACCCTTTGGCATATTACTCTTGAAACTGGATTAGAAGTGTCCCTCTGTATCAATCTCTCTGATGCATTCTGCATCAAAGAGATTGATTAAATCTCTTTGATGCATGTTTAGTAGGTAAGCATCCCATGTCATGTGCCCGCATGGTTTATCCGTTATTAATCGCAAATCTAAATCTCATGAATCAGATATGTAGCGAAAACTTACAGTCCAATACCCCATGGCTGGATGCGTGTCACCTTAACTGAGCATGCTCTCCAAAAAACCTGACTGGCATGGTGCCGGTGTGCAGCAGATGGGAGGGTTTTACACATCATTTAAGTTTGGCACAGTAAAGGCTGACCTGATGTCATCAAAAGCACCTAAACCATAAGATTCCGTTTAAAAATACAGATTTTTAAAAGCTGGATCTGAATGAAGACTCAACTTCAAATTAGTTATTTTTTCAAGAGAAAAAGTCAAAACTCCAACTTCTTAAAAGTGAATATTTTCTGCACTCTTGACTCCACTATGAAAATAACACGACAAAAATAACAGATGAAATGACAGATTAAAGAATAAGTTCACCCAAAAACAAAAATATATTAAAACTGGAGGAAAAAAGTAGATATCAAATGGCTCCATACAGCAGGTCCAGCGTTATCCAATTCTCAGGAAGGCCCGAGGTCCCAAACTGATTATTTACACCCTTATTTAAGTCAAACTCTAGCTGTTAAGCGAAGAGTGTTAGCACGCACCCCATCTGACGAGCTCAGCCACGTGTCAAAGGGTGCAAATACTGTCTTTTCACCCAATCTTGGGGCTTCCTGAGACTTCAGCTACACCGGATGAGCCATACAGAGCCATTTTATCTTTCCTTTCAGTTGCTTTTTTTTAGTGACCATCTACTGAAGTTAGTTAAAAGAACGGTGCAACGCTGTGAAGCTCTTGAAAAGCTCAGAACTACAAACTTCACTCAGCTGCATCGGCAAAGGGATGAGCAGATAACGACTGGATTTACATTTTTGGTGGAACTCATTCTTTAATCAATAATGAATATAATCTTCGGCTGCAGCCCTACCTGTGATGGCACAGTGGCGTTTCAGTATTCCCTTATGGACACTTTTCTTTCTGACTTCCTGGTACAACAATCTCCCATTATTCATCATCAGCTGCCAGCACTATAAAGTTACACCATTACCTACCACTTGCTCTAAACACTCCCCTCCCCCCTTGGGGTCACACAATATGGCACACCTTGAATGTCAGGTGAAGGGCACCCGCTGTTGATCCTACACGCGGCATAGAGTACAAGTGAAATAATGCAATTCTAAAGTTTGATCTATAATTCCCGCTGATTAAATTGCTGTTTTTTGTTTGTTTTTTTTAGAAGAGGAAAGTTGCTTGATGGAAACGCGAGCTGTGGGCGGGCTTGACCTGGGATTTCAATGCATGTAACCACCAATGATATTATGAGACATGCTGACCTAGATTTCCCTGCGAGATGAAGCCATGAGCCAAACATGAAAAACACCATTACATGTGCATATATTATTTACAGACTCCAGGCTACGGCCACGTGTTCCTTTCTGTTCTTCAGCAAGGGGACGAGTCACCCGACCAAAAGTCATTAACCGCTCGGCCGATGGTGGTGGTGGTGGTGTAGTAGTCAAAACAGAAAGAGAGGAGCCAGTAGCCAGCTGTTGACTTGTTAGGATGTGTGCTCGTGATTAAAAATTAATTTTTTTTAAAAAAAAGGCAGCTCAGGGTGGCTATCAGTGTTGAAATCAGTACTTGCATCACAGTCAACAGAGCAACATTAAATCTACAATGGCATGTGGTTCTGTGAAAAAAAAAAAGCAAATGGGGTTATTGTGTGAGCTGCACTGAGAGATGATTGGCGTCACTCTACCTTGGGAGCGGTTGTTTGAGAACACAGCGGTGGAGGCTTACGTGCAAACAAATGATAATACAAATCTATTGTGCGGTGTAATAGAGTGTAAGTTCCCTGCAGATCGGGGAGGCCTTGTCACGGGACGGGAGAGTCGCAACATCACGGGCTGCGCGCAATGATGCCGATTAAAGCCCTTCCTAATGGGGCGGGGGCGGCGGCGGTGGCGGCGGCAGGGGGGCTGTGCCAGAGAGCAGGCCGTGGACGGGACAGAGGGCGAGCTGCTGCCTGAGAAAGTGACCTGGAGGTCCAAAGTCCTCAGCGCTACTCCAGGTTGGACAGCTGTGAGCAGAGGTGGGCACGCGACCAAAAACCTGCAGCCACTCTTCCACCCACTGGAACACCGAAAAAGACTAAACAGAGCGTCTGCGAACAACTTGCTTAATGACCACCGTGGAACGACTCCTGTCTTCTTGTTTGCGAGTGGAATAGAGTTTTCATGACACACACACACACACACACACAACCATCCAGCCCGGTTAAACATAAACCTGTGACCCAAACAAACACTGGGCTTTATTTACAATACAGCTCACACACAGCAGGGAGACATCAAGACGGGGAGATTTGCAAAACATGAGCCTACAGCTGGCAATCAAAATGACAAAAGGATCCAACGAGCGTACCGTAATTAATCCACAAAGCATACAAAGCGTTGATTGAAAAAGGAGAGCAGACGACCGATAAGGAACAACTGTCTGATGCCTTAAAGGGGTTAGGGTTAGCGATGTCACACAACACGGGCAATCCGGTGATTTCAAAATGATCACACCAACCACCTCAACAAGCTACTTTTCAGGCTAACTGTAGAGATCGCAGCATTTAATGTCCTTTAACTTCTACTTCCGATCTTCACACAGCATCACTGAGGAGCTGATCTGTGCTGCACGGACATACCAAAAGAGTGATGTAGCCGGATAGATGGCTATGCTAATTGAATTTTCCTTTCGCGACGCGTTGAACACAATGCAAGTTAAAGCGAGCGGCAAAGTACGAGCTTGTGCCAAAAAAAGAACAATCGCTGAAGTGTTGTGTAGTAATGGTGGAAATTCATGGGCTTTTTCAAGTCCGTCTGTAGTCCACAGCACATTTAAGAATTGAGACTGGTGATCTTGATTGCGATAAAAAAAGATCATGAGACCGTTTCTTGGCCAGATCACGCACCCCTACATGACATATCTGTATTTTTGGTCCGTGCTTCTACTGACTTTAAGTGGGCGGGGCTCCGTTTGGAAAATGGTGATTGCACCAATCGGGCATCAGCAAAATTTGAAAATAACAATTTTCGAAAATAAATTGTCTGCAAACCGCTGCTCTTTTGTAAAGCATGCTTCGGTCAAGGGCCCAAATTTCCATGTCAAAGTTCACCCTAAGTTGAGCTAAATGTGAAAATTAATTCTCACAGATTTATCAAGCGCTGTAGCCTGAGCCATTTCCTACTCTGACATGGCAAAATGACTGCCATGAAAAGGGGGCAAGTGTAACGTGTAACTGCCAAGGTTTTTGCCTCAATTAATTCCAAGTAAATGTCGATTGCAATGTGTAGTGTCCATGGAATAAAGACACCACCCGCGTTTCAACTGGTTCCCTATGAGCCTCGCTTTCACCGTGCAACCATGTCTGCAACCATGCGAGCCGACAGCATGACACCTCTTCTATCTACTTCACGCCTCCATTACAGACAACATGAATGAAGAAAGAACACATTTTCCTGTGTCATTAGCAGTTGCCACTCTGAGGAAGAAAAAAAAAATATGAAGCGATCGGGTTTTGTCTTCGTGACAGCAGCGCTCGGGGAGGGAAAGTAGTCTGTTTCCACTTTAAGTTTCCAGGCACCCAGTTTTCTGACAGTTAAACTCTTAATAAAAACCCAAGGATGTTGTTTTTTGACTTTAACTTTGACGGTTTGCTGCCTCATGAATAACTAATGCCATCGCGGTGACGTTCGGCGGCTCTAAAAGAATGTGTCACCGTGTTATGAGACTAAATTTAGTCTCAACTTTATTCGGCGCTCATCTGTTTTCACAAAAGGGGGCAGATTGATGTTTTTCATTTTCTTCCTTCCCATTAACCGAGAGTGATTTATGCACAATGTAATGGATCATGTGAAAGCTGTGAACCTTTTGCCACTGATTTTAACATGATGAAACAGGTGGCGGTTAACTCTGCACCAGGCACTTTTTCGACGATTGTCAGTATGAAGGCAACTGTTTGGTACAGGGCGATGTTTTACATACAAAAAACAATGAAATGTCTATTTTCTACGACTAATGCGACCAACACTCCTCTTAAATGCATCCTGCAAGGTCATCATTTCTTTTTTCTTTCTTTTTTTTTTTTTTTTTTTTTTAACAGTATTATAGTACATGAGCACACTCCAGTTTTAAATGGTTCCCCAGACTGTTCCGCATTAGCAGTTTTCAGCATCGTCTGCACAACGGGCACTCGAACACTTGGTCTGGCCTGGGTTCCCATAAGTGAATGGAGAAAGCAGCTGCGCTCGACTTAACAAATCAACAGTGGGCCCGAGTTTTTTAAAAATGTACAGCCTTATTACTGGAGCTCCGCCGGGGGAGACGGGAGGGCGAAGAGTTTAAGCAGTTTAAGTTCAACGGGTGGAAAGCGTTGCGAGTCGAGCGGCACCAGGGGAAAAAGTTCTTTGTCTTCGGGTTCGCCGTCCCAGCAGTGTGCGAGTTCTACCCTTTTGACCTCAACGCATTGTTAAGTAAGAGGCCGATAAACAATCACAAATGAGATGTAGTTCATCACACTTAATGAGGAAATGGAAATATAACAACATATTCGGTTTTGGTGCTTCCTGCTTCCTTAAAGAAGATGGTCTCTCTTACGCTGAGGGCTTTTCAGGGTCCAGCCGGTTGAGCTGCACATGTGTGTTCCTGTCTATCTATCTCTGACACGAGACGCACGCCTCACTACACTAAACTGCACAGGCAGACGAGTGCAAACACCATTCATCACCATGGCACTGGCATGGGAGGCGAGGGGGGGGGAGAACTTTGGTCCTCAATGCACACCACATTAAACCACAGCGTCTCAAAGCGACCGTGTTTCACGAAAAGGCGCACATTTAAAAGAAAGCAATGATGCAAGTTAAAGCGAGGCGGCCAACCTAAGCTCGCGCCGACGAGAGAGCTCCCTTCGGCGAGCCAGCAGTCCCACACACACCGCTCGCCTTCCAAGTCTGAGCTAAACGGTTGTTACTTTTTCCAGGAGTCCATCGAGCAGCTCTGACGGCTCACCACACACTACCTTTTCACAGCCCTCTTACATCACTGTTTGTTTGATCAGCGCGGGTAATAAAGTTCCCATCTGGTTTCCCAACTGAGACTCTGGCCAACAAGAGGCTGGACATTTTTGTGGAAAACCACAAAGAGAAAAAAAAAAAAAGACACAATCCTTTAGAAAAAAAAAAAAAAAAAAGGAGAGTCTTATCTGATCCGCTCGGGATTTCCAAAGTTCACAAATGGAATTAGGAGATGAAAAAGTGCAGGAGGGAAAAAAAAAGCAGAGCCAAGCACAGAAACATTTACAGCTGAAGAGTGGGAGTTTGTAACATTTCCACTGAACTCATGTTTCGAACGGAATACTTTAGAAGCATGAATATTTACCGGGGTTTTCCCTGAGTCTGTGAAAGACTAGGTGCATGCAAGTTTCTCAATTTATAAAAATGTGCAGCTCGACATGGTTCTGGAACATTTTAAAATCCGCCAAGGAGGTTATTTTTGCACCTGCGTCCACTTGTTTGTTGGTTTGTAGGCAGGATAACACAAAAACTACTGGAGGGATGTCCGCAAAACTTGGACGGATGATGGGACTTGGCCCAGAATAGACCCCTTTAACTTTTGCCGGGGGTCTGGAAAACCTCTCTTGACTCACTCGCCTTCTTTGACACCGAGTTACGCATGAATCATGTAAAAAAAATTTGCGTATCTAAGTGACTGGTATCTTCGAGTTGGTACAACTGGATGCTGATCCAAATAAGTCTCTGGATCTAGCAGATTTGAAACATTTTAAATTTGATATTGGTATAGTCTTGATTGAATTGAAGGGGACTGTTTGGCCTTGGCGGAGGTATGCACTCTACCATTCTAAAAGAATAGAAACAGCCAGAGCAAATAATGGATGGTTGGGAAAACTATATGTCCGACCCTGTGAATGAATAAAAAACACTCAATAGTTTAGGCTAAACTGATTCCTGCAACTGAGCTGAAGACGGAGTGAAAAAACTGAAGTATAACGTGTTTTGAAACTCACTTCTAAAAGTACGCGCACAGTGCTGCTTCTGTGGCAGCGTACTGTACCCATTCTGAGTTGGTTTTCTATATAATGCAACAACGGTGAGTTTTAACATTGCAGCGTGATGCAACTTTTGTCCTCCATCTACATCTCTCCTCTCCTTGTTTGATTTTATAACTCTAGGGCTGGATGCCTCTGGGAGGAGGAGGTGGAGGAGGAGGAGGAGGGGTGGAGATCCCAGCAGAGAGGAAGCAGGTCATCTCTGACAAGCAGGGGAACTTTTTTTTTTCTTTTTTGGTTGCTCAGAGAGGTGAATAGTTTTTATTCATGCAGCCCAACGCTGAGCAAGTAATTTATTCCAGTCAGCAGCACTGAGATCTCTTTTAAAAAAAAAAAAACCTTGGGGCGCACTGGAGGGTAAACCCACCTTTAGGTCTGCTCTTCCGCCTTCAAAAATCCTGACACTGATCTTTTCTTCTGTTTGCCACAGATCCATAGATTACAGCCGACATAATGTAAAGGATGTGATTTTTAAATGGAATAAAAGATGCCCCGAGTGATCCCCAAAGTGGAGGTCAGAGGTGGAGGTTTTTTTCATTTAGCCCTCCATTTCACAGGCAGCTTTGTGTGTGTGTGTGCGGTGATGGGGATACTTCTTTTACAAAAGTTTGAATGGGTGCTGAGATTTGACACATCTGCCTGCTTTCTTGCTGTCCTCCCTGCGTTTGAATTACAAAAGATGGTGCTCTAACCGGCAGATGTAGGCAATTAGCGACCACACTTTTCATTAACATCTCTAAATGAGCCTCGGTTTGGACTGAAGACAGAGGAAACCAGGAGGGGAATTAAAAAAAATAAATAAATAAAACTGCGCTCGGACAAAACTCGGTCTTTACAAGTTTTATCCTCCGATCGGTTTCCAATTCATTCACAAAGACAAGAGAAAGGATAAACACGCAACAACAATTTAAATCCCAACCCCCTTCTGTTCTGCAGGAAGAGAGGAGGAATGAATGAGCTGGGGAGCAGACGAGACTACAAGACTATCCACAAAGTGAACTTTTTTCAGAGAAGTTGCAGCAACAGTGGAACGCAAGACGAACACAAAGGGACTCGCAAGTTGTTCTCCAGCACCGAAGCCAAAGTAACACAAGATGCACAAAACTTGCCTCTTTTATCTCCGCAGAAGTTGCTCCCTCTCGTCCTTAAAACAAAAAATCCCCCTCTGCGGAAAAAAAAAAAAAAAAAAGTAGGATCCCAGAGGCGCTTCTCCCAAAATGTGGAGTGGACTCCTGAAGCCCCTTGCCCCGCTGCCTGGGAGTTGAGTTCTGCTGCGCTGGATGAGGCTGAACGTGGCTCTCATCCGGATCTCGGCACTTTTTTGAATGGAGCTGCTGCTGGATGGACTGAGAGAGTGCAGGGTCCGCCGGGCGCAGGGAGTGGCTGGAGCGGCGTCTCTGGGCGAGTCCAGCGTCCCCTAATCACCTCCAGAGCCGGGTGGAGGAGGTGGGGCCGTGATGCCTTCATGTGTTGTCGGAATTTCTTCTTCTTTTTTTTTTTTTTTTTTTGTCCACATGGAGCACCAGCACTTACACAACATTCATTAAATTTAATAATTATCTAGGAGTTCAAGCAAGCCTGACTAAATTTTTCAAATTGTATGCCTAACCCCAGTGTTGTAAAAAACCTATTTCTGGGGACCGTATTCTCCTCTGACAACAGCTTTGTTTATTCAGTTTTGGAAACAAATATGGAAATACTCAAGTAATTTTACAATGTCTAAAACATGTATTACAGGAATTGAGTAAATGTGCCCAGTTACATCCCATCCCTGCCTTAACGCCATCTTCCATAGGCAAAAGGGTGTTTTTTTCTAATAAATGAGAAAGATTTTGTGCAAAATGGATTGATGAATACATATTATGGACTTATTAATTAAGGTACAGCCATGATTTTTAAAAAAAGGTGTTGGGAAATGTGAATACATTTATTCTTTTTTAGCTCAGACAAATGATTTTATTTGGTTTAAAGACGTTCCTGGAATGAGATATAAGATTTCTGAGGTTAATATCAACGCAACATTAAAGTTTTCCCTTCATCACATGGACAGATACTGCAGCCACCCGACAGCACAACACCTCCCTCCTGTGTCTTAATGCTAGATAGCAGCGACATGTTGACCCGTTGTATAATTGCAATAACCCTGGATCAGTTTGGGGTGTTTAAAGAGAAGTTTAGAAAAAAAGCTCCTGTTCCAGATTTTAGGGGGGTTGAGGAACATTTCTACCGTTCGTTTACCCGTTAACTAAAGAAAATGACTTCTAACTGTCCAAAGGGGGTTCATGTACAAACGCTGTCGTTGTATTACTCCATTTTGCTTCCTAAGCAGAAAGTAACTACTACTACGATGCACACAGGTGTACATTCGATGTTAATGTTACCACAGTTATGTCACTCGGACATGTTTTTCACCATTTTGTTACGGTTAATGAACCTTACTCTCCCCACATAAATGCAATGACCCAGATAAATCTCGCCTGGCTGCGCATGCGCGTTAACAATTTCCTCTTCCCTGGAACTGATAGTGTTGATATCCAGTGATATTAGTTTTTATTTTTTCGGACTGTTTTTGCTCATAAAGAGGATTTCGGTGAGTTGCTTTTTTTTTTTTTTTGCTATAATTGTAATGTGATAGAGATATTGTCACATATTTAACGATTGATGCACTGCGTCAAGAAAAAAGGATGCCGAAGCTAGTTGTAGTAAGCTAACACGACCGTTAGCCGGTGTGGTCAGACGTGCAGGTTGTCTCTTATCTGGCTTTAAAATAAAAAAAAATGAACTATCATCGTTCATGTCATGATTTGCTATTTTTTTAAGAAGATATGATTAGTCAGAGTCAACAAATGTCATGTTGTTTGATAGATTTATATCGTGACAGTGAACACGGGAAGATGAACGAGTTATAGCAGTGAAGTAGGGGATGTGGCTAATGTCTGGCATGTTGTACCTTGCACTGCATGAGTGTGTACTACACCGTTACATAGCATTATATCCATTGTGCCAACTACACTGTTGCTCCCATGTCTATTTCCATTACAATTGATTTATGCCAATTTCAAAATGGCCCTTGTCTTATAATGTGTCGCACTTTGTCTTCAGGTGAATAAACTTGAAATAGGTGTTGGCTGGAATTGCAGTTTTCAGCCATTTGCTTAGTCCAACAGTGTCCTTTTTGCAATGTATCATAGATGAATGAGTGTGTAAATGTAATGTATTTGTACTATATATATATATATATATGTCCTAATGCTGATCTTATTTCCCTTTCCCCTTTTCTTCCAGAGTGTCTTTTATGAGTAATCAAAGGCAGCAGAAGCCTACGCTAACAGGCCAGCGTTTCAAAACCCGAAAAAGAGGTGACAAACTTGAAGGCAGCAGTTGTTTGTTGGTTATTTTTCTCCATTAGGTTTCCGTGAAGAACACCTGCTTTATTGTCTTCCGGCTTTTCAGTGTACTGACCTTTCTATCCAGCCACTTACCTGCTTACAATCACGGACACAGGAACACGGTTGTAAGGTTTGATCAGTGGTGATCACACCTATTTGTTCACTGACAAGATAATCAGCATTAAACATACTTAAAAGATGTGTCTGGGGTCCAAACTGTGATTAAGTGTTATTAATGTTATTAAGGGATGTCAGTGATCATAACCCAAATGCCTTTTCAAGGAAGAGAATATGACGATCTACAAATGTTCTTGACCTGCGTATGGGTTCGATATGTCCTAGAAGAAGGTCGTAAGTCATTGGCATTGATAAACTCTGTCTTCTCAACAGATGAAAAGGAGAGGTTTGACCCTTCCCAGTTTCAGGAAAGCATCATACAAGGTCTGAATCAAACTGGCACTGATTTGGAAGCTGTTGCAAAATTCCTTGATGCCTCTGGTGCCAAGCTTGACTACCGCCGCTATGCTGAGACACTATTCGACATCCTGGTGGCCGGTGGAATGCTGGGTAAGAGGCGGGGCTCTTCATATGTGTTTTACCTTTACGTTAAAGGGGTCATATAATACACATTTTCGGGTTCATTCTTTTATTTTTGGGTCCTAGTAGAAGCGGTTTACATACTTTAATTGAAAAAAATCCATACTTTTTTCTTATACGGTGCGTTGCTGCAGCATCCCTTTTCACACCGTCTCTTGATGCTCCCTTTTAGCTACAGAGTGAACATCTCACCTCTGTTCAATATTTGATGAGAGTTGCACATGCTCATTACGTAGCGGGCAGGATGTAGAGGCAGAATAGGGCGTATTATGCCGTGCAAAGTAGTGTGATTGATAATAACACAGCTACAGCTGCTCACCATGGCAGCGGTACAGCTGTATATATTTTATAAAAAATGTCTATATTGATATAATGCATCTTACATAGTGATTCACCTAATTTACGGAAATGAAAGCTAGACTCCAAACCAGGAGTTCTGTTGGAAATAGAATCGTACCCTGGAAAAATTAATACAGCTATATACACTTAACCATATAAAGTGATGGATGTATGAAGCATAAGGCAACAAAACGAAGGAATTATGTTTTTTTTTCAGCCCCAGGAGGGACACTGTCAGAGGACGTGACACCCACCGAGTTTTGTCTTTTCAAAGCGCAAGAGGACATAGAGACCATGCAGGCATATGCACAGGTGAATACCATGAAGTTCTGCTTTGTTATCCCATGGAAGTCATGAATCTTATTTTTTTCGGGTGATACAACATGTTCTATGTTTCCTTTTTAGGTCTTTAACAAGCTCATCAGGCGCTACAAATACTTGGAGAAAGGGTTTGAGGAGGAGATTAAAAAGGTTTGTCTTTTGCCAGATGTGTCTTTTCAGGAACACAGAGTACCACAATAGTACAGCTTCCAAGTTTATGTCCATTCTAGTCCAATTCAGATTTTCTATAATTTCAGCATATGGAACTGACTCAGTTCAAATCAGTTTACAGGATTGAGTTTCTATGTTTGCTCTTTGGCAGCTGCTGCTGTTTCTCAAGGGCTTCACAGAGTCTGAACGCAACAAGCTGGCCATGCTAACAGGGATTCTGCTGGCCAACGGCAATCTCTCTGCATCCATTCTCAGCAGCCTCTTCAATGAGAACCTAGTCAAAGAAGGTGCGTTCCTCTGTGCCTCGTGGGCTTGCCTAGTTGTGTTTTTTCTTGTTTTGCAGATCCGCAGGTAGAAGCAGTTGGACTGTGAAGAAATAATTAGTTTTGAAAAAGGGAGAAGACTCATCTCTTACCTGCAAACTCGTCTTGAAAACAATATAAACCTGTGTTTTTTAAGTACCTGTGGTTGTTTTTTTGTTAAGAGGTGTATCCTTTCTTGCTTCCTTCCAAAATCTTTCTTTTTAAAATGTGTAGCTCATTGTTTTCTTGATGGTTTTCTAATAATTGTCCAAACAATTAATAATCAATCCTTAACTACGTGAAATACCCGTTTACTCTATTGTTTAAAGAGCAGCCAACTGGAGAGCCCACAATTTCCCATCCCAAATCCAACACAGACTTTGCAATGAAACAACCCAATTTCTGTCTCTGAGCTGTATATAATGGAAAAGCAGATTTCTACAGCAATGTTTGATATTAGAGGCATCTGAAAAGATGCATCAAATCCTGGGTGACACTCAGAATATTCAAATCATTCAATTAAGTGTCTTTTTCTTCCATGTGAGTCTATAATGGTAAATGTGAGTGTTGATTAATGATGCCACTTGCAGACTAAATTAGCCATGCTGTGCATCCATAATGGCTTTTGTGTTTTGTTTGTTTGTCTTATGGCTGTTTGTTTTGCTCTTGTTAATTGCTCTCCTCAAAATCAAAACAAGCGCTGGCATTATTGTGTCTTTTCTGAAACAGCGGTATTGTAAGCATTACCATTCGCAATTCCAGTGACTAGAGCATTTGGACCCACTGAGTACGCTAACTAAACTTTTGGGGAAATATTTTAGAAGCCATTGTTGGTAATGTGATTTAGCAGTCACACATGCACACAACTCTATTCCATAGACAGACATGATGTGACACAGCAAGCTACAATCAAAGAAGTAGTGCGATCAGAATGTAACAGATCAAACCAATGCTGAATTTTTGCAGCCAGAAAAATCTGCTATCAGTCTGCTAACAAACATTGATACTTACTTACTTGATATAATTAACTAAAATATAGCTTAAGAACTTTTTGATCGCTGAAAATGGTGAACCAAGAATTATGAGATATAGATGTAAATAGAGCTATAGGTAAATATGTACAAAGAATGGGACCTTTTACAGTTTAAAAAAATAAACTTGTTGTTTCTAAACATCTAAGTAGAGTAAGTAACTAAGTAGAGCGCATAACTCGACCACGCCACAACAGTCCCTTTTTGTATTCACTCGATACCAGCCAACTAAATCTGCCTAATTTTCTCACTAAGCACTGTATTTTATTCCCTGAGAAAATGTTGAAAAAACACCCTATCTTGAAATGTGAAAGATTCTGGATCCATCCCCTTTATCCGGATCCTCACCAAAAGTTAATGGGGTCTATTCTGGGCCGGGGCCCATCGTCCATCCAAGTTTCATGGAATTCTCTCATTAGTTTTTGTGTAATCCTGCTGATAAATCAACCACCCACCATCAGTCGATCAACCAAACAGACACTAGCGAGCAAATGACCTCCGTGGCAAAGGTAAAACTCTTTCATGCTTTACCCAACATCACTTTAAGGCAAAAGTTGCATTTGAACCCAGCACAAAGAGTTACATATACCGTTTCCATGAGTCAGTATTGTGGAGAGACAAAGACCTTTGTGTGAATGTGTTTTCAATGTGTACTTGCTGTACTTGACAATGTCTAAAGAAAAGATGCAGATGACAGTTTTGGTGAGCTTTGCTCTGCTTTAACCTGGCGCTGTCAGCCAGAAATGGGGCACAAAAACTGGGACTGATGGACGGCTTCAGCCCAATGGTGCCATTTGACTTAATCTAACAGGACCCATTAAACACTCCCAATAGACGGAAGACATCTGCTCTTTATTTCAGATCTGCAAACCATGTCACTAAACTGAGGCTCACTTAAATCATTATTGTAATTTTTTAAGGTGCAGATGCAAATTTAATACACTTGCAGTCCAAGCTAACTTTGACGGCTGCATCTTTGTTTTTTTAGGCATTGTCCTCTTTCAAACCTGTCTAATTGGATCCTAAGGAGTTGTTTACAGATGTATTACTCAGGCCTAGCTTTATCCTGGCAGGTCTGCTAGCAGCAGCTGACACGTCTCTATGCATTTGTTTAGGTGTTTCGGCATGCTTTGCGGTAAAACTCTTCAAATCCTGGCTTTCTGAAAAGGACATCAGCTCTGTTGCCACCAGTCTCCGAAAGGTTGGCATGGACAACAGGCTCATGGTGAGAATGACAGCTCAAATCCGAAAGTCTTTACCAGGCTAAGATGCACTAAGGGTCAGCAACCTCACTGTGCTCTCTAAATGACATTGTTTGATGAAAATAAGTCCAGAGGGTTCCTTGCCTTAATTTAGCTCCAAATTATTGTGGCATCTGATCCGCAGGCAGCTTATGAACAGAGGCTTCTTAAATGGCCGATGAAAGCTTGTTTGGCCGAAAGAGTCAGCTTCAATATTTCACTGTGTGCTTTTTCAGGAGCTGTTCCCTGCCAACAAGCGCAGTTGTGAGCACTTCTCGAAGTACTTCACAGACGCCGGGCTCAAGGAGATTTCGGACTTTGCCAGAAACCAGCAGTCCATCGGTGCTCGCAAAGAACTGCAGAAAGAGCTTCAGGAGCAGATGGCACGTGGGGATCCTCTCAAAGATGTAAGCGTTGTCAGTTTGTCACCCCCGTTTACATGAATGGAAATCCATTTTGTGTGAGGGTCACACTTCAGATTGCTTTCTTCTTAACTTGTGCCCCCAATTTTGGCTTGAGGGGTTGGATAAAAGGATGCTGTAAATTATTGGGAAGTTGCTGACAATTTGATAAAACGAAACGAATAAACAAGTAGCTAATTAATCACTACCTTTTTTGATAATGAATGAATCTGAATAAATGTGAATATTTTCTGGTTTCTTTACTCCTCTTAGACACAGGGTTCGTATGGGTGCTTGAAATCCGTGAAAGTGCTTGAATTTCAATGTTGCATTTTCAAGGTCTGAAAAGTGCTTGGATTTTAGTTTAAGTGCTTGAAAGTGCTTGACATTATAACTCTGTGTCTTGGCAAAATTGGGATCAGACTGGATAGTTTGCTTAGTACAAAGGGAAATAAAATCAGGGTGTGTGTGTATCATCACACATGCAGCCTAGAGAAGGATGGCTGAGGAGAAGGCTAATTTGATGCAATTTGGACTGATGACATGTTCAGTATTAATAAACTTTGATGAATAAGCAAACAACTTAAAAAGGTTTATGTCAAAAAAGAAAATTACATGGTGTTCTCAGGTATCTCCTTGTCTCGGTGCAAGTGTGCCTGAAGAACGCCAAGCTTCCCTTTTTTTGGATAAAACATTTCTAAATAAAATTTCTAAAGTTTTTGCTATTATGAAACATCATTTTAGATGTTTACAGCATAATTCAATGTACATAATTGTGATAAAAAATGAAAAAATAATCATGAGTATATATATTTCCGTAGATATGTATTTTACACCAGCGATAAGGTACTGGAAAAGTTTGAAAATGACCCTTAAAAGTGCTTGAAAAGTGCTTGAATTTGACCTTGAAAATTATGTACGAACCCTGTAGACAGTAAAGTGAATATCTTTATGTTTGTAGAATAAAACAAGACATTTGAGGGTGTGAGCTTTTGGGAAACACTGAACATTTTCACTATTTTCTGACATTTTATAGACCAAACAACTAATCGGTTAATCCAAAAAAATACCAACAGATTAGTCGACAATGAAAGCAGCCCTAAAATCTATTCAGCCTGAACATATTCCCAGCTCCTGCCAGCAATCCCGTACCTCGATCTTCGGCAGGATTGGATAAGCAATGAGCTCCTGCGTCTGCTGGCCATGGTTCTGCTTAAATTTGCCAATAACGTGTGTTACATCTCTGTGCCTCGTGTCTGACAGATCATTGCCTACGTCCGTGAGGAAATGAAGAAGAACAACATCTCCGAGCAAACGATGATTGGACTAATCTGGTTGAGTGTAATGAGCTCTGTGGAGTGGAACAAGAAGGAGGAGCTGGTCACAGAACAAGCCATCAAACTTTTAAAGGTGACTCCTCTGTTATTATGGCCACGTTGTTCATCGATTCTGCGGCAGCCAGGGCAACACGCGCGGAAATGAGAGATCTAAAGAAACGTACAGATGTCACTCTTAAATTGTGCCTTAAAGATTTTTTTTTTAAAATCCAGGCTGCTCTGGGCTTTGAAGATTTACCAACCCAGAGCCTTTCAAAGTAGAATTAATGTTAGGAAAAAAATACCCTGAATCTTTTTTCTATCCCCTGTGAGGTCCAGAAACTTCCCACCCAGCCTTTGTGTGAATATTAATGAATATTTTTTTTTCTTTTTTTTTAACAACTCATAACTTTTAATGTTCCCTGTTTTACATTCTCAGCAATACAGCCCACTGTTGAAGGCTTTTACCTCCCAGGGCCTCTCTGAACTCACTCTCCTGCTGAAGATCCAAGAGTACTGCTACGACAACATCCACTTCATGAAGGCCTTCCAGAAAATTGTTGTTCTGCTCTACAAAGGTAGGTTATTTGTGCTTTTTTTCCTTGTGGAGAAAGTGTTCGCTTTATAGTGGGAGGCTTTTTTTTGTGAATGATGCCAGATGGCCAGAGATTATAGCCAAAAGTTTGTCTTGCTTGATGTCGCCAACCTGCTTGAAGACATCTGTTTTTCGAGCACCCGCAGACTCATTTGTGCAGTTGGCGGCATGTTGGGTTGTATTTGTATTTATTAATTTATTAATTTACCCTTTTTTTTTTTTCCTTTTAGCGGACGTCTTGAGTGAGGAGGCAATTCTGAAGTGGTACAACGAAGGACACGTCACCAAGGGAAAGAGCGTTTTCCTTGAGCAGATGAAAAAGTTTGTTGAATGGCTCAAGAACGCAGAGGAAGGTAAACACCTCACGGTCTCCTTTTGTTCCGTCTTTGTCAGTCGATGAGCTTGGTTCTCCTTTCCACAGCAGTTTCAAGTGTCCTGGAAATTCGGGTTTGTATTATGTAGTCCACAAAAAAAACATTTCTGGAGTGTCACAGCAAAACAGAGTTGCTAAACAACTGAAGTCGAGTGGGACTTGTTTTGGAACTAGAATAAAAATGAATAAACACAATAAAGAAGGCTCCATACAGCTGTTCGATGTAATTCAAGTCTCCTGAAGCCCTGAGATCCCAAATCGATTTCAAGAGACGTTATTTATACCTTTTTTTTAAAGCCAAAATCTAAACAGAAGCTGCTAAACTAAAAGCATCACTGCACTCCTCATCTGTAATCGGTGCCGTAGCTTCACCGTGCACCCATTCCAGAAATGTCAAGTGGACTACATGACTTCACCCATCTGTATGTTGTTGAATAGGTAATGACTGAATCTGTATTGCTTTTCACATGTGTTGATTGTGTTGGAGTGAGTTGCCAAGTGTCGGCAGTGTCGGCTCTAACAATGTCTGCCTTCTCTCTGATATAATGGAACTAAGCTTGGGTGCTCAAAGCGGCAAAAAAATATTCAAAAGAACTCAACAGGCATGTGTCTTTCCTGAAACCATGACCCGGTTTTCCTGAAGATAACCCACAGACCTTCAAGTGTATTTTTCTGCCAGTATGAGCAAGACAAGCTGAAAAACATCCAGTTCCATTATATGAGACGCAAGGTAGACAATCTCTATGGCCAATCTCTCCAAAACGCTGCAACTCACAACAAAACAAAATACGTATCTTTGCTTTTGGATGGAAGTGTCCCATTTAAAAAAAAACAAAAAACAATTCACTGAGACTAGTGACGTAGTGCATGACTAACCCAAAGTGTCACTATTTGACAACCTGTGGGTGAAACTCAACAATCAATTAATTTAATCTGAATTCACCCCTCCACCTTTTTAACGCGAGTCAGATTGTACCTAGAGGGCACGATGTTCAGCCGACCTGATGACCAGAGAATTATAAATGTCAGACCTCAACCTGTCTTTAAAAATAAAAGTTAATTGTCAGATAACAGAAACCTTGGCCACAGATTGCTGTAAAAATCCATGGGATGGGTTTGTGCTGTATCTCTGCGCTGAGTAACTGTATTTGGCTTCTCTTTTGTCCCACTTCTAAGTTTAGATGACATTGGTGGTGATGCATAGTGCATCGATGTTTGAGCGCAGCTCTGACTGTTGTGCTCTCTTTTGTGTTTTTTTCTTTCTTTCCAGAGTCCGAGTCCGAGGAAGAGGAGGCCGACTGAGGACCTCAAGCTGAACAACCATGTTGCTTTGTATTTTTGCATTAACATAGCACCAGATGCAGTAGAGAGATTTGTTACAGAAGTCTGTCTATAATTAGTTTTTTTCCTTTTTTCTATTCCCTACCTCCTCATATCTAGTTCAACTGTAATGTAAGGGCTTTAATATTGCTTTTTCTTTTCAACCCGTTTTCTGTCTGAATTGAATCTGTAAGAAGTACTTGTTAGTCTTCTTCATACTCCTTCAGGAGGCGGTCACAGTGCCACATTTAGCTAAATGAATCGACAGCCCCCTTTTCCTGTAACAAAAGGGGGGCTGTTTGTTTGGATCGATGGGTCCCTTTAAAAATTAGCCCGTTCGGAGGCATATTTCACAGCTGCTGTATTAGTCATGGAACTCTTTCTTCACCAGAGGTCCATCTGTGCAGCCATGATATCTTGGTCCCCTGAAAGGCAGACTGTTTTGTTTTTTTATAAACCTCATTTTACATTTCTGCCAATTATATGACAACTTTGGATTTTTTTTCTTTTGCCAGTATTTAGATCTCTGTAACCGGTGATGGAGATGTGCCATTTTCAGACAATGAATTGTGATGGTTTCAAAAGCCCCTTATAACAAACTTCAGTTGTTCTACACATCTTATGTAACAGAACCATGTTAGCCTTTTTTTTTTTTTCCTTTACCATACAGATTGACTTTTTAAAATAAATGGAAATGAATGGTTTTCATTGCCGCTCCGCTTACTTTCGCGCACGGTCACATCATTTCTGTTATCGTGTGAACATGCTAATGAGAAATAATATGAGCAGTTAGAATATATTAGCAGGACGTTTCTGTCATACATACACACACGCAGCCAATCATACTCCAAAAGCTCTTGTAGAAATCGAGCCAAGTCCATCTGTTGTGTCACAGAGCACCTCGCGTTTCCCTCGCAGTTTTTTTTTTTTTTTTTTTCCCCATCGGTTGATCTCCTCAAGCCTCACCTAATCAAGTAATCAAGGAAGGCGGCGTGACCTGAGGTGCAAACAACCATCTCATTCAACTCACTTCTATCCCACTTTAAATGGTAATTATGGCTCAGTCAAGCATGCAAAAATGAGGGAGAGATGGTGATTCAAGATGTTATGAAAACGGAGGTCCACGTCGCACATTCATTATGACAAGTCATTTTACGAAGTGCGCGACGAACTCAGAATTTTGAGTGCATGTTTAACCTCGCCTCTGGCGGGTGGCGTTCAAGTGTCAGGAAACTAAGTTGTGATTTCCCCAACTGGCCAAAGTTTACTACACTTGATACTTTTTACTTATCGGTAGGCCGGGCTTAGAAAAGTGTTAAAACAAAACCTTTATTTCTGCCTGGAAAAGATCCTTTCGTGCATGAGTGGGCATTTCTGTATATCTTCCATAGTCAAAGTTCAGTTCAGCCCCAGCTGTTGTTCAGTTATCATGCAGTTAGTTAGTGCCTGTGGTGGAAGGAGTACAGATACATTACTGAAATGTTACTCAGTTACGAGTTAAACTAGTGGTATTAAAATAACATTTAAGTAAAAGTGCAAAGTATTCTTCTTAAACTCAGCTCAGAGTTTTAGTTCATTTCTAACCATTGATGTTCATGCATTATCTATATGTATTCAATCAATACTCCCATCTCTTCTGCTGTTCTGCTCAGTGGTCATGGTCACCTCTCTAAACCATCAGTGCACATAAGTACAAGTAAAATGACAGATTTGAAAAAATACTCACAAAAGTACAAGCACCCTGTCAGGAAAGACGTAATTACAGTAATTTGAGTAGTTGTAATCAGTTACTTTCACCCCTGCCCTCTCCCTCAAGAGCACTGGAGGGGTTATTGGTTACAATTACAATACCTGCGTCTGTATTGTATTCATACAACGACCTTGAGGCGTGCAGTAGGTAACACAGTCAGCCGAGGCAGTTCGCATGACACAGAGGAAATCACTGTACAGTACAGCAGAGCACAAAGAACATTATCGATTGACAATCAGTTTCGCTCGGCACCAACAGATGGCAGTAAATCCCTGAGAGATGCTTCCTCCCACTATTGAAGCCTTCCACAGCTTAAGAGTGGAGCTCAAATAGAAAATGCCAATTTTTGAAGAAGGCAGACTAGAAAGTATTAGACACAGCCAGAACTACAAAGTATCCGACGAGTATTTTCTCTGCCTCTCTGTCCCGGGAGGATTTGTTTGCCTTTTGGTTTTATTTAGTCGCTCTAAAGAACATGAAACAATTTGGGAGAGTGACATGCCGGCAGGGGGAAACACGGCCGCTTTTGAGATTTGTGTGTGTGTGTGTGTGTGTGTGTAAGAGAGAGCGAGAGGGAGAGAGTGTGCACATGTGCGCCTTGTGTGCGGTGCTGAATGGCAACGATGCCGCCCCTTCCCAGCCCCTTCCTGTTGCAAAGCCTTGAGCATTACCATCTTGGTGGGACTGTTATCTGCTTGTTACCAGCGCTGCCTCACTTCACACCGCACACAGCGCTCCCCCCTGCGTGTACAGGCGCCGAGCGAATCTGCGTACGGAGGGAGGCCCGTGGCATCGCGAGCTGTGCACACTGTGACCTGACACATCTGTTCGTTTTGCTCATTTGCCATTTTTTCAGGCAATTGTATATGCTGCTGCTGCTGCATACACAGTAGGTTTCCCAAGGCCTGCCTGTTTTGGTCGGTGCAGGTGTATCTCGATGGCATGATGTCGATGAACACACTGTACAAGGCAGACTTGACTCTTGTCCCTCAGCGACAGGGAGGACGGAGGTGTCTGCATTATGTCAGTGACTGGTTTCATCTTGTCCTTGTGCAGCGTTCACAGCCAAAAGTTGCGTGGATATTTTGTGGGAAATTCTGTGTTTTTTTGGTATTTTCTCTTCACTGACGTGGAGGAAAAAATAAATAAAAAATGTGAAGAGGAACAGAACCGCGACTTAATTTATTTTTGGAAAATCCTGTCTCAGTTAGACTTCCATGCTTGAAGAGAGAGCAGACCAGCACAATGTGCCAGGGAATGCCAGGGGAGTCGAGGGGAGCAATTATTCTGGATTTCACACTGCGGCTTTGGTCAGTAAACACAACTCCAGACTGCAATGCAGAAGCTCATCTGAATAATGTCAGAAAAACAGAGGGAGACAGAAGAATGACAAGAGGAGAGACTCGAGCTCATTTCATTTCTCGAAGGAAAAAAAAATAAATCCCACAATCTCTCTGACCGTGCCGTGGTTTGCTGAGCACCAGTGATGATGATGTGTTCTGTTTTGTTTTTGGTCAAATTGTAAGCGAAACCGGTTTGCTTTTTTTTTTTTTTGTAAATCGAGCAGCATTGTGTCGCAGGCCAGTATTTTCTGCTCAGCTGCCTTCTTTTTTTTTTTTTTTGTATGTGCAGAAGACCACTCTAATGCTGGGCTTAGCACCCAGGTGAAATATGGAAATGAGGATCAACGTGTTGACTCACTAAATGCTGCCAATTTGTCCCCGGATCAACTCTCGCCAAACAACCTAAATCGCCGCAGCCTCTCCAACCTCAATGCAGTCATATTATGGACAACTGAGCACCTCTGTGACTGGAAATAGCGGCTAAGCTCTTAAAACCAAGAGGGCTGAAAAGTTTTTTTTTTTGGGTTACAGGCTTGAGAGCCGCTGTTGTCTGTCAGCTGTCCCCCCCCTGCTCGGCTCAGGCTGGGGCTCTGTCCCTGGAGGTAACGCTGCCATCCTCCACCGGCCTTGTCTGGTGGAAGGCAGCCGGCGCATAGCTGCCTCTTTAATGCTGTGGCCTGCAGCTATTATTCTGAAGGTTATTCATCATGTATAACACTCCCGTTACAGAGGGAGATTAATTAAAGATGAGAACTATAGGTGTGAACCTTTTAGACCCTGGCTGCCTCCTGACTGAGAGAGCTGCGCTGTATGTAGGGCTTCGTCTCTGTTTATACGATTGTCGTCATACGATATAACCACGTAGGTTATGATAACTATATTCACTGCTAATGAGCTGCTTATTAGCGAGCATTACAGTCTGTTCGCATTTCACTTAATTTCGACCTCTATTTAAGATTCTCTGCTAAGATTACGCAGTAGAATATGCAAATCAGCAACCCAGATCAGCTCAAATAGTTGCAACAATTACGGATCAACCAACAGAATCAATGAGGCACTCACAGGCAGGTAAAGGACGCTTATTAAGAACATTCAACATGAAAGTATCCAAGAGTTTTAAGTGTCTCTGCATAGGTTCCATGAGACGGCTGCACTAATCAGGACTTTACAGGCATACAAGTCAGAGAGGACCGACCAGCCTCGTTAGAAATACGTAAGAAAATAAATAACTACAGGTCTCAATAGTTTTCAAATCTCTGCGTCTTCCACAACTAGTAGCTGTAGAGTACGGTTATGCAGAAGAAGGCATTAATAAGTGCTTTATAATGACTTATACATTGCCAATATGCCATAAACATGCTAGCTAATAAGCAAGTAGATAATATACAGCCTACAAACAATCGCAATATTTTAAGGTTGTATCACAATACACGAAACAAAATACCTCAATGTTGATACTGTGACAATATTGTATGTACTTTCACAAAATGTTGACACAGTGAAATTTAAGAAATAAATAAAAAATCATCAGTAATGCGGATATAATGAGTAAGAGGGTAAAGGCTGGTATAAGAACAAGTTTAGAGAATGGCATCACTTGACTGTAATTCAGCTTTTAAAAGCAGGAAACGACAACACAACAGTAACATTACTGCATCACAATAATCATGTAGTATTGATGTACTGCCTTACTATAAGTGCAATGCTGCTGCGACTACTCCTACTAATGATAATAATAATCATAAAATGTCCAAATGAGTCTATCTGATGTTAAGGCGATGTAGTGACAAATGTGATATGAGCGAATCAGTTTCCATTAGTGTCGAAGTCTTGCAGATAAATAATGTCTTCAGACCCATGTGGCGTTCACATCTGGTGATTTGGCTGCTAAGTAAAATCCCATCAAACCTTTCTGTGTGAGTGAGACTCACACTGTTTGAGTCGAACTGGATGCAGCAACACGTTAGCAACAGATTCAGCGCGGGTAGAAATGGCATTTTGCTGCAACGTTAAGGGTGTGACTGCAAAGGCTACTACACCTCCGCTGAGACAGTCCTGACTTGAACACTGCTTTTTTCTTATTTGTGCTTCACTTTTCTGCCCTTCCACCCTCCCCAAATAAACGGTCTGCCGGTGCCAGTAATCTCAAAGACATAAAAGGGGAGCTATCACTCTGAATCTTTTATCACTGACTTTTTTTTTTTTATAGGAAATCAACAGCAATCTGAACAGTGAGTGAAGGAACGCTTCAAATGACCTAACTGCGGCTATTGTGCTCCTCCGGCACCTCATGCACGTGCTATCCGTCGCTGAGGGATGATAGGCGGAGGTGCTGCGAGAAAAAATGGGTTGGCCGTCCTCAACCTCAATATGGCCGTCCACATCCTTAATATATCGAACAAGACGGCTAAGCAAACAGTCGAATCATAAAGGTGAGCGCTGCGAAATTGGGTGAAAGGTTTTTTATAAACGTGCAGGTCGTGGAGACGGCGGTTGCAGTGATCAGGTGGTCACCACAGCCTCAAATAACAGCATCTTCCACTCCTTAAAAGCCCCTCTGCCAGCTTATGGGGACCACACCGAGTGTGTGTAATGGCCTGGCTGTGAGAGTCCGGGGATTTAACAGCTAGACTTGAGTCAACACCGAGGCTCATCACAAACATCATTACTTTCTCTTGGCTTGTCCTTTTCCCTCCTTCAGTGGCCCAGGTCTGATAGCTGTGTACAAACGACTGGGAGCAAAGGGATGGATGGCCTAGTTTGATAAAGAATGATCGACTCAAGGGCTGTTATTTACTGGGTATGTGCTCGTCTCTGGCTCCATATCCACAGGAAGAAAAAAAGAAAAGAAAAGGGTCTTCAGACATCTTGAAGAGCCGACCTTATTACCATCTCACCTGCTGCCCCTCTTGTTGCTTATTCAAGAGTTTCCACTAATTATTAATACACAGGGGTTGAGTGGTAGCAGGTCACTTGTACCCAGGATTATGTAATCAGATACAAAAAAAAAAAAACATTATTAAAATATGCCAATTTTTGAAATAAAAAAAACAAAAAATAATGCTTTATAATCTCATGAGAAGCACGTCAGACATGCAGGGTTATTTCAGCCACTGCTCTTCTTTGCGGCGGACCTGGAGGGAGGAAAAATGAAACCGTGTTCAGCCAGGATGGAGGACTTAAGCAGCAGCAGCAGCAGCAGCAGCACAACAGCCTTCCATTACCAGCAATATCGCCATCACTTCGACTTCAAAAATGTCCACCACCACACACTTCTGTGTCCGGTGTGACAAAAATAGAGTTGAAGCACTTGCACAAAAGATCCCGCATGTTGCAGCAATGCACACAGTACACCAACAGAATAGCTTTTGTAATTTGATTGGCCCAACTGCAAATGCTGAATATATGAAATGCACTGAATTTGCACTAAAAATGTTTTGGACTCTGTTGGAATTTTTTAGCTCTAACTGTTCAAAAATAAACTAAAACAATCAACAGAATGTGAAGAAATATCAGTTTTGATGAAACGTGTTGTGTTGCTGATATTTGCTACTGAAGGTAGCGCGCTAGCAAGCTAATCCCAGTCAGCCCTTTCTCCTAATATGACTCCAAGATTCCAGTCCGTCTTGCTAGCTGCACGGCTAATCGGGCTAACTAGCCAACGTTTGATTTTGAAGTAATCAAAAAGTGTTCAGATACGATTGGAATAGACCTCTAAGCACAAAACTTGAATTGTAGATTTAGGAACGAACCACATCATTTCAAAGCCTTCTGACCCAACCCTGTTCATACATTTAATCATTGTAATCATACGGGCCGCTGTGACCGGGCACAGCTGGAGCTGTGACAGAAGCTGGGAAAAGGGACGCGGCGGGCACTTTGACGGAGCCCTCATGGGAACACCAAAGCTACATCACAACACTTTGGCTGCGACAAACCGCACTGATAACTTGCAAATGGAATGAAAGTTTGCATCTCCAGAATGTTTTTAACGAGTCTCCCTGGAGTGTGGCATAATGACTGTGGAGCCGGAATGGAGAGAGAGAGTCGGGAGTGTTTCGGTCTGCATGCAGCTCTCAGCTTTTTCTTTTTGCCCGTTTATGCACCAGCGGCTCTGGGGACTCAGACAGGCAGTGAACAGACATGAAAAAGCCTCTACAAAACTGTTTGTTTTTGTAAGGAATGGCAAAGTAGGGAGGAGGAATCCGCTTAATATTAAATTACTACATTTTTTTTCTCCCCCCAGTTACACAGCAAATATTAAGTAGAACCCCACCAAATATATATATATATAAAAATTCTAAATATGTTACGCGCAAAACTTTGTCAAGGGGAGATGACTTGACAAAGTTGAATGAGACGGGATTCTGAAAGGAGTACTTTCAAGGTTGTGAGTCTTTTGCAGTTGGAGAATGCCGTTTCACATCCTGGGCATTGCCGAGGTGCCCTCGAGCAAGGCAACAACCCCTAACACGTTTGGTACCGTGGCATGTGTGGCAGCCCCTTCGCTCATCTTCTCTACACTGTTTGTGTGTGCGCACCTGTGTGTTATGCGAGTAGAAAAAAGAATTTCACAATTTGGGATTAAAAATAGTATATTAAATTAAAAATTACATTCCAGTTGAACATTTTTCAGTAAATTTTTTTCCCTCTATACAAAATGTGAAATGAGATGAATAGTTTCTGCAAAGGAAGAAAAGCTCATGCGGAAGCAATGACAATGAATCTCACATTACTTGATAATTGCTACTTTTCAAGACTGCCATTTTCTAAAGTACAAAGGATTTATTTTTTTCATAATCACAAAGTGAGGAAGAATCAATGCTGGACAGAAGAGAGCTTAAAAAAGTATATTTTGAATATAGTCTGGGTTTTTTAACACATGCGGAGAGAACAGCCGATCCCTTGTGAGGATGTGATTTCTCTGTTGAGGATGCACTGATTATAATAATTAAAATATGGAGAGTGGAAGCACAAGAACAAACATTTACTACTTTGATAAATACGTCCATTACAATCGGGTCAGAACATCAGAAATCAGACATCAGACGGATGTGTTTAAATGAGCGGCAGTCAAATCAAGATAAGGGTTTGTTTCAGCTACCTTTCGCCAGGATCCCGAACAGGAAGTCACAATTAGTTGATTGTTGAGTATACGGACATGTTGATAAGATGCTTGGTACAAAACCAGGACAGTCTGCCTACTATACTATACCTACATTCTCAAAACAGGGGTCAGCCTTATGTTCTCACATTTCTAACATTTTTCTTAAAATTAGGCCCTATGTTACCACATTTATAGGACATTTTCAAAATTAGGTTTGTGTTCCTACATTTCCCTTCAATTTAAGCCCTATCCTCCCACAACATTTTTTGGAAACACTTTATAGTAAATGAATGAATTAATGAATTAATGAATGAATGAGTAATTGGTTAGGATTAGGGTAAATTTATGAAAAAGGAAACGTAGGAACATAGGGCCTAAGTTTGAAATAAATCTTTGAAATGTGGGAACATAGGCACGCTCCCCTCAAAACTATACAATACGTAATACAATGTTAAACAATATACCACATCGCATGAAAGTTAGTTACACGACTAAGCGAGCCACCAGGGAGGCTAATTTCTTTTCCACTTTTGCTAAAGCTAGCCATGGTTGTTATCTTTGGCTAGCCAGCTTTCACTTGATCTAGCTAGTGTTAGCTCTAGCTGTCAAGTTAACTGTCTCCTGGTTGGTTAAACCGACACTGAGCGTAAATGTTACGGTGACCCACAGATTACCAATTATATTTTAGTTAAGCTTGGTCTTAGTCTTTAGCCTAGAATACTCAAATTTAACCAAGTAGGATGTTATAAAGCGCAACTATATTAGGCAGAGAGGAAATTAGGTTAGAACATCACTGTGACGTGATTGGCTCATGCAGACAGATCAGCTCCTTTACTTGTATTTTTGTGAAGTATAGCTGGACTACCTAGTCCTGAATTAGCCTACCAACTAAACAAAGGGTCTGTCTAATGATGTCTCCAAAGATGTGCGTGTAGGAACTAAATTAAAAATAAATAACTATGTGAGATCACATAATCAATTAACACCGAACCTTAGCAACCGGATTTTTCTGCGATCTCCAACATCCGAGGCTTGATATCAGTTCCGCGGATGTGAGGAATTATCCAGCACTTAAACCTCTGTGGCAGAGTCACACCCTTGCGTAAGTGTTGCTTGAGTTATGTAAGAGTATGAATTGCTGTGAAATCCGAGGGCAAGGATATTATTACGAAGCTTGAAAAAAAAAACTCAACGGAGAGGTGAAGTCGCAGCCTTCTCCGTCTACTGAGGGATGGTTATTGCAGCCTGACTGTAATGGATTCCTTCACACCCCTTTTGCACCGCCAGTCTCCTCCAGCCAAAGTGGCAACCGTGATGCTTTTTAATCAGTACATTGTAAATATTATACAAATGTGTGTGGTATAAGATGTGATTTTAAGTCTGAGAAATAATCCACTTTCAGGCTTCATTGGCCTGTTTGACATCAGCAAAGGGAAAAAATCTCATTTTTAAATTTTATTTAAAGGGACACGCTCGTAAAAACGCAAAAGGAGGGAAAGGGCCCAATGAAAAGATCCACTCATAACCAGCGGCCACAAACTCAAGCATATACACTATTCAGGAGGGTCCTTGTAAATTGAGAAGTAAAAGAAAAAAGAGAGTCACCCTCCTCGATCCCCTCAAGAAGGCTAAAGACAGCTTCACTAGTTTTTAAAATGGACTCAAGAATATCAGTGGCACGAACTGAGAATTCTTTAGCTCTTAAGGATGTATTGTGGACTGAGGGCATTAAGCGCTTTACAGACTGTTTTAATAGTTCCTGTTAAAACTCTGGCTCTAGTTTTTTTTTGAGCTGCAGCCGCTTCATAATTTTTCTGAGGCGGACCACACTGAAGAACAGTACAGTCTCCTCCATCATGTTCAAAAACATTTTGCACGCTGTTATTGAACAGTTCAGCTTCCGTACAGAGATTTTTTTTTTTTATGTTTTCTTACCTGACATCTTTACTCTCTACCTAGGGAAACGGGGAAGCACAGTTCGCTCTCATCATTTTATGGCCACGCTTGTCTTTCATAATCCAAGTAATTCTAAAGCCTGAAAGGCATGGTAGGAGAAAACACATGTTTCAAATTAGACCCCAAAACCACTTCACTTAGAGGCAGAGTAGTGTATTAAACTGATTGCTGAATCAACTCTTATGTCGCACGCATTCTGTACGGAGAGATGTCAATTTTCATCCGTCTGCTAAGATCTGGGCTAATCAGCTGATTCTTGGGATTGTGTTATTGTCAGACCGCGCACCCAACACAAACAATAAGGACATTTAGTCTTTGTCACTGACGAGATGAAAGAGGCGGAGGCCATCATGACTTATTGATTTCGCTTTTCAAAGCAGGAGATGAAGAGGAATGAACTAGGCACAGAGAGATTTTTAAGAGACAAGCCAGATTGCGGGGCTGCGGCTCAATAGCAGGAGCCTCGCCCACAATGTCTGGTGCATGCGGTGTGTTTGAGCACATGAGGTTATGTGTGCAGCACATAATGTGACTGTAGCATGTTTGCACGGGCATTTTCATGCACTACACGTGATATACACTATACATACTTATCCATGCGTCATTACCCACCAGTGGGCAACGGGTCAAAAGCATCCCAATTAAACCAGCGTCATGCTGACATCTCGTATGTCTGGCATGTTTTTATAACTAGGAAAGTAATTAATCATGAGGA
This sequence comes from Sparus aurata, assembly GCF_900880675.1. Lineage (NCBI taxonomy): Eukaryota > Metazoa > Chordata > Actinopteri > Spariformes > Sparidae > Sparus > Sparus aurata. The sequence continues at coordinate 26,743,268 of NC_044195.1, read as the reverse complement.
ATACTGCAGCAAAACACTCTGCAACGTGGAACAATGCTTTCTGTTTTTGCAGATTTTAATAGAGACACTTTATGAATCAAACGTGTCGTATTAACATCCTGAAATGTTTTATGTTGTAGAACATAGCATGAAAATATCTTAAGCTTGTGTTAATCACATGCCTTTTTCAGGTATAACTAAATAAGGCTCTCTCTATTGAACAAAACCTTTACGGGCTGCTGAGTATTGGAAACTTGACGTGTTTGTCAACTTTCTATACAACATACAATATATGACACTTCTTGAACTGAAGCTCAGCACCAACAGGACTCAATACAGAGGCTTTATTTGATTGGCAAATTATTCCACATTAACACTTTCATCAAAACTCCATTTATTTGCTATTTAAAATGGTGGCACTCTGAAGCACTGCTGTTGTCAAACATTGCTGAACCATCGTTGGATTTAACAAGAGCCCTCATTGGCCTCTAAAATCTCTGAGACGGCAAAGACAAATCATCTCTGAGGGACCAAGGCAAAGATAATGATGTGAACATCCACGGTGATGAAGGACAACTTTCTGTAGATGGAAAGTAGTGCCAAGCACGCGCTGCTCGCTCCAGCTGTGTCTGCAGCATAAGAAATAGATATTGATGACTTGTTACTGCTGTGCATTGTGCAGAGCAAACCCACAGAAGGATATGGTTTTTATGAAACTTTTCACAGATGAGGAGTGAGGAGAATCCGGCACTCTGTTAGGAGAGTTGTCATCTCTTGAAGACAAATTTAACTGATACTTTTGGCTGAGACCACATCACTTATCCTGCCTGATGCTACAAGAGACAGTAAAATAAACTTCAGAGACCCCGTCGTCAACAAAGATTGTTTAGCAGTATGTCTGCAGTATATAAGAAGTTGGATAAATATCCAAGACCAAGTTATTAGAGTAGACCATGTAAACATTGTCTGCTAAATGCCATTGATTAGCTTACATGAAAAAGGTCAGCTACAGTTGGAAACTATAAACACTCTTGTCACATTATTTCATAGGAAAATGTCCCCAAAATCAAACTGATTGATGGCCCAGTAATTTGCATAGAGGAGTTAAATGTATATATAGTTATATGTATTGTTCTCGGTGTGGACGGCTCTTAACGGATACCGAAAAAAGTCTTCTTAGAACACGAGTGGCTGTTTATTAGTAAGACAGGCCTCAAATTTAAAAATGCATTCATCATTTAGCGACACAACATCAACTTAACCAGGAACAAAACATTATATATTAATAGTTATCTATTATCTCCTCCTAGATTGCTGCAAACGTTTAAGGCGAGATGCTTAATTGTTATCCGACTTGATGCTAAATTCAGCTGCATTCACACCAAGAATACTCACCAGATCATGAAGCTGATATACGGATGTAAATATGGGAATCAATAGGAGGGTGCAGAGATTACAGCGACACAATCTTCCGCATATTGAGCGTCTCAGAAACTTCTCCGAGCTCGTTATCCAGTCTCCACCACGCTCTCTGGGTTTGCGACCAAAACAAAGCCGCGCAGACCAGACTGCTTATTTCAGCCTTTACATCTCGGCAGTCGCTGAGGTAACAGTGACTTGCATGATTAATAACACCTGCAGACCCCTGCTGATGAATTATTGTCCTTCCCGTGTAATTAGGCAGCAAAATATGACTGATTGTATCGTGTGTATGAAAGCATTGATTGTATGAAAAACAGTAGTCCAGCTTTATCATGGTGGATGGTGTGTATTTGTATTTTTTTTTTTTTTGCTTTTTAAAGTCATTTTTGACAGCATGGAGCTTGGAAGTATGTTTTTCTCAAAATCCTCCTTTATTCACTGGAGCATTTTAGCAAAACACAGTACCCCAACAGCTATTTTTCCATATCAGCTGCACCACAGAGGGCTTGACTCAGCCAAACAAAGATGTCTAAAAAATCTTGCGTGTCTCTTCATCCACAGGACTGGGGATTTGAATTAGAATAACTGTTGCGGCTTGTACGCTGCATGGGCAAATGTATTGAGAATCAGAATAAGCAGCACGGTTAGTGCCTCAGCGAGCACCCAACAAGCCCTGATTTATCTCTGCTGGCTGATAGGAGACAGTGGGACTAAGTCATCCAGACGGTGTGTGTTAAAACAGCAGCACTACAACTCCATAAACCACAAGAAAAGCTGCCGCGGAACTGCAACACACACTGACACGGGCACTGATGTGCAGGCAGCAACACACTCGACAGCAAAAGCCGTTCATTTACAGGATCGGTTTACCGCCATTTAACCGTGGAAAGTTTGCTGTAAAACACACTTTTGTCATCTTTATTCTCTGGAATTACACGAGAACGCGACTGTTGTGAATGTGTAATGTTCAGTCGAAACACGCTCTCTGAAAGCCGCTGAGGATTATGGACATTTTTTGTTGAAATGCTTTCAATAGCGTGGAGTATTTTCTTTGCTTTACATTTGTAAGACTATGAAAGTATCAAGTGCATACTTTGTGTAGCCTATAGGCACAACATAATATCACGATTTGAGGGGAGACGAAGGGGAATGGCGACTTCTGTGATAGCAAAAAGACCAAACTACATACAGTATATCGACACTGGTGTTGAAATATTGCACTGGCACTGGCACAACAAGAATGGGATTCAGAAGAGGCGAAAGGTCTGCATTTGGTGAACATCTCGCCATTGTCTTCCCATTTGCATATGACATATGTGCTTAATCTGGATTTATGAACAGCGCTGGAGTTGCTGTTGGGTGGTCAGGGTGGATGGCAGGTGTACAAGCCCATGGCCGGTCATACCAAAATCCAGTCTTTGCATTCAGTAAATGGTTTGATTTAGGCAACAAAACTTTGGGGAAGAATAGGAAAAAGATCTTTTTGGTTTGTGAAACACACACAAATTTTAATGCATAGGATGCACTTTAACCTGATGTGCCAGGTGGTTTGTTAGACATACTTTTCTACAAAGTTGCCCCTCAAAACTGTTTTCAAAAAAAGGGCAGGAAAAAATACTTGGCAAATGATTGGACGTCCCATCCGTTCCTCCCCGTCTATCACGGAAAAACAACACCTGTGGAGTCGCTGGTAAATCAAACCAAATCGAGGCCAGTCGAGAGAAGAGCAAAAGCATATTCTTTTGACAAAGAAAAATACTCTCCAGCGCTGAAATAACTGATGCTCTAGCAGCATCCACGCTAACCTCTTGAGGAGCTACCATTGTCGGTTTCAAACAGTCACAGCTGCTGTCTCTAACTGCCAGCAGGTCCCTCAAAGTACTGGTTCAACACCTGTGGATTTAGCTGAGCCTATAGCTAGAAGCCTAGAAAGATCATCACATGATCTTGAACTTAAACTCTGAATAAGTTTAGAGAAAGATCTTTATTTTAGTTATATATCAATAACTAAAATATCAAGTTTGTGAAATACTGACTTAATGTAATCTTTATGAGTGACATACATAGACACACATTTTCCATTTTAAACTCTACCGATCGAGTGTCACAACAAACGTATGCCCATGTACACGTGTTAAAACTTATTGCTATTTCACAAACTGCATACAGGGTTGAATAGTTATAATTAACTGTAGATATGTATTTCATTTCATACTATATATCAGCTTACCTTTCACTGTACAACCCTGTGTAGGTCTTTTGGATACAATGTTGGCTGCTAAGATAGTAACACCTCATCAAAATGCGTGAAACCGAGCAGTATTCGTACATCTGAATGGTGTAATGAATGAAAAAAATGAACTCTCTTCCATATTCACGACTGTATCCAGGGAAAGCAGAGCAAGCAAATTGCAGGACCTTTCTAAAGACACACAATATGAACGTATGGAAACGGCAGCCCTCTTCTTGAGAGGCATCTTGAGAGTGTGGCTGCTGGACAGTATGAATAGAAGAGGAAATATCCTGCCTTCGATGAAGAATGAGATGGAAATATAAAAGATGTAGTGCATGGCCTCATCAGCCGGTCTCCATGACTATAAAGGTGAAACTTCCATCTCTTTGAATAAAACATTCTCTTTCCAAAGAGTGTACTTGGACCAGCATCAATGAATACATTAGGCTCGGCCAAAAGTTTTAAAATGTATACACCCCTGCAGTCCGCAGTGGGATTCTGATCTGAGGGAAAAAGGAAATACATTTTTACCCCGTGGATGAAATAATTAAGACACTGACTGGAGGAGCCGGAGCGAAGGAGTCAAGCTGTGACAACAAAGAGAAGGGAGCAGGTTGGAGTGAATGCACAAGCTGACCTTGTTGTGTAGCTTGGTGTAAAGTCCTTCATGTGGAAGGAGAGTCTTCAGTTTGAATGATAATCGTTGGCATCTGACCTTTAACTACTGTCCGTTTCTGTGGTTCAAGTTTTTTGAACAAATCTCCAGCTGGAAGGAAATACTAGATTTTAAACTGAGAGATTGTAGCAGCACAGACAGCTCCTCTATCCAGACATGCAGTAATCGGTCTTAATAATTTAAAGACTACAACAGGAGAGTGAGCATGTACAGATATTACTGCTCAGTGATTTTAAGCTTAAGAGAAAAGCTTTCTAGTGAGACTAAAGGACTGACATCAATCTTTGGTCTGTACATTAAAGATGCAATAGGTGGGAATTGTAGCTGAAAACATTCAAGTATAACCAAAATAATCAGCAAAAGTTATCTGCTGAAGTTAGCATGCTAAGCAGATAGCAGAAGTCTGTTCCGGTCCTACATTCCTGTGCTAGTAATGTGAACACCAAGCACAGCTAAATAAGCTAAGCTAAGGTTAGCAGCAGTTAGCGTTTACTCTGGTGGTATGCTGGCTCCTGTTTGTTAGTATGCATGAATTAGACAAGTGGCCAATTCTCATATATTGCATCTTTATAGATCCAATATGTTAAATATAAAAAAAATCTGTACTTTGTAATTACGTGTCCTGGTGGTCAGTTATTTTGTCTCACTCTCTGAAATATAAAATAAAAAAAGAAACTCTTCACCTGGTTATTACATTTCTGAATCGCTAGTAAATTTAATGACAACTGGTCTGGGTTTGACAAAAAAAAAAACAAAAAAAAACACAAATGAGTTTAAAGTGTATTACTGAACTTTTCTGGAACACTTGGGGCTCTGGTTTGGTATCCAACACTTCCTGAGGGGAAATATCTGCCTTAGCTGATAGTTGCTATGTTGTTTTCAACTTTGCTAACATTGTTCATCAGATTTTCCACTATAAACACTTACCTCTGGACAGAAACCTGTCGATGACCGTATCAATCCTTAAAATGACTAATGGTTGGATTCCATTAAGCTGCTTGAATTTCAGAGTCTTGGTATTGTACACTCTGGCTGACTCACACACTGAGGGACAACGGAACGGATTTGTTAGTTTTAGCTGGTGTTCTTTCCCTACAGTGTCAAGACAAAAAATATATAAAGTACTTTTCTTTAAAATAACTTGCAGAGTGATGGCTGACTGCTGAAAGGCTGTTGCTGAGAGTGCAGAGGAGTATCACTGAAGTTTCTTAGAAGGAATAAGAGTAGACCATTAGCTGTGGTCTGAGCACTACTTATGACTACTTACTTCTGTTTTCCCTGATATTTCTGGTCTGTCAACTTCGGAGTCAGTGGGGAAGCTGGATGGCATTCCACTCTAAGGCCCCGCGGAGCAGATTCACAGGGCCGCCATTTTCATCTGACATCACCAGCAGGGTCCTACAACCAAAGGAAATCAGAATAATTGTTATCATTTCACATTCTTCTGATCGATTACTGGGTGAAAAGACAGCGGTTAGTGAAAATCCTTGAGGACATGGAGCTATATTTCTCAGTAATGCAGCATATTTGATAAACTTCTGCTAGCCCAACAGCTAAAGTTAGCATTCGCCCAACTCCTTGCTAACTTTAATGTTTGATACACATTACATCATACAATAGGCGAGGCATAAATTAATTCTAAATATCAACAGACACCTCAGACATGTTTATTTAAACCTGGACACAAAACAGACTGGATGGAATCACATGCTAGCATTAGCTAATCGTTAGCTAATATGTTGTTTGCCTTGAAGTGTGACACATGTTCCTCCATATTTTGACTATCTATTGTCTTTTTAGTTGCTGAAAGCTGTAAAATGTCCTATGTTTTCACGACTTGCACCTTGGAACACGGCAGCACGACATTCTCCCAGCATTCCAGCAACCAACCCCGAGCATGCCATCAGGCGAAAATGGACGCCATGTGAATATGGTCTATTTCAGAATGTGCAAGTGTGTTTGCTTGGATTAGTTACTGTATTTGAAAGAGGGTACATATTTTGTAAATGTTCTGATAAAAAAAAAAAAAAATGATGATGACCTTAACAATTTGACTTCATTCTGGGTGTTTTGTCACCAACCTACTTCTGATGACTTCCTCCATTGATTTGAATGGGGAAAACAATTCAAAAAGGGCGGCTGTGGCTCAGGGGTAGAGCCAGCGTCTTGTCATCGGAAGGATCACTGTTTTCGATTCCCCTGGTCTGCATGTCGTAGCGTCCTTGGGCAAGTTACTGAACCCCAAACTGCCTCTGATGTGCTGGTCGGCACCTTGTGTGGCGGCTACTGCCATCGGTGTATGAATGTATGAAATACCGCCTGCTAAATGCCCTAAAATTTAAATGTAAAATACTGAATATTTGGGAAACCACTGAAACATGGGATTTTAACATGGATTATCAGCATATGTGTTTAAGACAACTGACAGAGCTTTTTAGGAAAAAAAGAAAGGGGTCACATGTATAAACTGGTCGGAGTGCTTTCGAAACATTGCAGATAGATATGCTTTTTCTGATTTATTCCATTATGTTTCCTTTTCTATTAAGTTGCTATTTTGTCCACGTCCCCGTAGGTGACAGCATTATGGTTTGATTTTATTGTATTTGTAAACCACTTAGTGCAAAGTTCCCCAATAGTGCGAGCAGCAGGGCATCTCCAAGCCCCCCGCTGCTGAAAGCACTGGCTTATAAATTCAGGCGGGCTGTCACAAGTCCTGTTTATATTTTTTCCCCGACTATTGCTCTGTCACTACTTTCAGGACACATTCTGGCACTCCGGGCCGGGAAGCCACAGTGCGCCGTGCAGCCAAACATTTGATTGTTTATAACAGCAGCCAGTGACATCAAGCCCACAAGCTGACCACCATCAAGTTAGCCAATGTTATTTTTCTCTGAGGTTGGATTGTAAAAAGTACTGAGTAGAAAAATTATTTAAGTATAAAAATAGAGGTGACGAAAATGCCACTGCACTGTAGATGCAACTCATTCACCTGGAGTTTTCATGGATGACTTCAGCTTTTTCTGCGCGAGGCAACTTTGTACTTCAATGACCTCAAGTGCTGCGACAGTAAACTAGTTTAGTTGTCTAAATTTTGAGTAATATTTACTGCCCTCAATCAAAATAATGAAAACAAATGAGATTGTTTGATGACATTGTGAAGCAGAGTAGGATCATGGGAGTTGTTGTCCTCTATTGCAAGTTCAGTCGAGAAGACGACTCTTTTGCATGCTCAGTTTTTAGTAAATTTTTCATGCCGACCTGTCAGTCAGTCCTCTCCCTCGTGCTGACTCATAGTTGCCTGTCGTTATCTGGGGCTGTCAGTTGATATCAGCTGCTCGCATTATCCAGAGGCACATCTATCCATTAGCACAGCGACGCTCTTTCACTCTTAGCCTAATCATCCTGCTGCTGTGGTTTTAAATACGACTGTCTCTTGCCTTTAGTTCATTTATGCTGCCGTTTTGTTTCCACCTCCTCCAGTCTTTGCAGATTCACCAACCTAGGACCACCTTGAGTGAAACTGCAGATTTCTCTGTGTTTGAACATTGTTGGAAGCTGGTTGATTCCCCTGGTCTGCATGTGGAAGTGTCCTTGGGCAAGATACTGAACCCCAAACTGCTTCTGATGTGTCGGTTGGCACCTTGCATGGCAGCCACTGCCATCAGTGTATTAATATATGTATGAATTAATGTAAGTCACTTTGGACAAAAGCTTTCGCTAAATGCCCTAAAATGTAAAAGAAATGTTACATATTATCATTAATCACCATCTCATTCTTAGTATTTTCAGTTGGTGAAACAGTAACAACAACAACTAGAATGGCGCTCAGTATTACGCATACCTCAAGGCCAAGTAGTCGCTTTTGATTCAAACCCAATCCAATATCAAATATAACACATTGAGACCCGTAGAAACCACCCACCGTAATATGCCTGATTTTTTTCAGCAGGATCCACTCATCATTCCTTCATAAGATAAGATAAGATGTTCCTTTATCGATCCCTCTTGGGAGAAAATATTACACAGCAGTACAGAGGGAAATAAGGAGAGTAGTACGTAAAAATAGAGACAACAATAAAGAGATATTGGAAAGAATAAAATATCAATTTGAGTAGAAGATATAATAAAAACAATTAGAATAAAGATAAACATACCACACACAGTCACTGTTCTTGTGTGTACATAACTTGTGCAATATATAATAAATGGCAAAATTTATGAAACGACCCTTGCAATGTTCAGCAGAGTAAGAAAAGTTCCTGAATCTGTCCCTTTATCTGGATCAGCACCAGTTGCCAATGGGGGTCTATTCCAGGCCGAGAACCATCCTCCATCCAGGATTTAAGGAAACCTGTCCGGTAGTTTTTGTTCTGCTGAGAATCCGACCAACCAAACAGTCAACTAACAAACGAACACGGCCAAAAACACAACCACAGTACAACTACTAATACAACTACTCCAACTACTAATTCTAATAATAATTCATAGCTGGCTTATTCAAACCGATGCTTTTACCTGAATCCAACTGATGCCTTCTGTGAGTCATTCTTCATTAAGTATATTGTGAAGGAAAAGAGCGATACAACAACAGTACATCCACAGCTGCTGCATGGAAATCAAAGCGTAATCTAAATTCACTGCGATCCCTTCCATCTTGATTGACAGCAGACTTGCGAGACCTCCTCTGCTACTGCAGCCCATTGTTTTGAAGACATATAGGAACTGTCTAGCTTGTCAAATAATTACCCGTAATGATCTTGTGATGTCCGCGTGTATCTACGCACACCCATGTTAAAAACAGCTGTCGCTGACAGTTTAAGGTAATGCTTTGGTTGTCAGATTCAGTCTTCATCACTTTAATAGCACTCAGAAGACGCATGAATAATTGATATATATACCTGGCTGAATTTTTGGGGGTATGCAGTCCAGTGGACCCTGCTGTATGTCCAGTTCAGAATCAAAAGCATCTCTAATGAACCCGCGAATAAACCCGACTGAAACCAACGGCTGAGAAAAACTGTGTGATAAACATTTTAATCTCAAGGTTATTGTTTAAGAGGCCTTAAAATGCATAGTTTAATATTGTGCAATTCTAAATGATTGCACAGAGAACAAGATTTAAAGATACAGGAGAGGGAAACATAAAGAAGAGCTGATATACTGTGTCCACTATACATGCATATATAGCTCAAAGGCACTCTGGAATGAGGTTCTCACCTGCAAATTCCCCGCGGACATAGAAAGGAAAATAGACCACATATAAACGTTATGAAGCATGACAGCGGAGTCGCGGCCGTACACTTATTTATAGTCTAGATTTAGATGGACTGAAGCTGCCCGAGGTAAGAGTCTCACAAACATGTATTACAAAGAATGTGTTGCCCGTGCAACTGTCGGTGACAGTGATTATGGTGTGGGTCCTTTAGAGAATACATTGAAAAATTAAAGTAGTAAAAAATATGTGGCATGAAAAATATTTAGTTTTTTTCCTTCCTATATATGTTCTTGTGCATGTAAACTTCTCTTAAAGTTAAAAAAGTCAAAAGCCCAAGAGAAGCTCATCTCTCCCACAGAAAACACTGCTCGTGAAACGCCTCATTAGTGGACATCACCCTAAACCACCATGTCACGGATTTGCATAATTAAAGCCTTGATGTTTGGCACATGAGTACTGATTGAGCATAGATGCTCCTTGTTGTTAGTGGGGCTTGCTCGGGCTTGTGTGAGCTGACCAATCATAGCCAACTAGGTATTTGGAAGGGCGGAGCTTAAAGAGAAGGGGGCTCAAACAGAGGGTTGAGGACTGAGGCGGAAAACAGAGCTGCAGAACTGGACAGCGTGAGGAGACAGATGTGTTTTATGGACATTGAAGCATCTACAGATGTTCTAGTAGTAACCCAGGATAAAACAGTTTTTGGAGTTTTGGAATGTTTCATGTATTAAAGGAGTGATCACTTTTGTATAGTGTGTTGAGGTCGATGTTTTGAAATTTTAACCTCATGTGCCTCGTCTTGCTTTTCCCTCCCTCCAGTGTTTTTCCGTTCCTTCCCCCACCTGACCCCTCCCCCCTGAGGGAAGGAACACTTTACCTGCTCCTCATCCCATCATTAGTTTGCCGGTTAGGGAGTGTCTCTTCCTGTGTTTCCTCCAGGATCTCCTCCTGTGTTTCCTCCAGTGTTCCCTCCAGAGTCTCCTCCTGTGTTCCCTCCAGTGTGTCCTCCTGTGTTTCCTCCAGTATCTCCTCCTGTGTTTCCTCCGGTGTCTCATCCTGTGTTCCCTCCAGAGTCTCCTTCTGTGTTCCCTCCAGTGTCTCATCCTGTGTTCCCTCCAGAGTCTCCTTCTGTGTTCCCTCCAGTGTCTCCTCCTGTGTTCCCTTCAGTGTCTCCTCCTGTGTTCCCTCCAGTATCTCATCCTGTGTTCCCTCCAGTGTCTCCTCCTGTGTTCCCTCCAGAGTCTCCTCCTGTGTTCCCTCCAGTGTGTCCTCCTGTGTTTCCTTTGCCTGGTTTCAACCTTAAGTACAACATATTGCTGCTGGATTACTATTTTGAAACATTCCCAATAAAGCATGGAACACCAGGAATCAGGGCCCGTATTCACAAAGAATCTTAAGGCTAAAAGTAGCTCCTAACAGGCGAATTTAGGAGCAACTCCTAAAAATAATGGCCGTGTCAGTCATAACTTTAGGAGTCCTAATTTTTGAAAATAAGAGTTATTCACAAAACCTTTTAGGCCTTAAAGCAGCACCTAAGTCTGGGAGACCTTAGAAGTAGTCCAGAGGACTCCTAACTCGCTAAGACCTGGTCACAGCCGAATGTTTTGGAGACGCTAAATAACAGGGAATTATTAAAACGATGTTGGATGGACCGCGAAGGGATTGAAGTTGTGGTTGAGTTGGTGAGGGACGCAATAACGTTCCCAATCAACTGAAACAATCCAATAACGCCAGAGTTTAAATGTTTGGCAACACTCCGGTAATTGGCTACGGGGAAAATGCAGCTCTTCGCAAGGGACTAGTATTACCTGGGGACCTCAAGTGATTTAGAAATTATCCCACCACGTTTGTGTTTCGTGCGGCGCATTCGCACGGGATGAGCAAAGTCTGTGTTTTAACTCTAATTTACTGACATTATCCCCCGGGTCGATCGCACTGGAGCCCTTACTGGAGCAGCACAACACAGTTAGATATGGATATTTTTAATATAATAACTGGTGAGCCTGTTGAAAGATGGAAGAATGTTCCTTACCGCATGCTGCCATGCATGTAATCCATCTAATCATCTTTCAAGATTTTGCTCTTCTGATGAGCCTCCTGAATTTGCACACAAAATGCTGTCAAAACTTTCATTCAAAATTCCCAACGCAGCCTACATAATTCTCGACCGGGAAAAAGGCAGAAAAAAGGTGTGGAAAACAAAAAAAACCTTAAGAAAAACAAAAAACGACCCCAAATCACAGAGATGCGGATTCGCATGGGACTAATATTATCACATGACCTCTGTGTTTGGTGAAATATGGTAGGTAATTTGCAGTGGAATTTTTACTTTACAAATTACGCACATGGCAGATTCGCACGGGATTAAGATCACAGACGACCTCTGCAATTATTACAAATTACTGGAGGTCTTCAGGTCATACAAGTCCCATGCGAATAGGGCTTTTGTGTCAATTGGATAAAGTTGCATTCCATCTATACACAAATTGTCTTTGACACACGTTACAATATACTGGACATTGTTGGGAAATGGCCCGGATCAGCACACGATTCCCGAATTTTAATGGAGAGTGGTTTGACACAGCTTTTCTAGCAAATGCCGCTTTTATTGACAATTCACGTATTTCATCGCAATCTTCTAATCTGTCATTTTTATCCGAAGCGTTTTTGTTTGGCCGGGGGAGGGGGGGGGTGCACTTAATTCTCCTCATAAATACATTTCTTTATCCAATATCTCAGCTTTGTCATGGGCTTGTAGCAACTTCCTCATTTTCACTTCATGCATTGCGTAGCCTAAATGACTTTTCAATGGGCTGCCCTGTCACTAAACAACCAATCACAGTTGTCACCGCTTCTAGGTGCGTCCTTATAAAATGACGTCATCCATAGCAACAGAGAGTTACTTCTAGTTTAGGAGTTCAATGTTTTCATAACTAAAAGTAGGTCTCAGCGGCTGTGAATTACTCTTAAGAAACAACTCCTACATAAAAACTTTTAGTCCAATTTAGGAGTACTCCTAACGTTAAGATAAAATTCTTTGTGAATACGGGCCCAGATGTCTATAATTTGTCAAACTGCTCAATGAGTTCACTTAGTGATTACTCCGTCATAATTGAAGTTTTACAATCCTCAATGCAGTCTACTGATTCTACATCCAATATTAATGGAATAAAAACGGAGTGGGAGATTCTTTGGTCTTTGATTGCAGCCGTAGTTATCGCCCACCAAGCCTCCGTACTGTGTGTCCAGTGTGCCAGAATGTACAATTCAGGCGGCAGGGTTTTACATCCGGCGTGTGATATGTCGCTCTGAGATGTTAGCAGCTGTGCAACGGCCTCGAATAATGACTGAGCTTTCATTCTTCTTTAGGTTTTTTCTGGTAATGACTGGCTAGCTCAGAATAATCACCCGGCTTTGGAAAAAAAAGCTCAATCTTCTATTCTGATGTGCCGCCGCGTGCCTCCAGGGGCCCAACAGCTCGGAGGAATCACAGAGAATTCTGCGGAGCCGAGTTGAAAGGTTTTTTTATTTTACATGATTTCGAACCTGACTTTCAACCCTTCCCACTGCTGGCTGTGCGAGGGGAGAAACACAGCAGAGATTCATTAATCATACGTCTTGACTGCAGTACCTCACGAGCGATCTGGAGTTCTGATATAAATGATCCTTTTTTCTTTTTTTTTTTTGATCAGTTCACACTGAAATAGTAAAGCAGTGTTGGAGAGAACAAACTGGCTTCTCACACTCACACAAAATGTTCCTATGAGAATGTGCATCGACAGCACAGCACGTGGTCTAACAAAGAGTGACATCATTGGACAATGAAATGATAATCCTCTGAGTACGGCGATGGTGAAAGCTTAAAACCACCTGGATTATTATTATCAGCTATTATTTTTTTCCTCAACACAAAAACAGAACAGGTTTTAAATGAATGTGTGGAGCGAGATGTGCCAGAAACATGTTCCCCGAGAATGATGGAGGCCCCCGAGGGCGACACAGCAGCGGTGGACAGAATGCACTCACAAAATAGAAAAGCACGCGAAGACAAACAATTTTTTATTTATTTTTATTTTTTTAGAAAACACAATTCCAGCTCAGAAAACATCTCCAAAAATGCATTACACAAGGCACATTTAAAAAACAAAACAACACGATGTTAAACACATTCAGAGTAAAAGGAAGCCAAACAATTCTTGTCTTGTGATTGGACAAAAAACAGAGTCGATTAAAAATTGCTAAATCAAGGCGTGGTCAGCCACAGATGTGCTGACGAGGCTTGGGTGTGATTTGATGAGAACGGTGCTAAAACAATAACTTCTTGAAATCAAAAAGAAACAATCAGACAGAATGAATCTAATGCAGAAAACATTTATTTATTTATTTGAATCCTTGTACTCGGGCTACAGCAGCAGTATAATACTGCACCAAGGCGACTACTGTACATCTGATTCACGCAGTTCAAGTAAGACATCCGCCACGGCTCCTGCTACGTTGCACAGTGTTGCACAACTTGCAAAAAAACACGGAGACAAAGCAGCCGGCGTTACACCAAAATAAATCATCCAATTAATTTCCAGTGTTGGGGGTCCACGTCTTACTGCAGAGATAAGGTGCAGCGATGCCCCGCCGCTGACTATCTCCAATCTCTCTGTCACACGCTCACAGACCGCTGATCTCCTCTGTTGATATCCAACAGTATTTCTGGAGAGACCCGAGCAATTTGGAGTGTGTAGTTTTGTGTTGTCATGTAGCTTTAGCAAAAAAAAAAAAAAAACCTCCTCTCGCGTTTCACCCCGGATCTGTCGGTGAGCCTCTCTCCAGCTGTATGAGATTATTTCACAAGTGTGTGATTTCCAATTCCCCACACTGTCAAATCACACACAAAAAAACCTTGTCACCTCATTTAAATGTTCTTGAGTGTTCTTCAGTGTTCAATGATCTTTTAAATGTCACGGCTCATTTCTTGCTTTCAAATTCAGCATTCCCCGACGCCGTCTCCCTCACCACACTGATATTTTCTCTATATTCCCAACCGGGAGAACCATCTTCCTTCCAAATCCTTTTCTTCAACTACATCGGCGTCTCTTCTCCCGAAGTAGATCCCCAAGCCTGTGAAGAAGCGTCTGTTTGACAGTTCTTTAAACTCACAGTAAATATCACCGTTCATCTCAAGCTTGATCTCTCGAGATTTAATACGTTAACTGGTGTCAAACCCGTCCACCGCGTAATGGTGCCGAAGCACTTGGGTTCACGATGGTGCACGCTGGAGCTTTTCAAGCCTGAGTTATTAGGAAACGCTAATGAAATTACAAATGAGAGAGCAACGGGACTGCCTTCTGCACAAATTAAAAATGGACTGACCTGGCAACATCACGCTCCATTGTGTCCCGTGTCAAGAACTGAGATACATTTTTGATAACGGTATCATCACTTTTGATCGTCATTTTGAACGCTGCCAGGTTCGTTCGCTTGTGTATATCTCCTGAATGTAACTTCGCCAGCTCTCCGGTGACTTTAAGATTGAAATGGATGGATGTTAAGCGGCGAGCAGACAATCTTCCGTACAGATTTCAATTTGCTGCAGTCCTCAGTCTGCAAAGCCGTCGCCCGCTGGTACATTTGAATGGATTTCCATGTTAAATAAATACATTTTCCTCAGTGGCATTATAAATGGGAGTCAAAATAACCTCAGAGCCACCATTTATTTCAGTTTGTTCCCATTTTCTGGATATCGCAGTAACCAAAATGTACAAACACGTGGACCTACACGAGGCAGAAAATAGATTGAATTGAAAAAGCAAATGAATGCGCTGCTGATTGTCCTCTCGAGCACCCCGGTGCGCCTCCTGTATTTTTCTCCTGTACTAAACTTATTATCATATCCACACTGGACTTGATGAGGAATTTGAATTATCTGAGCCCATAGTCTACAATTTTCTAAAGGTTACATGAGGTGCAGATGCATTTGTGTGCAGAAATGTGACAAAACTGGCATCATTTTAAAGGTTAGAAAATATATAAGTAAGGCATTAACTCCAGGACCCCTAGAAATAAAAGCTTCTCCTCACAGTGCCTTTTTTGCTACTGCAGGGGGCAATTTTTTGACTCATTATCAGAGTATGTAGAAAGGCTCTAGATTTTATAGTAAGTGGCTTGCGGTGAAAGACAGGTAGCCCAGTCGGAGGCGCGTCGCTGGAGTTGAAGTCTTTTTATTGCATTCTGCACATGTTAAGGAGATATTATGGAGTGACGGTAATGTGCAATAAATTGACACTTAATGTGAGAAATGAAATGCAATCGGTGGCTGTTTGAGGGCGTATTGATTTACACCTCTTGGTAACTGCTCGGTGACAAATTGTATCACCGACAAATCGTCTCGCTTGACTACGCTCGGGCTCCGTCTGTGTACAGTGCATGAGACCTGTTAAGTGGTACTTTTTGAACCAGCTCCCTATTAACGCAACGCTGACGACAGCAAAAAGTCGCGCGAGTACCATTTATAGGAGGGTTGGGACACAGCGAGGGCTGTGTGATTAGTCAAGACTAAGAGCCTGAAGTTTAATTAAAGTCATCAGGCAATTAGGAGCCGGCACGATAGTGCTTTACAATGCATTTCTGTCTTGTCCATTACCCAGGCTTAATCAAAGAAGTCCCTTCACTGATGTTATGAGCTATAAATGCTACCACAGTATATGGGTCAGCCACATGGAGACTACAGCTGGTAACAAAAAAAAAAAAGCATCTGTGGATTAATTGAAAACACACCATTTATTATTGTATTATAAATCGTTCGCATCCCTCGAAATATAGGTTGGAAGTAATTATAGGCTGTACTGATGTATAGATTTACCTTGATGAAAAAGGTCACGTTTTAAACTAGGCCTCTAGAAAAAAATCAAAAAAACAGTTTTTTCGAGGGATAGCGTTATTGAAATGATACCAAAACAATGTCGAGATGGCTGCAGTGCGTGTGTTTAGTCACCGTACGTCAATAGTATTGTTCTTCACATTGTTTCCCTGTAAGTGCCTTCTAAACTTTTTAATCGCGGCATATTTATTGATGGCTAACTCGTCTCCATGGTTGATTGATTGCAGGGGTGTGAAGGATGAGGAACAGCGGTGGGGATTGCAGACACAGTATCCCCATTGATCCGCAATTGCCTGTGTGCCAGACACAGACACGCAGTAATGGAGTGTGAAAGTGGAGAAGATGAAAAGTAACAGATGAGGAAAAATGAACTTGACCAAGTACACGGCCGCCGCGAGACCCCGGGATTCATTGTAATGATGCAGATAGTGTCAATATTTATTACCGTAGCTCCATTAGCGATGACTGTAGCTCATTAATATGTACACGGCGGCTGCGAGTGACCTTCACAATCACTGATGTTTTTTGTTTCAGTTGGATCAGATTGAATAGGACGGATGGGGGAAAAAAAAAGAAAAAAACATCTTTGCTTACGGGCAAATGCAATTAGTCTTTTAGCATCTGATAAGGTCTCGACATTAAATTCTAACACTGTAACTGGGAAAAAACAAAACATGTCTGAGGTGATGTTATTGAGTTGAATTGTATGCAGCTTTTTTTCTTTTGCTTGTTTGTTTTTTTGGCCATTACTGATTTTGTAGTTGGTCAAGGTAGTTACGGAGTGGCAGCACAATAGACCCTGGAGATGGAAAAATAAGAAGAATCTTTTTTCTTTTATTTGTCAGACATGTAAACACACCCAAAATTTGTCCTCTGCATTTAACCCATCACTAGCTGCACATTCTAAGTATACACATAGACACAGAAGCTGGGAGCAGTGGGCTGCTATGTCAGCGCCCGGGGAGCACACATGGGGGGTTCGGTGCCTTGCTCAAGGGCACCTCGGCAGTAACCTAGGAAGTGGACTGGCACCTCTTCAGCTACCTGTCCACTTCCATAAAAGTGCACTTAGAAAAAGAGAAAAAGAAAGACAGAATGAAGCAACTCTTGGCCAATCCTAAAATAACCTTTAAAATATATGTGGTATGTGTTACTGGAATTTAATTACAAGCTATTAAGTACAAAAATGGTATTTTGTGCAACCATTTCTGACCGTGACACCAAGGTCGTAAAGACAAGTCTAAAGTTTGTGGTACAATATTGTCATATGTGATGTACATAAACTATAAATCAAACTCGGCAGTGTTGTAACATTGTTATGTCTCGAAGTGTGTGTCTTGAAGTAAATATGCAAACTGTCAAAGTTTGCGTGATTCAACCTTAAACCATAAACAGCATATAATATATATATATATATATATATATATATATATATATATATATATATATATATATATATATATATGTGTATATATATATATATATATATATATATATATATATCTATATCGATATATATATATATATATATATATACAATGCTGCTAACACCTGGTTATAAGATTTTACCTCGATTAGACTTATGTTGAAATTTGCAAGTCTTGGATTTGGTATCATCATGACATATAATAAGCCAGCTAGTAGTAGCATACTAGTCCAACAGCATGAAGTCCAGCTTGCCATCTGTCTTGTAGCCTGAATAAAAAGGCCAGTCCCAACTTTGACTCTTGTTTGGCCTCAATCTCGCTCGGTTACTCTCTGTTTTTCTCTTCTTAGTTCCCTCCGTCAACATCCTTTTTGGCCTAGTCATCTCTGGCATGTCTGTTTGCTCGCACGTCTCTGGTAAAGTCAGCTCGCTGCGTGGTAGGGCCGAGGGATATGGGATATGGGTGAAAAAAAAATATCTATGTATTTTCAGGCTTAATGGTGGTACACGAAATGTATATTTTCTGTGAAGTGGGCTGAATTTGCAGTTGTAAATCAAAGCCAGGTTTGAGATGTAAAAACAGACAATATATAGAAAAATATACATCTGGAAAACTCTCTCCACACTGCTTCGATATCAAGGGTGTTCAAACTTTCGTAATTGTTTTTGTTCTTAAACACTTGAAAATATTACAGTAAACGAACCATTGATATATTGATAACAGTTGATACCACTCAGCACTTAACTGACTTGCAGCTGCAGTTGTTAGCAGTTAGCGGTTACTTTAGCAAAGTGTTCTGTAAATCAGCAGACAGCATCACTGTATAAAAAGATAGCGTATCATCAGATGATTCTGAAGCTTATTTTAAGGTTAAACAGTTGCATGATCTCGATTTGAATCTACTTTTGCATTGAAACTCTTTCTTTTCAGCTGGCTCAGTGTCCTAACACTGTGTCCTTGCTTTTCTGCTTCAGCTCTGGATTATTATTTATCAATGACTGGGACATGTAAAATGTACAGCAGCTTTCTGTATGTATCGCATATTCATGGGTTGCCCTGACATTAATATTCTATATGTACAGCTTGCCTGGGATTTGTGCAGGCCACACATCTAACTGGAATTATGTTCTATGTAAATTCTTGACAAAACAATGAAAATGCGCCACACGGCTGCATTCGTGTATGTAGCTCACGTTTCTGATTTGGTTTAAGATCGCACACACTGCATGTAGCAGAAAGTAACAACACCGTTCGGAAAAATACAGTAAACGTGGTCATCTTGACTGTGAACGGTGGACTAGATTAGTAGCCGATTACACAATATTAACATTAGGCTGTTTGTGCTCTCGCGCATTGTCGGTTGACGCCTATGATTTAGCTTCCCTGGTGTCAGTGAGCTAACGCTGAGGCTGCTGTTGCTGCCGGCTGTTTGCTCAGTTTGAGTTTTTATATGCTGCGCTTGTTGCTGGCACCGCTCGGGATTCGATTAAAGCATGAATTGTTGCGGTTTTATTGCTGTCAGGCACGGTGCCGACTGTCCAGCGCCGCCCCGGTTGCTAAGTTTTTTGCTCCATAATGGCGCTGGATTTATGTGTATTCATTTGCATGGTATTGATTGCAAATGACTTTCATGCGGGCCTCGGGCTGAAAATGTTGGTTGTATATAAAAATATTTTTTAATGATCTTGAGTGTAAGGAAATATGAATACGTATATTTATGGGCAGAATAATTATGTGTTTGTTTTGTTGTTCTCTAACAGCTCATTGGAAAAAAAAAATACAGTCCCTTGTGTATTATAATTATCTGGCTCTCATTTATATTACAGCAACACATGTCGACGTAAGTACTGCTTGTCAGTGCTTGAATTGAAACTGCAAGGTGCCAGTACCTCTATAGCATGAAGGCATTAATCATCCACGCGCACTATTAATAAGAGCGTATATATTAGTAATTTCTGTAATAAACCTGCACAATTTATAAGTATAGTAATGAAAACCCCTGCAGGGCTCTCTGTGGAACACCAGCAAATGGATAAGTCTGGATGTCTGCAGCAGAAATAGACCACGTGTTGTACCCAACGCTGCCGCACACCGAGTGCCTCCTCTTGTCCAAATTCAGCGTTTAAATCTTTTCCATTGAGTTTTCTGTGAGAGCGCCACTTATCTTTATATACGATCAAACCTAACAGCTGCACTTACGCTCATTGTTGATTCAGCTTTGCTCTCAGGGAGGCGAGAGGACTCGTGCTTGCTCACACAGCAAATGGCGTTGCATGCACAAGCGGCACCGGTGTCAAACTGTCACATGTTGGGGGTTAATCAGGGCTCTGTTAAAAAAAAAAAAGAAGTGCGCCGATGATTTATTTGTGACGGAGGGGGTTGCAGATTGATGAGATTCCTCGCACGTGTCCTTCAAGTTAGCGGATGTCAGTGTGAGTGAGGGAACCACGCTAATCCACTCGTGTCTTCTGTCCCCCCTCAAAAAGTTCACCATCACAAACTCTGCCCATTTAAATGGAAATGACCTGGAGATGAGCGGTGCAAGCAAATCTGCAGGTGAAGGATTGGATGCACATGAGCCATATTTCCACCGGGATCACCTCTCTGCTTATGTGCTGTACTCCGCTCTTTGTCTGATCCTTATTCAGCTGTGGCTGCACAACAGAAGAAGGGCAGAGTCACCCGTGGCACGCGGGCGATATCTTAAGTTGCATAAATAAAACAAAACCCTGGTGGCATTGTTGTCTCGGCCTCGAGACGTGTTGGAGTGCATTCTGAATAGTTCATGCCAGAGGCCTGAGGCCACGAGTCAATCAGCGTCTTGCAGCTCATATGGCGGCAGCCAGCTCTGACATGTTAATTAGTGACGACTTTCCCTCCCGGCTGCAGCGCGAGGCAGCTACAGCAGAGGTGAGATACTGCGGTGAAGTGTGCAGGACACTTCCTCGAGCTCAGCCCTGTTTTTGATCTGCCGGGGATCATTGTTATCGCTGTTCAGTTGCATTTACGGTGATGAAAGCCGAGCTCCTCTGACATCTGAAGCGCTGACAGCATCTTGAAAAGGCACAATTCTATCTGGAATCTTTTCCTTTCTTTCATTTTACTGTATACAGTAGACTGTATTCTGTACTTTTCATTGAAAAGCTACAACAATCTTAGCTTTTTTGTGATTGTTTGTTACAAATGAATGGCCGCAATACTGCAACAACAGTTTTTTTGAGTATTTCAAACATTTAAATATCGGCTTGTTATCAAACAGTATCAATTTTATACCGATGCCTCTATAAGGCCTACACAAACAAACAAGATCATCAGCAGAAAGACTCGCAATTTCTATATTTTTATTACATTCACTCTTAAAGGGATAGTTCGGGTCTTCAGATGTGGGCTTGTATGAGGAGTGTGTGAGAAGCAGAGCACTGTGCTGCTAAATGGCATCGTCAGGGACACCCAAAAAGTAGACACACCTAAAAAAATATATATCTATACTGTGGACATTTTTGGCGCTTTACATTGCTATCAGACAGCTGCTGTCCATCCCAAATGCTGGATATGTGGCGTAGCACAGAGCGCGGCAGGCACACCTACACCCGTGCGTAGGAACATGGATGTTGTACGGCTGTCTGACGGCAAAGTAAGGCACCAGAAATGTTCAAAATATATTGTATGCCACAAATATATATGTTTTTTAGGTGGGCCTTCTTTCAGGTGGCTAAAATCCATCTTGTTGTTGGTGTCATTTAGCTGTACAATGCTCTGCTTCCCCCTCCCCTCATTGTAAAGTGACGTTCACGACGTACATTGCCCAATGGAGCTCCATGGATCACTTCTGCAGTCAGGCTGAGGAGTTAAGATAAATCCACATTTTGAATCCCAAAGGTTTAAAAGTAATCGCATAGCTCTCCTTCACTTGCTTCCAGAACAAAATGCACAAGGCTAGCCAGATCGGCTACCACAGAAGGCGGTGGTGCTCATACTGCTTTCGTCCACAGGGGCTGCCAGAGTCAACACAGAAGGAACGTTCCTTACACCTGCTTTAAATACAAAAAAGGAACAAGAATGGTACTGGGGCACAGAAATGGAAGATGATAACATCTTTCTTAGTGAGCAGAATTCATCTGAATGAATGAGCTCCCGTGTTTAGACACCTTATCCTGCCCAAATGTTATACTTTCCTCAGTCTGTGAATTCAAAGGTGAATTCCTTTATGCCTGGACATGGGGTGATTTCTCCACTGGATGAGCGCTCTGTTGCCAGGACTGCACTGTGCAAACCCGTGTCTGCAGTGGGAGCACGATAGCCGCTCATTTTAATAAGGGGCCTCAAGCCACGCACGAACAAAACCGGGAAGCCTCAAACATGCTGACCTTTCATCATGCAGACATTTTCTGTGCTCTTAAAGGGGGCAGCCCTTGAGACCAACAGAAATTAACTCATAATTAAAGCAAGCTGCATATTACACCGCACGGTCCCCGTGGCAGTCAATTTTGTCGGCTGCACAGGTAGGTTGATGCCCTCAGATGAAGGAGAGTCCATCATTTGCTGACGACTTGATTCGGAAAGAGGGATTATCCTCTCACGGACGCTGAACGAAGGTCAAATATTGCTTGTATTTCTGTTATTACTTTTACAAAGTAATAACTTTCCATTGATTACGCCTGTCAGTTATATCCACGTTGGCCATGTCATTATTATGCCAGTAGCCTTGGCACATGAGAAATGATTTTCCACTGGAGGGTGAGACTTTCTGATGGATCTGCTTTGTGGCTTATGGGTGCAAATTATGTTCAAGCATGTCAACTATTTCAACCTAATGTCGGTGCTCTGTATTCGTGAAGGACCTCGCTCGAGTAATTAACATGTTAACTCACCAAGGCACTGACTATCGCGCTGACCCGGCACATGATCAGTCATTCTTGACCAAACGCCAGCGACGAAAAGTGACTTGTTTGTCACCGTGCTCCTGCGTCTTCAACGCTCCACTCGCAACCGTGAATGAATAGATTTTCCTCCCCGCCATGTGGCTCCCTGCCGCTCCCGAAACTGCAGACCAAGGGCATAACTGAATAATGCAGTTAAATGTAGCCAAGCAGATTACCGAGGCACCAAATATGATTGTGAATGCGTGATACCGTGTGGGGAAGGATCCACAAGAGGCGTCATTATTAAACACAAAGTCCTTTTCCAACTGTGCAACCGTGATTCGCGCGCCGTCGTGACTGTCATGAATTGAAAGCAATTTGAGCTCGGAAATTGACGGATCAGTCAATCAAAGGCACGGCATATTTTTACCTGGAGGTTGAAGAGAGTAGTTCAGTTTTTTAGGAGTCAGGTTGTTGAGATATGGGGCAGTCTTCGCACGGGGAGGTTGTTCCAGTGATTTAAAACAAATTTTTTTTAAAGGTCTTGCAGATGATTTCAATTTCATACAGCATAATCAGATGGTCCAAAAGTAGTCCACGCATCGCATATCAGGAGGTGTAACATCAGTTGTATCTGTGCAAAGGTAGAGAAAGCACTAATAAACAAAGACGTGTCCTCATTTTCATTTAGCAGCTAAGACGGAGGCGAAACCAAATTGCGAAGCTGCATTTTGCCGCGTTTTCACAGCGAATCGCGCTCCGTTTGAACCGCCATCTTCTGTAAACCTTTGTTTGCGATCAGTTTAACTCATGTGGTGTTTGTTTGCTTAAGGCAGTAGCTCTTTCTTTTCTCAGGCATCCTGCTCTTTATTCATTGAATGGAGCTTGTCACCACATGACTTGAGCACCGGACTTCAGTCGCGCTGTATCTAAAGCAAGCACTGAGATACGCTCGGAATTTTTTTTTTTTTCACCTTGGTGAGTGAACCTTGAGTTTAGAATACTTCACAGGTGTTGCCAAAGGTCCAGAATGACTGTACATGCTCCAATGTTGTATTGTTGCTATGGTTACAGTCTCTGAGGGGACCCAATGCGTTTTTTTGGCAGCCACCGAGCCAATCAGCAAACTCCGAAGTTCATGGCAACGCTGTGAATTAAATGTGACCCCCCCTTTCCAACAACACCTATGTTATCATTCCAAAAGCAAGCTTTAATCTGCTGCTATAACAGCTGCAACCTTTAGACGAAATATCATTAAAGAAATATCACATATTTCTTAATCAAAAATAAGGAGTCTTACCCAAACTATAAAAAAAAAAAATAGGCCAGCACACGGAGAGATATTTGTCTGAGGTCTGTCTGTAAGATTATGTTTCAGATGAAACTATCCTTGAGAGCCTTTTTTATATCAGCATTCAATTGCAGCTGCAGTGAAAGTTATAATAATGATAATATTACTGATATTACTAATAACATTGGTATGCAGAAAGCATCTCCAGTGTTGTTGTGCTTTGTAACCAATGAGTCATGACTGAAGAAAAATCTCACCAAAGCCTCCTTGTAATTTTATCTTGCAGACAGGAGCGTGTGTCAGGTGCAGATTTAAAAGCAGACATGCTTCGTTCAGTTTTGTTTTTGTTTTGTTTGTATTTTTTTTTTATAATCTGTGTAATCTAGCACATTGAATGTTGCGTATTGCATCTTTTTGCAGAAAGAGTCGATGGTGCTCGGCTCCATGTGCCGCACACAACCCGAGTGCAAAAGATCAGGACGGAACACAGAACGTTTTCATTTTCACTTGCTGCTTGGAAAATATCTGCCTTGCAGCGTTCTCCCCCCAAACAATTCCAGATGGCATAACAGGCGAGTGAGAGGCATACTGCATTCAGAATTATGTGCATACCAGCCTTTGACAATCCCTCTGTTCCCATTTTACTTTGTAAGTCATCTGGATCACTTGCTCATTTGATTCAAAATGGGTGGCATATGCTGGCACAAAAGCCGATGTAATATATGCAAAACACCGCCGCGTTATATCCGCTACGCTGACACATTCATGCATTCTGCTGCATCGTAAGCTCCGACTTCATACACTGGTCAAAGTTATCGTCAGAGGTTATCTGAGAAACGGGAAGTACAACAATTGCAGTTTTATGGCGGATGGGGAAAAGATGTTGGCAAGTGTTTCGCCGAGCGCTGCGGCGGTGGCACGTCTGAGAAATGGGGATAAAATCGTTGAGTTGTCAGATTGCCACCTGGTGTAACATACGAGGGAGGAGATGAGCATGAAATCCTCATAAACCAAAATGCGGCAGTCTATCATCAAAGCGAGATGAGAAGGAAATGTTTCATGCAAGGTCACAGCGAAGCAAGTGTGACATTAAAAACAGCTCAAGACGTTAATTCACTCTAAATGTGCCATTTATATGCCGCGGAAAGCTTACCTGACAATATATTCCTTGTAAAGCTTCGAGCAAAGGTCATTTGGAAGTTTCCCCGACGCCGTTAGAAACTTTGAGTGGCGTCACTTTGTTAGAGTGTTGGCGGCAGACATCAGAAAACATGGGGGAGGGGCTGCAGTGTCATTTTTTGGGGAAAAGAACCCATTTTAATATTTGATCGGAGACATGATGGAGTCTGATTGCGACACCGTGCGAACTGATGGCTTCATTTGTGCAGCTACCCATTTTATGTCGTCAGAACAATAAAACGTCTGAGTTTATTGTTATTTATGTGGGCAAGCTCCATTCCGCCCCGCAGACATCCGCTCCTGTAATTTTCCGGCGTCTCACAGAGGTTTTGCGTCGCAAGCGGGCTGCGGAAATAAGACCGAAATTGATGTTTTCACTCATCCTCGTCACGGCGACTCCGCTCGCTCTTCCTCTCGCTCTTCCTCTCGCGCTGATGAGGTTTGAGTCCCACCTGAGACTTGTTGATCTGTCATGACTGTTGTTCAAAGACTTTTCGGCTGTGGGGGCAGTCGGGTCGTGAGGGGTTGGACCCGGGAAGTCTGATGCGTGTGAGCAAGACAAACCTGACCTTGGACCTCGCTGTGTGAGCTGCTCGCCTTGCGCTCCGCTGTGAATGCAAATGAAAGAAGGGGGAACGAGTGCAGAACAGAACGAGCTACCTGGATGACAGTCACCGTACTCTGTTGGTCGCCTCTTCAGTATGCAGCTCACTCCTGAGCCGCGCTGTAACATCACCGCTGTATTCTAATACAAAGATTTCGGTCCATAAAAGGATGTGGACAAGTGATCTGGGCAGGGGTGAAAAAAAGGGGGAAGGCAGAGGGACTGAATGAGTGATGCACCCTGGGTAACTGTTCTCTGTGGAGGCCGCTGCAGACTCTCCGGGGGCCTTCAGCTAAATTTTTGCCAATGAGGCCCCAGCATGCAGTGCAAACCATTCAATAGCCACACTCCTAGCCCCAGTGCTGATCTGAGATCCATGATTCAATACAGACTGCATAATGCTTAATTTAAAGGGGCAGTTCAAACCAAAATCTAAACTATACATTTTCTCCCTCCTCACCTGCAGTGCTTTTTATCCTTCAAGATCTTTTTGGCGTGCGGTGAGTTGCCATTTCTTTGAGATCATGACAAGCAAGATGTCAGATTTCTCTGAAATATAATGGAAAATATTATATCTAAAAACAACTCAACATCATTTTGTCTTTCCTGAAACAATCACCCGGTTCCTCGAGTTAATCCACAGACTCTGTTCCAAGCAGTTCTATGTAGGAGCGATTTTCTTCCTACCAACCGACGCTGCCCTCCACTTGTACTTGAGAGAGGGCAGGCATCTTATAATGTGATACCTCCAAAAACTAGACAGCTCGCGCCAAAACAATTTGCTGTGAGCAACAGCGAGGCGTACACCAAGGCTCCTCCTATTCAAGTATTTATCCGTCAAGGAACAGTGTCTGTTAGACTACGTTCAGAAACTTTCAGCTCTTCTGTTGCCTTTTTTGCTTCTTTGGCGGAGTCGACTGTTTGGTGCTGTGTGGCAGCACGCAGCGGGTTTATGGACGCCTTTTCACCTGCCTGAAAACGGATGATTTTTGAAGTTCCCATCAGCCTTTTCTTCCAACTCATTGTTTTGGTTTTGCAGCCAGAGTAGTGCGATGTATGAAAAACAGGCTCAATAGGTATCAGACGGATAGAAAAACCTTGAAGTCGACACGGTGCAAATATCTACTGATGAAATAAACACACTGAATATGACTCCCAGTGAAATGTATGAATTTAGCTAATTAAAAAAAAAATTTGAAAAAAATGAATGATGAATGGGTGATATAACCTCTTTGAATTTTGTATACATCTATGCAATGAATATAACTACTTTCGCATAGAAAAGTTTCAAGGAAACTTCCTTGAAACGTTTCTATGCGAAAGTAGTGGCACCCAGTTCTATGCAGGAACGGATATGTTTTAGATGTTATTGAGCTAGATTAATACTACACAGAATCAAGATGTCATTGCAAGACAATTAAAACCTGTTGAGGAATGAAACTGTGTGAAATGATGTCCAGCTATTCATGTGATTAGTGTAACCATTCAGCAATAACTACCGTATTTAAATGGATACGTGTTCACAAGTTTTTCTCAGTGTTTCTCGAATTTTCGGCGCAATTTTCGACCTGAACCAGTGAGAAGGGATCAGTTGGTGAGGCTGAGAATACACAGAGTCACAGAAAATGCTGAAATGTAGCCTTGAGGGCAAAACTTTGAAAAAAAAAATCATAACTTTAAAAAGTATTAGAGTATAGCCGTATGAATTTACAAGGTCTCAACCATTTTCAACATGATTTTTTTTTTTTGGGACACATTATCTGGATCAGGGTGAGTTGGCATGGAATGACCCAGATAACGTGTCGGAGTTCTGCATTAAAACGCCTTGACCTTTGTTTTGTGAGTTGCGTAGTTACATCATCCTCAAGTGCAGTAACCCAGAGAAACTCACAAGTTTACTCAAGGTAAAGTTTCATGTGGTCACCTGGCGCTACTCCAGCGAAAGGGAGGTCGTCAAACAAGACGAAACTTACCACGAAAATAAAACTTTAAACTTGAACTCATCCTTAAACTTTTGTGCCTGAGTCACACCACATTGTGACTTGTTTAATGGCGTATACATTTAAAGTGAGGTGAGTTTTTTTTTGTTATTATACACTAGCTGTAAGCTAACATCACTGAGCACCAGCACAGCACTGGGGTTTGGCGAACCCAGCAGTCCCTACAGACTCTGGTTCCCTCTCTTCCTTTTCTCCTCTCCTCTCTGTCAAGTCTTCATGAAGTAAAGTACATTTCCCCCTCAGCTCCAGCCGCCAGTCACCACATCAGAGTTCACCGCCACAGATGTCTTTTGTTTTTGTTTTGATAGAAGGCCCCCGACCGGCAGAAGTTATATATCGTACGTTTAATGTAGAAATTATAATGTCCAAAAGAAGCTGATGTTTACTTTTGGTATCTGGAGACCATCTGAATGCACGTATTGGCACCGACAGAGGACTGAATCTGCTGCTGAGGTGCTGCTATAGCTGAGCAGCCTGTGACGACTGGGTGTGACGTCATGTCTACACAGGCGAGCAGCATCGGCAGCTTCGGTGCCCCATCTGTGTCTACAGCAAAAAAAAGGCATGATGTGGAGAAATTGGCTTTCGGTTGGCGTTCACTGATACGTGTCGTCGCCTGCGGAGGTAGCTTGATTCATTATATAGAAGTTCTGCCATTCGCCAGGGAGAGAGATGACTGAAAAACACAATGGCATCCTGTGTAGACACGCCGTAAGGTTTTTTGTAGAAGAGTAGTTATGTCCACTTTTTGTTACAGAATAGAAACATTTTGAATCTGCTGGATGTATTTGACTCAAGACCACAGCTTTTCTACATCCGTAAGAGTCACACTGCTGGATAATTTTAACTCCAGATGTGTTTGTGGCCCACAAAACAGGTATGTTAAGCCAAATAATGATCTTTTCCAAACCCTAAAAATGTAGTTTTTGTGCTCAAACCTAACCAGAGAGCGTCATCACGTCATAAAACAGAATACTGAACCTAAAGAAAAGTCAAATCGCAAATATACATGCTGTCATATGTTTAAAGAAGAATGCTTTTACTGTATTATTATTTTCATTATCATCATCGTTTTTCTTTTTAAGGCCGTGGAAGGTTGCTTTCCAGAAAACCATGAACCTGGATCATTTTACATGTTTGACCAATGCTGTCATTTTTGGGGTGGATGAATACAGGATGCACATAAATAAACAGCGGCTAATATGTGATGCTGTTACTACGGAGTAAAAACTGTTCATGCAAATAGATTAATTTCAATTTATCTGTAAGCCTAACGCAGTAAAAACAGTAGAAAAAAAGTGTCTAAGTATAATTTAATGACTCCTCACAGCCACGGCAAGAAGCCGTGAGAGGCAAAGCGAGGAAAAATGAGTCAATATTAATTTTCATTGAGTTTCACACTTTGAAAAATAAATCTCTTGAAAAAATAATTTCTTTTCACAGATGGAAAAAAAAAATACAAAAATTAATGAACTTAGAAAAAATATCCTGGCAAAACCCTTTTTTTTTTCATCACCAGTTCTCAAGTCATCAACACGGGAGAGAAAACAGTTTGGATCGCACGCAGAAGATGGATCACCAGATTTGTTTTGTTTTTTTTCATTCCTCATTTGTCCCTCAGGGCTTCCGTACAGAAGCCGGCTGCTTAGTCCGTTGACGCTGGGTGGAGCTACGATGAGAATTACATGCGATTGCTGGACTCTGTACACTCTCTGTACACTAGGTTAAAGATAAAGATCACAATCACTCTTCACAAGGTCTAAACTGCCAAAAGAGTTGAATCACCTGTCTGCACAGCCTTTCAAACACAGCTCTCTGTAAACTGAGTCCATTTTTAACTTCTTGAAATAAACAACCTGACCTGCTTGCTGATAATTCCCCATCCCGCCCCCTTTTGTTTTCTGTTTATAGCTGAGGGAATTTGCTGGCGGGTTCCGTGCTGTCATGCTGTGTCACTTTTTCTAGGGGGACCGTGGAGCCCTGCGCACCTCATGTGTTCTCTTTACAGGGCCGACCAGACATCCGTGTCCTCGGAGGGACCGCTTCCCTCTCAGTTTTTAAGGCCATTCATCACAATTGTGCTCTGAGTTTTATTCATGTGCGTTTCCTGTGAGCACCTGTGAGGTTTTTTTAGTTTTTTTTCTTTTAAATTTGACAACTGTGGAACAGATTAAAGCCTACCTTTTTTTTCTTTTCACAGGGTGTGATTAGAATAAGCTTCAGACTTATTTCTTCAGCTGTAAGTGGTAACCGTGGGAGCTGTTTAAGGCTGCGAATGCTGAAAAAAATGTGAAAGTTTGTGACTCACTTTGTCAACACGGGAGAGGAGAAGAAGGAGGTACACTGGTGAGATACTAAAAACCGCATTAAAAGATTATCTTACAATGGGGGCGGATTTGCATGGAAACAAACCGGTTGCAAACTATTGATTATAATGTGGAATTAAGTTGGATTAGCGGCAGGCTTTAGAGTTATACTTCCACATTAAAGGCACGCCCCCCTCTCTCTAGTCTTTGGGGAAGCGATGTGGCATTTATTTTTCACTACAAGTGAACACAAGTGTCCTGAATCCAAAGTGCAACAACTACTAAATGGATGACATTTCTGCACGTATAAACGAGTTCCCCGGAGCTTTACATCCAAAGCAGAAGTGAAGACGTGGTGATGATCACCAGGGGAAAAGAGGTCTCGTTCATTTTATGCTTCGAACGCACCACCAAACTATGCAGCGAGACGGAGACACACTTGGGGTTTTGCAGAGTTTGCAGGCAGCGCTGCTCCGGTGCTTTATCAGTGAGTGAAGATCATTATTGGTCCGTCTGATGATGATTCAGGGGAATAAACTTTTTATTATGTGGGATCTCACCGAGCACACCCAGCCTTCTATAAAGAGCCGAGTTCATCTCACGTTTATGTCCCATTAACTGTTTTAATTTTACGTGAACGTTGGCGTGAGACTGGAGGAGCTCCGACTTCGCTGTAGAGGCGCCGCAGCAATTTTCGTATTTTTATATAGAACCAAGAGCTGCAGGGACGTTTGACTGCATCACTCTCGCTGTCAGTTTGCAGGACAGGAGGAGAATATTTAACAGCTGACCGCTTCTGGTAAATGTTTTGTGTGTTTTGTGCTCATCAGCTGACGCTCATTACCCTCGTCCAAGCTGAGAAATCGCAGTTATCTGTCTGCTCGACGCACGAGACATAACAGAGCGCACGCGGTATTTATCGATACGCAGTAAAAGCTGTAATTAACATTGATTGGTCTCGCAGGATTGCGTCATGGATCTTGTTTTGAGCTCGGGGCGTACTCGTGGGATGGTTGGAAAAAGCCTAAACATGAGTTGTCAGTAAAAATTACAATATTGTAAAACTCACAAGCAGACGGTGAAAGAGTATGGATGTGATGTGTTCTTGTGTCTGAGCCAAACATGTGACACAAGTCGTTTGGTCCAAGTCCAAAGTCATTTTTCCTGAGGAAAGTCATGTAGAGACACCACTGGGTGGTGTGACGCCAAGTCAGGTCCCAAATCAGGTCACTTTGTCCCCAACCAGGAAAACTGCAGTCTTAGCTGCAGCACGTGGTCTTTATACAGAGAGGAGTCAAGGAGACGAGGTATCAGTACCGGTCTAATATTATTTCTCAATTTATATAAAATGGTCAAAAAGTATTATAATTATTGGTATTCACTGAAATAAACTGGATCACATTATAACCCAATTGCTGGAATAAATGTTAGTTGAGTACATCTCTGCAAAACCACAGTTAAGTTAAAGCTTAATATATCTTTAAGTTGCAACTTGAACCTGAAGCCACTTGGATAGGGTTAGGAAAACATCGCGGTTTGGCCTAAAATACTTGCTTTGTTCGACCACGATCACGGATGGAGACAGTCCGACTTCCCGTGACAAACAGCCAGTTTTGGTCGCCATTAAAAACAGCTAGAAATGTCTGCAGACGCGGTGTGAAAGTCAGCTTATAAGCATATCCGTGGTTTGCAGAAACCGATAACGGCTGAGCATTGTAAGAGCTTATTTATATTTTCATTTCTTGATAAGTACTGACAGCTTGAGAGTCATCAGGTCTCAAGTCAAGTCAAGTCACAAGTCTTTAACAAGTCTTTAAGTCTTTCAGTCCAAGTCGAGTCTCAAGTTATGTGTTTTCTGTCAAAGCAGTCATTCAAGCCAAGTCAAAAAGACCCGGGTCCACATCTCTAATGCTCCATGAATTCAGTTTGATTCCATTTCACCTGTAAACTCAAGAAGAGCTGAAAGCATTTACTGCTTTTCTTCTTCTTTTTTTTTTTTGTTTTCTCTCCCTGATGAATTTTATTGTGGACGCAGAAACACATTCTGCAAAAACACAGTCATGGAAGGAGAAGACCTCTGCTGAGAGGTCAGGGATTTTAGTGCAATCGTGAAGAGAACAAGCGCCTTCATACCTTAATGATTTTTTTCAATGTGTCAAATATAAAGAACGTAAAAACTAAGTATATGCATTTGCACATCCTTTACAAAATAAAGCAGTGACGAGAAATATGTAGCTTCTAACAAAATGACTTTGACCTTCAGCTACTTACATCAATTTCCTGCAGGCTTTAAGTAGACAAAGCAGAGTGACCACAGAGAGGAATGTCAGTGGAGTAATGTAAAGAAAAAAAAAAAAAAAAGAGGCACTGAGTTCCCGTAATGGCTGGCTAACTTTGCAATAATGAAAAGACGACATATTGCAGTTAATTCACTGTGGAGAGGCTGCAAAATTAAAAGGATCGATCATTTGAGGAATTTTAAATTTTTTTAGAGATCCTGAACAAACCTTGAATAAAGCAGTTCATGGCACACAAAGGCAGTACGTGGACAGTCGTGATGATTTAGGTTCACAGTATGATGAAACATACATCATAAACTCTCCACAGGAGAAAAAAAAAGGCTGCTTATCTATAAACTTTCAGACAGGGAAACTCTAACATACAGTAAATGCTTTGATTTTGAAAAACCACGCAGGTGCTCGATATAAGGCACAGGCAGACACTTTTGAATAACTTGAGAGCCATATTAGTTTTTTGGATAAGGATGTGATTCATGGGCTCGTGCCGCTCCGGTGGTACCTAACTCGGAGAAACCCACACCGCAAAGTATTTGACAGTTTAAGCACTTTTGCTGAGAAATCTGTCCAGCGGATCCCGTGGAAGCAGTTATATGTTGAAAGTATCGTCATTATACGCCATTTAAATCCAGCTTTTAATCTTCAAAACTTTTCGCCTTATCTGGGCTGCCTCAGCAATAAAACTTTAGGAAAATGGACGGTATGAAGTCAAAAAGTTTCAGCTTTCGGGAAATTAGCTTAACTTGCTCAAAACTTAAACGCTTTTTGTTTTGCTGATGAGCGACCGACAGAAGAGCGATGAGGGACGAGGGCCAATGGTGAGCTGCTGCCCGTGCTCAGTTTCCTTCCAGTTTTAATATGTGTGTTTCTTATAAATATGAGCAAAGGGATGACATGGCTTGTGGATAGGAATACATCTTTTATCTGCTCTCGGGTCGCAGAGAAGCGGCGCCCGAGTGTTACTTTGCTTCTCAAGGTCTGTGTCATAAGTACTTTTAGTGTTTTGAGACTGAAGAACTTGAATCTGTCAAGAGGGGCCGAGTGCTGACTGTGATAAACACAAACGTCTCTGCTTTCACTGTCAGTGTAAATACATTCACTTCTGCTCTGCTTGAGAAACTCACCACGTTAAGCAGCCCTAGGATTTGTCTATTTTCAAGGCGACAGGCGGCGACCTGACGCCCTCGCAACCTTCGCCAGACGGGTCATCCACGACAGTCGCTGAATCGCCGTCTTGACACACAGAAATGTCGAGTCATCTCAGAAATTCTTCTTGTAGATTCTTGTTCTGAACTGATGGACTGACAGCTGTTCTCCAACGGCAGTCAGAACAGCACTGAAGTCATCACTGCTCAGCAAACTTAAATTTGCAAATTGCCGAATTGCATAAAGGTCCAGTGTGCAGGATTTCTTACACATTGCATTCGACGGAATACCTTTAACCTCGCCCTCCCCTACAGTGGCGACTACATACACAATCTAATTTCTGTATTTTGTGTCTCCCCTCTCTTCATGACTGTGACCCGGAAACCGATCTCAGCCCGCCATATTGGAGGATTCCAAAAATCCTCCACGAGCATGTATCCGTGGCCCATCATCGGACTGGGTCGGCGCTGAGTACTTTGGGAAGGGTGAGGGGCCCACGGCAGCACCTGCTGCTCATTGAGGAGAGCAAGAAAGATACGTGCTTTCACGTCTCAAAAAGTCTCCAATAACACCAGAAAAAGTCGCTAGATTTGTTGCTAGTCGCGTTCTTGAAAAAGAGCTGCTAGAGGGCTCTGAGAACTTGCTAAATATAGTGACAAAGTCGTTAAATTAGCAACACTGCCTCTGTATCAAATGTGTGATAAAACTTTCCTTCCTAGCCCCTCCTCCAGAAGCTGTTCTTATGAGTTCCTTCGTGACATTTCACCTCCACATTATTTATAATCACATCTGTCCACGTCTGTGAAGTGAATTTAAAGTACATATATTACAGTAGGTGTCTTGGACACAGCTGACAGGGATGGGAACATAATGGAAGCATTGCATTAATTGATGTTGCTTCAGAAACACGTCTCTGCAGCGCGGACGTCTCATTATGTTCAGTGCCTGTTGCCTCGTCTCCTCTCTCTCCTCGCGTCTCTTCCACACCACCTACGCTCCGCATCTCATGTAGGAAGGACTCGGGCGCGAGAGGAGGTGAAGAAAAAGGAGCAGAGGACGTGCAAACTGAGCAAATGACTGGAGGGGCCTTTTCTAGAGTCAGTGTTCGGTTTGTCCATCGTGGTCTGCCGTTGACACATGGCGGACTCTGTCGATATCCAAGGCTCATTCTAAGGTTAACGAAAACCAAAAAATTTTTTATATTAAGGTGATAAAGCGCTAAAGAAACATTATTTTGAATGTTCAATTACGGCCCTAAATCCTTCACAGTGGATCATTTTTTTTCCGACGGCACCTTATTGCACTATCGCCTTCTGTCGTTCTCAAAGTTTTCCTCATGTGCTGAGGCAGTGTCTCGCATGGTCCGATCAATGGAAATGTCTATTTCAGGGCAGAGGCCGGTCTACGAAAAAAAATCCATTTAAATGGCTTTGGTTTGCTTTGAAAAAAAATGTCAATAAGGTAAAATACTGTACGGATGATTGGTAGAACGCGAGCTTAAAGGGCTGACAGAAGACCCTATTCACCGACGGCTTTCACGGAAAAAAATAAGTAACTGCATTCCATTAAAGCGATCCACTCTCACAGAACTGAGGTTGTTCATGCCGTGTGAAAGGTCTGTTAGGCTTCTTGACCGCAGACTGAAAGGATCATACCAGGGGGTTAAAATATCGCAGAAGAAACTTCTATATTCAGAAAACGATTTGCTCGATGTTTCGAGGTGCGGTTGTTCATGTTACTCTCTATGCATGCGATGAGACACGATTTCCGACTTTGTTAGAATTGGGATTTAAAAAAAAAGAAAATGTAAATCCTGAAAAAAAAAAAAGGATTTTTAAGAAAGGCATCTCATGACTCGATCTGAGCCTCTCGCACTCACTTCAAGGACAAACAGAAACTTGGAGAAAAAGCTGTGAAACACTGAAAAATTTAAGTGTACTGTTGTGATAAGGTCGAGGAAGGAATGTGAGGGATAAGTTGACAGATACATGAATGGGTGACTTTTTTTCTGTTATCTTCAGCGGCGTTTCGTCAAAGAACAGGCTTTACCTTCAGTGTAATAAATTCCTGCTGCAAGACAGGTATGTGTGATTGACCTCCAGTTTGTGGATTGCTGAACCGCCATTACAAAAAGGTTTTACGCTGTTTTTTTTTTTTTACTCCTCTGCCTGTGTGTGATGGAAACGACACATTTCCGAGGGCTCATCACTCTTCTGCATCACGGCCTCCTTTTCTCATTAAAGTGATGTTTCATGTTCTATAGTTGAATTGTGTCATGATGGATTCTGATGAATACACATTCAAATTATGTATATATCAGGTGTCCTTGCAGATGGACACAGATCCCTGCCATTGTGTTTTTGCTGCATCAAGATATCCATCATGTTTCTTTCTGACCTCCATCATACAAAAGAAATTGTACTGTGAAAGAAATGTTGTCAGAGTTTAAGTTAAGTGCTTGTCTGTGATGCAACTTAAAATGGAATTTAAGTTAAACATTCGTGACAACCTGGAGGACTTTGTTCGGTTCAGGGTTCAGGCGAAATCCCACAATGAACGAATTCATCCGCGGATGCAAACAGCGCCGTCAAAGCGCCGTGAAAAAAAATGCTCTGATACATTTCAGCGAGACCGCTGTGTCCGTGCCCATCCCGTCCTTCAGAGATGACAAAAGACTGGAAAAATACTTGTGAGGAAAAAATCTCCAGGCATCCGAAATCCGAATCTTCCATCAAGGTGAATGGGCTTTTTGAGACTGTGTTGCTTTCTTCTGACGGTGAGTTTAAATAGTTTTGTCGTACAGACCGTAAAAAGTGCACACACATTGCTGCAATCGAGGGGGAGTTATCAGAGACTGAACAGAACAGGCACTAGAGATAATTAACAATCCAAAGAGCTGGATATTGATTAACGATTTTGATTTCATGAACAATTGCAGAGCAAACAAATTATGCTGGTTTGTTAGGTGAGGAACAAAAGGACAGAAAGCTGACTACTGTCGTCCGTCGAAGGTGGTTCAATGTGTGAGGCTTCATATTGTTCACCGTTAGGCAGCCGACATGCTGTGGAGATTTACCTGTTGCCCCTTTCATTGATGTTCATGAGTGCATGCATTGTACTCTTTAAAACATGATCATCCAGACAGGAAGTCAGACATCGGAACAGCATGGAGCATAGTCACTTTTCAAAATAAAAAACTTTTTTTTGACCTGCCCGATGGAGTTAAAAGCAGGCTTAAAAGATCTGTCAGACCACAGGAAACCTAAGTTAAGTGTGCTGAATTGCTCTGTGGAACTGAGTCTATGATGTTAATCTCTGGCTTCATCAATCCAAGCAACAACTTTACATAATATGCATTAAAACTTTAATCTCCGGTGCCGTCCAGCCCGCTAGAGCTGCTCTATATCGCCTCGTATTAAAACTGGGCCCGGCGTGCAGTGGCGCCCCCAGGGGGGTGTCGGGGGGAGCCGTGGCCACCCCTGGAAAATTACTGGCCACCCCACTGGCCCCCCCAGTGCTCCCACCAATTTCCCTGACTGACTGAGGCGCTGGCTCAATAGGGAACTGTAATTTAAATCTCCACCTGTGGGGGTGCTAATGTGCTGAAAGGCGTGCAGTCTGACAGGAAGTCAGCGCAAGAAGCAGAAGAAGAAACAACAACATTTTTGTGTTTTTCTGAAATGTTTGTGTGTTTCTCAAACTTGAGGTAAATGTGTTGGATGCATATTGTCTTTTTAATGATAAAGAGTCGAGAGGAATGCAATACACAGCCACAGACTGGAGCTGAATCTGAGTTGCCACAAGAAGGACCATTTTGGTGTGCCACCCTAAGATTTTCACTGGCCCCATCTGGCCGCCCCTATGAAAATGTTCTGGGGGTGCCACTGCCGGTGTGCCGTCCTGACCAGGGGAACCCACCGGTTGTTACTGGTTGAACTGTTTTGGAGCGATTGTATACATAAAAATGTTGTTTAGTGCAGCTTTAATTACTTTTTGAGACTTGTAAGAAGTGAAGAGACGGGAAGTTCTGCAGTCAGAACAGTCGGTGTGAAAGTACGAGTATGTAAATGCGTGCATGCTAATATTTTCCGTGCAAAGTAGCTGCAGTCTGCAGTTGTAGGCAAATAGGATGAAAGAGTGGCAAAGATCACGGCCTACAGTGTTTACAGGGCAACGTTATAAAGTGAACGTTATAGAAAACCCTTTGAACTCAGCCATGACGAAACTTTTTGTAAAAGTTCGACTGTTGACGGAGCTGCTTGGTTTTGATTACAGCATACACAAGGCGTGCTATCATCACCTGTTCACACGCAGAGGCAGAGCCCTTAATGAAGCCTGAGCAGAGCAGACAGATCAACAGGCAACACTTAAATAGCTTTTCAAAGTAATCATTCCGCCTTAATTAGGTGGGAACCTGCGTTTCCATATGCAGAAACAATCCGAGGTGAGAATTAATAATCTGTTGTTATGCATCACGCTTCTATAACAATTAATTTTTTTTTTCCAGAGAAACATCCGGTAATGTAATTAGCGAGGGGAATAGTTTGAAATCCACTTTTCAGAGTGAGGCGATGTTGGCAGCTGATACGGGCGTTCGGGGCAGCAGGGTGAGATAAGCAGGCCGGAGAGAGCCGGCGATAACCACGCTTCTTACCTCTATGTGCCACTGGATTTTATGTACGCACATTTGTTCCTGTGACCTACTGAGCTTTTTCTTTTCTTTTTTTTTTTTTTTAGAGTAGAAAGCAAAAAACGTGGTCAAAGTTATGTAAAAACATTTCAGCATCGACGACTCATTTTAAAACAGTGAAACAGATGCTGCACCGGAGCTAATTGGAGCACGGTAATTCAAGTGCTGTTTGTTGGCCGACACACAGGCAACCCTAGGTGATGAAACGTCTGCCTTTGTCACCGCTAACTCTTTGATGCCTGTTTACCTCTTGCTAATTATCTTGTGTGGCCTGCCCTCTTCCTGGTCACCACGGCGGAGAGGAGGTCGTGTGTCCACACACTTTGCACATCAGATATTCTGTCAATGCAGCTTTTTTCTGTACATGTGACATCTATTGCATGTCTGCCCGTCCTGGGAGAGGGAACCCTCCTCTGTGGCGCTTACAGGGGTTTCTTTTCCCCATGTTAAAAGTTTTTTTTTCCCTTAACACGGCAAGATTTTCCTTGCTCGAAATCGAGGGTCTAAGGACACAGGAAGTCGTTCACTGTAGAGATCGTAAAGCCCATTGAGGCACTGTGATTGTGATTTTGGGCTAAAAATAGATGTGATTTGATTTTGATTTGTAAGCGTGAAACCAGTGGCTCGTTTTCAGGAGAGTCGGGACACGTTAGTGGCAACAAAACTGGATGTTGGTTCTGTTTCCATCAGGTAAGCCGAAACATGATCGTTTCCTAACCCCTACCCAAGTGGTTTTTGCCCCTAACCCTTATCAGACCATAAGCACGGCGTTGTGACAACATCAACATGAAGAAAGGTAAAGTCTGCATTGACACAGACATTGCCACATTTATTCTAGCGATTGGACTGATCAGGTTTTCTTTTTTGCTATTTCTTTACTTTCATTTTAGTCACAATTCCATTTTCAATTCAAATAAAAAAAATCCAACCTAGATAAACTAGCAACACAAACAAACAACCACCTTGAACACAGACAAGAGACAGTCAAAAGAAAAACCCTTCATGGATAGATAAATGTGTTCAAAGAGCGTTCACCAAATCAGTAAGTCGACGCACCGCCGCCGCCTCTACTTGTTATTAACCCCTCAGAGCAGATGGGAGACGGATGGCCATACATGAAATTGAATAATTAAGCATAAGAACTGAATAAATGAATGCCATCCCCACGATAGGGTAAACATCACCTCTGAGTATTTATCAAACATCTCATCTGCATTCTTTATTATCCGCTCCAAGTCGCTGAGGCAACACAAACAGTCACAGCAGGCAATTAGATCCTGTTGGACAAACGACCAAAGGACTCGCTGGTTTTGACAGAATAATATCTATAATAACGGCAGCGGGGAGTAATGTGCTTTCCTGTCTTTGCCTTTATTCGTGACAGCTGTAGTCAATGCCTGTCTGCCCTGAATTAAATACTGGATATCATTAGGTTTTTTTTTTTTGTTTTTTGTTTGTTTTTTTTGTGGTACGAGAGCAGAATAGAAAAATGATGTAATTTTCAACACGTCAGGTATTTGCTGAAGCAGTAAGAAGCATCGGCTTCATGCTTCAGCAGAACTTGAATAATATCTGTAACCTCTCTTATACACCTGGGCAAGCTTTGGAACATCAGACGTTGCCTAGCGACAATGTGTTCAGCGCTCACGCAAAAAGAAAAAAAAAAAAAAACCCTTCCATCATCATTTTCAGGAAAGGTTTGGACTCGGATTTCTTAATCTGTATTATTCACCATGTCAAATTTAGGCTAAATGAGTGAGCGCAGCACACATGTGGTCTCACGCCCTGCGCACTCAAACTCCCCCATTAGGAAGAGCCACATGCACACATGTACCAGTGGAAACCTTAAAAAATGCTTTTGCACCTACTTGTAGCCTGAAATGCTGTGTTGTTATTAGCTACTCTGGTCCATCCTTTGGGGTGCCGTCCAGCCAAGACCCATTAAGGTGTGCTTGCAGGTCGGTTGGTCAGGTTATAAAGAATATTTAGCGCTAGGCCTCCATTTCACACAATGTGTCATAAACACGACAACAAAAAGTGTTCCCGACTGCAGGATTAGAAGTGGTTGGATTTTGAGCTGCAACAGAGCAGATACGCAGCACAGTGGAGCCAGTGGAAGTAAACGCATAGACGAGAGTGAAACCTATAAGCTCTGCTGCCATGGCGGAACCGGACCAAACATGGATCTGGTGGAATTTAGGGCAGACTCTGACTTGTCTTCATCTTTCTAGAAGTGCATCAGTGTGGCGCTTCAAGAAAATACACTTAAGAGGTGTCAAAATTGGAAGGATGAGCCAAATACCAGGCAGGTTTTATTATGTCTTTTACGAGATTGGATATTCAAGCAATTGCAGTGGGATTATGCAAACTGTGAAATTTCTTTTGCCTGGATGAAACAAAACTTGGCGGGCCACTGTTCTGGCAGCACTACACCTATTGTCAGCTAACTACATGATGTGGAACAGTACAGGTAAATTGTTCTGAGCTCTTATTCAGCCGAAGCGACTCACCCACCAGGCGCTGCTCAGCAGGAGAAGCAGCTCCTGCAGACACTGCGAGGCGGGTAGGATGTATTTCATGCCACACACATGTGCTTAGTGATTCTTTCAGTTGCTTTCACAACACATGGATACACCAGCCAGGATAAGATCCTTGAGACACATGATGGAGGGGGTGCTTGTAGTGGACATTGTTGTGTTTCCTCGCAGAGAACCGAGCAAAGAAAAGGTGGATCAACAAAAGGGACAACGAAACAGAAAAATTAAGCATAACAGAGGTGAGCTATTTCAGCTGAGTGCACTTGTGAGTCCAACCAAGTAGTGCAGGTACATTACGTTTAACAAGGACAGAAACTTAATGTTCATCTCTTCGAAAGCAAGTTTCCCCACATACAAATGAAACATATCAAGGACACCAGCTCACTTCAGGTCAGATCAAAACCTACATAAGTTCATATAAAGTAATGATATGTAAGGTAATTAATGATTAACATTTTGTTGCTACGCTGCTCATACCAGCATTGTCCACAGCGGCCGCCAGAATAAAACAAAATCAAAGCTCCTTGCAGCTGCTTTAAAATGTTTTATCTTGTAATAAAGTCCATGCCGCAGCTTTTCTTTTCTTTATTTGATTAAAAATGTAAATTAATGTATTTGATGGTTAAATTTGCCCCTAAATTAGCTGATAGCTGAAGCATGTATCCGTGTGTGAGTAAAGTGTCTGCGCTGAACTGATTTATGTTCCCCCGAAAACACACAAAACTCAATGCACCTCTTGAAACGACTGGACAGTTAATTTTGGGGGAAAAAAGTTTGATTCAGGGACTAAAAAGAAAGAAGTCACTCTTGTATTTGAGCCTCATTAGTCAGCCATTGTGCATTTTGGCCTCAACTTAACGCTCACACAAGGATCCACAACTTTATGAATCCAAATGGGACGAAAACAAAACAGCATCTTCACACAACTTAGGACAAAAGTTTGTAAG
Source organism: Sparus aurata (assembly GCF_900880675.1). Lineage (NCBI taxonomy): Eukaryota > Metazoa > Chordata > Actinopteri > Spariformes > Sparidae > Sparus > Sparus aurata. The sequence goes on along the minus strand of NC_044195.1, from coordinate 26,701,589 downwards.
AAAAAAAAAAAATCTTGGTGGTGATTATGGAGCCTGCGCTATGATCGTGTTGTTTTGCTGAGCTTTGTGTTTGTTGTTTATCATTCGGGTTGATGTCTTGCTCGCCGCGGCGCAGCGGCCCACAAGGTGAACGGGAAAAACAAGCGGCGTTCTGGGGAGGACGGTAAACATTAACGTGATGTGCCACATTACCGGACTTGAATAATGCTCCTTATTTTAATGCTCCGGACGTTTGTGTAATTCATTTGATCTGTGTGTGCTGCTCCTCTCTCCAGGCTATTAGAGAGGATTACAGATTACCTTCTACAGCTGTAAGGTGTCGTGTCATTCAGCATCCAATGCATTTAAATCAAGCCATTCTGCTGCGGCCAGCCTGTTGAAAATAGTATCTGTTTATAGTGGAGAAGATATTCTCTATTCATGAAGTTGCTCTTTATTGATAGTCGTAGCCTGCAGTGCTCCGGCAGTGGAGCTTGTGCAGGAGCCCGATATGAGGCTGAGAGAGGACCTGAGGAGGCTCTATTACGTCCCAGAAGTCATGCTCACTGTTCAGAAGGGGGAGAGTTCACTTTAATTAGGGAAGCTTAATGCTGCTTTTTATGAGGCCTGGAGGGGCTGCTCACCTCCTTCTTTCTCTGCGTACGATTCCTGTCTTGTTCAAACGGCCAAGAAAAGGAACGTCGGGGTCTCGGAGGTTTGCAGAAATGAGTTCCCTGCATCGAGGTACATCTCTGATGAGTCTCAGCATCTATGAGGAGAACACAAGCGAACAATATGAAGACACCGAAACCATTTCTACTTATTATACTACCTATATAGATATATATTGTGTACCTGAAATGGAAAGTCGTTGTTGGATGATGTCATGAAGTACTGTGGGATCATGGATCATTTTCTTTCTTGTTAAACTGATGTGACATTGGCCCTGGATTCCTAGGTCACTTGACCCCCAAGTCCAGCTTGTTTGACTAGTGTGAACACAAGTGTAACTTACCCAGGCACGGTTGGGTCTGAAAAGGTGGTCTCATGTACGGTACGCATCAGGTGTTAAAGCAACTATAACAAAACAACATGACCGTTTCAGCGTCAGGCATACTGGACCGTCATAGTACACTCGCTCAGTTAGGTTAAGAAAAACTGTGAAAGAAAAAGAAAAATGTGGTTTGGGTTCAAATAATTAAATTACTTACGCACCTTTAGTTACCAGTGGACCTACATTGCATTGGTAATTGCAGCTATGCTATGTACATGGCCACTAGAGGTCGCCACCTAACAACAAACGTCACTGTGGGTTGTAATAAGCTGCTTTCACAGTCATGAAACCAGCAACTAAATTCTTCAAATTGCAGATTTCTCTGCGAGGACACATTGCTGGAAACGTTGTGACGTGGGACAATGTAAGAACTAAAAGTGACAAAATACAAACACGTTCAAGAAAATTGTGGCCAACTCCATCTTTATTTACCACTTTGAGTTACTTGGGTTTGACCTTTTTATACCATATTTGGAATCGCTTCTGCGAACTTTTTCTCTCAGTACATTCATAATGCCTCCGCACCTCCCTGTAGACTTCTACTTCTAACAGGTTATTTTTACACTGTCGAACTGCTACTTTTTCAAAGTATATCTTCCAACAGCATTTAGGCGTTGTTTGTGTCAAATAAGAGCAGAATCTCAACTACTCTAATACGTCGTCCCCTGTTCCGACATCTCCCTGAAACATGTCAAACACACACACACAAATAAGCACATCCACAGGGGCAGCTATCACCAGCAATGCTTTAAAAAAAAAAATAGACACCTGAACAACCACTGTTGTTTTCCAAACCAATTAATGCCATCATTACAGACTGATGGCAGAGTCGCACGCGGAGCTACTGTCACAACCTCATCCTAAAAATAGACAGTTTTATTACCATAAGAGAGACCAGTAGTTGTGGAGCTGAAGCCAGAGGGGGCTGCCACATGTCAGGCAGATGACAGCCTGGACGTGATTCTAATTGTTTTCAATGATTCTGTTGGATTTTAATCGCCGCAGAAGTGACTGCGCGAAGGTGGAAAACAGGCGGGTGCTTCCTCGCTGGAGTTGCTACTTTTGGAAAAAGTCGGGGGCCTTCTGCTTGTGGGACAGAGATTCAGACTTGAGGAAATATTTGCACATCCAAAGTGGTTATCTAAGTGCACCGGAGTCAAGGCCACATATCATAAATTGAGGAAAACTTCAACACACTGCGCTTGCATAAACTCCACTTCAGCAGGCATGCGATGTTTTAGTGTTCCCCACAGAGTGCAAGGCCTGCAGCACTGAAACATTAGTTTTAGTATATAACGGTTCTGCAGAGAAGAACTTCAAGCACAGCCTCATCCAAGCGATGCACACGCGTCTGCTTTAAATCATTGATATTGCCTTTATATCTTCTAGCTTGTTGTCCATAAAAACAAAACCTTTATTAATTGATGTGATATTTATAGCTTGATATACAGCTAGACATTTACATTTACATTTAGGGCATTTTAGCAGATGCTTTTGTCGTGTGCCGACCAGCACATCAGGAGCAGTTTGGGGTTCGGTATCTTGCCTGAAGACACTTCGACATGCAGATCGGGTGAATCGAACCAGTGACCTTCCCATTTCATTCAGTCAAATAATGCCTCTAGCTGGAAATAGATTCCTTTCTTTGCAGAAATTCAATCAATGACAGAATCATTAAAGGAGCACTACGTAGTTTTGGACTGTTCACTGACTGATTTTATACGAAAGCAAACTGTCTGTTTTCATGACTTAATAATCCAAATAAACAAGTCAATTCCATAATGTTTTACTTTGTTTGTATGTGGCGGACCCTGCCACCCTTTCTAGCTTCAGACATTGTTGTGGGGACCCCGAGAACAGCTTGCTAACTCAGTCATGGAATAAAATAAATATTCCTGAGTTTGTATTATTACCCTGTTAATATTGTAAATATTCAAATTCTATGTTTGGATTTCTTCTCCAAAACTACGAAGTGCCCCTTTAACTAGATACTAAACGTACCCTTAATGACACTTCCAAGCACGCATCTTAGCTTCCTCCACTTTCTCACAACTTGCCTCCCATTTCTGTCCAGGGGAAATATATTTCACCGCCCAACATGAGGAGCTGTCAAAGAGAGCTCGCTATCAAAGAGACTTTTTGTTCCCCATCCCACCCCATCATCGCACCAAGAGAGAGGGCTTCACCCCACAACTTACTGTCCTTTTCATCTCGTCGTGAAGGTTTTTTTCTCCATGCAATTCTGCCACCGGAGCTTTTAAAAAAAAAAAAAGAGGAGGACAGTCGGCACCACGCTCTGTCACCGCTCTTTATTGTTTCACACGAAGTGGCGAAGTCCTTCACCAAACAGCCGGAGCATTGCAGACAGCGCCTCCAGGTCCCCGAGGAGGTCATTACGACAGGGATGAGCAGCTCGAAAAGCACTGTAAGACGGACAGCGGAGTGACAGTGGGGGGGAGGACAGGACACGGTGTGAGGGAGAAATATAAATTGGAATGTGCTGAGTTGAAATGGATCAGCTTTCTGTTTTAGAGGAAACTTTTGACAGTTGGGGATCCTGCTTGTATCAGCAGTCCTCCGGTTGAACACAAGCAGAATATGTCTCCGAAACCTCAAACCTGTAAATACGTAAATCACTGTAAGGCAGGTTATCTCTATTTAAAGCATCAGTGTTGACTTTATTTGACATGATTACATAATCTTGAATATACTACTAACAAGAAATATATACACTGTTGTTGGTATTTCTACGTATAGCCATGTGGTTATTATGATAATTACTATGTGTGTATCAGCTCTTTATTTAAGCAACAAGAGAAATATTCAAAGTCTCCATAATTTTTTTAAGGGATAGTTCAGATTTTTTGGGGTCATATGAGGGTATGGTGGTTGTCATGCCCACAGTTAGGTGAAGCAGGAGGAGGCACCGCTGTAGGAAAGCAGTAAGTGTGCTGCTATGGACAGGGGAAGGCAGCAAAATACATTTTTATCCACCTTAAAAAAAAAAAAATCTATTTCAATTGAATTTTACATTATATTAAGAATATTTGTCAAAGCCGTGCCTTGGTTTTGAGCAGCCTGTCACTGGCATCACATTTTCTCAAGTGTAAACTTGATTTCATGGAAGAGACAACAAATACAAGAAATAACAATGAGTCACCAGGTTTTTAATATTCCTCAAACCACAGATACGTCCCAGGGTGACATTTATACCAAACACGGCACGTCGCATTCACATTACAATCATATTATTAGCCACCTGTCGCAGCAGGAGGTGGTGGAGGTGGTGGCGGATGTGTTATCACAAGCCAACAAGGCTGCCAAACAGCTGACCACAGTTCAGATTACACTACTGAATATTTTGAAGGACACCTGGGGATATTTCCAGCCAATTTTGTGGCAGTCAAAAGAGGTATTTTGTGCCAAATCATGGTTTAACCAAAGAGTTTTTTTGTGCAGAAACCTCAGGAGAGCATAAGCACAGCATCGTGACCGAAGAGAAATAGAAAATCAACCGAAACAAACGCAAAGTTGCAACATAAAGATGTTCAGATTTGCAGAAACAGACCTAGCTAACATTTATTCTGGCAATTAGGTTGATAAGACAACAATGACCAAATTAGATTTATACTGTTGTTAGGCAGGGGCGGTTCTAGAGGGGGGGGGCCAACAGGGGCCAGTGCCCCGTAACTCTGAGTCTGGACCCCCCTGTGGCCCCCCTGACAGGGAGTCTGCATTAATAATACAATGACAGATTTCTTGCAATGATTTTGTTCTGAAGGGAAAGGCAGAAATAAAGTGTCTCAGCAGTTTACTACCCAATCAAAATTGCTGAAATTGTAAACACTGCTTTGTCTGAATGAGGGATTTGTCCTTTTTTCCAGGTTGTATGTGCCCCCTAACACAAAAGCCGGCCCCAACCTGGCCCCCCTATGAAAACTGGTCTAGAACTGCCACTGTTGTTAAGAGAATAGATTTATAAGCCAGAGTATAAAGAAATTAACTTTTGGCAATGGAGACTGACTGGGCTGAAAGAGACAGAGGGGAAAGGCTTGTGGAGACCGGAGGCCAAGAAAAAGCCAGAGCTTCCTGGAGGTGCAGATTCTGGCAAGTGTTGCATAGAATCCCAATTATTTTTCTTTTCTTTTCGGGGGGGGGGGGGGGGGGGATCAGGGTTCAAACACTCTTGAGAAATCATGTGAAATCATGTGCAGGTTTTGCCACAATTCAACCCAATATGTGATATCTTTGGAAACTTTAGGACAACACTTGGCAGCACAGCACGAGTCTCCGCTGACTGAATCCACTGCTGGCCTGCTGCCTCTTAAAGGATGTAGAACAGTTCTGTCTGTCTGTAGTTTCTTGCGGGTCAAACTATAATTTATGAAGATCGACAGTCGGATACACTCCCTGGTTATGTTGTAACAGCCTCAGATTCGAGCGGTGTGGAATTTCAAATAATCAACAATGAGCTGGGAGGATGTGATTTGAGAGCACTCTGATGTGCTTTAACATCATCAGGGAATATGTTTCAGCAGCATACCGGATGATTCTGCCAAACCGACTATTTCCAAGAATAAATCCAGCAGTGTCAACAAAAGTAAACTCAATGAAGTATTTATAGTTTGGTTATGAAAATTAAACTACTTGGTTAGCTTGAACGAAGGCTAGTGAAAAAGCAACATTATAGATGTGATGCAATCGTTGTAAAGGTTATTGTTTTCATGTTTGGGTGACTCTATGGAAAACCCTCTTTAGATACACCAGTCGATAGTGTATTTTCATTAGCCATGCTAGAGGTGTGACTTCAAGGATAGCAGAGTTGATCTGTCAGTCAATCAGCTGTCCACTGGGTCCAGATATCGATCGTCCCCCTGATGATGTACCGTCGGTGATCCCCCCACTTTTTGCGTCGTTGAGTGACGTGCTTTGGTACGACACACAGTGTTCAAATGCCAGAGCAGTTAATGGCAATCCAATCAGCATCAGCCTCACTTTGCATTTGGTGCTAATTAGCATGCTAACATCTCTGAGATGAAGAACACTGTGAAAGATCATAAGCCAAGTCAGCCCATTTTGACAGAGGTTTAGCCGTTAGCACATAGCCAGGTGACCGTAGCGTATTTTCTCTGGTTCAGCTTATGTTAGCTTGGCATGCTACTGTCGTTGGGCTGTGTGCAAACTTTGACTGCCACACAGCAAAACATGTACGCATGTTTACTTTTGGATGTCCGTTTCTAAGAAATAAAATGATGCCATGAGGTGTGTTTGTACATAGCATGCATAAAATATCTAACAATCTTCTTACAGACACCTGGGATTTGTATTTACGACAGCGGTGACACATCGGCCAAGTGGCTATCTTCCGGGTTCGCCCCCTTTTAGGTTGAATTGGAAAAAAACAATTTAGCGGTTCAAATTGTGAAACTACTCATTTCACAGGGGAGATGCTCAGAAAAATGTACTCACTGTATTACAACCACGTCTTAAGTTTATGGGAAGAAGGTCTTTTTGGGCCAGTGTGCGTCACGTGACTTATTATAACATTCTTTGACCAATCGGCCTCAAAGCCAGGCACTGTTCCTGGGGTGGCTTGATCATGACATCATAGAGAATGTGAGGTCGGACGGGAATTTAAAGTTTGAAGGCACTTTAGATGTTAAATATTCATTCTTAATCTCAGACTCGCTCCTTGTCTTATTAGGGCTTTCGGCAGCTTCCTCAGGGGAAGCCTCCGGTCGGGCAGCGGTACCAGGGATACGTTAATGCTTGAAATATTCCTGATTTTCTCAGAAACTCACCACACATTCGAGCCACTGCGGGGTTGGGGGCCAGATATAGCTGCGTGCTCACAGACTGTAAAGAAAGCAATTTCCTTTCGGGGCGTTATATTTTAATTACGACTATTTATTAGCAGGATTTGCAATTATTTGGAGACTCCCAGGTGAACTACATAGGGGTTTCATGAATATACTGACTACATGCAGTGTATGTGATCACTAATTAGACTGTGTATGCTCGTTTTTTGTTTTTTTTCTTTTGCATTGTGAGTACAATTAATATGTATTAATTCTGTGACATCAGGGATTAAGTGGAGGGTAAAACTCGTAAAACATAATTTTACCCACTTAAAATGAATCTTATTAAAATAATTATTCATAAATATAATCTCAAAAGCTCTGTATACACGATAAGCATGCCACATAATAAGACCAGCAGTGTGCAGGACTGTTTTCTGCAGCCGTGATTGATTTTTAAGCAGATTAAGGTTTATTCTGTGAAGTTAGATCTGAAAAATTTAAAAATTTAAAATAAAAAAAATCAAAATTTAAGCCAAAATTGACCAACATTTTTTTAAATGTTTTTGTCAATTTTGCCTTAAATCCCAGCAGTTTAATTTCAGACTTTCATTTAAACATTTCAAGTCAAGGTGTGTCGGTGCTTTCATTACTGCAGCTGAGAACAGAGCTCATCATTGTGTTATCAGGCAGCCATGAATGACCTTACCTCCTCTTATTAAGGTTACTCCCTCTCCTCCGGTCCCAAGCAAAGCTCTCTTTCACCAATGCCAAAATGCTTCAATGCAACTTTTATTCAATTTTTTACTATTTTGAGATAAAGTTTTGCTGAACCACTGCAAACTTTAATTAAACATTAACAAACATGTTTTGAACACTCACATCCCCGCTGGATACCTGTGCATTTTCTATTTGATTCGAAGACGGGTTTTAGGGTTTTAGGCACTAGACAGCACACAGGCTCGCGTCCTCAGGGTGGCTTGTGGCGAGGACAGTCCAGAGGAAACACCAGAGGTGACTGAGCCATTAAGAGTCAGAGCATCTGGGAAAGTCCTGCCTGAGGACATCTGACTAGAGACGTCCATTTTGCTCATAAATCACTTTCAGGGTTGCTTTGTACATACATATATATATATATATATATATATATATATATATATATATATATATATATATATATATATATACTACTGCTACTTTTTATTTGCCACTTTAAGACACAATTTTGACCTATTCGCTTTGAATCAACATGTGAGAAAAGCCTATCACGTATGTGGGAATCATCGTACTTCTTTAACGGTATAGTTGACATGTGATGTTTTTTTTCTAATTTGTTTAAATGTTCACAGTGCAGGCTTTGCACACCTTAATGTGTGGAGATTGTGATCCACATGTGGAAACTACTGCACTAAATTCTCTTTCCTGATTGGATGAAGTGGCAGGGATGCCAGAACATTTCTCGCACAAGCAGGAGGAGATACATTACTGACTCTCTAACAGTGATTACTGTGTGTTTAATGAGACAATAACACTTACAGCAGCTTAAAGGGTTAAATAACTATAAATTGACCTTTTATTAATTATTGTTATTATACAGTGTTACCCACATGTGATGTTATTATATTTTCACATGAAACAATTTAGTTCACATGTAAATATAGCCAAACGCATGTGAAAATGTAGAATGCACATGTAAAGAAGCGATTTTCACGTGATTTGTGCACCACGTTTGTTACAAATGTAATTGTATGAGATACAGAATTACTATGAATTAAACCTGTGATTTCACATCAGGAGATCAGAAATATACATGTGAAAAATGCCTGACTTTTAGTCCACATGTGAATATGGCCAATCACGTGCAAAAACACTCAACTAACACATGAATTACCATCATTATGAGTGCAAAATATCAGTCTACATGTGAGGGGTGGCCTTTGTTTCATGGACCTGAACGAGTGTCCTCCCGTTCGCCGCCCTGCCAACCTTTCATGGCTGTCAGATTACGTGCTGGGTGCCCTGGCCTGCAGTGATATGGAATTGAATTGTGCTGCAGGGATTTGGTGGAGGGGAGATTGCTGTGCGAGTCTGGAGCCACAGTCAGGCTGACGTGATACCGTTATGCCTCCATTTTGCCATTTCAAAACTGCTCAGGGATGTTGACTGTTTTTTGTTTCTTCTGCGTACGAGCGCTTAGATTCTGTGAATAGAGGTTAGATTAAACAGACAGGAGCACAGATGGACACAGATACGCAACCTTGTTTTTAACAGGAAATTACTGAGTCGGGGGACCGTTGTTGATGGCTATTTTTTAAAAAGAGCCCTTAGTTAAAGATAGGCACCAGCAATAATTGAATATTGAAAGTGTCAGTGGATGGGTCGGGTGTTAGGTGAGTGTACTTTGGGAGGCTGATGTGTTTCAATTTACCCAAACTGATGAAATTCTTTCTTCAGGAGCCATGTAAAACTAACAGCTAACCTTTTAGTGCTGGTGATAACCGCCTTTGTTCAAGGAATTAATTTACAAGTTGTAATCTATTTTTGTCAACGCCAAATTTGTTCATCCACCTTCATTTTAAAGGTCCCATATTATGAAAAACGCATTTTCTCTCGTCTAACCCTAACCCTAACCCTACATATATACGCTGGTCTTCCCTGAGCCTACCAACTCCCAGAATGAGGAAAGCAAACGATTCCTGCGCGGTCTCTGTAGCCCACCCAATGGTAAAACAGCGCTCCTACAGGCTGTTCAGATTCAGCTCCTGCCGGTACATAACGAAAGGAGTCATTATCATAGGCCGACCTCCTTTGCGCGGTGATAGGAGATATCCGAGAGGGGAGTGTCCATCCCCAAGGTGAAGTTCGGTGTGTCCAGCAGTAAGCTAGCAGTTGTTTCGCAATGTCGTCGCTCAGAGTTAGACACGCAATTTGCTCTGTTGTTGGTTGTAAAAATCAACATCAGTGCCGATATTCTGTCCCAGCTACAGAACAACAGAAATGACAGTGGTTGTGTTTCATTTTTAATGATAACGTGCCGGCTACAGTTCGTGTTGGCTTGTATGTGTGTGCTAACCACTTCACATCGGACTGCATCAGTAACAAGGGTCAGTACAAAGCTGGCTTTGCCTCGACACTGACCCTCGTAAAAAGATCAGTCCCAACCATATGGGACCCAGCAACTGCACCCTGTTCTCACTCCAGGTAAGAGTCGCCACGTTTTTATAGTATTTACAGTTTCCTACGAGTATGGTGAAGTCAGCTGGAAATTGGCTAACTAGTTAGCTCCGCTTCGGTCCGCTATCCAATGGCATTTGAAGCAAGTTTAATGTTAATAATATTACGAGGGAGCTTGGTTGTCAGAGTAAAAAGTCTGGAAACATGTGTAGACTGGAGACAGAGACGATGCGAACAGTGTCCAAGAGTTTGGAGACTGTAGTTGGAGACAAACACAGCTTTCGCTAGCTGTTAGCCATTAGCTACATGGTAGTAACTGTAACAACACATAGAACAATCTAACATTATTCAGACACACTAACCATTCTGAAACGTCCTGCTGCAGCCGCATAGTCTGCATTTCTTCAGGAGCCTCTCCTTCTGGGTCAGATTCTGGGTCAAACTGGTATGGTTGAACAACAGCGTCTCAGCGAGCCATAGTGTTACATCCACCGTAACATTAGCGCATGCTACCGCTAACGTAAGCGGCATCATCTCCCTGAGAAGGCCGTGTAGCAGGCACGGCAGGTGTTGACAGACGGAGCTCATTAGAATTTAAAGGTGCGGGCACAGAAACAGCCTGCTCTCAGTAGAGCTCACTTGAGTGACTTTTAGACAGCTAAAATTCAGGACCAAGGATGGGTTTGGGGCATGCATTTCGAATACAATGTTGTCGGACCTCTGGCAGCTGTGTGAAATTGATGAAAAACAGTATAATATGGGACCTTTAATGTTACATTTGTTTTGCCAGTATTTCTTTCCTGTCTCTGTTGAGCACCATATTGTTACAAAGCTGTTTTTAGAATTTTTGGTTATTTAGTGCAAGATTAATAAGCATTTTGAAATCAGTCCTGTAACTTCACTTTGGTTAGTCGGTGCATTTTTGCGAGTAAAATGTAGAATGTGCAAAAAAAAAATTAAACATCACACTTCCGAAACTCCACTTTCGTGCACAGTTCTGTGCAAGTTACTGAATTCCTGCATATCTGTGTTCTTTATTCAAAGGAAGGGCATTCTGCACGTTACCCTTATGGAAGGAAGACCCCGTAGGTTATTCAGATATCCCGCGGAGTTGGCCTGAGGGGCTATGAGAATAAAGATTAAAGTGCCTGATGTTGTTAGATTTCTGGTGTGAGAACAGAGGAGACTCTTTGACAAGCTATTCCCCTGTTGATGTGCACTTAGCACAAGCCTCTGCTTTTAGTCATATTTTGTATCTTCTCACTATTCGGGGAAGACTCATAATGAATTTTGTCTGTCATCTGCTCATCACATCATGCAGAAACACGCGCGGATCGAACTGCATCACATCCGTCATTAAAGACATCGACCACACCGGTGGATTTGTGTCTGATCTCTCATGAAAAAAAACCAGCTCTGCAATACATCATACCTGATGTGCCACTTTGTATCCCTGCTGTATGCCTGATATCGACAGATCCCAAGTCCTGAGGCAAATGACTTTGAGAATATCTCCTCTGTGATGTAAACACATAACAGCACGAGACACCCGAATGCAGAATATAACACGACTGTCATGTGATCGCATTATTTATACTACTGACAACTGACATTCAACATGTCATCTATCGTGAGCACAACATCGTCACATATGTCAGTTTTAAATATTGTTATCATTTGTCAAACACATTAAAAAACAAAGTAAGCATTTTGAATCCAGACGATCAGCAGTACGTTCTGATGAGAATAATTCGTCGAGACCTACTAAAAAATGATCACTCAAAGTATTTCTTAACGCTGACTGAGACGCTGTAGCATCCCACGTGTCACATTTCAGTCGAAGTTTATCAAAAGAGAACAAAAACCATCTCACACTGATGGCACACCTGCTGCTGCCAGCGAGCACGCTGTTCAAGGTGACATTCTGCCTGTAGAGTTTTCCCTTTTTAAATTCTACTCTGTATCTCAACACAACATGGCTACGGTGGCTGCAACACGTTCTCACTCCAAACTCTGTGACAATTTGTCAGATGTAATGTGCCGAAAAAAGCGCTTTAGAAATGCAAGTCCATTTACCATTTATACTACAGAGGTGTAACAGGAAGTGATGCTATACGGTAACAACAGGGTCAAACTTAGAAGCCTGGGCCACTGACCGCTGTTGTATTTGATGCTCTGGGAGTGTGAACAACAGGCTGTTGGGTACAGTTCGAGCTCCTCTTAATAACAAGCTCATCATCACAAATGTGTCTTTCTTTTTTGTGTGTGTGCAGAAGACGTTCAACATAAACAAAGCATTGTTAAGTATAAAACTGGAATAGGAGGAAAAACTTTTGTGCAAATGATGCTAAATGTTCATGAGTGCCATTTCGAAGGTAGTAAATTGTCATAGTTGGGATGTCAGTCTATCAGCAACCCTGTAATTATATTTCAAGGCATTTCTGTCTGCCGCGGTCAGCACTGATGACAACTTAAATCATTTGGATTAACACATTAGGTTCCCGTGAGACTTCCTGGCTTTGTCAGACTCAGACTGACGTGTCATAAAACCCCATTAGGATGGGATTTCACTTACAGTCGCGTCGGAGCAAATGGACAGAAATAAGCCAATATTGCAGGTATAAATGTGTTAGCGTATTAGTTCAGCGGCACGCCGAACTCGCTCCCCGGTTGGGGAGTGAAGTCATCTGTGTCACATGATGTCATCTGTTAGAGAAATATGCTTGAACTGTCAGAGCCAATGATGTTAGAGATGGAAACGTGAGACCGTCTGAATGTCAATGAGGGATGATTGCTGCAGTGTTGCATCAAATTGATGTGCACTGAATGAGACTGTTTGAATAAATTTCATTCTCGGTCGTACGGGATGAGGAACTGGAATCATTCGCAATAAAGTATGACTCCATTAAGAACTTATTTTCCAGTTTACAGACAGTTTTGTTTCTAAACTTGAACCCTAGAAACCGACTGAGCTGTGCCTGCAAACATTCATTGTCACCAAAATCTACCTTAATACACCTTTGAAAATACTTCCCAAGCCGCACTGCACACTTTAGACGGGGTGACTTCTTGGAATAAACGCAACGTGTTTTAGAAGTCTACTGTGTCACTCAAGGTCTGACGCAACATTGTGCAAATATGAATTATTAGAAGGCGCCTTTAAATCTATTTTCTTCTGAACTTCTTGTTGTTCTGGATGAGTAAGTTACTTTAAATAACTATCGGGCCTCATTATTGTACCCGGTTTGCATAAGAATGCCTTAAGGTGGTTTGAGGTTTTAATTTTTTTTCCATCGTTTCCTAAACAATTATAATCTGACTTTATTATGAGGCTGTCAGGCGGTGTTACTCCCCCGTTTATATTTTCTTCACCATGGGAAGAGTCAGTCCTGAGTTTGCACTGACTTCCTGAGAAAATAGTTTGCTTTGATCACCTTACCTCTGTTTCTTTTCGGTTTTTACTCGTCTGTGCGACAGAAACGGCATTCCGTGTAATTTACGGCGGTTTCCTCTCTTCTGACAATGCTTTCCACTGTCGGCATGTATTTTCAGGTACGCCAGAGGTGTTTTTATAGCCACAGCTGATTCATTCACTGAGATGCTGCTACTGTACATAAAAGGACAGATTTGAAGACTCTGTAAAGTATTGATTGATGGGATGAAGCCAGTGGTTCAATGTTTATGACCCCACCTTAAAATAGAAACAGTGCATCAAAGAGGAACATTGATTTATGTTCTGTTGATGTTTGGCCTTGTTGTTTGGGGATCTCACACAACTCACTTCTGTTAGTATAAATAATAATACTATTCAGCCATTTTCTTCTTTAAATATGTTTCTTTTCTTTCTTTCAATCTTAAAAACACTTTGTCACAAACTGGACATACACATTTACTGAGTACACAAATGACCATAAGGCATTGCTATCACGCCCAAAAAGGAAAAAATGTAATGTTTTATATATCATGTTGTCATGAAAAATACATACAAATGTTCCTTCTGTTTGACAAAAAACAGTACTACATAGTGAAACCACTTGTATTCACAGTCACTCGGACCCCGGAGAGGCATAACTCTCTGTTGATAAAAATCTGCTGGAAAACTCCACAACAAATTCAAACAGACTTATTTGAGATGTGGGAGGGGAAGCGCTGTATCTGATGATACAGAATGGAACATCAAAGTCATGCTAGGTAACACTTACTGACATTTGTTTGTAAAAGCATGACATATTATGTACCACAGTATATCCTATAGTCATCATTTAACTCATTTCAGTGATTTGCTAAGCCTGTGAAATCCTGCAACCCAATTGCCAGAATAAAAGTTGGCAATGTACATTTTTTGCAAACCGTGGATATTTTTGCAACTGACATTTTTTGGGTTCATTCCTTTCTAGTGCCAACACTGTGCTCATGGTCTGGTTAGGTTCAGGCACAGAACTACAGTATGTGTCAGGGAAAGATCATGTTTTTAGCTAAGAATACCTGTTTTGGTCGCCACAAACATGGCTCAAGAATTCTTGAGGTCAGTCTCATAAAAGAAAAAACATGCTGTTATGTCAAACACGGCTTGACACGGCCAAATCTCCCATCAAAAATGTACATTTTTTGTTGCCACAAACACAGCTTCAACTGTCGGGTGGCCTCCTTAAAAAATATCCAGCAGTGTCACGCTTACAAATGTTGAAACGCCAAGATCCATTGTCAAAACTATCGAGTGGTTCTGTAACTCCACCACCATCCCCTCTAGCTCTCAATATGAAGGTCAGATCTTACACATGTAATATAAAGTGATGCATTTTGTAGCGATCTCAATATGTCAGCAAGTAACACATATAAATAAATGGTGAGTGGTTTACCCTCTATAGCGCTGATTCCTGTTGGAATATAGAGCTATTTCATGATTATTTTATTAACAATGTATCGCTGACAGCAGCTTTAACTTTTATTTAATAACAACATTTGAAAGTTATTTTAACAGATGTCACAAAAAACACTCAAATGCGCATCATAGCTGTTAATACAAAAGAAAGCCGAGGTAGGCAATTCTCACTGGCAGGCTTAAAGAAACTCTGACCTTAGATTCGAACAGTATAATTAAGTTAGAGACTAAGAAAAACGTCATGTCTGTACTCAGAGAGGTTACCTTTGACTGGATGACACTGATTAGAAAGGCCGTGTGAAGGTCACAAATGGAAGCTGTCAGGGTACCTCGTTTTCACACTTTTTTTTACTATCAACACCCCCTCAGCATATGTGTCAGAAATCTAATTGAAAAAACGCCTCTTCTCCCCTTGTCTCTGGCAGGACCTACTCACAGGCCGCAGAGGAAATCAGAAATCAGAATCAGAAATCAGAAGAGCAGAAATGAAGAGCACGGCGCAAAATCAGGGAGGCCACGGTGAGGGCAGGAAACCAAACAAAGTCTGCTGGTCATACTTCTAATTTGTTCTAAAAAAAAAAAACTGCAGAACTCTGTCTCTGCACTGTGGACGCACATTCTCCATCTTGTGTGTCGTCTGTGGCGTTGTAGCCTTGAGGGGACTCTTCCCCCGCGGTTCAGATTGGATCTCTGGGAAGAAATGTTCCCTCACAGCCAGGCATGACGACAACATGGTGAAGACTCGACCCCCCCGGAGCGACACAGTGAGGCAGCCTGCTGGCTCAGCTCTGATGTAACCGAGGAGACAAGTGTATTTCCTTTCGTTATTCATGTCTCTTGGCTTTGGCTGGAGATGTGTCCCTGAGACACAGGCAAAGTCATGGTCAGGTCAGGATTTTAAAGGCTCAATTTGTTTGGTGTAATATAGTGTGTCAGTCCGGATCCCTGCTCAGCAAACATCGCAGTTTATTATGTAGAAATAGACAAGATATTCACTGACTGACTCATGCTCTGCATTTAATTTCCCTTTTATCTTTCCACCTACAACTGCACTGCTTCCATTGTACACAGCCGTGAAAGGCATCATAGCTGCAGGTTCCTTTCAGATCCAACCATCGACGTCAAAGGCATCGTACAAGACATGTCAAAAGAAACTAATAATAAACTCCGGCATCTCTCAGGGTTGGGTGGCCATGAAGGAAAGACGGACTGAAACCAATAAAAGATACCGCCTTGAGGGAGTTTGCAACGTGAACAGATATGTCAAAACTCAACATTTCGTCATTTTGCAAGTTTTCCCATCTTTTGGTTCAATTTTAGATTTTGTCTTGTGACAACACAGTCGTGCTACGCGGGGTCGAGGTGAAGTCCAAACACTTCAAAGTGCTGTATCAAAGACAAATGGACAACTGGTTTCTTGAATTTGTTTCAACTCTCATCCAAGAGGCTTCTTTATTTCTGTTTCTTCGTTAAAGGGTGTAAAAGCCTGCAACTCCCTTCCAGGTAGTTAGAACTGAATTAGCCTCTTAGATGAGAGGTGAAACATCTTCAAGAAACTGAAACAAGTCCAGTTATAGCACTAAGAATTAACATGAGCTGGATGGCTGAGAACCTGCTGGTAATTGTCCTGAGGTCTCATTAAAAACAACCAGTACTTTCGCCGCAGACACTGCTGGTAATTGTCCCAGGGTCTCGTTATGAAAACCTGTTTTTGTTGCCACAAACCTGGCTGGAGATGTTGCGACTGCTCTTCAAAGTTATCGATTTTTGTCACCACAAACACTGCTGGTAACTGTCCGGAAGTCTCATTAAAAACATCTGGTTTTGAGACCAAAAATACAGCTGGAGATGTCCAGATTTTCAGTCAAATATATATATTGTCACAGCAAAAAGCATGTCACATTTACAATGTTGAAACACAATCTTTACATTTTGTCACTGGCCAGGCATAAATGTGAGATCATAAATGTATATTGTGAATGTGACATGACATGTCAAGATGGTACATAGCCTGTGATATGTACAGATGTGAATCTATCAGTGGTTTTCATAAACGTTACATCGGACAACTTAAAACGAGTTTAAAATGCTCACGTTGTGTTGAAAATGTGTGTTAAAGGTTTAACTTCACCACAGTCTGTGAATAAGTTATTTCAGAAAGAATGTTATTGCAAATGTCAAATGTGTCAAATGCATGCATGCTTCAGTACAGCAACCAAACACTACAGCAGAAAGATAAAGAAATGTGGAATTTGAAAGATCATAAAACTTGCCAATTGACTTTTACATCTTTGAGGTAAAGCCAAAAGTAGTTCACTCCGAGCCAGGCATTTATACTATATCCTGCAATCTGTAAACGCTCCAAAGCCAAAGAAAGAAAAGAAATCTTTAAAGTGCCATTGTTTAGGGATAATTGTGTCTAGAAACAAAGACCATAGACCACAATGATGAATGTGGATGCTCTTTTTTCACTGAGCAAAGGAAAGTATGGGGCTGACCCACTTTAGACCCATATGTGATTGTGATGTATGGAGGATGTACGGGAGGGAGGAAAGGAATGAGGCGGTGTGGCGAGGGTGTGAAAAGGGGATAAAGCTGTCAGGAGTTTCTATGTCTTTCCTACATCTATTATTTAAAACAAAAAAAAGAAATAAGTTTATCGCCAGCAGATAATCATCATGTTGGTCACATCATCTTCTCCGCTTCTTTATCAGCAGCGGCTCAATAAACAGATGGTTGCCCTTCTTCTCAGGATTACAAGCACATCAAGTCAGAGTGAATGATGGGGTTTAATGATAGTGATAAAATATTAAAAATGTAATGAATAAAGAGCAATGAATTATTGACCAAATACTGAGCCCTGTGGGTCCAAATAATAAAGACTCAATATTATACTCTCTGACAATCCCCTGTTAGGGGTTTGCTGCTTAATACACTGTCTTCAGTCTGGCGTCCTCATCATTTTTCCATTCAGAGAGAGAGAAAAAAAAACCTTCTCATATTTGAGGTCAAATTCTAATTTGGTGGCTATGTTTGGCCTGTTTGGATCAGCTGGGATTCGCGAGGTCCACAGATAGTTGCCGAGAGTCAATGATACATGATGCCTATAAGGATTCAGGGTAATTGCCGGTTACATTGCGAACATGACAAATTGCCTCCACTGCGGCGAGGTCCCTCAAGTGAAACAAGCCGCCACGAGGTCACCATTGGGTTAAGAGTGTTATCAGCTATTGACCTTGACTGTTCACTCTCACTTGCGCGCGGCAAGGGGTGGCAGGGGATTGAGGCAAGAAACATTGAATGCCCATTAAAAAGTTTGATCAAGATGTGAGATGTAGTGTTTGGGCAATCAGCATCTGTAGATTTCAACCATTTTCCTGCAATATCAAAGCAAGAGTTATACTTGATGGATACTATTCAGTAAGACAGCAACCGTGAAGATATGTCAGATGCATGTATGAAGTTAGGTTAGCATATCCTAGCTTAGCTTTTACACTTTGGTTTCTACAAATTGAATAATACCTTGATTAGTGGCCTTTATAGATGCTGGCAGGTAGATTTTTGTCACCATTACACAGGGCCAAAGATAAGTATTTTCTCTGTTTCCAGTATTCACGCTCAGCTCAGCTAACCAGTTTCTGTCAGTAGCTCCATTTTAACCCAGCCCAGTCGCTTCAGTCGGAGTAGTATTAACACGAGTTTACACTTATTCAAATAGCGTGCAGTATATACTCAAAAGTACAAATTTGTTGTGTTGAGTGGAAAACAGATGTGTCTAATTCATATGTATGAAAAAATAAAGGTCAGCTGGCCTTGTAGGGTTAGAGTTAATGTAAAACCAAAGCCAACATTGAGCTGTTTTAACTTCAAGCCTCAAGATTCAAACCACCATAATTCAACAGACATAACGTATTAAACTTCAGTTGCATACGTCACATAACATACTAAAGTTACATGCCGTAAGTTTGAAAACATTTTTTTTTCCTAAACCCAACAAAGTAGTTTTGAGGGCTAAACCTAACCAAACTCTGACTGGTTCACAACTTCCACCATGTTTACTTCTGTTATGACAACAAAGGTCACCTGACAATAGATCTGCTCTCTACACAAGTTAATGGGAACGACTGGCATATCACTGTGCAACACATTCTCACTCCATACTAATCAAATACAGCATCTTGATCAGAGGCCTTAAGCTTCAACCTATGATGCTCCACAATCATACATCATTCTGTTGGACTTTCAAAATAGAGTTCGCTGACAAACATTTCTAATATCATGACATCATATGACTTTTGGACAGTTATGTACATTGTGAAACGGTCAAGGTTTGGTCAGGTTTAGACTCCAGAGCCACTTGGCTAGTTGTGGGAAAAGATCATACTGAAATAATTACTTTCAGTCTCGTAACATGGTGTCGTAACTCATCACTTGCCAAACGTAGGTTAAACCATTTACATACATTAAGTTACTTAGGTTACCAAATTAAACAAATTACTCTTAATTCTTGGTCACAAATCGGACACAAACCACTTCTCCAGAGAGAAAGTGCTGTGAATGAACACCCAACCCCATCCTAACTCAGACCGTTCTTGCTCTTCACACAGTAGAACCAACAGTGCCTGATGTGGAAGCATACGGCCACTGACCAGGCTGCTGTATTTGACACACTATTTATAAGCAGCTTAATAAGACATGGTTGACTTACAGACAGACAGAAATCATGTCTAACTGTCACCAAGAAAATGAAAAAAAAAAAGAAAAATCCCAAATATCTTACTATTCCTTTAAGGCCTGCTTCAAGAGCCCGCCTGTGTCTGGCAGCAAAGTGTGATCTCTTTTCTTAGATATGTGTTCCTCCGAAGATGCAGATACTGAATCATTCACACTGTTTTTTTTTTTTCTTTCGAATCCCTTCACATTCATGAAGCTCCCCATCAAAAAATAAATACATTATTTATCGCTTTTTGTGTCCCATCATTCATGCAGAAATCACACCCTGAGACATTAAACTTAGAAATTTGAAAGCAAAGCTTTTTCAATGACCCATCAATATTTAATTTGTCCACATCAAATTTGCCGCTGGAGCTCATATATTTAGATCAAATTTGTTATGCCATATTTCAGTGGGTGGTGCCCCATGTGTATCCAAATGGAGAATGCGGCGCAAGGATGATAACTCGCTAACTCCCTTGATCTTTGCTTGGCTTGGCTTTACAGCTGCGTCCTGCGTGGTAATGGCTGCAGCTATTTTAAACAAACCGTGGGGGATGCATCTATTTTGCATTAAACCATTTCAGTCTGACAACTCTCCCTGGGCTGCTGACGGATACAAGTTTTCTGAGGCTGGATAGTTGCGTACAGGAACATTTTGGACAAGGCAGCCCCCTGTGAAATTTCATCCATGGTACTTTTCAAAAGCGCAATAAAGTGTATGTAATAATGTGTACATATATGTATGATGAGGACATCCAGCGCTTTCATTTCCATAATGTTCACTATTTAAAGAAAAGCCACTCAGAGAAGGAAGATTTACTCACTGTAGTACTTTCTCACCTTTTTTTTTTTTTTTTTTTTGTAATACAGCCGAGTCTTTGAAATCAAATCCCAGTCTAAATATAACGCACTCAGTCTTACCTCACTGTGTGTAAACAGGCAAACACAGGACCACCGGGGCCCCCGGTGGGTGCGGGAGGCAATTATTGGGAGAGAGTTGCAAATGTTACAGGTTGAGGGAGGCATGTTAATTACCTTGGTGGATTCTCAAGATGCTGCCTCTTCCTTTTCCTTTGTTCAGTCTCTTTATGGGCTAATTAATTATGAAACAATGCACAGGTGATTCATCTGAGAGCAGGAAATGTTTAAACCTTTCTTCTTCCTTTCACATGTACACAGCAGCAAGGGGGAAAGGCTCTTTATCATATGTCAGCGAGGTGCGCATATAACTCAATACATAATGTACAGGGAGATTTTCAACGGAGCAATCGGAAAAGGCTGAGGGCTCGGCTCGTGGAAAGGAGAGCAATTTGAGGTAAAGACGTTGAAGGAGCAGTGGATTTCCAAGAAGTCCCCAATTCGGACCTGCAACTCTAATGTGGCAATTTTTATCTAATTTCAAATAAATAAGAGTGCTTCAGTGTGCTGTACCTATATACAAATACGAACAAAGCCTGTGTGACGGCTTTAGTCGGCATGTGGAGGTTTTTCAATTGTTTTCCACTTGAATCACCGCAGGGTTTTGCACTACGCCGGTGGCTTCGTACATTCACCACCAGGTCTCCCACGCGGAAAAGAAATTCCATATCGTGACCGTTCACTCACTACGTGACCGTTCTGGATAGATTACTATTCATCAACTCATCACGCCAGCAGCACCACAGGAGAGAAGCTGCGAGTTGGAGAAATCACGACACCATTGAAGAAGAACGCTCCTGGATCTCACTCGCGCTGCCTAAGCAGTGGAATTTTAAACTTATTTTGCAGTTGAATGGCTGTGTTATCCCCACAGCAGACCTGTCACCTTAACTGTAATGAAACAGGGAGAGGGTGATGAAAAATGTATAGAAATAAGTGTAACCCCTGACATTCCTTTCAGGCCTGGTGTGAACCCGAAAGCAGCACCCACTTATAAATGAAAATACCCCTGTATTTATACAATGGTAACTTGTGCTGACAGCGCTGTCAGGCACATTAACCAAAGGCCATGAAAGGTGCCGAGGGACGCATCAACATTTTATGACTGAACATGAAATACAATGCAGACTTTTAATCTTCATTAATTATGAAACGATACACAGGTGAGTCACCTGAGACCGAGGTATGTTTAGCTCCACGGTTAAAATCAGTTTGTGTGTGAGAGACAAGTTTGATGCTGTAAACTTGTGCTTTCTGTTTCCATTAACAGCGCTGAACTGTTCACACCTGATCTATATAACCTCCTGAGTGAGAAAGAATTGACAGAACTCTGAAGAGAAAGAAAAAAAAATACATTTGTAGTTTCCTCTTGTGATGCCAACATATAAAAATGAAAGAGCACTTACAACTCAGAGTGCATTTGTGTGGGTTAATATAAAAGAGTCTGGTGTTGAGGGAGGTAGTTCTTGCTTCAGTGCTTCGTCGAGTTAAGGGGATTCTTTGCCGTACTGTGGGAGGAAGGGTTAGGTAGAAACAGGTTACAATAATATATACTGTAGCTATAATCAGCCCAGATGAAATCAGGTTATTATCATATCCCTAAAACTAACCTTATATTTTTGTTCCCTAAACATATCCAAGTATTTAGATGCTGTAAACTTAACCAAATATTTTAGCTTTCCAAACCTAATCATGTTTTTTAGTTCCCTAAACCTAACCACATGTTTTAGTTCCCTAAACCTGACCAAGTATTTTAGTTCCTTGACCCTAATTTAGTATTTTAATTCCATAAACTTAACCATACATTTTAGTTGCCTGAACCTAACCAAAATGTTAGTTCCTAAACCTAACCATGTACTTAATTCCCTAAACCGGAACATGCATTTTAGTTCCCTAACCGTTATCAAGAATTTCTGTTTCCTAAACCTAACCCACATATTTTTAGTTCCCTAGACCTAACCAAATATTTTAACTAAATAATTGAGTATTTTAGTTCCCTAAACTTAACCAAACTGTGAACAGTGAATTGACAGTAAGAAAACTGAAAAAAAAAAAAGAAATTAACTTCCAAATGCGATACAGACGACAGTAGCCTGAATAAAAGTCCTGTACACAACCCACTTAACCATGACAGCCTGCTGCAGTTTGGTTTCCAATGCTGTTTCATAAGTTGAAATAATGGTTCTGGAGCAACATCAACTGCGGTGTCCCAGGAAGAACAATAAACACGAGATCTAAAACTATGACATCAGAACAACAGGCCTTTCCAGTTTTAAGATGGTCCTAGAACAACATTAATTATAATGTTCTGGGAACAATACCAATGTGGCAATGCAAGATGAACTTTTCTTAAACAAGTGCTCCACTCTGTAGCGGACCGGGCAGGACAAAACAGAATGGCGATGAGTCAAGATGGAAGGTTCAAGCAGCAGTAATCCCTCCAAAACTGCCGTCCATTTCTGGCCACATTACCATCACACTGAAAAAATGTGCTACACAATAACATCTATGTCCAGTGCAGTTTGTGGCACCAGTTTGTGAAAAAAAACAAGTTGCTGTTGTCAACCTCAAGTGTGCTGAGATAAAACATTTTAATTGTATTTGTATTTAAAATGTGTTTGCAATGTCTAAAAGAATACATATATATATATATATTTATATATATATATATATATATATATATATATATATATATATATATATATATACATATATATATATATATATATTAATGGAACTACTATTTTTTTGTGGCTGTGTCCATTTTATTGTAAAGAATAAGGTGCAGTTACATCAATGAAGTGATCCAAAAGTAATTCTGTAATCAACATTGTGATTAATCTTCACTTGTCTACTGGCAGGCGGGTAATGTTCAAGTCCCCATGAGGCAAGCCGAGGCCCTCCCCCTCCTGTGCTGTAAGGTTTGATAAACTAGTTCGAAGGGATTATTCAGAAAAATATCGCCTTTTGGAATTGTTTGTACTGTGGTGGTAGGGGTTGGCAGCGATCAGTTCTTAGAGAGGCACATTTGAATGTTTTGGCCAGGATGTCAATGTCAGGCTGGTTAAGCCTCGCCTCACTCACTTCTTCTTCCCAGTTGGACGTCTCACATTGGTCCCCTCCTCCCCTTTTTCAGTTACTCCATCTCTGTGGAGCTCCTGGCTCAGGAAAGCAGTCGAGCAAAATGATTCATCTCCCTCCTTTTGGAGTGACGCGCATGGAAGTTGTGCACATTTAACAAAAATTTTGAAGGGTAAAAATCCAGAATTTTGAAGGCTCTTCGTAGTTTTGACAGTAATTGCCGGTGTTGCTCTCGCTCTTTGACATGAAGGACATTGATGTTTGCACGTACTCGCCCGATTCATTATTTCTGCAGTTTTGTTTTGTGCTCTCTGATACATCTCACACGCTTTCAGGTGCATCCTATTGTAGAAGTTTATTGCCACACTCTTTCATAAAACGTATTAGCAGTGTTGGCCAGTGACAAATTACCAACTTAACCATGCAATAATGTGACTACTTTCTCCATAACAAGTACTGTAAGGATTTCTCTTTTAAATGTGACTATTTATCCCAGTGATGCTTCCTTACATCAACATGACTCCTCGATAGGTCGTCAACAACATCATCTTGGTATCTCTGTCTTAAGTGGTTTTATAAATTAGCTTGACAACATGGTGTCAATGACCTGCAAAAGTGAAAATGCTTACGACCGCCCACCAATCAGAGGGGCTAATGAGCCCTCCTGGATGACTGCTGAAACACATTCACGTCCGTAAAAGCAGTAGAGACTAATGAATTCGTAGATGCAGTACATTAAGATAAATGAAACACATCTATCCATCTACGTAACAAAGGCAGACAATAGGAGGGGGGGAGTCTCTCTCTGTCGTATGTTGCAGGGCCGAAGCTCAGCCAGCCAATCAGGAAGCTGATGTGTCTCCAGAGACAACGACGCCTCTGGAGAGAGACAGCTCTTACTCATGAGGGACCCACTTTTCTGTCATTTCCCTCATTGTTGCACTCACCTCTCATCTGAAGAGTGTGTGTGGGGCTCACCTATCTCATGCACAGCGGACACAACATTTAAGGCCAATTTTAGTGACAGATGTTGTTGTGTAACCACTCGCATGACAACATTTGTTGCACAGTTATACGAGGAATAAAACATGGCTCCAGGAGGGGGCTTGGCATATGTGGAATATGTGCTGTGCAGCACAAAACAGAAATCTGATACTCAGCCCAGCCGGGGGGTGGGGGGGATATGATATTGGCAGTTAATGTTCCTCAAAACCACTGATTTGTTCACATTTGTTTGTGTCATGAGCTACAAACCATATTGACATTTCTAGTAAACGTGTCATATCATGTTCACATTACATGATTACCACCTGACTTTTTGATCGGGAAGAGGAGGGTATGGTGGTGGAGTTACAGACCAGAAGCGTGCCAAGTGACCAAAGTTCAAGAATGTGTTTCAACATTTATAAAGATTGACATCCATGATATTTTCAAGGAGACCGTGGCACAATTTCCACTTGTTTTTTGCGGAAATGTAAAGTTGCAACACATCCATTCTGCAGAAATGCACATCGCCAACATTTATTCCGACAACTGGCTTTAGATGCAGCAAATTCATCTTTGACATGTTTATATCTTCAGTTGAGTTCTTCATTTTAATCATTTGTATCCTAATTTGAGCAAACTGGCACTAACAATATCACTTTGGTGACAAAGGGGTCTTGGCCATGGCTGTAATGTGGTTTTAACATCTGTGGATGACAGGTACGGGTGACAGAAAATATTTAAAAACAGTTTAGCATATTATGAGGAATTAATTCCGCCAAATTTGCATTGTGGTTTGAAAATCAGTTGAACAATACTGGCAGGACATAATTAAACCAAATGAAAATAAAGATGAAATAACAGCAGGCATCTGTTCCAATGAGAGCATTTTAGTTAAAGATAAATCTCTGTGCAACCCACAAGTACTGTACAAGTACAGGCTGTACCGTCTCCGGAAATCGCTCTATTAAATTCTTCAGTGAATTTGCAATAGTAATTTTGCCTTGAGAAATGTTTTCCATTTAAATTGTACAGGAGAGAGAAAAGCTCAGCCTATTTTTGTTATTTACAGCTGCAGTAGATTCCTTACTAACCAATTACTGAGTTACAGAATAACTTCTTTAAAGTCAGCTTCTCACAGGGACACTGTTTGCTCCAAAGCAGCGTACCCTGAAGTTATTTAGGAGCTATGCGGTTTGCCTGTTCTCATTTTGTTTTGTCTGTAGCCCCTACGGTGTTGGTATTATATGATATTAACAAAGAATTCATAACCACAAACTTACTCAATAATGATCGTGCTGGACTCAGATTCCCACATTGTTACCCCATAATTACATTACGTAATTGCATCTTGTCCCATGTACCTACATATACTTACTTGTAATTAGGAGGGATTACACTGTACGATGCAGGGCATAATCTAAAGTGTTACCTAGGCTGATATTGGAGCAGCAAACCAGCCACTGTGGGCTATTTCGGCCGGCTGCAGAGAGCACTTTGTCAACAGTTTTTCTGACACGACTGACTGATGATTTAGACTGAAAAGCAGGAGATGAGTACGGTGCAGAGATGGGGAGGCTAAAAGGCAAGAGAGAGCGAAAGAAATTATCCGAGTGAGGTCACACAAGATCATTTTTAGACTACTTCAAAGTCCAACAACGTGTTATCAAAAAAAGGGTGTGTCTGGTCCGGCAGGGCATTAAAGTCTGACAATCAGTCAGAATATTTTATGGTGTGAGATTGCAGATGTCAGACCAGACCTTTCAGTAAGCCACTCACTTTTTTACTGAGACTGCTGTCTCTGTGTCTGCAAAGCTTTACATTCTTCTGCTTCACTTCAAAATTTATAGACAGTTCTGAAACAGGAGGTTCACGATTTCAGACAGAAGTAGAGAAGGGCATTGTAATTGCATACCCGGTGACCGCTGACTGTCGGCTAATATGACCCCTATCCTGACAGATTTTATTAGCTTTAGCTGGCAAGCTTTTTAAGATAAAGTTAGCTTCATGAGATATGAGATACAGGAAAAAAACATCTCCAGCTGACTTTTTAATGTATCCAGCTGACTTATAGTAACACTGAACAGCGATATATTTTCTGGTACAGCCTATACATTAGCATCCAAGTGGACTACAGCTGCAGATAGAAACTTCCAAGCTTGCAGGAGCACATCATAAGACAGCGTGCCTGCCAGCCTGGACCCTCACCAGTCTACTTTCGAAACCAACGGATCCAAAGAGGATGCCATGTCTACTGCCCCCTACTCAGTCTTCGGAACAGCTATGTCACAATGTTGTTTGTTGACTTCAGCTCCGCGTTCAACGCAATCTCACCCATGGAGCCGGTAAACCTGACTTAACGGGGACTCCACTACCACACTCTTCAACTGGATATTGGACGTGCTCACAAGCAGACCCCGGGCGGCACGGATGAGCTGTCAAATGTGTTTAGTTCTCTTTCCTTAACAGAACAGCCCAGCTGCTACTGAAACAACTGTGAAAAATAAGAGAGGACTGCGCTCCATTCCAAGCCGGAGGCAAGAAAAGTTTCTCATAAAAGACAGAGAAATGGAAAATAGAAACACCTGTACAGTGTAATGCAATTTGCAGTTCCGTTCTATTAGACCAAGATATACTGACATTCGCTTCGGATATTTGGTTGACATAACGGTGATTACAGCCTCAAGAATAAGCACACCTGTCTTGTAATTTCCTTATGAAGACTTTAGTCTTGACTTGGACTTTGGGCAAACTTTGTTTTAGGCTACTTAAAACATAGACTTGCCACATGCCAGACCACACTGAGTTTAAACTAATGCACTGATATAACAGCCTTGTAATGATAAAATACAAAAATACTGAAAGTTGATGATATTCAATTTACTTATAATTACTTTATGGGAAGGGCCAAACATTGATCTGGTGATGACTTGTTCATGTGTCTTGTTTCGCCTGAACAATTTCATAAAACAGAGAAAAAACAGTATATTCTATAGGGGGAGCTTGAATCGGAACATGTTTGGCATCTTTGCTCGGTAAGCGACTTAAATGCTTCATCATTTACTGAAACTGATGGGTCATTTTGTTGACAAAACAATTAGCTGATTAATCATGTCAGCCTGCTGCAACACGCTGCATTCACTGTAAAGAGTCATTCATCATTTCAAACAATCCCCTTTAATGAAGTCTGATTTATTCCAAACATGAGAGTCCCTGTCTCAGACTCACCTGCTGCCAAGACCTCAGCAGAAAGCCCATACACGGAGGACTCCTTGGCGGTACAGACTGTTTGGTTGACCCGTGGTGTATTTCACAGGAAGCGCCACCGCCTCGCATTTCAATTTACATATGCTTGACGTGGTTTATGCTTATGTTTGTTTTTGCTCTGCAGAGAAAAGATGCGAGCCCAGAAAAAAACAGCGGAAAGTGAAAATGAAATTGGCTCCTTCAACCCCAACGAACAGTGTCGATGTAAGCAGCCTCATTGTGAGTCAAAGTCGCTGTGCGGCTGATTACTCCGTGTTGTTCGCGGTGGATTCATCACTTCAGGTCATTTATCCAAAGCTAAGTTCACAGCAGAATAACCAGCAGAGGCGAAGAAGACTTGCTGGAGGTGAAGAATCTTTGCTGCAGAGAAACTTTCACACAAAGTTTCCCTAATCCACATATTTTTGCGCATAAAAATAATGAAAAAAAAAACACCATGTCAGTGTGTTACAGTATTGGGCCTTGAGAGTTTCTCCCATTATTAACGAAGCACAACAAAAAAAAAAACCCTCGCCGACGGTGTTTAACAAGAGGAGAGAAACTCTACCAAAAACAAAATCAGCAAAAGAATAGCTGGGCTCGTCGCACTGGAGCCCTGTCAAAGCTACAGATGGGAGTGCAGATGAGGTCAATAAAGAGGTGGAGTTCAAAGCTCCTGCTGACGAAGAGGAGGCAGCAGCGAAGAAGACAGCAGAGGAGAAGAAGGACGAGCAGCCCATTCATACCTCCTTAGTGGTCCAGGCAGAGTGCCAGACGCTGTCCAAATAGCACTCGTCCTCAAAAAGAGGTCAGTCCACAACTGCTCTTTTTCAAAACCACACACACACACAAAAAGATTTGTTGTGGGCATTGAAATTCATTATTTTACCGTCAGAAATGTTGCCTCTGCATCACTGATGTTAGGATGATTCCAAGGGTCCGTGACTGACAGGGGGCCACAAAAGATAGGTACAAAAAATATTAAATCACTCAGGCATCATAATTAAAGGTACGGTGTGTAATATGTAGGGGCATCTAGCAGAACACACTTGGCGTAAAATGGAATATAATATTCATACATTTGTTTTAATTATTGTATAATAAGAGTAGTTGTGTTTTCATTACCTTGGAATGAGCCGTATATCTACACAGGGAGTGGGTCCTCGTCCACGGAGGTCACCCTGTCGCACCACCGTGTCTACAGTAGACCAGAATGGACAAACTTGGCACTAGTGAGGGCCTTTTTGTGTTGCCGCCAGAAATGTACCGGGTTGGAACAAGAAGATGAGCGAGTGGCTGCTGTTTCCTGCCAAACAATATGTATTGGGAGAAGTGGAGGATGGCGGATCGTACTCAGTTTGTACAACAAAAATCACAGGAGCTTGAACCGTTGTCGAAGAAATGAAAAACTCCAAGATGCTAAATGAGATTGGGAATACAAATTGCAGTTTCCTTTCCAAGATGGAGATCTCTGATGATAAAGAAATGTTTGCAGATTGAGCGTGTCCTGCTTTCTGCTAGACAGGTATCGGTAACATTAAAGATTACAACTGACCATGATATATATTTCCCCCGCTGCTAATGGTACAAGACCTTGTTAATGTACGATATTTACTAGCAGTACACTTGTTTCACTGAAAAGAAGTGCTCCATAAGTTCTTTGTGTGATCCCAACTTTTATTGAATTCTTTTTGTTTTATAGACAAAATAAGTAAGACTCAGCTAAGAGGACCATCGTTGACATGCTCAACAAAGGAAAGGAGAAAAGTTAGGACAGGAGAGAGAAAACAAAGGGCAACAACATGTCACCAAGTCATCTTCTCTGGCCAAAAGTGTTGTCCTCGTAGAATTTTTTTTTTTTTCTCCTTCGGATGAAAGTGGACCGCAGAGTCTTGACCTGAGAAGTTGGCCCTCCTGTGTTGTGCCATTCGTTTATGGAGAAGTTGTTTGTACAAATCAGTGCAGTCCTAGCTGCATTGTGTTGTGGAAGTTCGGCTCGCTTGACCGTTCAGGAGAGATGGAGAAAACCCAGAAGACACCAATGGCTTATGTTGAGATAGTTTATAAAACAAGATCTTGGAGGAGCAACATAACATCATGGCTGTCTTCACATAGGGCTGCCATGACAGTTGCTCCCCAGGTGCCCAAATTATATCTTACAGCTTCAGGAGGAAGTGCTTCCATATGTGGTCATTTGTTTAATACCATAATACGGGGGGTGATGCAGAATCGCTCCCATGTAGCCAGAGGACTATGAGGTAAAATAGGTCAGAGACATTTAGTCTGTTAACATAGATATATTGAAGGCCTCCTTACGAGGTTTACGCAAACAGGTAGCTTAGACTTTGCTTGGTTTGTCAGACATCTGTTCTGTAGACATACCTACAGTAGCTTTGAGTATCGTCACTATCAGTATCTAGACTTTAACGTCTGCACAAGACAAGAATGACCTCGTATTGTTTGGAGATAAAATATCCTGGGAGAATCATATTTCTTACCCAACGCAATGAACAGCATAAACTACAATACTCTTCTTATGCCTGGGTGTTTTGTCCTTAGGATGGACCATGTAAACGTCTTGGCCAGAGAACACAGATCGTTTGAAAAGAAGAGTAAAAGAATCCATCTACGTCAAACTGGAACGACTGTCTTTGAACAGAGGAGATGGCCTACACCATTACTTATCACCCACCTACAATGCAGTTCCCTCCCAGGACAGCTTAACAACCAATCACTCCTGGGTTCACCTAGCCTTAACAGCCCACATGATGGCCGGTTGGGTCAACGACCCACATGTGGCCCTAGCGACTCTGAAGGGACACTCCCACACAGAATTTAAAATGCTGCAACTCCCTTCCAGTTAGTTAGAACTGAGGAAGCCTCTTGTCTGAGAGGTGAAATGTCTTCAAGACACTGAAACAAGTCCTGTTGCCTACGAGACAGCACTTTCCATTTCCATGACCTGGATGACTGAGAACCATCCTCAACAGAAGTGAGTTAACCTTCATAAACTCGACATGTAATGACACCCGATCTAACTCTCCTGTTAGGACACTACATGAGTGACAGGTTGTATCCTCATGCGGAGCCGGATGACCCTGCCGACTGCTGGCTCACTTTTAATGATTCAGAAGTCACTGAGACATTCAGGGTCTCTGTCAGCGAATATCCTCTTCTGTCGGAAAAAAGGGTATGATGACAAGGCAGTCACATTCTGAAGAACAGAACTAAGTATAGGAGGAACAAAAAAAGAAACTGAACTATACATCTCCTCCTTTCAATTGGAAACTGCCAATGTGTTCTAGCAAAATAATCACATGTACAAATGAAACTAGTGGCTGAATATCTCATTCAACGTGTGCTGAATGTGTAGCCATGCATGTACAGAAATCATCAGTGGATTACTTTGATGCTAGTTAAAAGCAATGAGTCTTTTTTTGTTAGGATTTCTGAATGGATTCATGAATGGGTCTTTGCAATCTGAGATAATGATCATCTAGAGAAATCTAAAGTAACCCTGGATCACTCCGAGAAGAAGCTTCGTTATGCAAGTTCCCTTTGTGAGTTGTGTGTCTCAGATGGTTGCAACGGTCTCGAGCCAACAAACAGTTGTGGGCAACAAACAGAACATCTGTACCAATTATTCAGTGATGTGAACAGAGGTGTTTTTCGATCGAACGTGTAACGGACTGCAAAGTTGTAGAACAAAGAAAAAGAGGCTGAGCTCATATAAAAAGGTCTTTTGGAGAGGTCTCTCTTCATGTGGTTACACGCCTCCGCCCACTCAAGCCATGCAACTGAAGTCGTGGCTGTCTGTAATGTTAATGGACCAATATTGGAGCTGACATGTGGAATGAGAAGGAGGAAGCTTGCAAACCTACACAGCTACTTTATATTTTCTTTCAGAAATGAGCGGCTTTGTGGCTTCCCCTCATTTGATGTTTATAATGACATTCAAGTGATATTACTGTTCGAGGGAGAGTTTTTGTTCTCATTTGAACTGCTGTGTGACTAAAGTGAAAAAAAAAAAGGCACTTGTGTCCTCCTCTTTGGCTTTTTCCTTGTTTTCTTTCGGGTGCAGCTTCACCACAGCATGACAAGCATTTTCTCAGGAGCAGTTGTTTAGTCTCAACGGCCCTTGTCGAAACTGATTTGTCTGACCTGAGTCCAAAAGAGAAAAAGGGGAACAAAAAAGGAAAGACACAAGCCGGCTACGCTTTTCCTCAGGTCACGTCACGAACCTGAGGGCTCGTCTGATCTGTGCATAATGTGAAAACACGTCCTCAAACGCTCATTCCAAACTGTTTGATTCTTTAAAAAAAAGAATCAATTATTCATCCAATACTGTTTCTGATTGATCAACCTTGTTCAGAGTAAATGTTGCGTAAAGGGTGAACATGAAGACGGGGGGGGACACTCCAGACGTGGTCGACCTTCTCTCTAACTGTCCATCAATCAAACTGTTGTAGGCCATTACGTGAGGCGGCAAGCCACAACCACAAACTGCCATCTTCCATAAAATGCTATCAACACAACTCATGCAAGATAAACAACAGAGAGAGCTAAAAGGGAGATGACAGAGCGAAGACAGCTCGGGAGGGTCTTAACGGCCAAGCTGGATGTGACAGCGCGAGTGGTCATCCGGAGACAAAGTGCCAAAGAACTATCAGCAGTGTACGCCGCTGCCGCTGCAACATAGAGATCATGTTCGTTATCTCGAGGGTTCTTTTTTACCTGGCTATTAAGCTTGGCACGGATTTCAAGAAACAGATGGTGCCTGTCTCGAGATGCATCCTGGCTGATATAGCGACCGTGCAATCCAACTGATGATTGTAGTTTTGTTTTGACAAACATTTCCAGGAGGCAGAACTTCTGTGGAGGTTGAAACGATCTATGAAGAAACTGAGTGTCAATGTAAGGCAATCCAGCAAAGTGATTAACCGCCTAACGGGTGGCAGAAGTCTAAAGCTGTTTTTGTCATATTTAAATTTCACTGATTGCAATTTATCAACGCTAACTCAAAAAGTGTTCTTACAAGTTTTGCCTCGTTCTAGTCAGTAACCACAGAAATTACAACGACACTGGAGAAAACTGTCTTCTTTCTTTGGTCCTCTTCTCTGCGTTCACTTGTTACACTAATGGTCCCATTTCCTGTGTTGGGATGTTGTTCTTCTGACTGGTCCAGTGTCCACGAGCATTCAAGTTGGAATGTGAACCGACAACCACTAAAAATTGCTTGTTATGAGTGTAGATGATGACAAATTTCACTTTTTTTTTTTTACTTTCAGCGTCGTTGAGGGGGCAGTGACGTCAAACTTCCCTATCAGCAACTCTTTATTCAGATTATTCTGATGCCACATGAATGCGCCGTAAAAATAAATACTTTTGGGGCAACTTCAGTAAACTACTTTCACCTTCATACCAGCCTGTGATACCTCGAAGGACTCGCACAGCCTTGGCTACACCCACACAGGTGTTCACTCTTATTCCGCTTGATTTGACTCGGGTTGTCAGAACTGTGTGGGCGTGTACAGACGTGACTGACATGTTTATCATGTTCTTTCTATGACTTTAACCTTTATTAATCTTATTTTTGGTGAATGCAGTTTGGTAACCTTAGTCAACCCCCATAACAATTCTGACTAGAGGTAGATGTGAAAAAACACCTACGTGGGTAAGACATTTTGACATGTCCCAGATGAAAATAATAAATTTATACAGTGGCTGAAATTTCATTTGGTTTTTCAGGGACGTGGTATTACGCATGCTGGCTCACTGTCACTTTCATGGCTTACTGGGGAGACCTGAATAGAACAGATCCATCACTATGACAGAGCTAATGTTTTAAGTAAAACCTGTGCTCTTTTTTTCTATTCCTTTTTTTTACTGTGGCAAGTCAAAATGTCTCCTATGAAAAAAAAAAAAACCTGTGACTTTTCGGTCTCATCAGTTGCCTACATTTCAAACTAGGTCAGGCAATTTCACATACAGTAAAGATCCTCCTGGCTTGAGCGTGCAAATCCGGTTACCATAAGTTTAATAATAAAGTTAAGACCTGCATGCATAACCTTGTTTTGCAAGTTCTGATAAAGTTCTAATAACCGTTGAGGGTTTAAGACTCGTTAGAACCCTAATCGTTGTATCCTAGGAAAATGAGCATTGTTTCATTTTGGAAAAACTGATCAGATGCTACCATTAATGTCCAGTTCAGTAGCAGATACTCCTGGATGATCAACATGCCCATGTCTTCGGTCATTTTGGATGTCATTTAACACAATCAGTTTGAAGTTTTCACAGTGACATTTTACCCACGAGTGCTATGGAGGGAAAAAATGCCAGGCGACTCAGTATGAAGAGCGCTCACGTTCAAGTAGGGAGGTGGATGAGGTTGATGGGTGAAGATGAGACTGGACAACAACGATCGTTGCTTTCACTGAGCAAGTCTGTTTTTGACAACCTGGGAATGAGACTCAATATATCCTTGAACAGAATCGCGGACCCCGCTTTTAACTCCATTGAACTTGCCACATACTTACTTTTACCCAAACCTTTACCTTTTCTTAAATCGTGTAATTTTGCCCCATAAACCCAACCAAATGTGATTGTTTCATAGCGTTTAGTCCTGTAACTATGACAGCAAAGGTAGGCTAACTATTACGACATAAGCTACCTGACTGAAGTCCCCTCTTGTGCGGCCAAACCTCCTAAGACATCAGGTTACGCTCAACAGTGCTAACAATGATCAAAAACTCAAAGGTAACAACTCCATGTTCTCACACTCATGTGTACTACTACTGGGTTTACATGCCATATGGGGGAGAACTGAGAAGCACTCCACTGGTCTGCCATTACACTCCTTTAACACCGTTGGTGTCATTACAGACAGTCAAAATCGATACGGCAGAAGCAGAGATATCGCCTCTTTTATTACACACACTCTTTTCCATCCTGGTGCAACTTAGCCACTGAGTGACTTCACTGGAGGTAATTTGTCCGATTACATGCAGCTTCCTCCAGAGCCGCAGAAGGCTTTTCTTCTACTTATTTTCACACATGCAGTCGTACTCCACAAGACCTGTAAACAAGCCGTATACATCAAAAACGGAGCAACTCCAAGAACGGGTACGTCCATGGGTCACACACGACCAGTGTTGGGTATAGTTACTTTGGAAAGCAGTTAAGTAGGTTAGAACGTTACCATCAATTAAAAGTAATCAGTTACGCGTTACCTATGAATAAAAGTAACGCGTTAGAGTACTCATGCGTTACCAAAAATTAAAAGCCGTTTGCGGTGCCTCACACATGCTGCAACTTAACTGACACACACACACAGCCTCCTTTAAATGCACCGAGAAGTCGTGACAATGATGAATAACGTCAGTCATCCAATCAAATTAACTCTAAAACTCAGACGCTGTTGCATTGAAGCGTCCTCCTCCTCAGCATGCTTTGCTACCAGGGTGATAGAGTGGTGCTTGGATACAAGATGTTTTTTTTTTTATTTGAAGTGGAATTTTTTGCGGTCGACAGAAGCTTTTCACCAACGCATATAGTGTGCATTTTACCGTTATGTTGTTCTTGTCCTTTTCGCTGGCGAATTGAAAATAATGTGCGTACTTCCACGATGCAAAAGCTGCCCTCTCTGCCATCTTGCCAGGGGTTCGAAAACACTCTCACACACACAAACACACACACACACAGGTAACGTAGGTCAGCAGCAGGGCACAGACGCATCACAGCGCTGCGCCTCCGCTGACACATCCGCAGGTGGCACAGTACTGTCTGACAAAAAGCAGGCTGCGGTCGGGATTTTCCTTTCCTTTCCTTATCCGGAGAAATTCTTAAAATAACGGATTACTTTTTAAAAAAAATTTACGAAGTTACTGATTACTTTGTAACGCATTACCCACAACACTGCACATGACTATAATTAACGAAACCTTTATACCATTAATTACTATACTGTATTTTTGCCTGTCACAATAATGTCTGTGACTCCCGTCTAAATGAACTACATTCAAAAATAACCAAACTTGCACCAGGCATGAGACTATGCATGACCTAGAGCAGCCTGCTTCTGATATTACAGTATGTTGGAACCTGTCAGGCTTCAGCTCTGCCCACACATTATTTCTGTTACCGGAGCCATTGTGGCTTCACTGTGTGTATAACAATGACAACCCCAAACTGCACAGCCACAGTACGTGATAAGTTAACACGCTCACTGAAAAAAAAGGCAGCACCCTTTTGCTTTTCACCTTCTCCCTCGTCCCTGTCTATTGTAGCATTTCTCTCTCTCTCTTTTTTTTTTCTTTTAAGTCTGATAAGGCTTGCACACACATGACATCATTGAGTTTTGATAGCAAATTACAGAATTGATCTGGAGCTCAGCAGGCAATTATCAGGGTGGAACCACGGTGCATATCAATGAGCCCAGGCAAGTGAAGAAAAAAAAAAAAAAGCACAAATCTGGTCCTGCGGCGCGTTGCTAATATTCGACACTGCGAGGCTGTTCTGATGCTGGTACCTGGGAGCTCTGTGGGAGGACGTTTCCAGATCACTGCTGTATTTGATTTCCTCCGCTGATCAGAGGGAAACCGAATTCTGACCCTTCACACCGGCATGATAAAAACCTGCAGTAGAATGGATTATTTCCTCTCCTATCGCCCCCTGAAAACCCGCAACCCCTCTCTGTCTTTCTCTCCCTCGCTTTCCATTCAGTTGCTGAACAAATATCCCCCCCGCCCCCCCACCCCATGTCCTTACAGGTACCGACGGCCACGAAAAGCAATAGTGAGGCAGACATAACCGCCGACATTATTGGCGCGCCGTTCCCTCCAACAAGGAGACGACAACAATTACGCCATTCAGTAACCTTGCTGGGAAGTTGGTCGCCGCTGCTTGTTGATAGGCAAGTCTCTCTCTCTCCCTCTCTCCCCCTCGCCGCCTGTCGACTCGGAAAAAGGCAATTAATATTCCTTTGCTGAGTAGAGGCTTTAGTTTTAGGCTGATCACGTGGAGAGTACTGGCTGCCACCTCCCCTCTCTTACAAGTCAGATAATTACCTATTTAGATGTTGCTGAGGAGATGTGGGTGTGTGTGTGTGTGTGCCTGTGTGTGTGCCCTTGCGCGTGTGTTGGCCTGCTGCCACGGCTTGTGAAAAGAAGCACCATGAAGTGGATCTGTCACTATGAGTTAAGAGACGCAGGATGGCTGCCCACCAAGAGAAAAAAAAAAAAAGGCACAGGACAGTAAACGGAACTGTCGAAGCCGCGGAAACACACTCCGCACATCCAAAGGGTTCTCGCTCTGACATTGCTTTTTTTCTTTACGTCGTGGAGTTTCTCCACACGGCGGCCCACAAATTTCATTAGTGTCTCGGGTAATTACGGCGGATCTAATCGAAAGCTGTCATATTTCTGCGGTTAATGGGCTCCTCGTGGAGGCTGCCGAGGTGAAGGGCTTCCTGAAAGGTCAGCTGACTCACCACTGCTGCTTACCCCCTTCGGCTCCAGCCACCCACACCTCTTAAATCTCAATCACGGATGGGAAGTGTGGCCATTCATTAGCTCGGTATCCAGCGGCTGTCTCTTTCATCTCATTCCTCACGTGACCGCCGCCGTGCAGCCTGCCGCCCCTTCTTTTCCGATTCCTTCCCCCCTCCTTCAACTTTCCTTGGAACCCCCCCCCAAAGGTACGTGGGGGTCGAACTACTGGGAAACTGCAATTGAACCCCTCCAGCACACACACGCACACACACCAACCTCCCCGCCGCGCTCCCTCGCTGCCTACACATCCACCTCCTCCACGCCGAAACCATCATGATCCTTCGTTGTCTCCCGGCTCTGCTGCTCTATCTCTTTCTACTCCACTGCCAATCAGCGGCACATTTCTCCCACAACTACTTGTGGCAGGAAGGAGTGACAGCGTCGCGGGGATGTGTGCGTGCGTGCACGCGCCCCGGCGAGCACGTGCATACGGGCAACAAAGCCTCGCACTAAGCTGAGGGCGGCTCCAAGGTCCCCCCCTGAGGCAGAGTCGAGATTGAGTTCATTATTCAGTGGGAGCGGCGTTCCAGCTGTGAGAGGAGAGAGATGGCGAGCTACTCTGTCTGCGTTGTGGCTCCTTCAGTTCCGGCGTCCACTGGGGAACGAAACACAAAATATTGCAAAGGACAAAGACTTGAACTGTCGCACACCCATATGGACGGACGGCTATTTTTTAATTTTTTTTTTTCGCGCCTTTTTCCGTCTAATAGCGAACGATGGCTCTCCTTCTGTGTCTTTTGAACACAAGAACACACGGTGCACTTTTTTATGTGTCCTTCTTGCTTTGTAATTTAATAGTTCCACAGTAATAAAGAGTATGCAGTGCCCCCGATGTGACTGTGATGTACACATGGAGCAGCACTTAAAATCCTATGTGTCCCTAGATGGCAGTAGTAAGTCAGTGCATCGCCCGCCACAGAGAGTGTGTCTTTGAATGTGTGCATGAGCTCATTGTGTGCTTGTTTGCTCTCCCTCGAGATTGATAAAGTGTCTCGGCGTAATTTAAAAAAAAAAAAAAAATTTAGACAACGAGTAACAACAAAAGAAGGCAAAAATGAGATACAGTATTTTCAGAGTCGTCTCGGTGCCACGCCGCTCTTCACTTACAGAATCGGGGTGTCTCCCTCGCAAATAGATAAATACAGATTGTAGAAGCTTCTTTTTTTCTCCAGTTTCCACACAAAGGCAATTAACTTGAAATTGCTTGTTGAAATTGCTGCTCAAACAGCTTATTACAAGCACAGGAAATGGCATCCGAGCTGCGCCGTATTTGTGCGAATTAAATGCATGACGCTCGTCTCCTCTGAGATGTGCGTGAAAGTGCATGGAGGAACAATCAACTCATACAATGACATGTGTTTGTTGACATTGACGGTGGCTGTTGACGACTTCTGTGACAAGTCATCTAGCTGAGAAAAAAAAACATCCATATAGGCACTGTTGTTTCAGTTACGGCCAACTGGCGTGAGTGAAAGCTCTTAAATCAATTTGATGGCTGTATATCGCGCTGAAACACACACACACAGGCAGGAGACAGCTCTGCCCTCACATTACCCTGAAACACGGCAACAGAGGTGCAGTTTGCTTTCACCTTTTCCCAAATCGCACGTCATTTTCGGCATGATGAGAGTGCGGTGATTTATGCAGCAAATGGCTTGTCATACGACCGCTTGATTAACAAGCACTGGGGCCCTGGGGAACACCCGTGGATCCTCATCACTTGCCTTGGCCCGGGCAGAAGAAAGCCAAGACAGGACTAACCTCCATTCAGTGCATTTTCCAACCAATAACTGTCAAAAGGAACAAAACGCACATCAGACCGAAGAGCTTATTACGAGCACAGGAAATGGCATCGGAGCTGCTCTGTCTTTGAGGGAATTAAATGTAGGATGCTCATCTCCTCTGAGATGCGCATGAAATTGCATCGAGGAACAATTAACTCACGCGGTAACATATGTATGTTTACGCTGACACTGGCTGTTGATGACTTCTGTGCCAAGACAAATGACTCATATCAAGCCAAAAAACATCAATTTTGGCATAATTGTCTCAGTTATGGCCAACTGATGTGGGTGAAAACACCTAAATCAATTTGATGGCTGCATATCCCGCTGAAACACACACACACGGCACAGCTTCGCCCTCACATTACCCCGACACAATGCAACAGAGGTGCAGTTTGCGTTCACCCCTTCAAAAATTGCAAGTCATTTTCGGCATGATGAGAGTGCAGTGACTCACGCAGCAAATGGCTTGTCATACGACTGCTTGATTAACAAGCACCGGGACCCACGGGAACACCCGTGGATCCTCATCACTTCACGACTCCGAGACGGAACCGACCGCCGCTCAGTGCATTTCCTGCCTTTCTGACTAATAACTGTCAAAAGCAACAAAACGCACGTCGGACGAGATTTGCCGGCCGATCCCTGCTCATTCCTCGTTTTATAAAATTGCTTTCGACTTCTGAGGGGATGTGTTGTGGTAACCCAGCTAGGAAGAATGCTGAGCCTATAAGCTGAAGGGGAAGAAAAAAAAAAAAAACACAGCGGCGGAGTTATTAGCCTGATAATGAGCTCGCAACTATGACAGGGTCAAGCAGGGTCAATGGCTGCTGCTAATTTTGGACCACAGCATCGCCATCCAAAGCAGGAGTCGTGCAAAAAAAAGTCAATACAGCGCGGGAGCTTGCGTGGTATCTAAGCCACCATCACTCACATCAGTCAGCGAGAAGGGCTTCAAGGGTAGGTGCTAGCAAACGACCCACCGAGCGTCACCTCAAACGGATGTTTGACACTGAGGTCCCGTGGGGTGCGTGTATAGCTGCGTTTCAGTCTGTAACTCGTGACAGGCCCCATCCAGTCCTGCATGTCAGGACCTGTACACAAGTGAGTGATACACAATGCATGAGTGGCTATTAGGCTGCCCTACCATTGCCATTCCGTAGTGGAGCTGCCACTGGCTCTTGAATCTCTCACTGACACATGTGCACCGAAGCCGGCCGAGCATTCCTCTTGTTGACAGGCGCGCGCCCCTCTTTGTGCACGGCAACACTCAAACTGACCAAAAGGGCATTAAATCTAAGCTGATGGGATCGTGTGTACGTGGATGACTGGCGCTAATTAGGGCGCAAGGTGAAAAGAAGAGGCAGATGAGTGCAAAATATTAACACTGACATGGCCCTAGTGCTAGCACATGTGAATCATTCAGAACATAAGTAGAGCACTTAAAACGGTCAGAAAAAGCTGAGGCGGTTCAATCAAAGTGTAGCCACTATGATTGCGAGGGGGGGGGGAGAAAAAAATGCAGTCAGCTCTCAGCATTCAAGGAAAAAAAAAAAAAATATGAAAGCCTCATGAAATTATTCATCTGTTTTTCTTTTTGTTTTTTTTTCCCGTCTCACAAGCAGAGAAACAGTGCAATCCTAGCAACGAGAAACAGCAGAGGCTCGATGTCGATGTGTCCTAGAAGAATTGGACTTCCTCATTCTTTGCGACAACTCAATAATAAAACATGACAGATCGTTCCGCATGAAAGTTCAGCAATGCCGCAATCTCATCTAAGATACATTTCTTTGTCACCTTAAACAGTGTTTCGCTTAATGAATTTATAACGCCGTGACAGGACACGGCTGCTCATATGCGAGCAGCACTAACAGCTCGGTTCATCAGCGACGGAGCTCTTAGTTTCTTCTTGCCATTAGGTCAAGGGATAGTTATTAACAGAGACTGTTTGTTGTAACTTCATTAGCATCCATCCTCACCTATTAGTGCTAGATCTATTATTTGCAAACGCTCTATTTCTCTGGCTAAAACCACTGCATAACATATAGTAAATTAATGAAGAAACTGCCTGTAGAAGGATTTTTGTTGAACTGTAGTATCCTGTGGCCCCGAGCCATGGGCAGTCTTTTGTGTGGGTAGTCTTCACAAGCCTGCACTCTGTGATTTACTTACCTTTTACTGCTGAGATGCTACTTGACCAGTCCAGGAGAGAGAGCACAAAAATGTTTTTTTCTTCTTGTCTTTGCTACAGTTGATTGATGGTGTAAACACTGAGGTTGAAAACATCACCGACTGATGGGCCATGCAGGTCTTATTTCTGATGAAATAAAAGCTGGCATCAGATAGATATGAAAACCACACCGGAGAGCTGTCATGGTGAACGACGACACTCCCTTAAGCTCTAATGAACAAGCTAAACAGTCTCATCTCAAGGCCCCTGTCTAATTGCTTCTCTGGAAATTTCTATTATAACACTATGACCTTCGTGGGGAGGGGAGGTTTTATTTAGTTCTCAGAATTGCAGAAGGTCAAAATTACTTTTTTATCACAAAAGTGTCAATAGTGGGGTGAGAGATTCTGGTAAAGGTTAGCTGATTGAAACCAATGCGGCCACTTATTGGTTGGCAGCTCAGTCAGGGCTACTTTTGTTGGTGGCTGAGTCTCATTCAAAGGTCCCAACCCTTTAACGTTAAGATTCATTGTTAAAAACAGCAGTTAACAAAAGAACCTAGCCTCAAGGTCTCTTTACTAGACATCCAGAGCTCCTATACTTACGCTAACTCCTTCAGTTGATCCTGTCATATGATAAAAACCTCCAGACTTGCCACTAAATGGATCTTGAGGTGAGATTGTTAGGCCAGCTGGTGTTTTTTTTCTATTAAAGGCCCAAGTTGTAAGAACCCAACCTGACCTACAATCCAAGGACGTCAGTCTTTGATGAGTTGGTGAACCCAAAACGTCAGTATTTGATGAGTTTGGAATGAAATTCAAAAATCTACCTTCTTAAAAATTGGACCTCCAAAGGTAAAGAAGGCGAATCTGTAAAAAGATAGTTGAGTCACATTCCCAGGTCGTCAAATAGGCTATCAGTGCATTCGGTAAGAATTTCTGGCCGAAAACCAACCCAAAGTTATGTGACAACCTGGGAATGGGACTCAACATTCAACTATCTTGCGCCAGAATTGCCTTCCCTGACTTCAGGCTGACTATCTGCAAACTACTGAAGTATACAGAAACATACAAAGGAGCAAATAAATTGACAAACTCCTCTAATAAAGACAGTACCACCTTTGCGTAAGACTTCTTTTTTGCTCCCACTTTCTTGCGCCACATCTGTGCCATGCTATTACCTCCCGTATAACACGACTGTAGACTTTGATAAACACTCATTCCCAACTTGCCAAATGCTGATGCTTTGGGTTTGTCCGAATTGTCAGATATTGACGCTTTTGGACGATGGCCAACTCGACCTAAAATCCCAAAGCGTTGGTAGTTGGGGGCTTGGGAAACTCAAAGCATCAGCAATCATCTAGAGCGCCATTTAAAGAAGTTCATCCAAAGATATTCGGGTAGGGTTGGCATCTCAGGTCAGTATTCGATGACACAGGGCTGAGCCTCGACAATCAACTACCTCTCTCCGGGTACTTACATTTTGTAGCTTGAAGTCCTGTTGCAAACAGATGCATCCAGTATTTGCAAGCTGGAAATGAGGCTCAAAGAAAAATTTTCTTACAAACTGGACCTCCTTAAAGATGAAGCTACCTCTTCCTCATATGCTGGCCACAGTGTGCCAGCAGAGCCTAGCATTGTCAGTACCACGCTGACTATATACATCCAGAGGAATCTCAAGTATGCAGCTACATCTTAACCCTTCAACAAAACAACATTGTGACGGTGAAGGAGATTTTCATTTCATGGCCTTGGAAATTTCACAAAAGACCCCCGAGAAGTGAATCACACAGGTGAAATTAGAGAAATGTAAGGAATGGTGTGCAGTGCACAGAAGTCAATGTTCCTGCTGGCATAATAGACACTTTGGTGACCCCAATAGCAATTGCGGTCAAAAACTCTCCAGCAGACCTT
Source organism: Sparus aurata (assembly GCF_900880675.1). Lineage (NCBI taxonomy): Eukaryota > Metazoa > Chordata > Actinopteri > Spariformes > Sparidae > Sparus > Sparus aurata. The sequence continues at coordinate 26,658,342 of NC_044195.1, read as the reverse complement.
TTAATGTGATGAGGTATTGCAAGGAAACGCACATTCTAGGCAGGACCACGTCTTTTTAAAGTAGCTCGCGGATGTTTGTTGCTGAAGAAAAGGAAAAAAAAAAGTTTTGAGTTCAACGGCCCTGAAATAGAGGAGCTCTTTCTTCACATGTAATCTTTGTTCCTCTGGGACTCCGGTGAGGACACTTGAATTTGCACAATCAAGCAGCGTTATGTAACTTGTTAACCTTAAAAATAACCAGCTTCAAAGTCATTTCGGTGGCGCAGTGTGTTGTAACAAGGGTTAACGGTGTGTTTCTATCGCTTGTTTCTGCATCACGCATCACATACATGTCCACTTCGAGAGACAAGTCTTCAACATATAACACTTTTGTTGTAATAGTTGTATTTAGCACCGACATTACCAAACCGTGGTGGTGGAAGGGGCGCTTAATCACACAAAATGCCAATTTCTATGTAATGTTGCTTATATTATATAATAATATTGTTTGACTGTTGGGATCATTGCTCCTTTGAGACTCCGGTGAGCCATCGGAACTTTACGATAGATTAGAACAGGCTGCATGTTTTATTTTGTTTAGTTTTTTTTCCATTATCTTGTTTCTTTATTGCTCTTTTCTCAGAGAGCAGCGTGATGGGAGCTTTACTCGAAAGGGTCCGGCAAGTCCACCTCGCCCTGTGTAGGGGGACAAATCTGGGCCCCTCGTGAACTGCCGGTGCGAAATAAAACACAAGAACAGCACAGAAATGACTCACAGGACAATATTAAGGAGAACTGTCTTGAATTTCACTCATGTAGCCGGAGGAGGGTTTCAGATCAATGCTGTTCCAGACTGCAGTTACTCTCTGTGTGGTCCAGTTAGTTGACAGTTTTTTTTTTTTTGGGGGGGGGGGGGGGGTTGTCCTTGGCTGTGACTGTTAACAAGTCCAACAGCTCAGCAGTGATGGCTGCACAGTGATCTCTTCTATGAGGTGATACATTACAGGCTCATTCTGTGGGATATAGGCTTCTGTAGGAGTACACAGACTACTGAACTCTGCTGGTGAGAGGGGGAGAGAGAGCTGACATTACTCACACCTCATCCTACCTCCTCTGACTTTTTCCTCCCTTTCTTTTTTTTCTGTTTTTTTTTGTTTTTTTTGTTAGAGGACCCCCTCTGACACCTCACTCCGCCGACCGCGCAGCCAACCAACATGATGAATTTCAGGCGAGCTGCGCCACCTTGACGGCATTTAATCATTGAGAGAAAAAAAAAAGAAAAAAAGAAGAAGCCAGGAAACGTACTCATTCTTTATCCTCCTACACTCCCCTACCCCGCCTTTCCTCTCCCCTCCGTCCCTCTGACTCTCGTCTCTCCTGCGGTCTCTCCGGTGCGTCTGTTTGCTGCACGGAGCGGAGCGGTGTGCATGTGTCGCGGAGCGGAGGGGGAGCGCTGCACTGTTCTGCGCACTGGTTCACCGAATAACGGCGCTCGGCAACCGGGGTGGTGGTGGTAGCAGCGGTGGTGGAGGGGGGAAGAGTGGACCCGGACCAGGAGCAGGACCGGGAGAAGCACCGCGGCTCTCTGCAAGCCCGCTCTCCGGAAACATGTCCGAGTTGTTTCTGCTCGCCTTCCTAGCCCTACTGTCGGGATTATTTCCGTGCGCCGAGCCCTCGAGAGTGTCGGACGAGGAGAAAGGTAAGGAGAGAAACCCCCGGGGCCGATGTCTGAGGGGGGGAGAGATGCGCAGTCCGCGTGAAACTTGGCACGACAGGCCGTCGTAGTGCAGTCTGGTGCTGGTCACCGGAGTGCCAAATGTTGTGCAGATGCTGGATCTCCTAAAAAAAAAAAAAAATCACCTTTTGCTTTTTTTTTTTTTTTTTTGCTTTCAGTTCCTGAACGATGGAGAGTTGATCATGTAAAAAAAATGCTCGTCATTCATTCATTTCGCCCCTCCAGTGTGTTGGAGTGCCACGCTTGGAAGTCTGCATCTTTTTTTTTTCTCTCTTGTTGAAAAAATGTTGCATTGTGCCGCGTCCCGGCTTGGTCTCTCTCTCTCTCACACACACACACACACACACGCACACATACGATGGTGCCACCTTTATACCAACACGTTGAACTTGCCCCCTTGCGCATTTAGCGGAGCTCTTATTTTTTAATTCCTTTGCAGCGCTATCCGACAGTGCAGCAGGTGAACACATCCCCGTGCCGAAGTGTGTGCTGTCTCTCTACCCCCGAGCTGGAGCCTGGTGCCTCAGCCGGGGAGAGGTGATGAGGCAGGTCGGATGGAGATGGAGATGGAGACGCGATTGATAGGACTAGTCCTGCACGGTCAACCGTAGTGTGCAATCCACAGTGATGTGTGTGTGTGTGTGTGTGTTGGGGGAACTCGTGTCGAGCAGCATTTTGACTGTTGCCTGTCTGATTGTGACAGACGTCTGTCACGAAATTACAGCATGTCTGCGTCCACGCTGAGCGCTGTCCTCCCGATCAGCGGTGGTCCCCCTTTTGGATGAGGCTAGACTCACCTCTCCATCAGGCTGGAACGTCTTTCAGCCTGCGTGTCCTGTGTCTTCAGCAACTGCATTCACTGGAGGGCTTCTCATTGAGTTTTAAGATCCTCACTGCAGGAAAATGTCAGTACTACCACGCTGAAAATCAGAATGTTTAGCTTAGTAAGTTAGTTAGAGCTCAACTTTTTTTTGTTTTTTGTCCTGCCTTTAAATTATTCAGAGCTAGATGCATTCTGAATAATGGGCATTGGAAATGTGCAAAGTTTTCTTTCAAAACCAAAATAAGAAAAGGAAAAGGGTGTTTATTGCTGCCCTCGAGGTCACATTTTCCATCACTTCTTCATTCTCCTGCATAGCAATCAGGTTCGAGTCTTGGCTCGCCGCGAGACCGTCCCAAATTTCACCAAATTGCCCCCCAACGCCGCGTGGAGAAGCACCGACTTAGACTTTCCTCTGCGATCACAGTAGGCAAGAGAGAACAGTGTTTACCTCTCTGTGTGCATGAAATGAAAAGATGAATTTGGCTCCTGAACAACCCCCCCACAACCCCCACTCCCCACCCCGAGGACGCTCCAAGCGAGGGGTGAAAGACGAGAACACTACCCACCTGAAATTTTTTTGGGAAAAAAGGAGCTGTTGGAGTTTTGTTTTTGTGTTCGTCAGCATTGCAGCAGCAGTGAGCTCTGTCGGTGTGGCATGAATCAAAGTGAAGAACTACGCGCCTTTTGGATCGCCTCGCCTGGGCTGCTCCAACCATACAGTTGAGCTGAGACACATTCAGAGACACACACACACACACACACACACACACACACACACATAGATCCTGTGTTGGGACCTGCGTCTTCGTCCGCAAGCAGACTCCATCCTTCTCCTCCGCACCCACATCAAGAATAAATGAAAAAGCTCTTGTAGCTGTGTCTTAATGGACGGTAATGATAATAGTATTTCTTATTTCTTCCAACACCAAAGCTGGTTGTTAGCCTAATTAGTCAGAAATGAATTTGCTTTGTGGTGGCGTTGTTGCGTCGAATGCCAAGTAGTGAGCCCGTGGTTTTCTCTCTACGTGAATTTGAAGCCTTTCCAGGGCTCATTCATTCAAGTGCCTCCACTGTTGTTCCACTTCCTTATCATTTGTGTCCATCTAACATTGAGCAGGGGGGGCCGACCTGGCCGGCGGCACACTCGCTGATGTGACAGAACGACGTGGCCTGAGTGTTTTTTTTTTTCAGACACAGGACGCTGCCTGCTTGTTAGAATTTAAAAATAAAAGAAGAATCCCAAACACTCTTGATCTCGGCCGGTGACCTCACCGCAGATAAGCATCGTCCCGCACAAACAGCTCAAGGTTGTTTGAAATGTATACCCCGTTTAAAAAAGATGATAGTATGGAGGACGACACAGATAGGTCCACGCACTAATGCAGGGGAGGCTTCCTTTAGGAGCTAATTAGATGAGATAGTGAGATGGTATCGCGGGCGTGCATGCGATTGGCCGTGTTCGTTAGTGTGTGCATGTGTGCAAGTGGCCTGCACAGAGTGCGGACGGTGGAGGAGTCGGTCGGTGCCTGTGTGCAGTTTGTTGACCGGTTATTAGCATGAAATCAGTCAAAAGGTTTCTTTCTTGTTAAACGTGGCAAAAAAAACAGTCACCAGCTGGTAAGGACAGTGTGGTAAGGTACATATAGGGATCAGCTGACAGAACTACTCATGAGTAGGGCTGCACATAGCAGTTATTTTACTAATCAGATTGTTTTTTTTTAAACAGTGAGTTCATATCTGGTTTAGTCTATAAAAATGTCAAATGCATTTGAAAAAAGCTCTAGAATCCAGAGTGACCTCTTCAAATTGCTTCTTTTGTCCAACTAATAGTCTAAAATCCAAAGACTCCTCATTTTAATGTCATAACTGACAATGAGAAGGCGCAAAATTATCACATTTAAGAAGCTGGAAGCAGCAAATGTTTGACTTTTTTGCTTGGAAATTGAATGGAACGATCCATCTATTAACAAAGTATTGGCTGTATCGTTTTTATTTTTATTCAACTTACTGATTAATTCACTAAAAGTTGCACCTCTACATATGGACTGAAGCAGAACTGAGCGTGTTCAGGGTCAAATAACATGAGTAATACGGAGAATAGCGTTGTACATAATAGCCTTGTCATGATACTGGAATTTCTAACTTCAACACAATGTCTCGAAAAAACAACTGATATCCGATACCACAGGGAAAACTTGCTCCAACATTGAAGGTTAAAAAGTTGATATATATATAAGAAGGCTTGCGTGCTGTTTGTTCAGCACAACAGCATCTAAGTTCATTTATTTGTGGAGGAGGTGGGACTCCGTAGGCACTGTAGAGGTGCATGTGTCAACTCGCTGTCGGAAGGGGAGAGCGAAATAAACCCAGCCGGCACTGGAGTCAATACTGCAAGAAAAAGAGTACTGAAAGCATTTTATATCTTTAGCATCGACGCGTGTCGATATTTCGATGCTTTTGACTTCACCGGTCCATAATTAATCCAAGAAGCATAGATCTAAATGCGCCCTGTTAAAGTAGGAAACCAAGCAATATTTTGTTAAGTAAGATAAAACACAAACATGCAATGATCATTTTATAAATTGCACGGAAGGCTGAGTTGGCTTTTACAATCCGATCTGAAGTCAGATCGTTGTCATGTAATGTTGAACAGACAGTTTGCCGGAAGGTAAACTGCCAACATTTCATTCTGGTGACTAAGTTGGCTTCTCACATCCACAAGACATAAAAGACGGTGTGTAATGCCTTCGCTGTCTCTCTATAAAGTCTGAAAGAGATTAGCCTTGTGATGTCACCATCTCTGCTGGAGCCTGAGTCTACACATTTCTCAGATACCCTACACTGTCGGATTCGGTGCTCTTGGAAACCTGAACTAGATCCATACCGGGGACTAGAAGTCAAGATATAAGTCTACGTGCTGCTTCGATTTTGAGTCCTTTTTAAAAAATGTGTCTCTTGTGAGTCCTCTTAACTTTTTATGGAAGTGCAACACTACTGGAGTACCACTTACAGCCAGGCCGTTACTTGGGGGTAAAAACGCCTGGGAGAGGAAGAAGAAAGCCTCGGGACAAACTTTAGGCTGTAGCATTTATTGTCTTCGGTGTGCAACTTTGGCAGATAAATATGTGCTATTTGGAAGTATGTGCACGTAATGTTGTAAGTGTTGCCTTTCTTTGGATTTTGTACATTTCTTAGCAGAAGATGCATTATAAATGGGTGTGGAAAGTAAACTTCTGGCGCGTCACGAGAAGGAAAAACTGTCACTACAACTACAAACACGACTAATTCCCACCTCATTTTGACGGCTGCAATGGCAATTTCTTTCCACCATAGCTCTTTGTCGCGTGTCATGATCGCATCAAATATTCACTCCTTAACTTTGAGAGTTAAAATTGGCCTAATTCCATTGAATCACTTTTTAATCAAACCCAGACTCTTGGCACGGGGCAGCGTGCAACAATTCAGGGATTTGGGCATTAATAATCTCTGACATGTGCACAATGACTATCTATAACTCTGCTTCCTTAGTGCTGCTGAGTTAAATAAATGTTCACTCTACTTAATGTCACCATTGTATCCTTACTGATTTAATAGATGGCTTGCAAGCAGGAAATTGGTTAGTAAATTGCAGTTGGACATGATAAATTGCAACAAAATGGAGATTATGTAAATCAACCCGCCTTTAGCTACACAAAACCAAAAAAAAATCATTCTGTTTGTGACAGCCCTGAGGCCTTTCTGTAACACTCGGTTGGAGTTATATGATCAGTATGCCGTTTTTACACGAGAACAGCAGGGCAGTGACTAAAGGTTGACCTTCAAAGGCCGGACCGGTTTTCTGTTTTCATAGCTGCTTTGCGTCTTTTTTCTGGAAGGCATTAACACAAAATGAGACCGCCTGCTGCGAGGACTCCTTTGAGGCTCGATTTTCGGTCCGCATCCTGTTCGAAAGTGTTCACCTCAGCAATAAGTGATCCTCGGGACGGAACGTGGCCGGCTATTCTGTCTTCACCCTGATGATGGGAGAAACACCACATGTGGTTTCCAGTCGAAGCCGGTTTGGAACGAGTAAATAAAGTGGAGGCAGAGGAGGGGGATGAAGGGACGGGGTGGTCTGAATGGAGGAGGTGATGCAGCAGTCAGCGATGTGTTTCTCCTTGTGCAAGTGGAAGTCGGCGAATGGAAACTTGTGGAGCGGGCGCTGGCCGGTGTTGTTATTGGCATCCAAGCGCCCGTGCGCTGCACTTCAGGTGCTTTTTATTGACTACTGCTTCACAAGTTTGTCTTGGCTGGAGATCCAGACGAGTCGTCAGAACAGCCTGTCAGCTGGTAACATGTTGAGAAGGTCAGCCTCGGTTTGTGCATTAGCAGATTAAGCACTTCTACAGAACATCAATGTTTAGTTTTCTTCCCCCCAAAAGTACTTCAAACATCATTACTGGTTTTTCTAGGGTTTGTCTGAGCGAAGTGCTTAGGCAGCATTTTTTTAGCGGGATTGCATTCAGCCTTTTACGAGCTATGAAAAGACATTAAAACAGCTGACACATCTATGCGGTGATGTCAGCTAAGTGTTGCTGTCATTGAGCTCTTACATCTATCTCAGGGCAGAGGTGAAGTATGGCCTCGAGCTGCGAGAGGCAGCAGTGCACCAGCCCACACAAGTCTCATTACGCCGTACAGTATGATGGCGGGGCCGGAGCTGACTCCTGGAGAACAAAGTTATTGAATGAAGCCATCGGATTTTGATTGTGTCACCTTTAATACCACCTCTCACAGCCTTAATGGGTTACAATTGAATCAGTAATGGATTGGCTCGCCTTGCAAAAGCCATTGGCTGTAAATTGACTTGTGGAATTGATTACCGATGGACGGAGGAGCTACATGTTTGACCCGCATGATATGTTTGTGTTGCTATCCTGGGATGACTTAATTATGTGGTGTGCTCGACGTTTCATATTAGATTTTCCTGAAATGTAGCATAATCAAAAAATGCGAGTGACGAATCGATAAGCCTTTCGTTCGGAGGAGCCCCATCTTGCAGGAGTGTAATTCCAAAAAAGCCGGGGCTCTGCCGTGTACTGAAATGGCTGCTTGATAAAGAAGTGTGGATAAATTATTAATGGAGGAAAGCATAACTGTTTTATTGCCAAATATGCTAATGAAAATGGGGCTCGTAAGGGCAGCGGTGGGATAAACCGCTCTCTCTCGCTCCAGTCAAGTTGGGTATGAGGTCATTAGCAGGTGATGGATAAGATAGAAGGCGTCATAAAATGAAATGTAAGGGTGATGTAATGTGCCTTGTCAAAAGGAGAAGAAACCCATGCGTATGCACATGAAGGACCATCTGCTGTAACACAAATTCAACAGGACAACTTGTGAAGTAGCCCCGTAGTCACGGGCCAAAATCAGATGTCATCTTTAGACGGGGCATGCATTTTCGCAAGAGCAACGCCGAAAGTCGTGCCGTGACTACAACCAAGGACAGATCCACAACCATACTGTACTTTCATCATGCACCACTGTAAAGGCCTAGGGGGCACAAGAGCTTTTGTTGCATGTTATTAAAATGATTTAAATAGTTGTGTTTTCAATGATATATTATGGGGGACAAATTGTATTTTTCTGAGAATGGGGTGAGGTCGTGTCCCTCCTGTGGGCTACACAGTCCAGACACCAGGATTAAGTGTTAGCGGGCTACATTTATGCAAACCATCGATAAGTTCAATTTTGTATGTATCATAGGCTACGTACTATGCTAACATGGCTCAAAATCATGTCATATCACATTCACATTGCGTATTCTTTTAACTGACTTTCATATGTGATGGTGGAGGGAACAATGGTGGAGTTAGAAGAGACCAGGCTGCCAAGATAGTGACCGGGGTTCAAGTCTGGGTTTCAACATTTGTAAGTGTGACACCGCTGGATGTCTTTTAACACCGAGCCATCTCCAGCTGTGTTTGTGGCGACAAAATGGGATGTTTTTAACGAGGCCTCGAGACATCTCCAGCTGTGTTTGTTGTTACCAAAAGTCTTTAAGCCAAGACATTGTTTTATCCTAACCTTAACCCAGTGGTTTTGGGCCTAAACCCTTCGTTGTTACAAGAGAGAAAATTGAAAATGGAAGCTGAAGTTGCTGGACAAAGAAGCATAAAGTATTAACTTACCAGTGGGCTTACAGAAGCATACTTTTCCCAATATTTTTTATCGGCTGAAATTTGAACCTGTATATCTTCTATGCACAGTGGTGTAGTGAGAATGACTACAGACTGCCTGGATAGTAAAGGTTAAAGTTGGTATGCTGCTGGGTTCTGAGAAGTGAGACGTGAGTTGGGGAAAAAAAACCTTTCTGGAAGGGTCTCAAAAGGGGGAAAGTGTCTCCGTCTCGGGCTAAAAGTCTGGCTGCCAGTTTGAAAGGGTGACCCGTAAGGTGGATGGAGGTAGCACCCTGAGGAGATGCCTCCTGCATAACGTTGTGTGCTCAGCACGTGTCAAAGTCAATGTGGTAGCAGCTGATCCTTGTGGATCGCTGTTGCTCTTGAGTAGAACTGCGACTATTCAATGAAATGCCAAGCCCTTTGAGGATCAATCAATTGGTCTGAATTGAGAAATTAAAGAAAAAGTCAAATGTTCTGATTCAAGCATCTTTAATGTGAATAATGTCCAATTTCTGTTACTCCTACATGACAGTAAACTGATTTTTTTCGAATGTGTGGACAAAACGTGACATTTGATCATCTTGGGCTTTGAGAGACACTGATTGACATCTCTCACCATTTTCTGACATTTTATCAAACAACTAGCCATTCTTTATTAGTTCCTCCATCTGTCTAGGTGGGCCCAGAGGAACTTCAGCAGTAGCCGGTGATGTGTTTATTAGCTTTTGACCAGTTAGTAATGTATCCGCTGTGGAGCACGCCTCAAACATTCACTTGAATTCAATTGCAAGGTAGCAGGGACCTCTCCTGCAGAGGTTGTGTTACATGGGAATAATTGGTGTATAGCGCTGTTCAAATTCATATATAGAGAACTTCAGTATTTTATAGGTTAACCTCATGCAAGTCTGTTTTAAATCCCTGGCATCTGTTGTCTATCTTTTGCAAGAAGGACGGAGCCCCTTTGATTGATTAGCTGAGTGGTTGGCACGGAGTTGGCTGACCTAAATCGTTTTTCGCGGAGGTGTTTTCCTATTGTTCTCTACTTCATCGGCGTTCCCAGACTGACAGGATGACACAGCCGCAGCCACAGAAGCTATATTAGCGTTATAAGCTGTCAAAGTTACCACGATGAATCATGCTATTCAATTAAAAAGTGTTCGTTTTCTTTTTTCCACATGCGAGGTTGTGAAGAGGCAGCCGTCTTCAGTGGGAGCGCTTCACCCCACGCAGAGAGTTTGCTCGTTGTTGTTTGAAGTAGAAAAGCCGTTATAGTTCTTGGCACACTCGAGTCCAAATATTAAACTGGCAATATGGAGATTCTCCGGTTAATGTACGAGCATGTGCGAGCCGAGTCTGTGGCCCGGCCCCAACAACAAGCATCTCGCTGATTAATACTTTTAAGATTTGATTCATCACTCTGTGTGGGCAGAGAGCATTTCCTGCTTGTGTCGAGACCAGACATAGCATGATTTAATTTAGGTGAAAAATATCAGTGAAGGATGCTGTGCTCTGCTGAAGCAGTAGTTTTTTTTTTTTTGATTTACAGTGTTTAGCTCATTGAAGTTCTGCAGAAGAAAGGGAATCTTGCCTCGTGAGGTTGTAACGATGAAATAGATTAAAACCTTGAATATGGATCGACTGATGTGTCTTTTTAGGGCTGATACTGATACCGGCCATGAGATTTATATTATTACCTCATTGATTACTCATTTATATTATTACTCAAATTGATTGATTTTTTATACAAAACTACATTGTGCCCTTTTAAGTACAATTTTGAGGTGCTTGATTATTTCCATTTCTGGAGACTTTATACCACCATATGATAAATGTAGTTGCAACCCATTTTCCAGTTCACATTATTCAGGGTTTACAGGTGATTAATTGCGACGTAGAACTCATCAGATATTGTTGCGTGACATGATGCTGCATTAGAGCCAAATTAGCACATTTGTTAATTCATGTTATCAGCAATCTGACAGAAAAATCTGGATAAAAGACTGGCTATCGTGAAAATGCTGGATATTGGCCTTGATAATTGGCCTGGCGGATAATTGGTTGATCAGTAGCTTTGATTTAATACTAGTGTAAAAAACCTGATACTGGATACCTCTTTCAGTGCCAAAGAAAAACAATCCTGGGCACACAAAATAGGATATCTGTTTTCCTTTTTTAATTAAAAAACCTGCACACAGCGCTGCCCCAGAAAAAGTCAGCGAACACACTTTTGTGCAGCCTTCAGATTAAAATCTGACTGTAGACCTGTTTGTTTTCACAGCTTCAGTACTTTCACTACTATTAAATGCGGATATTGTAGTGTTTTAAACACATGGCTAACACCAAGTACATTTCTGACACCTTCACTGTCTACAATAGTTTCAAAACGGGGAATTGTTGGGTGACCAAACTGTGGACAAAGACAAACTGGTTACGCAGGCGGACCATGACCAACGTGTAGGTCAGAAGTGCTGGTGTCGAGCCCCGAGTGACAACGGCGGTGGCCAGAGGACCAGAGTGAGGGCTGCTGAAGCCTGGCTGGGGACTCTCTCTCCCAGCTGCCACCTGGCACAGACCGAGGGCTCAGGGCCCCATCATGCAGACTTGGCCCAGAAAACCAGAACAGGGGAGGGATTCATCCATCCCCCAACAAGCTTCATTCAGCAGACAAACCTAAGGCCCGTTGGTGATGCCGCGCCGTGTCCCTTTTTAAAAAAGAAAAATTGGTGCACTTAAGCAATTAAGAAATATCGAGCCATCGAGGTGTGTCATTTTAATGCGCAACTCTGTAATAATCCATAATTCTTACTTTATGGATTTAAACATTAAAACGCTATGCAGTAACGGCTTAACACAGAAGTGAAGATATTTTATCTTTTTTTTTTTGCCTGATTTGTTTTTCAGTCATTCTCACAAGCCATTGCCTTTTAAAGAGCCGCAGTATATTTTCAGCCATTTGCCAGAAGATGAATACGCGGACTAAGATGATCTTTAGTGGATAGGCAGGGCTGTTTATAGTATTTACATAAGGCACACAGCTGTAAGGGTCTTTCAGTTATCAAGATACCGTGTCAAAAACTTCAGTCTCACAACAGGCTGCAAGCGTGCAGACACGGAGAACAACACATGCACATGAGCAAAATAAGCTGCTCTGAAATGAACGTCTGCGCTCTGTCTGTGTTGTGGCTGTCGTCCCTGGCAGAGCTTCCCCGCAGTCCGGTCCAGTTAGATGAGAGGATAGAAAGGGGAAATTACTGGCATCGTTTTCATAGCTGTGTGGAAAAGCAACGAGTGGCTATCCTCATATGTGCAGACGCTTTTTTTGTCAACTGCTCTGAATTTTCTGGGCTGCGCCGAGAATTTCAACCAGTCTGATTCCTTCAGTATCAGTTTGGAAGAGCCGATCCGTGTCCAGGCCCGGCAAGTGCACTAAAAGAGTTTTTTTTGGGGCCTAAAATATTTGTGAGATGGCCACTAAAGATGAATAATTTAATGCACTTTCGTGCCATAGTGCATGAATTGAAAATCGAAGATATAACCGCACTGCTGCCCCTACTTACACCTGCAGCAAGCTCACAATTCACTCTCAACAGCTGTGATACTGTTGGCCCACGAGTATTGAGTTCAGTCTTGTGGCGGCACCATCACTGAGTTACTTTGTGTTAAAATTAGATTGCCAAGTACATCACCACCAGCTGTCATCAATCTGATTCAGTATGATTCCCTAACATGCTTCCGAGCTGCTATTGATCTCTGGTCCCCCCCCCCCCCACACACACATACACACAAACACACACACACACACACACACACACGCTGTGTTGGATTGGGAGTCCTATTAACTGCGTTGCCATCAATCACAGTTCACCCATGTTTGTTTGTAGAAGTCTTTGATACGATTAGAGCGGCGCTCTCGCAGTCGTACGCTACGTGGTTCCTTCCCTCTGCCGTTCTATTTCGTTTCTCGTGTCGGCTGATTTGGAATGCGTGCAGTCGCTCCCCTCTTGGTTTAGTGATGTGCCTCAGTGCTCCGTAGCCGAGACCAGAGATTAAGCACTTGGGCCTCAAACATGTCCGCTGTCACAGGTATCTCTCACCACTCAATGCCTGATAAGGGCCAGTTGTTCCTGAAACAGCCCTCGCCGAGAAGAAAACCCTAGAGAAATAAAACCCCCTCTGGACACAGAGGGATTTAATATGTTTCTCGTAGAGAGAACATTCCTATGATTGCTTTTGTGGCCTTAGACACGTCAACAATTGGAGAGTATTGGCCACATTTCTTTCTGTCTTTCTTTGAAGAATGATTGGATTTATTTATTTTTTTGATTAGATTTTGCCTACTTTTACATACACGCACGATTGACCATACTTTTAATTTAACGGCGCCATACCTGAATTATTCCTGTCAAATTCTAGTTGCAAAACTTTTCCCCGGGACTCATTTAAGGCCAAAGAAGAAAGCTCGAGAAAAATAAACGTCTGAAGATCTCAAGGTCTGGTTTGTAAGAAAGTGGAATTTCCAATCTCATTTCAAACTCATCACACACTGAGGCTTCGTAAGTCGTTTCGAGCTCCAGCATAATCAGCAGGTGTTTTAAACCAAAACATGATGTTTTCACATATTCGTGGTTTGCAGAAACGTACGCTGCCAACATGTTGGAAGATTCACGATGATGTTGTGGGGAGTGTAGCTGCTTTGAACTCTTTTCTGTTTGCCTGTATTGTCGATACTTTCCACGGTTTCCTTGACATTGCGTATGTGTCTTAATACAAGTGCTGACATCAATGCACAAGTTCATTTGTGCAAATAATAGACATGCTGCCTCTATAACCACATAGTGACACCATAGCTACCTCTGCGGCTTCATGATCATATCAATGATCAATATATTGAGCTTTTAGAGTGGATATTTACTTCGTACAATCATGTGTATCAGAGACTTTAATAATACTTTTTGCCAAATGTTTTAAAAAATTTTTTAAATAGATTTGCTATCAATAATCTGTCAGTTTGGCCCCCACATTTCACAATATGTGGTTTTAAATGTTTCATAAAGTGGCGTCTGATGTGTTCATTGTATCGATGTTCATAAAACGGCTTTGCAGACAGCCTGGCGTTATTTTTTTTTTCTTTTAGTAAAACAGACTGTACCAGCATGCACCGAGCAGAAGACAGGGAAACACATGGAGATAGTTCCGGTCTGTCTCAGGCTAACACGCAGACAATCACATTCACACACTCATTCACACCTAGGAGCAAATTTGGGTCCCCACTTCGCCAGGCTCGATAATATTTCGATTTGGCAGGAAACCCGAAACCCATTGAAAAAATATGAAAAGCATTCAAAATTCACACAAAACAGACTGGAGCCCTCCTTCTCCGTGAACTGACAGTGCTGGCCATTCAGTCGCTCAGTCAGGTTTTGCATTTAGAAATCTGTCTGAAAAGGTTTTGTGTGCGTTGAGGCAAGTGAGGCGAAACTCCAACGAGAAGAGACCCAAAATAGATGTGTCTGTAAAATATGTCCACAAGCATCTGTGTGTGTGTGTGTGTGTGTGTGTCACTTAGCTACGCATGGGTGCAGATATGTGTGTGAAAATCTCCTGTTTGAGGTGAGGAATATGGCAGTAATTAGGTATAAACTGAACCTCACGCAGTAGGAGGTGGCCCAATCAATGGTACACAATTATCAAGTAAAGGTCACACCAGGACGGTGTTCAGCTATTGGAAACGCATTAGCCCACAGTCACAGTCATCATGAGATGATGGCGGAAAAATGTGGAGTAAATACCCGAGGTCGTGATGAGATTTAATAAACCCCAGCTTTGTTACAGGGAGGAGGTTGTTTCCTGCGGACATCTTCATGACAGTCCCTGCTGTTGTTTTATATCAGATGATTGGTGTTCTTTGGTGCTTTATGTCTGTCACATTGTCAGTGTGTTGTGTAAAGTTGCATCACGCCCCGAGTGCCAAATGTATCCTGTAAGTAGAAGGACTTTAAGTTTGTAAGAAGAGGTGATTTCTTTCTGGCAGTTTGCATGTTAAGCACACGGTAACTCTTAAGATTTGGGAACACATGTCAACCATCAACTAGTTTCATATTAGCGTGCCCATAAGTAGCATATTGGCTGTTCTACATTACCATGGTCCACAACTTCTAGGCCATTAACCAACAGTTGTTCCTTAATTACCTCCTAATTTGCTGCTTATTCATTATTTAAGGTGGTAGTTTATTTATAAGGTCATGTGCCACAAGACTAGACATTCTCCCTTCATAACACTTCATAAACAAAGTCTATTCCACAAAACTACTAAGTGTTAATAGTGTCTGAATAACTTTGAATGAAGTCTTTCTCTCAGAATATGTTCCCCATTATTAAGTGGGGGTTATTAAAGGGAGATTCCAGTCTTTTTTAAACCAGGGCTCTATATTCTGGGTGTTTAATTGATTCATACTTAGCAAAAGTTTGGGTCCAGTAGATCGCCACATCTGGCAGCTGCGACTCGTCTGCAATGTGCTGTAATCCTTTGGGGCAACTCCGACTGTCAAAGCTGCGTCCCACTAAAAGTGCTTGTTTTTGCCACTCACAGGCTGAGATTGTAATTTTAAGTCTGTGCCAACATCACAGAACTATTTCTAAAATGACACATTTGTCAAGGAGAAGCCTCTCACTTAAAATGCCAAATTACTCTCTCCAACTCTGACTCATGTAACATTTCAACGAGACGTGTCCTTGAACGGGACAAACACCGAGAAGGGCAATCACCATGGGAATCATATCCGTATTGTTGTCACTTAGACGCTTAGAATAACAACCTCAGCCAGTCAGTTGCACAAACAAGCCTTTTCCGTGGACGTAACTTTGATAGTCACAGTTGCCCAAAAGGATTACGCTGCAGCTATTGCATCCAGCTGATGCCATCTACACCATCTACTGTTGCCATCTCAAGTATTTGATGCTTTGGAAATGAGACACTTATCTTCGGTGCTGCCGAGCATACAAATACATTAGAATCAAATTATTTGTACCATTTTATAACTTTACCTGGACGATACGTCTTTACTTTCCTGAGGCTTTTCAAAGGAAGCTACAGACTTGAGTATGAATAAACATGGCAATTATCTATCCAGTTACTCATGTCTGCAATTATACTGAGGGTTTCTCTGGAACATGCTTTGAGTGCATCGAGAGACAGCATTTGTATGTAGAGAATAGGGGGTCCAACAAAATAATGATGTTCTTAAATGTCCTGCTCCTCTCTTCAACCCTGTACAAGCAATAAATAGACCTTAGTGGATAAACATCAGAGGCATAATTCTAGCAGAGAAAGTTTTACAGTTCGACGGGGCCAGCTGAACAGATGGCGGCGCAGACAGCACAAGTAAAGGTGTGTTGGGGACGAAGGAAAGTGATGGAAGAAGTGCATCTCGGGGAATGTCTAATCACTGTCACAGAGACGGAAGCCTTCATGGTCCGTTTCCCCGTCCGAGGGAGGCATTTATGTTTTTACGTGCAAAATGGGCGCTTCTTGGAGCAACAGTTGCCTGGCAACATAGGTGTCATCACAGTTGTAATGGGTGTCGTTCCATGTTTGTTTGTTTGTTTTTGAAGGAACGGTTTGAAACGGATAACTAATAATTGATGTACAAACAGCACTTTAGAGCAGAGTGGGTCCGTCTGAAGGAACAAAGTTTGATGTTTGATGAATCGTTGTCATCTCTGATTGTTCCAGCCCTCGGAGCCAAAGACGGCATCGCATATGTCCCCGCCGAGCCCTCACATCTGTTCTGATCATTAGAGAATCACTTTGTCCTCATTAACCAGGAACTGTCAATCGAGAAAATAGGCAGGCGTTTACTCGACAGAAAAGTGATAAGCTTCATCATTAGACCGCAAACGTTCACTAAACTGGGTCACTTTCCCTTTGTGGCTCAGTGATTCACTGTAGCTAGTAAGTATTTAGAGTGAAGCGACTTCATCATAACAAAGTAGAGACTTACATGATTGCTATAGCATAAATATTTTACCTTTATCTCGTTTTTTTGTCCGTTCTCAGTCGTTATTTTCAGTCGTTGTCCTTAACTGTTGGTCTTGTGTTGTATCACGTGTTTTATTCCTCAAAGGCTTAATCAGAGACAAGGACGGCAAACAAGCCACAAATACAGGTCCTGTGAATATTGCACCTGTTGCATTTTAATTAGATGTAACATTTCCTTCATCTGTTATCCCCGTGACAGAAACTGATAAAGGAAAAAACTAAATGATCCACTTGGCTTACCTTAGAACTGGGCACAAAAGCTTTAGCTTGAACATAGAATTACTTTGGAGACAGCGCGAGTTGGAATAACTGCCTTTGAATCAGAGCCACAGAAGACAGACCGGGTGAAGTAAAAGCTTCACTGACGTATATGGGCCCATGAATCACACAGATCACAACACGAGTGAGGTCAAGCTCAAGTTGAAGGGCGCAGTTTTTATACAGTTTGAAGGACCACGTGGATATTAACAACATTAATAATTAAAATGAACAACATAAATTATAGCGGAGGAAGCTGGAGAGGGGACTAAACAGACCTCAAACAGAACAACATACTTGAAGCAAGAATCGCAGTTGCTTTCAGCATCATGCCCGACCATGAAGTGGCTTGGACCGTTTGTTGAATGATTCCGCAAAAGACTCTTCAAATACAATGTTTGATTAATGTGTTTTCTTTATTGATAAGTAAATGGTTTGGTCCATAACATGTAAGAAAGCAGACAAAAATGGCCACCAGAATTTACAATGATCCAAATTATTGTACTTGCTCCTAGACTTATAAGATCAGAGAACCAAATCTTGTTAACAGTACCATGGTCCAGGCTCAACACAAAGGGGGATCATGCTTTTATGGTTTTGGCCCCATGATGAACATTTGTGTAATGTAAATTCAAAGGTTTTAATGTTGCTCTGTAATATTTTGTTTTACTGCCATACTTTGCCAACCAATGTGACTTTCTCTGGAGACTCGTGGTTTTCTTCGCCCTCTCCCGGGTTTCCTCCCGGGGTCCACAAACTGTCCTGTGAGTTTTTGACACTTTTCCCCTTTTAATTATCATCACCTGTCTCTGGAACTGCATGGCGTTCAGTCAGCTATCCCCCTCCGAGAGTGACAGACGGCAGAGGAGAAAGAATTATTTAAAACAAACTCGAGATGCCCTGGAGAGATTTATTCCTGTTTCTTGCGCAGTTTTAAAGGAGAGGGCTGTTACGTGTTTGACCTCCATCAACAGGCCGACAAACACAGGGCAGTGGTGTGAACAGATTCTCCAAAGGGCAGGGGGGGCAAAAAAATAAAGGAATTGATGAATGAAAAGTGATAAATTAAACCAAGGGCAAATTATGTAGTGTTGCTTTCTGAGATGAAAAGTAAAATTCAAATGATTTGACACAAAATTTTAATCATCGTTGTTGTTGTTCTCATTCTTTGAATGTCAAATGTCAGAATGCAGAAAACAAAGTCCTTGAGTCTCAAATGTTTCGGGAGTTAAGACCCCTGGATCCACAGTTTGGTTTTGAAATCCTCACTATTTTTGAGGTCTCGAGGTTCGCAAGTACGTTTAATCTCTCTGTGTTTTATATTTCTTGTTCGTTGCTTTTGAAATCCCTGGTTTTTATTTCATTTAACTTCATCTTAGCTCTCTTTGATTTGCTGGCTTTGCACCTGTATTATATGGTATTTTATTTTGTGAAGCACCTTGTTACTTCGCTTAATTGTTTGCCCAACCAAAAGTTCCAAATCCAATTATATTCACTGTCTGATCACACACGCGGATAAAAGCGACACATTTGGAAGCTGTGTCTGTCCTTCTGGCTTTTTTGTATTTTTCTTTTTTATGTTTGGAAAAAAAATAAATGACTGAAATGATTAATGGCTCATGAGAACAGTTGCAGATTAGTTTCCTGTCGATCAGCTAATCAACTACATGACAAACTGTTGCAGCTGGCATTTTTTGAATTATGTACTTTCTATCAATCAAGCCAGCTCCCCTCGTGCATTTAAAAAAACAAAAAAAAACAAAAGCGCTTTCTAATCAATGTCCCGGTTTACTAAATCACAAACACTCCAAAATCAATAGAAGTCTCTCCACATTTACATTCTGACTTTTACTCGGAGCCGTAAATCCGAAAGCTGTGCCTAATGATGAAGGTGACTAATATGACAAAGTGTTGATTTACTGGTGATTGTTTTTAAAGTGCTTCATCTCGTGGCTCATGAGTTTGGCTCAATCAAACACGCGGCGATTACATTACACCCTCGGTTATTAACCTCTGAGATCGTACAACAATCAAGATGGATCTGTCTTCTGTGCATTAATGTTGTGAGACATTGTAATGACACTAATTGGCTGTGTGACTCTTAGCCTAATCTCTTATGCAAGAGGTAGAAAATTACCTGACAAGTGGCTTCTATAACTGAAGCGACCTCTCCTGAGATACGGCTCACCAAAGCGGCCTATTAACTATGTTGACAAGTACGTCGTCTTGTCAGGCGTGTCAAGTCTTTTTTTTTTTTCCCTGTGAAGCTCCTTAAAAGTGACTACAGTGCATACAAAAAAAAAAAAAGAAGAAGAGAATCAATTCTAAAAATAAGCAGTCTTGCAAAAAGAGCGTCTTCAAGGGGCTGTCATCACCAGTGGTGGCAAGCGTGACATGACAGTTCTCATTTTTAGATACTCTTCTTCTTGACCTTAGTCGTGTTCAGCTAACCAACATATTCATGTCTGACTCGAATTTACCTCAGTGCTCTGATTCATCATTCGTAACAGTCGGTCAGGAAAAGGCAACATCGGCTCCCGGATGTCTTTGATGCAGCGGCTTCAATCCAGAAAATTAAGTCTGTGGTGATATATTTTCGAGGCGGCCTGTGTGCACTAGCTTTTTTTTTTTTTTTCGATTTCTCTGCCATCACGGGGAGCTGCCTGACACAGTTATCAGAGGTCAGGCTCCAGCATCTGTCTACCCCGAGACACTCCTCACACAGGACGTGTCGCTTATCTCCGCGGTTACAGTGTCCCTAAGGAGTTCTCCAGGAGATGTCTTTGCCAGGACCTGAACTTGAACTTTACAGTGGTGACAAATGGAGAGGTACTGATTAAAAACCAGTCACTGTTGGCGGCGATAATAACCCCATTAAATGGATCGGGTATCAATCGGTTGTGAAGGGTGAAATTGTTTCACTTTTTTTGGGGTGGGGGAATTAAAACACTTGTTCGCTTGTCTTACCACGAAACAGATGAGATGATCAGTACAGTGCAGTAAAAACGAAGCTGCAGCCAGGAGACAGTTAGCTTAGCTTAGCACAACGACTGGAAGCTAATGAACACCATATGTCTAATTTCTAGTGCAGTGACAGAAACAGAAGTGTATGAATGATCCATGTTGCGCAGTTTCATGATTAAAATACATTAATTTTTACAAGTGATGATGATGACGGATGATTTGCATTTTAGTTCGGTTGTATTTTTACCCACGGCACTTCGGTGGTTGCTTTAACAAAACACAAAATTATACATAAAATGCTCTTTCAGGGATAGCATGCCGTTTTGGTGGGTTGCGGGGTTTCTGTATTACTTTCTGTATTGCCTCTGGTTTTAACACAGTTGCAAACCTAAACGGATTGATAGCATCTCCGTAAACGTCATTTGTCACTGTTTTTATATAACAAGATGACCGTTGGATTTTGGTTGGATGTAGACAATAAAATTCAGTGGTTATGTTTAGGAAAAACATTGTGGTTTGGGCTAAAATCAGTACATTAATCGTTGTACGTACTTTCAGTAACAAAGTAACTTACCTTACATGTACGATATGTAACTTTACTGATGGTAAATTCAAAGTACTCAACGGTGACTGCTGGCTTCGTTCTGGACACAAACAGCGGCCTCCTGAATCCTCTTATCCTTGTTTAACCCCAACATCCATCCCCTCCTCCACCGCTCTTTGCCTGACTTCCTCCTTTGTATCTGTAATAATTACCACAACCATTAGAGGGCGCTGTCTAACAACATGATCGTGTTATTTTCTGACGAGGACAGGCACTCGGTGTAGCTGAGCCTTTACAGTTACAAGATAGTGACATTTTAAACTGTGGTTAATAGTGAAATTGGTTTGAAATGGATTCATTGCTGCATCTGCAGTGTCAGTGCTCGATCTGTATTGGCTCCCTGACTCATTCTAGGTCAGGTTTGAACCCTAAACCATTCCCCAACCACTCAAACATGCATTGAATGGATCAGGTTTTCGGTACGGAGAAGACTCTGAGAAGGGGCTATGTACCAGAGTAACTTCTTTGAGTTCTCACATCACTCCAGGAAGTTACAGCGCCCGACCCCTGTGAAACCACACGCTTTTCTCTGTTATACTCTAGTTTTTCACCAAACTAAAAAAAGCCACCTCTCTCTATGCTAAACTAAGCTCCGGGATGTAGCTTCATACACCAGACAGACTCAAGAGCGCTGTCAATCTTCTCATCTCACTCTCGGCGAAGAATAAGGGTATTTCCCAAAGGAGCTAATCCTTTAAATACTGTTTCCTCAGATTTTTATAGGTGCGAGAAGTCATGCGCATTTACAGCCGCTTGCTACCTCGCACACAGAAAGAAACGATCCCAATCAGTTCCACCCTGTGAGGTGTACAGATAACCGGAGAGTGCGTCGTGGGAGAGAGAGGAAGTGGGATGGGTTCATCCTCTGTGACAAAACGTGTAATGTTAACATAACATCCCCCCCTTTTGTGGCTCTGCATGCTTTGATAAGTGTCAGGTTCTTATGGTTAAAGATATGAAAGTGAAAGAAATAAGAATGATGTTGTTTTTCTCATTGCTCGGGAAAAGAATCACATTGCACAGGTCATTTCGAGTGTGATAGGAGCTTATGAATGTGACATCTGATAGTTAAGCCACCGTTGCTCATACTGTGATGTGAATGGCGCCCTGCTAGAGAGCTGCTTGAGAATATAGGATGTGCCGTGTGTGCAGCTGCTAGTTGTGGCCGCTAAATTGCCACCGAAGCCGAAAATTTTGAATTTGGATGTTCGCTCAAAGCCCTGGAGACGCGAGTGGGGATCTGCATCTGCCCGTTATTCTGATGTGCCCAGTTCCTCACTGTTGTGTTGTCTGCAAATGGAGGACGTCTCCTCTACTGCATGATTTGTGACAAGAATGTTGTTTGTTCTTTCCCAGTATCAAGTGGGTTTTATTGGTAACTTTCACCACCAGGATACTCCCTTAATAGGAATGAGAAACAGAGTTTATGGTGCGGTTCTGTCAGAGAATAACGCCGTCAACAAATCAAACAACTATGACTTTAAAGGAGTGTTAGCCAGCGTGTTTCTTTTCAGATGGGTGGTGGGACCTTTCCTGCACCTCAAAATCTTTCATTTCCATAGCCGCCGCAGTGTGAACGCCTGCTTCAGGCGGTGTTTCCCTGTGGATCACAAGCTCTTCATTATTAAAGGCCCCTCGCCGACCATCCTCCACACTCCTCTGACCTAATGACTTTCCGGAGAGCCGAGCCACAGCTTAAAGCTCATCCCTGCTTCGCTCTCTCTCTGTCTTCTCCTGGAACAGCAGCCAAAGCGCTGCATCTTTGTTTTTTATACCAATTGGTAGGATGAGAAAATGGGATTGCCCTTTTGTGGCATTAAATATTGATGTGTATTCTCACACACACACTGGAGAGAACTCAAGTTGAACCAGACATATTAAGGGATATATGTGTCTTTTTAGCAACTGTGCAATTAAGATTAAAGACGTGCCGAGTACATTAGATCAAAGTTTCTCTCTGTTACCTCATTTAATTGTTAAAGACTTTCTTTAAGTAGAAGCTGACAGATTACTCACTGAATATGCTTTTCAGTCATCACTCTTCTTGGAAGTATTCAACAAAAGTTTCCGTCTCAGCATGGGCTCTTGACAGTAATGATACAGCCAACATACATCGTTTGTAGCATTCCTCTGAACTGTGCTGTGGCACCACGTAGCTGCCTTCCACTGAAACTCCTACATACGTAAGTCTTAATTCCATGAAACCATGAGTTCAATCAAGACCGGCTGGAAACAATAAAATGTTTAAAATCTCTTGTTTTTTGCAGAAAAATAATCTGATAAGATTTTTAAGAAGCCAAAAGTGGATGTGATGAGAAAAAGTCACAATTTGCGGTGTTCCATTTCAGGTTCGCCTAAATTTCACATCCGACAACACCATTCACATCAGCTTCAGTTGCTTCACACAATAAACCTAGGTAATTGTCGCTGTCCGAAAGCAAATGTGTCGCTGTGTAATGAGCCGCGTCTGCATTTTTTTTTTTACATGTAATTCTGCGCTAATTTACATCATGAGCTATGCAGGCCAGCGATTGCAGATGGTCGAGGAAACAGTGTGCACAAATTGGGGTAGTGGTCACTCTCTCGTTTTCATTTTGTACAATTACAGCAAGTAATTTTTTTTTTTTTTTAGTATACCCTGGTTATTCATGTTGCCTGTACAGCCACACAAGCAATATGTAAGTAGAGTAGATCTTTTAGCGAAAGGACTGATGGAAGTTTTATTGGAATCACAAATGATTGGGGAAAAAAGAATAAGGGCCCAGATGTAAAACAGCTGGTGTTGTACCATCATTATTTCTTATTTTTTGAATATATTGTTTGTTATTGGGAAGCACTATGACTCGAAACGACCCAGTCATCAGTATAAATGTTAGCTAAGCAAGTATCTGGAAAAACCACAGATTATCACCAGTTTATGCATCCAGGATGAAAGATGTTACTGAAAAGGATCTAGTGGACATTTGGGAGTAAGACAACACAGTTTTTGTTTGAGTTTGATGCAATACCGGACACTTTAATGTTGAGCTGGGAAAAAAACGGCAGACATGCTAGTTTGTTAGCTTGTTTGTTTTGTTGATTGTACCCTGCTGGCCTAGTCGTATCTTGAAATAGTTTCCATGAATGGAATAGGGAGAATCTAAGCTTTCTAATGACGTATGGCTTGACTATGCAATTACATTGAGGCGTTTGCTTTGCTGTATTTGTACTGTTTCGTGAAAACAATCATGATTTTGGCTCAAGCTACCTGTTTTCACGCCGCGATCCCTGGAGGAGACGATCCGACTTCCTGTGAAAAATTGCCGGTTTGAGACTCTACAAATACACCTGAAAGCATCCCCAGTGTTGTGACTCAGCCTGCGGTCGGCGATTTGGCAGCCATGTCGGCTCGTAATGACACCACCGCCATCAACCTCCAGCTCCTGTTGTGAAAGGTGACTAATACGCATATAATGTGAACTTGATATGCCACCATTGGTACAACTGTCAACCTTGGATGTATCTGTGGTTTGCAGAAACATTAAGTGCTAACGTTATATCCTGGCGACCGGGCTGCTTGGAAATCCTGCTGCGTGACTGTGGCTGGGAAGAGTTATTACTGAGAGGAGATGCAGCACAGAGGTACCCAAAGATTGAGCATCCCATTATTAAGTAAATAACCTTTGTTTATGCAGCACTTGTATGCAGATCCGTCTTATTATTATGTTTTACATCTATCTATATATTTTAACTCTCAGGACATTGCATACCTCTGTCTCTTCATTTCCTGACATATAATACATTACTGTATATGTTTCCTAACACGCAAGTTCTTACAGTAACACATCAGGGAGTAAATCAGGGGAGGAGGAAGTCTCACACGGCTTCTACACTCATGCACAAAGACAAACAACTTATATTTGTCTTTTGACAATTTCACCAGTCGAGGAAGTTTTTTGATGGCATTTGTAA
This sequence comes from Sparus aurata, assembly GCF_900880675.1. Classification (NCBI taxonomy): domain Eukaryota; kingdom Metazoa; phylum Chordata; class Actinopteri; order Spariformes; family Sparidae; genus Sparus; species Sparus aurata. The sequence goes on along the minus strand of NC_044195.1, from coordinate 26,633,832 downwards.
AACTTTCCCTTTGTCATCGTATTCTCTTTCTTGTCTTGTCGAGCTTGTGTTTGTGTGCTGCGCTCGCCTTTTATATTGGCACTTCAAGAAAAGCAAGAATTGTTATTCAAAACAACAGCCTTGGCTAAAAGTTCAGTTATATATGATGTGATTGAGTCACGCTGAGGGAAGGTTTTGTTAGCGCTGCGTTGACTGCGTTATATGAAATCACGTGTGCGACTGAAGCAATATTAAAGCTTTCTGTTTCAATATTTAATGTCAGCTATACCACGTTGTCGGAGCGAGCCTCAGGCCATGTACATGTATTTTATGTCTGCTGCATATTTGACATGTTTTTACATCGTGGAAAATGAGCTCCAACCCTTTTACTTAACTAAGAGTATATGGAAATGTTGACATCAAAAATGTCAGTCGACCGTGGCCTTGTGTGAGGAGTATGCCGTGTGTGCTGTATTAAGTAAATATCATGCGATCACATTTGCTAAAGTGGAAACATAATGCATTTAACAGATGCCATAGATGAGGATCTACTAAGCAAAACACATCTTAAATTTGTACTTTTCTACTAAACCTGTTAACTTAAATTGCCTACCGCTAATAAAACCTCATTATCCAACACACATTTTCAGCCAAACAATACAGCAATAATTGCATTTCGTCTCTTTGTGATTATGATTGCAATATGCACATCACTCACGTTGATGATTAGACCTCCTCAGGACTGTGTGTACACACTGCGTCTTGGCTCTCGTGTTGCATCTGTTCGGTGCAGTGTCGCTGCATTAACTTAGCTGACGTCAGGACCTCAGTCACACATTTAAAACCTTGTTTTCACAGAAGCAGAACAGAATTAGGCCGAACATCTTAAATAAATATGCTGCTCCTAATCTCTGGAATAATCTATAGTCAGAGTTTCTTACCTACCATGAGGATATTTGGGCACATTTTTAAAAGACCATGAAAAGAGAAGAGTGTTTGTTATTAAAACTTAACTGACATTATTTCATTGTCGGTGCTGTATTTATGCATCATAGGAGTTGTATTTTATTTAATTACTGACTCTGTATCACACTTTAGCTAAATATTGTGAATGGCTTAATTGCTGTATGAGACACTTGAATGTGTATGCTAGCAATGTTTTGGCAAGGTCATTTTTGAAAAAGAGGTTTGAATCTCAGCGGAGCTTTTGCCTGTTTGAATAAATGAGATTAAATACTTATATATGTTTATACACTGCCTGACGAAAAAAAAATAATAAAAGAAATTGCCACCTGGATTTATCAAAGCAAATAGGTAAGAGCCTCCGCTTGGATAATTACTGCATGGGCGATTATCTTTCAACTGGCTACAAGTTATTTTATCCCAACTGATGCAATGAGTAGCTTCTCATTTCTTTGTCCAAACTGTCCAAATCATTATTAAAAACTGGAAAGAATGTGGGGAACTATCGTCTTCGAGGAAAAAAATCCTGATTGATCGCGATCAGCAATCATTTAAACGTTTGGTGAAATCAGATTGTAAAAAAACAACATTAGATCTCAGGGCTATGTTTAATAGTGAAAGTAAGAGCATTTCCACACGCACAATGCGAAGGGAACTCAAGGGATTGGGACTGAACAGCTGTGTAGCCTTAAGAAAACCACTAATCAGTGAGGCTAATCAGAAAAAAAGGCTTCAATTCGCTAGGGAGCATAAAGATTGGACTCTGGAGCAATGGAAGAAGGTCATGTGGTCTGATGAGTCCAGATTTACCCTGTTCCAGAGTGATGGGCGCATCAGGGTAAGAAGAGAGTCAGATGAAGTGATACACCCATCACGCTTAGTGCCTACTGTACAAGCCTGTGGGGGCAGTGCTGTGATCTGGGGTTGCTGCAGTTGGTCAGGTCCAGGTTCAGCAACATTATGTGCCCAAAGAATGAGGTCAGCTGACTACCTGAATATATTGGATGACCAGGTTATTCCATCAATGGATTTTTTCTTCCCTGATGGCAGTGCCACAGCGAATGCGTGCTGTAATCAAAGCTAAAGGCGGTCCAACAAAAAATTACTCCTCTCATAATAGGTCTGCTTCGGTCTCCTGACAAAGACACATTTAACATAAACTTCTAGACAGCCAGCCAAGCTAACCTCTATGGTGCTGGGAAGTTAGTGCACACCGGGTCTTCCATTGCTCTTCGGGGGGAATGACAGCGCGAACAGTAAAAACAACTTTGACGTTAAAGCAGCTAAAAGGATTCAAGAAAGAACAAATAAGAAAGTAAGAAATCACTTTACTAATCCTGCATTAGGGAAATTACATTTCGAGAGAGAGATTCTTAATGTGCCACTTGCAGTTACATGTACTCATTGGACATTTTTTTTTTTATCATTAGTTTGCAAGTCAAACAGCTGTTTGGCTGACATGTCAGCAAACAATTAGTACTTAATTTTGTAAAACTATTCATAGCTTCAGTTTGCTTGGACAGTGATACCTAACTGGATTCTTCTGTGGACTTTATTAAAAAGAGCCCAGAGAAAGAAACCATAAATTTAGAAATGTAACCATCTGTTCATTAGCATGAGGATGACTTTATATTATTTTATTTATTGAAGTGCACCGTTCCAAATGGAGGCCAGTCCATATGGCCTTACTAGTATGTGTGTTAGTTCTTTTGCTGAGTGTTTGAGTGGATTGTGCATCGGTGTAGGATAAACTCAGCAGAGTCTCTCCTCCTGTACGGTACCATTATTTACGTAGGATGTGCAATCAACTGTTAATCTCGCCAAATACTCCGGGGACCAGGCGAGCGACATTAGAACAGCTGGAATCAAGCTGTAAAATAGGAAACAAGAGGGTGAAAAAGCTTTTGCGAAAGGAGTGTGTTCAAACATTGTGAACCGTTTCAATCACCACGAGCAGCAGGAGGCTGCGACTTCCACATCCAACGCGGTCATAGATCGCTGCAATATGTGCAGGAGCGATAACAGCAAACAACATCATGCCAAACCCTGCTGCTGGCACGAACAGTCTGAACTTTTCACATCTCTTTGAATAAGGATAGTCTTTTCTGCTTTCAACATGAGCAACATTTCTGCAGAAGCACAAAACACTAGTCCACGCTAAGGAGAGGATCAAGAACTCAGTCTCTGAAATAGCTGAAAAAGGTCCAGTGTACATATGGATTGTTGAATATTTTCCTGCCTTCATGTTTAGGTCATCTCTACAGTGAACTTCTTCAGGTCATTTTGTGAAGAAGGAGGTCATGTGAGAGAATCAATGTGCCTCATATATAGAGCAGTATGGCAAGAAAAACATCTGGAGGATCCTCAGGCTTCACTATTGACAGACGAGTCAAACGGTCATCTTCCTGGCTGACATAAGCCTCATTATTTCCAGTGAAAACTGACAGTGAGAATGTCAAAGAAGGTGGTTTGTTGCCTCGGGCTATTTGCTGGTTCGGAAAAGTGAGCTCACTTTTTTCTAGAGAGTGTCTTGTATATAAATGGAGGTAGCGGAGCAACAGCAGGAGCAAGACTCCATCACATGGTCAAGGAGAAATGTGAAGCGTTCATGATGACACGGCTCAGCGAACGTGCAGGTTGCATGTTCATGTTCGTCATTTGTTCATTGCGGTTCGACGGAAGTTACAGATATGTGGCGTCTTATCGAAAGACACAATTATCAATTCTGCATGAAGAAACCTGCGTCGGTATCAGATGAGCTGCCAACCTAAAGCAACAATTTCAGCTGCACCTTTAAGCCTTTTCTTTGCAGTAGAAATGTGTATGGGGCTTTTAATCAAATACGACCTCTTTATTTATTAATTTTCGTTCAAATTGAAATGTAAAGTATGTCTAGCTGTAGAATCTTTAAAAAGAAAAATGCAATCAAATAGCAATCAATTTGTTATATTACTATTGGTACACCTGATTTTTGTACATTGCACCAGCCCTGCATTATACAGTCAATACAAAGGCTATTAGTTTTATCTGATTGTCCCTATTAAACAACACCTCCTCCACAATTAAAACTCCATACTGTGTGTAACGTCATTGTTCATGTTCCCAAGCAGATCACTAATGTATTTGTTTGATAAAGTTACTCTAAATTATAGGAAATAAATAAAAGAGCACAGAGAAGAAGAAACAGCATTTTTAATAAGTCACCTGCCAATTTATGTATTTTCTTTTTCTGCAAGTCAGATTTATAAAATGTATAATGCATATTGATTTATTTACTGCTGCTGTGCTCCTGTGCTTGACTACAGCCATATATTACTAGCAGCCAACTTCATTGCTGGGTATATGATGTATTTTCATTGCACTGTGGTTAATTATTCAAGTCCCATTTCGGGCCCATTAATATCAAATGAGTGGTATAGGCTGTTAGGCTGTTAGGCAATGGATGAACAGGTCCCCGTTATCTTGTCTTACCTATATTGTTGATATTTGTTCAGTGGTTTCTGACTTATTGAAAGGAAGAAACCATCAGTCCCTGTTCTGACAGTGTGTGTCTTTCAGTTTATTGAATTTGGAAGGAGCAAACTAAGACGTCATGATGCATACCTCAGACATTTCAATGACAATAATCTCCTCAGGCTCCGGGTCTGAACTCTGCTCCTCATGCCAATCCACATCGCTGAAGTCGAAAAACTTTCTCCGCCATCAGACTCCCCCCTCAACCCTTTTTGGAGCGCCGCTAAAGTCTCTTTTATAGTGTTTTTTTTTTTTCTTTTGTTCTTCCTCCCTAAGCCTTCCGATTCCTTGTTCTTCAAGTTTTTATGTTAAATCTCTGGTGTAAAATGCCGACTTCTCTCTCTCAATTTCTCTCGCATGCTTCAAATAGGTCCTGTGTATAAAAAATAAATTATTGAATAGAAACAATAAACAATGAAAGACAATTTTGGGCGTCTGAAATACATCCCGGCGAACTGGGAAAACCAAGCCTGTAAAAATGGATAAGTTGCCTTGTGTGGTCATAATGCCGCATCTGGCAACTGTGCTCTATATGTCAGAGGTATAAATGCCAAGAAACAGTTCTTGTTTTATTTTACAACCGTCCAGGCTTCAGAAAACATCAAAAACACATATTTAGGAAAAGTCATGGCTGAGAGGCTTCTGGTTTTTATTTAAGCAAAGTTTTATGCATTATGAAAACCCAAACAAGCTGTCAGTGGTGGTGCTAGAGTGAAGAAGCGAGGAGCTGTTTTTTTTGTTGTTTTTTTTTTTTTTGTGAAAAACAGAACCTCAGCCTCTAAATTCAACTATTCTGCCACTGTGGATGACTTGCCAGCATTTACCTCCTGTGGAGCAAAGCCACAACATTGTTACATTCAGAAAACTCTGACATGGAGTGATGGTTGTTGATACGCCTGACAGCGAGGCACTGTATTTTAAGACTGTGTAGGTGTCACACTATATACCATTGTCATTCTGACTGACTGGTAGACAACATACTGTCTTCAGTCGTGCCGTGACACAGCCTTTGTGGTTTTCTTCTCCCTATTTTTTTGGCTCTCAAAAATGCCAGCGAGGAGCCCGGCTATGGCGTCGCCACAGCATTCGTTTCACTGCTCTGTTAGTTTGATGGGATTTACTGATAGTGTTAATGCAGTCCAAGAAACCCCTGCGTGCACCAGCGTCCTGTCTCCCATCCCCACCATGAGTCTGACGATGAAAAAGTGGCCTTGGATCAGAAAAAAGGAAACCTGAACCACCGAGCCAACACATGCAGAGTGAAACATTGTGTTTACATTTAAACGGTGCCAATTTACCGCTTAAGAGCAACCATTATCAGTTCCTTTGAGGCCAAGATAATTGACTGAGAATTTGATTTGCTCTGTCCAAACATGATTATGGCGTTGCTTAGTGGGTGTCTGCAAATGCTGATTTGTTGCAGGTTGTTGAAGCTGGAATTCAATCAAAGAGGACCTATTGATGAAGCCATTGCTCAGGCTCTGAGAAAATTGCACTTCAACAGCAATTCACGGTGTTTCGACAAATAGATATTGGTGAAATAGAACATCAGTGTAATTATAACATAACAAATACCTTTGAGTGTCTGTCTTTATTTTGGAAAAGAAAGAGGTTTTACTCCCAGTCAGCCTCCCCCAGTCTGACCATCACATTACCTATACCTTTGACTATAGCAGGCAGTACGACCCAGTGGCAGAACCATCTCTGCCCCTCAGGGTTGACATAAACCTAAACCTATAGTTTTTTATATATATATACATAAAATACATAATACATAATATAGTTTGGAAAATGTTATAGATCCAAGACCAAACTGAAAGATGGGCAGGAGTCCATGCTATCCTTTTATCAATACACAGCGTGGCTAGGCTACTGATATTCCAGACCGATGGTCGGGGCAATAGATTCAAACTTGCACAAACTTAAGTCAGATAAAGAATCAATGATTCAGGCAGGATTGAACTATTCATCCAAACAACCCCTCTACACCTGCATACTCTCTGCTACAGAGGGAGAGGTGGTTTGACATTAATAAGCCAAACGCCAGACTGGACTGATAATACTGAATTCGACCACGAGGAGTCGCACGTGACTCAATCGCTCCTGAAGGTGAACATAACGAAAGCCAATGAACGAGAGTGACGTGGCACCACAATCCATCAGGACAACTGTGTCATTAAACCTTCACTTTTCTTTTTCTACAGTTTAACAACAAAATGATAAAAAAAAGGGTGCAACTTCAGAAAAGACAGCAGGAGCTGCTTTTCTGGTTTGTATGGTAATTCTTTCACAACACGTTCCTGGAAATGTTTCAGAATAGAAGCCTCAGGACTTTTATAGTGTTGGGTTTGTAATCACACTTTGGTGCAGTTTATGTTTTCAGGTTGAAGGGGAGCCGTTGAAAACAAGGCTCATATTAAAGTATTGTGGCCCTAATAAAAAAAAAAAAAAACTTTTTGAGCTGAACCGCCCTCCTGATGCCCCTGCTAACTAATTAGCCATGTGCTGCTGGCTTTCTCCAGTTGCACTTGGCAAATGCCGGTTTCAGTCGCTACAAACAAAGTCAAATCAGTTCAAGCTTATACACCGGACAGAGTCGGAGACCTACTCAACCCTAGTCGTGGAAGGATAGAAGGAACGGCATGCTTACAAAGGAGATAGTTCTTTTGAAGCATGCCCCTTCATCCACCCTCACAGCCCAATACTTGTTGTATAGCTCTTTTTCTCAAGCACTATGCTGTTGTGTCTAGCAAAATGCGTCAGTATAAAAGACATATTTGTGTTTTGAGTAAATTAAAGTGATTCTGAAGCAGACATGCCAAGAGCGAAGGGCCGCGACACCGAGCAAATCTTTTTCCTTGTAGCAAAAAAAAAATCTGCTGATATTGACTGAATCTTTAAATAATCCCACTCTCTGTCCATCACTACGTTCCTTTGCTTCTCTAAAGGAAACAGGCAGCAGCTGACATTGAAGCCTGTTGTAAGGTGTCCCAGGTGGCATGCCATAAGGGCAGAAGCAGGTGGTGTAGAGTCTTCGACATTGACTTAAGGGAACGTGCATATTAATCGGCGTGGGAGACCTCCGGCTGACTTTCCCACTTTAACGCTGGACTGAAATAATTTTCCCTCTTTTTCCGAACCCCTCCTTGATATCTTGGCCCATGTTTCGTGCCAAAAGGAAAACCACAGAATATTGCTTCTCCTGCTGCACTGCAAACACACTTCCTTATTAGCATGGCTATTTGTATTGCTTTTACTTTGCTGTAAGCCTCATGGGCACACACTTACACAGGGAAAAAAGCTACACGCTAATTTAAGTGGGGGGTAGTCGCAAGCAAGATGTTATAACCCTCAATTTTATAGAAAAGAGCTTATTCAGACCACTTGCAAGAGAGTGAACTAGTCACCATATTGTGTGTGTGTGTATGCTGCAGTATAAAGCCCCACATTTCAATAATTAGAGCAGGAAGGACATTTTGTTCTCAGTATTTGGTCATCATTATCATCTGTTTCAAGGCAACGACATTGCCGGGTGAATATCAAGAGTGCCACATGAGCGAGATCCTTTAGAAGAGTTTTTTAATGTCGCTTTTGAATTCAATCTTTGACACATTGTATTGTGACTATTGGGTATTCATAGGCTTAATTACGGGCGGAAATAATAGTAATTTCTTTGATGGATAAGATGATAATGTTCACCCGACTACACTGGCTCGCACATATGTGAGAAGATAATACGATCATCAGTCACAAAATACAAGTCTTTACCCCCGAGGTTAAAGTCTTAAGTGCAGATTGGTCCATATACCCTTTAAAATATAATGGACATTACTAAATATATATATATATATATATATATATATATATATATATATATATATATATATATATATATATATATATATACATATATATGTAATGTCCATATGTCAGTCAGTCAGTCAGTCAGTCAGGTCACTTTTATTGCAAAGATGACATTGTTTGGGATGTCTTTTGTTACATTGTCAACTTAGCATTAAAAGTGACCTGAGTGACTGAACGACAACAGTCATAAACATTCATGAAGAAGCCTTTTTAAATAAAGTGTAACTGTATTGTTTTTCCGTTTTCTTCTGGATGTTGTGACTCCCACTGTTGTGTTAAAATAAGCTCAATTCCTGAGTTTGACATTGACTCATTGTCTCCATTTGTGTCCTGTCACGTGTTGCGCTGCAGAATGAACTCACCATCTCCGGTGACTCGGCTGCAATGCCTGTGCCATCGAGGCATTTCGGTGAATGGTTTCTAATCATGTCTAATGTTCCATGTAAAAGTCTACCCTGTCTCTGTCCTCCCTCATCACTGAGGCCACACTATAGCCGGTGTTAAGTGTGTGTGCGCGCGTATGTGTGTTTGCAAGGCAGGGCTTGACAGCGGCACATTTGGCTTCTCACTGGACCATGGAGCTGCAACTCAGACTTGGAAGTGCTCAGATGTCTCTTCATAGCCAGGTCTCTCGGCGCATGACCTTATTCCCCGTGACATTTTCAGCCATTAATCTGCAGACGTATAGTGATGGAGTACCTCTCTGGGGTTACATTGTGTTCATGTCACACCATTTTCTAGATGGCACAGGGGTCGTTTCAACCCGTGCGGTGGCGATGCTGCTGTGGGACGGAATTGAGCCCTAATTCAATCAGCTGTGATAAGAGGTTATTGACATTTTACTTGATCTGAACAGGATAAACTGAAAGGTGCTTCGTATTGTTGAACCGTAGTTAGATTTGATTTAGTGCCCATTACATTTTAAGTTATCTGAGTGTGGTCAGTAAGAATGTAGTTTCAGTCTTTAAATTATTTTAAAAAATAGTGCATTTTCACAATGTTATGTATGGAAGAAAAGGACACATAGCATAGACAATTGCAATTCATTGATTTATAAAAAAAAATAAAAATGAAATGGTAAACTGGTAGCTGTTTATTGGATAAGTGTGTTAATTGGCTATTTTAAAATCAGCTTAACATCCCAACATTTGATCAAGAACATTATTTTAACTCTTTTTAACATCATCTTCCTCCTTTTTATATTTGTTTGTTATGAATTCGTTCCGTGAACCTCGCCGTTGTTGGACTTTGTACTGTGTTTTCAAAAGAGATTAGCCGCCCGATGAATATTTATGAGATGTGTTTTGACAAACGCGTCACTTCAGAGTTGTCAAAAATGTCGTCCTCGTACAAGGAGTGTAATCTTCCTATCACTGACGACTTCTGAGTTCCTCCGCAGCGCAACATCTTCACGGAGCACTGAATAATTATCATGACAGCTGTGCTACTTTCCTTACTCCTGACCACGCTGCAGCTGTATTACAAACTCGGAGCGCATATGCCATTTGTAATCCCAATTGTGGTAAAAAAAAAAAAAAACTACTTAACTTGAAGTCCTATTTAGCATATGTAAGTATTAGGGGTGTCATGATTTTCCAAATCTATGATTCAATTTGACTGTGGGCTTTTGGGTTTCAGTGCATTTTTCAGCACTGATGGGTTAGACATTGTTAAACTATCGAATCCTGATTTGTAAGGATGAACAGATCATTGTTTCTGTGACCTGACAGCTGTCACTGACATTGAAAAGTAAGATTAAAAGGAGAGGCTACATGGCTATTTAGAGTGATGGAAAGCATCGAAAAAAGCAGCTCCGTCTAACCATGAAACAATCAATTAAATAACAAGTAGCAATGAAATATACATAACCAAACACCAGCCCTGCAAACAAGACTGCAAGACGTTTCAGTTTCTAATGGTAAAGGTGGATAATTATAAGGGTGTAATACATAAAGCGAAAAAGCGTTTTCCACATGCTTCATGCAATCCACTCAGTAAAATGGTTGGTTTGTGTTCTAATCCAGGTCACAACCGCAAACATAAAGAAAGTCTGCCAAGGGGTTTTCCTGCAGATCCCCACAAAATCAAATCATGAAATCGAGATTGAAATATCAGCGTCTGTATTTGCAGTTCAGTAACTGCAATTAACACAATAAACAATACATACGGAGGGACCGTCGATCAGCCTGTCAGTCCGGTTTGCAGCATCAGCCTCAGCTCAACCAAGACCTATAACTCCTGGACAAACGGAGTGAGAAATACACAAATCCGCTGGATTATTTCTCCCCCTGAAACAGACACGAGACAAGGCTTCTGTATACTGTGAGCTGGCAGCTGGTTTCATTGTGTACCGTTTGTTTTTTTTTTGCACCGTAGAGAAAAGAAAAAGAAAGACAGGCTGATTTTTGATTAGAATCCGAATCTTGATGCTCCTGCATCTGCTCCATGCAGCTTATAAACATTCAGTAAATAGACATAATAGTAAAGTTATGACAGAAGGTATAAGGACATTTTAAGTGTATCATAATGTGCATCATTTATGAAGAATTGAAAAAATGGATATCATTACAACTGCATTTTACTATACTGCGATTCATCAAATATTTATGCGCCAGTCTCCACTTATGGGTCAGCTGAGGCTCAGGAGGCTAAGTGCTAATCGGAAGGTCAGCGGTTCGATATGGATCCCCCAGCTGCACGCGGAACCATCCATCGAGCAAGATACCGAACCCCAAATTGCTCCCGGTAGCTTTTCCGTTGGCGTGTGAGAGCTTGTGTGTGAATGGCTGAGCACAGAAATATCATGGGGCGCTTGGATAGGAAGCGCTGCATTGCTCCTGATGAGCAGGTTGGCATCTTGCACCGGCAGCCTCTGCCATCATTTCACTGTATGGATGTGTGTGTGTGTGTGTGTGTGTGTGAATGGGTGACCAGGCAGACCAGGAGCGTGCTATAGAAGTGGGCGCTCCCAGGAAGAGATATCGTTGCCAAATTAAGTGTCACATGTGCTAAATGTGTTTGTGTGCGTTACTAAAATGCTTTGAATGTTGTTGTTTTTTTGTTTTTTTTTCTGGAACCTCCTGTCGGCTGAGCTTGTTTGTGATTTCCCTGTTTCTCATGGGAGGAGAAGCAGCATCATGCTAACCGGGGGAAGTAGACAGGTTTTAGGCTGTCAGGTGTGTTACAGTGAAAGGTTAGGCCTGTCACTAAAACAGGGGAGTGGAACAAAGCTGACACGTACTTACAGTGGCACATCTATCCCCCTTTCCATCGTCACTGCTTTATCTCGAGCAGTAATAACATTTTATGGATCTGCTGACGGGCCCATCTAAGACAGTCATTACACACCGCTCCTCTCTTATCACAGCCACCTGATATTGCATTAATGTTTGCTTTCTGTTCCAGCGAGCATGATGGCTACAGGTTGCAGTAAGCTGGTGTGTTCGGGGTGTTTTTTTCTCGGTGACACGTTTTTCCTTCATAAATTGTGAAATCGGTGCCGCCGGTCCAAGGATTCAATTCCAAATGTTTTTGGACTTTGCATGGAATATTTATATTTCATTGGAGGCAGCTGTTGCTCCAGTCTTTGATATGAATTTGGGACTGAAAATATCTAATTGCACAATGCTAATGGCTTCCTCTGCCGTAGACGTGTCGGGGGCCATATTGCAGCGCGGCTCCATTGTGCGCGAAAACGATAAATAATAAGATGTCTCACAGAGAGACAGGACGTGTTGTCAGCGGCCAAGTTGGATTCCCTCCTGAGCTCTGTTTACTTGCGGGACAACTTTCACAAACTACTTTTGTGGTTTATTTTCACGGACACACGGAAGAAAGGGGAAGAAAAAAATAAAAAATTGGGATTCCAGTGGCGCTCTGTCTTGACCCCACATGTGGGCTGTAACCTCCATCTTTTTTTTTCCCGGCGTAGGTATTGACAGGTGGGCCGGAGAGAAAAGCCACAGTATTACACCTCCAGCTGTTCCAATTTCTCATCCCCTGCTTCTGAGATGATGCTGCTGCTGCTGTAAGCTTGAAGACTGAATTAATAATGAACAAAGTCAATAGGTCTCTGGATACTAGTCTCCCAGGTATCACCTTCAAGTGACTTTGCTCAGGTATTGAGGTGCTACGTATGAAGCGAAATCCTCCATATTTACTGCTGGAGTCGGGGGTGGGGGGGGCTGTCTGGACCCCATTAGCATGTGGAAATGGGTTCGTCACTGTCGGTGTTTTATTGCCGCCGGACTTCGGACTTGAGCTCCTAATGAGGGAGTGAAGCGTTTTCGAGGACAATTAAATCCATGTCCAACAGCAGGCGGCCTCTTTGTGTTTTTTCCCCCTTTCGGAACAAAGCCTCAGAGGGACACGGCTTCTCGTACTGTATCACTTTTCCGTCACGCGTTTCCTTTGCAGTCATTGGGCTGAGAGGCATTTCAATTTCGGTGTGTGTAAGCACTCGGAAATGAGATTGCTCTGTGTCTGTTTTGTTTTTCTGCAGACTAATAAAATATGCATCAACTGGATGCTATTTGGAGCCCCCCGCTGATCAATACACGTGCCTGTTTTTTTATGAGATTCCTCCAAAGAGAGGCCTTGTCAATCTGTCAGAGATCATTAGCGAGGCTGGCGGCGTGATAGATTGCGGCTCTGATGGGAAAGAGAATCAGGTAGGCCTGACATTAACATCCCGACGCCGATATTCCATCTGTCTCATTGTTGCCAATTGGCGCTGCTGAGAAGCAGTTTCAGTAAGCACACACCGAACAGTTCCCATTTTTCGCTGCGCTCGACCAGCAGCTCGCTCTTTGATAAATACAGCAGAATATAAGCCTCCGAGCATAATCCCCTACATACATCACCGCTGTTTAATGCATTTTTTTCCCCCTCCTTTATTGCGAGACAAAAGACAGAACAGGGTGACATGAGGAAAACAAAACAATGAATGCAGGACCATTACAAAAGTTTGGCCCGATAACAAAGTGTTGTTGGTGTATGCGTGAGCGCTCGTTTTTTTTCCACGGTCAGGTGGGAAGAAATATATATGAGTCTGAGGGAAGCCGGCCAAAAGAAAGTGAACAAATATATACCGACCTACAATAATGCTGTAGGGTGCGTGCCCCGCAGTGTCCCAGCCAAGGGTTCAAATCCGACTGTTTGCTGCACGTCATCGGCCCTCTTTCTTTCTTTTTTTTCTCCATTTCCTGTCAACTTTCTAAGCCCTCCTGTCGAGTAAAGCCATGAAAAGGACAAAAATAAATGAATAAATATACACACTTCTTTGAATGGCCACTTGAGGCTGGCTCTGAGAGCAAATGAATCCCGAGAAGACCCTCACTGAAATGCCTAATTTTACAGTCGAAATAGCCTTGTATAAAAAGTCGTTCTCTAGTGGGTCTCTATAGCTAATTTCCCTTTTCAAAGCAGATGAAGGCTTCTTGTATAAACCAGTGTCCCGTCCTGTTTCCTGTCTGAGGATGTCGTGTGACTTTTTATTAGTGGTCATGAGTGTTTTAATGTGCTGTGTAGTCTAGGGATACTGTGTGTGTCATATGTGTAACTGTAAGTTTACAGTGCTGTGGTCTGCGTTCACCGTCTTTGCCCATTTCTTGGATTAGCCCGAATTTAGGCGGAATTGAGCATTGCCAAGATGGCCACACTCAAGAAGAAGTCGTGTTTTATACAGTTATAATACTGATAATAGTACTATTACTGAACTACAACAACAGCTAGTAAATATAATGATCATAGCGATACTCCTTTCAGTAATAATCACAGCCATCTACACATTCAACAAAACCAACATAATACTATATACGCTAATATAAAAGTGAAACAGAATTTACCATTCATCCTTCATCTGAAGCCTTTATTAAGCCGACAGAATTCAACAAATTCACATTTAGATTATCAGAATCTTTCATCCAGAAGGTGACTCAGCAGAAATAGAAGGTAGCTGGAAACTGAAATATTGAGATGTGGAGGTCACAGCTATTAACCTTCAGTGTCGACAGCTTAAGTTCAATCGGTAAGTCAGTTTAGTTCAGACCTTTTTTTTTTCTTTTTTTTTTTCATCTCCAGCCAAAGGTTATGTCTTTCAGCATGACCAAAAGCTTCCTTTAACCTTAGGATTTGTTTCTGTTGACATTTTCATGTGAACAGCAGCTGGAAATGTCACATTCAATTTGTCAGACTGTCAGGATGTCATCTTATTTTATTATTTTATTTTATTATTTTTTTTACAATTTATTATCTATTTGTCCAGAATGTAATGTTGACTGTATGTTGACTTTAAGTATATAACAACTGAATTGTATAACTTTGTCTCCCATCTCACCTGTAATATGAGCATTAAGTAAATGTGCTTACTTATTGTTCAAATTACAAGCAGTTTAAGTGTACTGTATAGTCATTTCACACATTTTCAGAGAGATTAGATTCTCGTAAACAGCTTGGAGATGAAACTACATCAGCGGGGTGCGATCAACAACCAAACAACCCCGCAAACTAGCATTTCACCATATTTCCAGCCAAATCACCACTAAACTGTCTGGGTGTTTCAGTAGTGCATCAAACTCAGACAAAATCAGTCGTCTTTCTTTCCTGAATGTCTACTTGATCCATTTCAGTAACACCTTTGGTCCAAAACACAGTATTCTATGCATTGAATGGTGTCAAAATGACAAATAAAAAGGCAATCGTGGATGTGTTTATTCCTTTTACATACAAAAAGAGTCCTCATCTCACAGCAGAGACCATTATCCCTCCACACCAGAGATCCTGAGATGGCAGACATTTGACTGACAGCTTATTCGAGTAGACATGAGCTTCTATGCCCGCCCTAGAGCCTGCAACGGCCAATGAATGATCGTGCAGACAAGTGACCCATTCCCGCTTCTTTTTCCTCTCTACTAAGCCACTTACATACCAGCCTCCAGGTGTTTGATGCATCATGCAGCCCAGTGAGATTTTAAATCCAACAATATATAGTTTATATCAGTTTTTAAAGCTCTAAACTTAACTTGGGTATCATGCAAGTTCATGTGGTTGTGTGTGTTTTTCTCTCTGAATATGCTGCTTCACCTAAGTTCTTGTTATTGACTATTTTATATATGACTAACTTGAACTTGGACCTTGTGATATTATATGATGTGGCCCTGTTGTGTTTTCCCTCTAACGGGGGCAGCTACAGTTAATCTGCAGGCCTATTTTTGCATTTAAAAATGTAGGCGAGGGAAACAAAAACAGAATTCAGTGTGTTCACATTCCTATAGGTTAATGCCAGGAGCATTTACAGAGCTTCTGACAGCTTGGTTAGAAAAAAAAAAAAAAAAAAAAGAAATTTAACTTACCCTTTTTTTTTTACCGTACAACCGTTTTTATAATCAGAGATGGGTAGCAACATGTAAACATATAGATATCTTCAATAATATCATGTATTAAGAAATAAAAGCCCGTTACATTAAGCTCCAGCAGGCCTATTCAGAGTGCGGCCATCAGTTCCTTTTGGTTACATCATTGCCACTTGAAGCACTTTTTGGGTTGGCACAGTTAATTGCAGGCTTTAGCGTGCACCGCATATTTTCATTTGTTCCAGACAGTGTGCTGTTGTGCCGTGCTGTAGATTAAAAACCATGGACATGCTGAGGTGATTTAGCTTCCCCTCTCCCCCCTGTTAAACTAAATCCATCAGACACATTCACACACTGTCCAATAAAACCACACTCTTGTACTTTTGGGCACCGAGCGGCTCCACTGGAGCAGTCGCAGATCCAATAAGTGTCTTGCTTTAGGGCAGCACGGCGGTACAGTCGTATTTCAGAGAGCGGGGATGTGCTATGTCTGGATTGTATCTGGCACAAACAGAACATAATCTTAACAGCTGAACTGCTTTAGACTGTACCTTTACACTGGGGAATAGTGTGTGTGTGTGTGCGTGTGAGAGGGATTTCATCATGGGACACGGTGATATAAAGACTGAGGCTAGATTGCTTTGTGTCTGGCATATAAATGGTTTGGGTGCAGCAGTGCATAAATTCATATACATAAAGCGGAGGACATGTGGGCGGACTGCTCCCCGTCGGTTTCAGCGAGTGAAGGAGGAACTTGAGGAAATCATTTGAATCTGTTTTAGATCTCTTCACCCTTTCTGTCCCGCCAATTTGGAAATTCAAACAAACAAACAAACAAAAAAGAATAGGAAGGAGAAGATCACTCAGATAGTTATTTTTCATTCACAACAGCCTTTTTCATGTGCGTTCTTGTACGACTCGCTTCTTGACGTTAGGTAACTTTTTGATTGTTCTCGGGAGTGGGTTAAAAAAACCTTTCACAACATGCTGTATGCCAGCGGCTGGACGTGTTTATCAAAAGCACCTTGCAGATCTCGAGCACTTTCATTTTTTTTTTTATAAAGATGGAATATAGATGGTGTTTTTCATGCCAAAGACCTTGATTAGACTAAGACGCCTCTCTTTATTTCTATTCTTTTCTCAAAGACAAATTGCATCTTTCGTTTTTGTTTTTTTTTTTTTCCCCCCTCATTGACTGGAGGCGGTCGAGTGTGAGTGTTTGTCTTGCAGTGGTCAGTCGGTCAGCTCAATTACTGCTCTGGCTGGGCGTCTCTGCCAGTGTACTGCAGCAGTGAAACACACGCTCATTATCCCTCCTGAGAAAAAACTCCGCTTCCTCCTCATTACTGTTGCGTGCACAATTAATGGGTGGAGACGCAAACGGTGACAGTGATGATTTTCTGACGCGACTGAAGCCCTCTCATTTGCACATGTATAATTGGGGAAAAGAAAGTGACAAACATGCACTCTGAAGTCGCATGTTTTAAGGTTTAGAACTCTGAGGGAGAATGACGCGTAGATTGTATTCGCCCGGAATCCAATTACTTTTTCATCGTAATGATACCAAAGCGATAAGATGACGTGTGATGAGATACAAGGCTGCTGCCAATCTCGGCGGACCTTGATGGGGCCTCATTTATGAAGGCAGTACGTTATGGGCGATCAAATTAAATTACTCCCCACTCACTGAACAATTACGGCATGAATATGGTGTAACACGGTATGACAATGGAACAAGTGCCTGATTGAATTCGGAATTTAGTTGTAATTTCTTTTTGGCTTTAATTTTCATCCAGGGTTTATAATTAAAAAAATGAAGGGAAGAAGAATTGATGATTACGCGGCCCTTTTTTTGAGGGGCAAACCTTTACGAGTGCTCAACTGAGAAATCCTACAAAGGCGTAAAGAAAAGGAGACAGTGTTCTATTAAAGGAGAGGGAAGTGCTTTGAAAGTGGCGTGGCTGACACTCGAATACTGGCTGGAGAGACTTTTGATTGAGGAGACCTGGCCGGCATGTTAAAGAGGGCTGGAGACAACAGTGTCACGTCTACAAAGTGCATTTGGTGTGATCTGCGATTACACCGCCGGAGTGATCTGATAAAGCGGTGGTCGCACTGTGCTGCAAAACTCCAAACGTTGCGCTGAAATTTCACAGATTCTGTTGGAAGCAAGCTTTTATAAGTGGCATCAATTTGAGCGGATTTAGCTAAATCGCACAAAACTGCAGCAAAATGTCCTCGCCTGTGTAACGCAGCGGAGTTTAGAAGGTCGTTTTTGGAGGAGACAAGTCAACCCGCTAACTGATTTCCTGTGAGATTAGCTGATCGTTAAGCCGTGGGTGGCTCCTGGCGTTCGATTTCACCAGCCCAGCGACGACGCTGCCTCCACCCCGACCAAGCTGGGCTCTCTCAGATTGACTTTTGAGTGAAACTGCTGCTGAGTTAGCTGATATGATTCGCTGTCTGCCCTTGCAGAGATTAAAAAGAGGGTGTGTTGCTTAGCTGTAAACAATCCGCAGTATGCCCGGATTTGTCGTTTTACTTTTAGTTAACGCCGTCCGCTGTCTGATTTGCCCGGCAGAAAAACAAAAACAAAAACTTCAATCAAAGAGAACCCTGCTGAACAAAAACAACATTTTTACAGTCGTTTCAATGTGCGAAATCGTGTCTACGTGCATGGGGTAGAATAATAAGCCAGTGTTTAGCCACAGGTGTACTGAAGTGTCTGGCTTCCGTCCCAAGGTTTTATCTCAACGGCAAGGACGAGCAGGAGCGGGGGATACGTGCGCCGGGATGATTGGCAGACCTAGTGACAATTAAACAGTAGCTGTTAAGCAAAAAGAGAGGATTTGGATCATGAGAGATGTCCGCTAATGTCCCTGTGCGTGTCGGCCCTGCCTCCGCTCGCCGTGCCCCCTCCAGGCTTTAAAAGCGGGCGAGCTTTTCCTCACAACCGAATGCCGACTGTAGTGGGCAATTACGCTATCACGGCCCCGCGCCCGCCGTATTTCACCGCTATCTTTTAATTGAAGGAACAGTGGGAGACATTCTACACCGAGGATGAAGGAGATGTGTTTTACCTGCCTTCAGCTCGCTAAGAATAGAGTGGAATAGAATAAGAATCTCGAGCCGCCTCTGTAATGTGATTTCACCCGCAGGCCACAATTTTAATAGTCGGGGATAGCTCTCCCATTGAGGTTACTTTCATTTCACAGGCATGATGCCTCTTTGTGCTGGCCTTGCACAATGGGGGATGTGAGATATTTCAGCTTTGTCATTAATGGGCCTGTAGTTAAAAATTGCCATCACATTTCTGGAGGGGTTGCATTTATCATATCAGCCGAAAACAGTTGAGACCAGCCGCATGCAAGTTTTCATTTTATGTATTTTGTGCAAATTGGGGCCTTCACAGTTTTCTAAGTGCCACATGGATGTCATTATTACAAACCCCAAGGATTCTGTAACAGTATTGTGGGATGTCAAGTTCGGTTGGGGTTACTTTAGCAACAAGGAAAGCTGTCTGTCCGTCAGAAACTTCACATGCAGCAGGAGGATTTCACCAACAGCCGTGATAGTTTGTGGTGTGTGTGTGTGTGACGTAGTGCCGTAAAACGTTAAGTGCTGTGATCCAGCCCAGTCAGGTTATATAGAAAAAAAGCTGACTCGGGCACAATGTGTCTGAGACAAAGGTACCTTCACCCTAGAACAAGACAGACTGTCCGTCTGTAAGAGTCTGAGGCCCAGTGCATCATATCCATTGGCCTTGGTTGCCCTGGAGCCTGAGGCGGTGTTATCAGGACAGCTGGCCCAACCAGTCATCCTCAGGAGACACAGAGGTGAGCTCGCTCCAAAGGAGACAGATTCTTGAGCTGTGAAATATTTACATAATGTTGCTTTAGGTGAGCCAAGGATAAAATTTAGGGTTAAGACGATGAATGATTGAATCAGGTTATTTTTTTTTTCTCCACAGTCGTCCTTGCTTGCAGAAAAAAACATATCCGCGAATTACCTGCAAATCATATTCGATTTGATTGTGCGGGAATATGACACGGTAAATTATGCATAACTTTTTAATTGGCTGCAGGGTGGCGGTTGTGGGATTTCTTTCTGAGAAGGTGTGACGTGAAAGGTGAGGCTGTGTTGTGTCTTGCGGAGGCAGTGCTGGACGGCTTCCAGAGGTCACATGGCCGAACAGCAGGGAGCCTGCCACCTGCTGTACTGCCGCTTCCCCCCCCCCCCCCCAACACCTCCACCAATGCCCCGGCTCACCCAGCGCTGTCTCCTGATAGCAGCCAGTTTACCCTCAGGCCAATAAGCGGGACATTTACCACACATGTCTATGCAGCTCTGATACTCTTGCTGTATAAATAGCCTTAATGTAGTCGCCCTTCTTACAATGAAGGTTTTAAAGAAAGGACATGCTTTTGACCTTAATTGGTTATCCTGCAAGTACTTTAATGGGAAAGGCCAAGCTGCTTCTGACTGAACGCTGGCATCATTAGACCTGAGATCTTAGCGATTTTCATCCAAAAGGAAGGGATTTGATAGTAGCTTCCGTTTTCTCACGCGTTTCCACCTACTGCAGGGAGCTGCAGCCGGACTTAATGTGAAGAGGGAGTTGATTCGAGAGTTCAAAAGTGGGCAGAGCAGAGACACACAGATCCATCATCTTACTGAAGGCGTGGAGGTGGCAAACTGACCCGAATGTGCACCAACACAGATCGTGTTAGACAGACAGTAAACAGGCAGTTTTGTATGACAGGTTTTAAATGAATAAACTCGCTGGCTCACCCTGAACTGGAGTATGTGTTATTTTCGAAAAACTTTTTGCAATTGTAATAAGGTTGGGAGTGTGGCGGATCTGATTCCTGTGATTTAGTAAATCACTATAATGGGCCATTACAAACTATTGCAGAAGCTCTTTAATGTGTCAAAACATCAGCTGCGATAAATGGCAATTATCAGACCCGTTAAAATGACTTCTCCCACCACTAACGATCCATTAGCTCCTCTAGTGCAAAGCGGTCCGGCAGCAGCCACCTTGGTGCATCCATATTTATGACAGTAGGAAAGAAGTTTGAAAAATAAAAAAATTGTGGCATTTTCATTAGTAAAGTGAATCCGTATTGTTACACTTTGTCAGAAGAAGTTTATAAACTGTCACGTTGGCAGTGAGAGGCAGAGACGTTTGAAGGAAGCAGCGAGGCGTGCATCCTTTAAGACCACTTGGTTGTAAAGAGTCAGAGCTAATTGAATTGCGAGGAAACAAGAGAGGTTTCTTTAGATAAGGCGCGACTAAATTAGCTTGTGTCTGGTAAAGTTGTGCGAAGTCTAATTGAAGCTGATAACCCGATTTATCGAAGAGAAAGTCATGAAGGAGGAGTTACTGATCATTGAAATTAAACCTAATTAGCGGCTGACTGCCACTGACTGCCATTCCTCACATTTATAGATTTGTATGCGCCCCACTAAAATAAGTTCTGTCATTCTGACTGTCCGTTGCGGAACCTAACGTGGCCTTAAAGATGACTTCATGTAGTGTTCATTCATTTTTGACAACTTGAAAGGCTGTCATCAGCCGCAGCAGCGCCGGTCGGTAATGTTTTCACCCATAGCAGTGGGAACTACCACAGGAACAGTTTTGAGTGCTCTTTCAACTTGATTGATTTGCTGTAAGTGTAGACGTATTGGACAGTGGACATCCCACAGGTTCATTGGTATTATGATTGGGTATGAAGGGGGCATCCTTGAAAGGTCGTTCACGAGCAGGGATGGGTCGGGGTTCACGACTTGGTCATGACTGTATAAAAGATATTATTGCTCGCGAACACCTTGTTATGTTGTTGTTGGTGAACACAGCTCATTATAAATCATTTAATTCAGTTTTTTTTTTTTTTTGATTTTACTCAGTGCCCCAACTTTTTTTTTTTCAGATCAGAGTTGTAAGATTGACCTGGCATTCGTTTGCGACGACTGTAAAGCGACGAAATCAGAGGCCTCGCAGTCGCGCTGTCCATAGTTGAGCCGCACAGAGACATAGAAAACAATATACGGAGCGATAATGTGGGAGTGCATGAGAGCGCAGATGCTAAATGGCAGAAAGATTGGCTTAAAAATCCTGTAAAATTGTCTCCGCCAGCTTTTCAAGGCGTACATCAATTTGCCGAGAGAGAATCTGCGGCCTGCCTACGAATTGAGACACTTAAGGAACAGAAGCTGCGACATCTGTGGACGCTAGCAGAGCCTCAAGCATCCGTTGAGTCACTGTGGCTGTCCGTGGTGCAAGAATTGTTTACAGGAAAGTCCTCAACTTCTTTTCTCACTACGTAAAACTGTCCCACTGCCTTCATTTCGATTTCGAAAGATGATGGCGAGCTTTGTTTCATTAATATTCCAGCCTCCGTGCTGCAGAACGCTGTCAGATAAATGGACAAAGATGCCTCCTCTGCATTAGATTATAACATCCCACCAATACTTAAGCCTCAGATTCCGTTTCCTTTCCTTCCTCCAAGATGCTCTATGGGGGTACATCCTTCTGTTGATTGTGTAATAATTGCTTTAGCTCTCTGTGGACTTTTACACTTTCAGTGTATAGTTTTAACAATAGCTGCAACGGAGTAGAGCGTTCGCAATGAAAGTTAGTCTTTGAGTGTCCATAAAGGACCGAAATAAAAGAACAAAACAGAGTGTAGGTGGAAGAACATCTTTGTCATGTGTCCTCAAGCTGGATCGTGGCGTGTCACTATACGCAGTGAGCGCTCAGATAAAGAGTCATGCTCGAATTATTTGCCTGGTTAAAAATGCCCTTCAGTAATGCAACTATAATGGGAGTACACTTATCTTGAAGCTTAATCCAACTAGGGAGTATAATTACATTAACATAATCAGACTCCGGTGTTTACATGGACTTCATCTTACAACCCTAGTTCCAAAAAAATAAAGCTGTGACACTGTGTACAACAAACCAAACACACTGCGATAAGTCGTTAATCCTTTTTTGACATGTACCAACAGTAGACTATATATATATATATATATAAAGTTTTACCTGATCACCTGAACATATTTCTTTGGGATTTTGTTGCCGGCGAAACATTTCAAACACTCTGGAACAAATCTAGTGTCACGATTGGTATTAAAGAAGCATCCTCGAAAGGCTCAGTCATTCAAAAGTGAGGTTGGGATGAGGTTCACCACTTTTGTAAAAGCTCGGGAAGACTTCCTAAAACCTTTGTCTGTAAACACAGTTTGTTTGCAAATAACTGCGCCCTGGTTTTATTTACGTCTTTGACAGCGTCCCCGTGTGTAGCCCAGTGTCAAGTTTTAGAATGGATAGCTCGAACTCTCTGACACAACTTTAGCGACCTATTTTGCTTCTGCCAAGGACCCATAAAAAAGAGGGAAGCGTTTGGTGCCAGACTGTGGAGACGGCTGTATTGGAGTCTATGGGACATTCATGATCGATTTTGTCTGGGAAAGGCTCCTTTTTTTTGGCGGCGTAATTGCAGTCTTATCAACGATATTTGGCACCGCTTGGACACAATATTATCAGCCCTGTCAGTCATTTGGTGATATAAACGATCAGTCATTAACCTTCCCTCTGAAGTGTGTTCATTCATCTGCCGGAGGCTGTCACCACAAATCTGGCACCAAAGCAAGATTCGGTGGTGTAATGACCCTTCCTTAGTTTTTTAGGTTCCATCAAGACATTTTCTAACATGATGCTGGATGTTGTCGTGAAGCTTTAAGCACTCTTTGGAATTAAATTTGTCTGTCACAAAGTCCAGCCTGTGAAAAGAAGCCCGCAGCACACAGAGATCATCCTCGTGTCAGCTGTTGGCCGGTTTGATAAAAAGCGCTGTCCATGGTGCTGAACCGCAGGACCTTTTGTTGTAAGGTCTTCGGCAGCAGTCTTCTGTATTTTTACTTATTTCCTCGTCTAAAAGCAAGTGAATAATCCACGTTCAATTTATCGAATTGTCTGGAGACTTCACACATTTTCGATAAATGTCTCTTACTGTGTCTCTGCCTGTAATTGCTTTGATAACATCCTGATGTTCAGATGTTTAATGGAGCTGTAAATCATATTATCTTTTTTTTTTTTTTAGCTAACATCTCTAAAAGGCTGGATTCCCCTTACACCCAATTATAAGACTGTAAATAATTTATTAAAAAAAAAAAATGCATTAAACTCACCCGACCCTGCAGCTAAGTTGTCGTCCCGACATGTTATGGCTAACATTAGTGTCGTCTCGCTGCGCCTTGACTGTGTGCTTTTGAGGTAACGGCTCTGAACCAAACTTGTGTCGATGCTCGCTGTACTAATGGGCGTTCTTAAAAGCTAACACATGGCCTGCCCACCTTGCCAAGTGCCGCATAAACGGTGGACATGATGAAAGATGCGGTGCCAAGGTGCAACTGTTGCTACCTTCCCACCTGCTTGTGACAAAGGCTCCCCCCCCCTCCCTCTCCTCTGAAGTGATGCATGATGGGAAGGCCATCTGATGATCTTGGAACTATTTCCACAGCCGCAACACAGAAAGAGACAGGGGAGCTTCTAATAGTCCTCGTAAGAATAACACCATCTAACGCTCTGACAGCTGAATGAAGACGCGGCGATGAAATGCTGGGGGTTTTGAGTGTCCCCTCAAGAGTCCACTTGGTCTCGCTATTGTGGTAACGCTGTTTGTCCATCACCCTCTTTAACTGTGAGATATAGCAATCAGAGCTCTCAGAGACTTCTGGCTGCCTGATACAGGGCTGCACTCTAAATATATTCACATGGAGTTCAGTTGCCCTTTTTCTGAGATGGCCACAATATCAGATACTTCTGTATCTGAAATTTCTGTATTCAGATGAGTCACAGGATAATGGTGTTTGGTGATCCCTATAGCTGTGCTAAAAAAAACAGTTTTGCTGCTGTCATCTCGGATTCCAAATAAAAAGGTTGCTGTTTTTAATGCGCCGAGCAAGATTGCACGGTAGCAACTCCGGCGACAGAGTGATATCATATGCTGATGCACGGAGCCGAGGCCAGGATCAAACATTTATGCCCACAGCAGCCTCCGAGATCCGGCTAGCCCGCAGCCACACCCTCGGGGCACCAGTGCACTCCTTTTCAGTATACCCGGGGGACTCGCTAAAGGGTGTGACAACTTTATTCTTCAAAAAATGCTGCCGCGGTGTGACTTTGTGTGCAGCCGCTGGTCTCCGATAAAAGGAAATGATCCAATCCCGTAATGGAGAGATATATTTTTCAATGACTACCTGTGTGTGAACATTAATCACACCATACGCCAAAAGCGAGTGCAGTAAGACTGTGCATTAAGGAAACGTGTTACGACATAACTACCTAATACCTCGCTTTACAGTATTGATATTGGAGCCGCTGAGAGTATGAACTGTGGGTTATTTTCCGTATTTCGGTCTCAGTCTCTTGGAAACTGCGAACAAAATGGGCGAGAATTAACCCCCTTGACCCTCTGTTTTGCTTATAATAGTTCTGCAATTCCGAATAGTTCTGTCTTTTTCACCAAACCCCCATTCTCACATCCCTCAGTGGTGAAACTGAACTAAAGAGCAGGTTTATTGTCTCGGTCCAAACATCACAGGGTAACTCTTTTTGTCATCTCCACAACAGAACCCTGTGGCAGGGATTGATTGCTGCTCTGCTGATTCCTATGGACCCGCTGGGCTGTGCAAATGCCTTTTGACGCGGGGTGCATTTTTAATGTGTCAGCTGAGACCTAAGGCGGAATTACAGTGGACTAAATTACAAGCACATTACTCCAGCTCTAGAAAAATAACCTGCCTTTTTTTCGGCTTTCAGGTGCAGTTCTCGATGTTAGGTGTGCCTCATTGCCTGACTCCCTACATGGCAAATGTTGCGTGATGGATGCAAACAGCGCACACACACCATGGTGGGAGTGTTTAAATGCCTATTTTTTTGACATGCCTGTTTTGGTTTGACAGTGGTGAAAGATGGGTTCTATGAAGAGAAGTAACAAAGACAAATGTCCCGGTCTTGATTCGCATTCGTGTTTCCTACCATGGCACTGAAGTACCAAACACAGTAAAAGGAAAAAAGACACAGCCGCAAATCGGAAAGCACAACTACAAAATCACACAACACAAACAATAATAGGAAATCACAACCACAAGTAGAAAAACCCAACTGCACCACTGTGTTTTGTGAGTTGTTCCTGTGTTCTCTAATTTCCTACTAAGTTGCACTTTAGTGCCACCGTATAATTCTATATAATAGAAAAATAACATGAGCTTGACCTTGAATACAGCAGATAAAAAAGCTATTTTTTTTTCCGACGAAGGCTGCCTCAGTGTCATATGACCAATTATCGTCGTAACACCGTGAAATGAAAGTGACAAAAGGGTTTTAAGAAGTTATTTTAATGAGGCTCTGTTACATCAGCTCAAAAAAAAGGTGACATTGAGTTTCATTAGAGCAGCTACAAACAGTGGGTACCGGATTTCCGAGGGAGATAATTTCTAACGTGTCGGGAAACAGAACTTGCCGAGCTCTCCACACCGGGGGGCCACTGTTGTGAGCTGCTGTTTGAGCTAACACACTGAGACCCGACCTGCATTTCTTCCCACATCTAATGGGATTTATCCTTCACGTAAGGTGCATCTCGTTTGTAGGGGAACCGGCTGTTGCATCACTTTACTTTTGCAGCGAGCTGGTGAGCTGTGCCAATGCACCGCGGTGGGGTGTCCCTGGATTTGTGGATGGCGAGAACAAACCAACATCACCTACGCAGATACAGAGTCCTCTCATTACTGCCTCAGAAGTGCACTCCATAATACATCTGCATTGTGAAGTCGTGCAGCGCATTGAAGTTTTTACCTATCAAAACAAAATGCGCATAATTAGGCTGATCTGCAACACGTCAAGTGCAACTCATCGTCGAGAACAAAACACAGATTTCAAGGTGCGCAGAGAACAAAAAGGAAACAGTCTGTTGACAAATACCGCTCTCATTATTCCCCCTATTTTCCTTTTAGTCGTCTCATAAGCTCAGCTGACCTTCAGGTGATACTAATCATCTGTCGCTAATTACTGGGCTACCTGAGTAAACAGTGTGTGCTTTTTTTTTTTTTCTCTTCTCGAGACTGCAGTATAAACATTAATCATCACACACGAGTGAGAAGTTGTAATGAGTTAGATAACATTAATTAGAGTTTGAAGTATAGGCTATTGGTTGTACCGGAGAGGACCCTCTCTGCATTGTTAATTATCCAAAGGTGATATTTTTGCAAACTGACGGGGGCGTCTGGAGCTTTAACGTGCGTCCACGGAGCGTCCTGTCAGGACTTCAGAGCTCAGACTACCCGATGATGTTAATTCGAACCAGTCCGGATGTATCTCCTCCCGTATCCGATGTGCACTTTATCATGACAAAGGGTCGACTCATCAATTGCATATATAAATTATAAATACATTTCCACACTTACTTCTTAATGGTGTCAAGCCTCAGTTTGCAGGAGTGTCGTATATTCAGAAAAGTACGCCGCCATCTTTGAAAAACCACAGAAAGTCGTTCAGCAAGAGTTCCCAGAGTCCTCAAACAGTCTTGATGGAAAAAAAAGTCTCTCTAAACATTTCATATTTTTAAAAGTTTCCCACGCTGCCTTTTCCAAACAAATGCGCATGCAGGAAAGGATATTATGTCCTCGAGCAATTTGCAAGATGTGAAAGGAAGATTAACAAATGTTACTTTACTTAACTGTCAATGTCTTGATGTTTTCAGACAAAATAACAGGTTGGTATTATAGCAGTGTGTGTGTGTGTGTGTGTGTGTGTGTGTGTGTGAGTGTGTGTGTGTGCGTGTGTGTGTGTCACTCCCAGTAGAGCCCGACTCACGTATCGATCGGACGACTTTATCACGGATTATATCAGTATTGACTTATATGTTGTCTGATGTGCACTGATATGGAAACGTCTTCTTTTTTTTTTTTTTAACAATCTTTATTAAGTCATATATTTTATACCACGATGCCTTTCTCACAGTGCACACAATACCACCAAATACATACTGAATATAATAACCTATTGTGTGAAATAGTTTATACAACCCAAGGATGGTGTCAGATCACATGAAACATTTAGACATTTAAAAGAATCCTTCGTAATAATTCACTTTCAGCCCGAGTTGCCATTTCATTTCTCTCGGTACATTCAGCCCGACACTCTTAACCAACAGCAGTGTGTGATCTATCCAGCCTCCCGACATCATTTTCACCGCGGTAGCTGTTGCCACGAGCAGCTGATATTTTCCTCGACAATCGATGTGGTGATTAAAGAGTTGTTAATTCTGTAAGTTGACTAAGAACCGCTTGTACAGCTTCACTGATCTCATCGAGGCTTGATACCATTTTTTTGGGACCGTTTCGTGTGGCCATATATAATGGATCTAGCTTACTGTGTGGGAAAGTGATTTTCCCATCATTAACCCCGTTAACAGAGCTCTAACTGGTAGACACTTTGTCAATCTAGTGGAAACTGCCATCGACGGGCACAACAGTGGGCCTATTTGAATGTCTCAACAAAACAGGAATTCATTCAACAGATCACACCTGGAACCAGCTGCTGTGCTATAGTTGATATTGAGCCTATTGATTAACCGCAAACAGACAGACCTGTTTTCTACTTTTTAAAGATACTGTGGCTGTATCCTGGTGGCTCAACTGCCTTCATTTAAAGTAATACGGTATGTGTGACAGGCCAAGGTAACATATAATACACATTGGAGAATTGCTCGTATCCAGTGTAGTTTTGTTACCACTGTTATTCCATTTCATCATTCGAACACTGTTTCCTTTCACTCTGATGTTTCTGTCATACAGAGTTGTTGAATAGAAGCAGGCAAGCAGGGAGAGCAATACAATTCTATTTCCTTGTGAACGCAAGGGCAGAACAGAGACGCTTTCATAACATTTTTGTCACAGTGCACATATGAAGAAAAAGGCTCTCGCCGACACCGAACGTTGTTTTGAACCATGCAGCTGCATTGGGGACAAATGAGCATGAGTGTACCGACATGTCGCATTATTCTTTAGATGCTGAAGTTCAACACTCCTTCTCCAAGACCCTCAGCCTTAGTGTTTATTAGCTTTCACTTAACTCTGAATAAAGGGTGGTCCAACTGGAAAAAGGTATCACCAGATGGCGCGTGCTCGTGTAAAGACACTCGCAGGGTGTAGTCACACATGTGAAGGGTTTCTTTCATTACGGGTTGAGCCAAGCAGCTGCAGAATATTTACAGAGCTCTATGCTCTATTTTTTTTCGAGATCTGGTGAAATTTTTATGTTGTTGTTTGAGTGAGAAACTTTTTTTTCTCCCGCCCCTTTAAACCGTTACCTTCAAGGACCCGGTGTGAGTCAGGGAATGGCAGTGAATGAGCTTCTGCAGATGCTCCAGATGTTTTGTGTGACAGATGGGCTTGACTAGTTTCTCATGTGGGAGGTGATCTGCATGCCAAAGGTAAAAAACAAAAAAACAAAACAAAAACAAAAAAAACAGGTGACTCTGATCTCTTGACTGTGGTGTCTTATGACATTGTCTGGAAGCCATACTGCTCTACTGTAGTTGGTGTCCCAGGTTGTTTTTTTTTTTCATATGTGAACATGTGTGACGTTACAATTATACAACCCAGTTGCCAGAATAAATATTGGCAAATAGGTATCTGCATAACAAAGATAAGTTAAAACTTAATGTCTCTTTAGGGTACATTTTTATCTCGTCACAGTGCTGTGTTCAAGCTCTAGTTAAGTTTTTTAGCACAAAAAAAACGCTTTGTTAGGATTAGGAAAACATCATGTTTTGGCTTAAAACACCCGTTTAGGTCGCTTCAAACTACAAAAGAAATACACCCGTTTTTTGTCTCTACGAACGTGTCCGAAGATGTCTCAAGGTCTTGTTAGAAACACCAGCTTTTGTCTGCAGATGATCCAGCTCTCGTCATGAATGTCAGCATGTTGTCGCCGCGATGGTCCCGTGGTCTCCTTTCGAGATGGAGCGCAATGCAGGCAACCTCGTCCAGCACTGTTTCCTCCACCTCACAACACATATCCTTAAATTTGTGAAAACATTACCCGGTAACATTTTATCCAGGCGACTGGGCTAAATAACGGTCTGTAGGTCTTTAGTTCACTCGTCTCATAATGGCTGTCAACAAGAGAGACCGGAGATGAATGTTGAGTGTATGATATTCGGTCTGGAGTTGTTTGCTGTCGGTGTTATTTGGTGAGGTCTGTGAGGAGTCCTTTCAGTGGGGAGGGGGACGTCGCTTGATTAGAAACATTAATCAAGTCCGTGCGGAGTGGATGGGGCTGATTACCAAACTGGGCAATGTGTTCAGTCTCAACACTCCACTTCATCTTCCCATTCGACGGGCCTCGCTCTCCCAACCCCGTCGCCTGGCGCCCAGCGCCCTGCGAAAAACCGTCCAAAACGAGTCATTTAGCCGCAAATCTGAGTCCCTTTATGCCCCGAAAAACATTCAAACTAATTTCTTGTTACGCAGCAAAACAATTACTCTCGCATTGTCACTTCAGTTGCAGCACTTTAAGTTTCCTCACAGGACTGGCGCAGTGAGAGATTAACTAAAACATGCAGAATATATTAATTCTAGACCTCTATCATTCCATTTCCATCCATCCCTCTGAGGATGCTCACAGCTAATTTGCCCTTGAAGCTACATTTTCCTTGTTAAGACTGGAGGGCTTTTCTTTCATCTCAGCCTCGCCTTCCACTGCACATTTTTTTTTCCGAGTACGTCTGATGTATGCGCAGTGAAAGGCAAATGGGGCTTTGTATGGAGAGGAAATTGGATATTTTGTCATATTCGTGATGCGGGAAAACATCGCTTTGGCTGCTGTGCTCGGCGAACATCGGGTGAAGCGACGTCTGAGATATTCTGCTTGAGTTTCGCAGCAGATTTTCTCCACGCAGGTTACTTTAAGAAGTGTGCATTCGCTCCTCAATATGATCGGTATCTGTTAATTGAGCCTGATTGGCCAGACGTACAAAACGTGTAAACCAGAAGGTTTTTGCGAGCCCATGTTTCATTCGCTCACCATCTTGTGCAGACGGATCCTGCTTTGTGACAGGACATTCAAAACTGTTAGATGTGCGTCGATATGGGGCGGGTTGGATGCAGTGAGCATGACCAGCCCAGTCCTGAGGAGTCAAATCACATGTTTTGCTCACTTATTACCAGGTCTAGTCAGCTGTGTCTAGTCTGCAAGTTCCGTCCAAGTTTGCGAAACATGAACATGAATCATGATTCTGCTGCCTCATCGCCTATTTCTTTCCTCGAGTCGTTGCTCATTCACGCCACTGCGTATTATCAAGGACACCTGGGGATATTTCCATCTGTGATAAAACTAGGTGTCTTTTTCAGGAGACCTGTGGATGTTTTGAGCCGTTTTTGTGGTGTTAAAAGTGGGCGTTTTCTTCAGGAGACCCGGGGACCGTCACCATCTGGGATTCAGAGCGACCAAAGCTGGTATTTTAAGCCAAACTGTGGCGTTTTCCACACCCCAACCAAGTGATGGGTTGTGGCAAGAGAGAATTAGAACATTGAACGAAAACAAACCCAAAACAAACTTTTCTGCGGCTTTGCAGGAAAGGTACTTTGGCGATTGGGATGGTCGCCCAGGGCTAAATAATAAGTGTTGTTGTTCTGATTTGTTTCAGGTCTATTAAATTGCATCCAGCGGCATTATGGTCTGCCTGTTGATAACTTTAGAAATCGAAAATGAACTGAGAGGTTCCAGATTAATGCGCATCTGGCGAATGAGTCTATTTTAAAACAGTCAAACAAAAAGTTGGCCTCGAGCTGCTCCTTTTCAGCCCGAGAGCCTCCAGGGACAGAGAAGTTTCAGCGATTGATTAATGTGATTTCGTAAAATTGCGTTCAGCCACAGTGGCTCCGCTAATATGTAATCACACATTACAGCACCCTGCATTCACACTGCTCTCGCTCTTGCGTTTAAGTCGTGCAGTGCTCGTTTCTCAGTTAAATGTACATTGTCACTCTCAAGTTGTTCCTTTCAGATGTGAAACAGAGACACGTACAAATTAATTAATTATGGCTTAAGAGCTACTTACTTTACTGCTTTTTGTGGAAGCAGTTATGATTAAAAGTCATAAAGAAAGAGGTAATTCAAACATGAGAAGAGGTGTATTTTCGTCACAAACATGCAGGTGAATCGGATCGAGGCCGGCAAAGTGGAAAAAGACTGAAGCATGTTTGTCGATTTTACAGCCTTGGAACAACATAAAAGAAATTAACATTTCAGCGCTTCTCGACTGTGAGGAAGTCAAACATGCAGAGGAGGAGGAGAAGAATTTGAGAGTTTGTTTTTGTCTGTAGCCTGGGAGCCGAAAAAAAAAACATGGGGCGATAAAGCACATGAAGCACTCATTGCTGCTTGTAAAGCTCTCTGCTGCGAGCGCACGGTAATGACTGAAGACAAAGTAGATGAGCACAACGATTTTTTTTTTTTATCAACTCAGAGAGAGCGTCTCTCAACCGGAGGTGGCGCGGCGGTAAGAGAGGGGGAATGGTTATGGAGTTCTGAGAAGGAAGCCGAATTTTTAAAAAAGTACGTCAGCGTAAAGTGCATCCTTGCATTTTCGTCACCAGTTAACGTCACGCCACGGTGATTAAACAGCATGTGAATAAACAGAGTAATCGGGCAAACAAACAGAGAGAAATGCCAGTAATCTGTTTGTGATGATCTTTGTTTTCCTTTGAGGGTCATCAGGAATAGAAAATTGTAGTTGGTTTCCAGAAGGAGCAGCGAAACAGAAGATTGCTTTTTGAAATGAACGTGAGGAAAAAGGGAGTTGACAGGAAGGAGGCTGAAAACATACATCCAAGGCTGGTAATACTGTACAGTAGCATACTAACGTACAATACTATAGGTTTCCACATATTCAGTTCAGTCTATACATCAACTCTTTACATTCGAAAAAACTCAAAACACAAAAGAATAGATAATAGAGGTAATTAAATAATGATAGATACGTTAGAGACATTTTAAACTATTGGAAACATATGGAACTAAATAGTCTGAGAACAAATGTCCACTTAGCCTTTTTACCTGCTTTTAGAGCAGGTAAAAAGGCAATTTATAAAGCTGGAATCCGAAAATCTAAATGTAGGCGACGAAAAAGCGAGGGGACAAAAGAGGCAAAAGAGAATCCAAGAAGGAAACTAAGAATATAAAACTTATACGAAACCAGAAAGTGACAAACGTAACAAAGGGGGCAGAGGACACGCGAGGAGCAAACACAGTCGACCTGACGAAGCGTGAGGGGAAAATACTGACTTAGATAAACACACGCTGATTAACTAATGAAAGGGCAGGAACACATGAGGAGAGAATCTCACGAATAAACCGGTGAAATAAACTGATCTACAAGCGAGGGCCATTGGAAGGATGGTTGGCTGTAAGCTCACGCTGTTTGTTTGTCAGTCCTGTGTGTGTATTTAAAGCAACACTGTGTAGACATCGGCATTTTGTGCAATGTGTCTGAGTGCAACGACACTGCTGTATATTCAGATCCCAGCTCTGTAACAGTTTGTCAGACGTAATGTTGATGCCGAGTACAAACAAAAAACTCATGAGGTCATAACTTGTATGTTGACGTAAACATGTATGTGAAACACAGTGACAGAGACACCATTCACCCTGTTACAAGACACTGAGCCACCAACATGATTTAAAGCTGTCATTATGAGGTAAAACAGTTACATAATTGTTGCTTTAAACACTTCGGCGACTGTATCATTTATGCTCTGCGCTGTGGTCACTGAGAAACTGTGACGAGCAGCAGTCCGCCTTCTGCTCCCCGGGGTGCGGCGGGGAGGTAATGAGAGTTCAAGACGCCAGGTGGGAAAACATTTTAGGCGGGAGGAGAGTCACCTTGCCTGGGGGGGGCGAACTTATGCAGTTTCTGGAGTCGCTCGGCGGCGGTGCCGAGGACATGGAGTCAGTGACTCATGCTGGCCCAAGGCCACATGAGTCTATCACCTTCAGAGGGGCCATTTGCCCATTGGTGGAGAGACACTTTGACTGCTGGTGCTCGCAGGCTTCGGCCCCGTGCACAGAGCAGGTGGCAGGAACACGCTGCCAACGGGGACGTCTTTTTTTGGCTTCGCTGTTTAATGAACACGAGAATCTTATCAGGATATTTCTGCTCTACGCGGAGGACATTCGCTGGACTGATTTTTAATTACAGATGAGTGTTTGAGATATTTGACGCCTTATGTGGCAGTGGTGGTTTTCTGTTCTGTTCTGATGATTAACTCTTGACTCATTGTAACAGATGGAATTCAGGCAGAGAACTGAAGGATGAACAAAGGAGACACGGTTGACGCATCAGCAGAGGTGTGGTGCAGTGTTTTTTTTTTATTTTTATTTTTATTAATTTAAATAACGACCAAAGATGATAATAAGCCGGTCTTCAGGAAGAGTTTTTAAGAGCGATCCCGCACAACGTCTGACAGCTGTTTGTGGAGACGCGGCGGTGAGCAGAACGCCGCGCGCGAATCCTTCGGTGGTGTGGTGCGCGGTTATTAATTGAGAGCATCAATAACAACAGGCCGTGTTTGTCTCACTCTCTCTCTCCTGAGGAAGGCATTCATCATGTGAGGTCAGTGCAGCCAGGCAAGAGAAAATAGGGCGGATTTGGTCATCGCGAGCAGCGTGTCGCTGAACTGGAACTCTCCCCCTACCCTCACCCGAATGACAAAGTGCCACAACATCAGCCACGCTCTGGTGTGAAATTACTACAGCATGTTCCTGCCTGTGGTCATGTGCATGGGAGACAAATCCAATCAGGTATTAGACATTTCCCTTCTCTCTCCCCACCCCCCCCACCTTTGTCCTTTCTTTGTCTTTGCACATTTGCAGTGCATCTACAAACTGACTGGAACTGGAACATGTAGCGCCTGGAACACAATAGGGAATTAAGTTCATAAATTCCGCTTAAAGTCCAAAATTAGATAAAGAATAATGAGGAAAGGACATTTACACACGCATTATGGCCAGTATTAGTGTGACCAGATAGCTAATAACTGATCCAAAAGTGAATCTGATGCAAGTGGGTCATGTGTACAGAACAATTTTGATAGCTGACTCGAGATTAAAGCTTAAAAGTTTCAGTACATGAAAATCAGTGGTTCAAAAGGTTTTTTTGCTTCAACTAACAGTGTTTATTTCAACACGTTTTCACTCCCAGCTCACCGAATATGGCAGCTCGGTCAGCGGCCTTAAGCTTCAAACCATGACTATGACAATTTCGTAATATACAAGCATGGATCGAGACTATAACATAAGCCGAATTTACAGGAAGGCCCACGTGATTAAGAATTTGTGAGGAACAGCGACTCACGGAGTTGATTAAGTTTCTCTTGACTGAGTAACCCCAAAAAATGAGTGATTTTCGATGGGAGCCTGGGGAATTTCTCTCGCTTTATTGCCTTCCTCTTGATGACTGTCACATTAACTGTGACGTCATCATATAGTCTGACCCCTCGGCACACACAGCTGCGACCGACTTCCAACGTCCCTGTAAACAACATCCGGTTAGACTTTCAAAAGAAAAGTTAGAAGCACAAAGCCACTGACCGGGCTGCTGTATCTGAAGCATGGCTAAAGTGAGAACAAGCTGTTAATTTATTTGTCGCGAGGACCAAGTAAAAGTTAATCAATGGCACTGAATTATTTACCCGAGGCCCTCTAATGGTAACATTAAATCACTCGTATTCCCACAACAGCTATTAACCAACAAGCTAATGTTATGCTAGCAAGGGCTGATTGTCACTGCCTATTTTCTGCATGATGTCACCCCGCCAAGAATTTTCTCGTCAATTAATTTCCAGTCAAAGGATGACAGCGTCTTTATTTATTTATATATGTATGTGTCGTTTTCTGCTTGCATTGTTGGCTGGACGTTATTATTTCAAAACTCTTAAAGTACTGACAAATAGTGCAATGATGAATGCCTGCGGTTTTTTAAGTTTTCAAATTTTGATGTGCTCTGTACAACCTCGTCAACGCATCCGGGAAAAAGAAAAAAAAAAAAGCACTGTGAAGTTTGTCGAGCTCTGCAGTATGATCTGTGTAATCTGAAAAGAAAAAAACTTTTTTTTTTTAATGCATGGGTGGACCCACATCACCATGCTTTTCTTTGGTAACATTTCAAATAGGTTGACCTTCAGCAAGCTCTTTTGTAATCACATCTTTTTGTAAAGACGAAAGAGAAATTGACTTTGAACCTTTAGTTGTGAGAGTAGATAAATTAATGGTAAATGTTTGCATGGCCCTGTGCACTGCGGCTGCACTATTCGTACACCTTTGCGACAGCTCTGACCTTGCGGCACGATGTTAAGTGGATTCCGGAGCGTTGGCGAAAACGTGACTTTTTTTCTTTTGTATGGTTTTGGATACAGACGCTTCAAGTTAGGTTGAACCTCTGGCGGATAGAACCTGCATTGTCTCGCATCAATAGCATGACATTTACGAACTAACAAGAAACTTTGCGAGTGTGTTAAAGCAAAGTTATGAAGTTTTGTGTATACTGATGGAAGTATAACTCTATTCTCAAACGGCAGAAAGGTTTGAACTTTACACTTCTTTGCAACTTCGCCTCTTTGGATCCAATTTCCTGTTTTATGTTGTCACATCACTGTGCTCATGGTCCGGTTAGGTTTCGGCACAAAAACCACTTGGTTGGGGTTAGGAGAAGATCATGATTTGGATGGAAATACCTGTTCTGGTTGCCACAAACAGTATGGACAGGGTTCGTACGGGTGCTTGAAATCCTTGAAAGTGCTTGAATTTCAATGTTGTGTTTTCAAGGTCTGAAAAGTGCTTGGATTTTAGTTTAAGTGCTTGAAAGTGCTTGACATTATAACTCTGTGGCTTTCTCAAAATTGGGATCAGACTGGATAATTAATTTCTGAAGTTTTTGCTATTATGAAATATAATTTTAGATGTTTACAGCATAATACAATTTACATAATTGTTATAAAAAGTGAAGAAAAAAAATCACAAGTATATATATTCCTTTAGATACGTATTTTACCCCAGCAATAAGGTGCAGGAAAATCTTAAAAATTACCCTTAAAAGTGCTTGAAAAGTGCTTGAATTTGACCTTGAAAAATGTGTACGAACCCTGTATGGAGATGTTCAGGCTTCTTGTTTAGAATATTAAATTTGTTGGCATAAGAACACCATCTTTTTGGTTTAAAAGTTCTAGATATCAAGTAAAAACGATTTAATTTCAACCATGTGTCATGTTCCGCGGGAATCTACATGCCAGCCAAGAACCATTAAGAGTTGTATGAAGGTTTTCTCTGTAAATAAGTATTCTGGACTCATACCTGACAACATTTTTTCATCTGAAGCGCACGCCACACTGATTCCCCAGAAG
Organism: Sparus aurata; assembly: GCF_900880675.1. Classification (NCBI taxonomy): domain Eukaryota; kingdom Metazoa; phylum Chordata; class Actinopteri; order Spariformes; family Sparidae; genus Sparus; species Sparus aurata. The sequence goes on along the minus strand of NC_044195.1, from coordinate 26,596,690 downwards.
AAGGAGCAGAGGCTGAGCTCACTTTCCTTCGGATTGACCAAACTTTGATTGTGTCCTTTACCGAGACGGCTGTGAGTTTTTCTATGATTTATTGTTTTACAGCTACAAATACCAAATGCAGGAAAAGCCCAAAACCACAGCATTGACCGGGCCAGTGAGATCAGAGCGGGAAGGCAGATGTCTCTGTCAGAGCTCAGTGATGTACAGGCTCTGTGAAAGACTGTGGTGAAGTCTTCCTTCTGGTGTTAAGAACCATCTGCGTACGGTCCAATAAATGCACAGTCCTTTATCAATCAGCCGTCTTATTACTTACTAATTAACACGACTTTGGGTACCTATGTTCATACTAACTTAATCTGAGAGGTGTCTTATTTCAGTGATTTGACTTGAAACCTGAAACCATACTGACAGCATTGGCATTAGCTGCATGTACAAAATTACATATGCAGTTCATCTCCCATACAGGGACCAGCTAATCTCCATGAAATACACACCTCCACATCCACGGGAGCTCTCACTGTGTCCAACAAAAGCCCCTGTTCATGCCGGAGGGAGGGCCACTGTTTGGCATCAACAGCGTGAACCGGTGGATCCGTCCGACCTGATGTCACAGGTGCAACGGACGACTCGGGCTGTCTTTTAGAGGCGAGGGCAAGCAAATATAAAGAGGTGCACAGCTGCATGCAATCGGGGCACCAGGAAGACGTGATGCAGCGCCGGGGGAAACAGCACAGTCGATTCACATTCGCGCATGTCCACGTGCCCTATTGGCCATTCCACAATCCGTGTCACGTCATGTTCACTTTACATGTTTAAGACCTGTCTGTCACAACGGGAGGTGGAGGGGACGGCGGTGGACTGACAAGCCGGTAACCGCAGTTCAAGACTGCATTTCAGCTTTTGTAACTAGATAGGGTTAAGGAGACCTTCGGACAAATCCAGCTGCCTTTGTGTGACGATGAAAAAACAGAAATCATCGGGGAGAACTTGGAACATCTCCAGTCGCGTTTCGGCGTCCAGAACTGGTATTTTTTTACATTAAACAGACGCTTTTTTTTCCAAAGTAACTTACAGTAATTCATACATACATCCATACACTGATGGCGGTGGCCTCAATGCAAGGTGCCGACCAGCACATCAGGAGCAGTTTGGGGGTTCAGTATCTTGCCCAAGGACACTTCGACATGCAGACCAGGGGAATCGAACCAGCGACCTTCAGATAACAAGACGCAAGAGCCACAGCCGCCCTACATTTTATGCCAAAACGTGATCTTTTACTAAAACAAGACAAGTATTTTATGTGCCTAACCAAATCAAACCATTGTCACAACATATGATAAATACATTTTTAAAAAAATTGCACTTACCCTAAAAAACATAACGTTACAAACACAAGAGACAGTAAGGTTCCAACACATCTGTGGTTTGCAGTAACAAACGGTTTAATTGCCCGACTGGTGTTGAAACATTTCAAACCCTGGTTAAGATTAAAATAGTTTTATTATGTCAGTCCTGAGTGTAACTACTACATCTCTGTAATCAAAATACACACGAAGCTGTTGAGCCTTGAGTGCACTTTATCAAGTTTTCTTGCACAATGCACCTCTGTTCAGGGATCTTTCATCTTTTTTTTTTCTTTTTTTTTAATCTACCTCAGGGGCATCCAACAGGGCACTTCTGCTGTGTTATTTTTTGAAACATGGGGGCACCAGGGGACCCGGATCCCTGGTCTCACAGCGCCAAGGTGTACAGGCAGCTTTCATGCTTCCCTGAAAGAGCAGCCTTTTTTGCACCAGTGCTGCACGATTTGAGAGAAAGCAAAGCGCTCCTTCGCAATTTTCAGCTTCAGAACCGAGATTTCATTTTAATCAAGTGAATCATAGAGAGACCTTGATGCTAGTGCTAAGTTTAATTAAAATCTGTCGGTTTATCGCTGATTTATTTTCATACCAAAATGCATTAAATTTGCATTTTACATTCACACGGCCCTGGTCTCAGTGTGCTGGACTTACTGCTGCTTTCTATGTTTGCTCTCATTTTGTTGCAGTTGGGCTTCTAAGCGTGATGAATTTCTGGCTGTCAGCATCAATCTTCTTTTACCCACAAACCCCTGCATCTTAGAGTTGCTTCTTTTAGTCAGTACATTTTTTATTTTTATTTTTCGATGGCTCCGAAATATCAGTAGTTGTCTTGAGGACTGAGACATTTGTCATTTTAACCATTTTTGGAAAATGGCTCTGTTCTGTTTACTTCTTCATACTTGGCCGATTGAAAATGTTATGATTTATCTGACATCTTTGAAAGGAGCCACACCGTCCAACACTGAACTGAAACAATCTCAAATCCAATAGACTAATACACTATTGTTATGTTTCCATTTATTTCTGGTGGTCGATTGAAGGTCTCTGCAGGATCGCTGTGAAAGACGCCGCTCCACAGCTATATTACAGGTTTGGGAAGTCCAGCGGTAGGAAAGTCATTAATTAAGTGAAGTCATATGTTGAGTCTGGTGATGCCACACCTGTTTCCTGTGCAGACGTGAAAAAAAAAAAAAAAATGGGTTTGGTGAAAGTGAGTCACAGTTTGACTGCGTGAGTGTTTATCACCTGTAGGGTTTTTTTTATTCCTACAGAACGGCTCCTTACGCCGCCGTCATTGAGACTGTCAGCCTGCGAGCTGTAACACGGCTTTTACATCTGGTGCCTAATGAGGTCTTTATCAAAGCAACATTCCCACAGCTTCTTTTTTTTTTCTTTTCTTTTTTTTTGTAAATATGTATAAGCACAAACTCACAAGTGTTGACATAAGGACGCCTTGGGAGTTCAGTGAAGAAGGTGTTTTTTAGTGCTTGAGCCATTTAGTATGGAGCTGTGGTCCTTTGAAACTCCTCGCATTACATCACCGCTCTCTTGTTTACGCAACGTCGCCCACGAGGAGGGAGGATGCATCTGTCCTCACACTTCGTCTCCTTATTTTCTTTTATAAGGAAAAAAGGAAATGAAGAAACTGATTCACTTTGAACAACTTTAATTTTTCGATTTTGAATGACTGTTTCATGTCTCCTTCCAACGCCCCGCTGCGCCGGCATGCGCTGCGTTGGCATAGCAGCGAGTGTCTTGGAGGAATAGGAGGATGCCAGCCCTAATTCAAGCCTCACAAAACAGCTACCAGCTATGTTGTACCTCTGAAACGCAACCGTGAAACAACCTGTGGCTCTCATTTTGACATCGCCGACAGCCGAGCTTTAAGCAATCCCGACGAGGGAGACGATGAGAGGGGAACGAGCCGTGCTCTGTTGTTTTGCATCATTTTTTCTGTTTAGTTCGTTAGATTTGTCCCGATAACGGATGTCTAAAAACAGGTTTAGCTTTTTCCACACTCAGACTAGTCCTCTGCATACCAGTTCCTTTCCATTTAAGGTTTGTTGTCAAAAGAGCATTTCCATAACTCTGCCCTTTCCATCATTGCATCATAGTGCTTCATGGAATCTTCCTGGTCGCCGCTCTGTAAATAAGTTGCGTACCCGTACAAAGCACAAAACCCTCTCTTTACCTGTCAAGTTTGAAAGCTTGAAAGCCTTTCTCATCTTTTCAAGAGCAAGAATTGCTATCATTTGTCTTGCAAAGCTTAAAAGCTTTCAGCCTCTTTTTTTTTTTTTTTTATTTCCCACCAAGCAGGAATTGCTATAATTCATTGAACAACAACAACACAAAGCCGCTGTCTCTGACAGCACGCCGGAACACGTCAGTGAAGAGTATAGGAGAGAAAAATGATGCCTATGCTACAGTAGATGGGCCGAAGCCGACAGCCTTATTCAAGACTGACAATAGAATGTAATGGTTGCTTTAATGTTTACTTATGTGGTACACCCACTTCGACTGTCTTAACAGGCTGAAGTCTGAGATTAAGCTCAAACCGTGAGCATGTTTCCTTCTTAGTTGGATCCCGTTAAACATGCGGTGGGTAAACAGGACTTTCACAACACCCAGAGACAATCAGCACCCTCGGAAACACCTTTTCTGCAAAAAAAAAAAGGAGAAAATTTTCATTAAATCGAGTACTCGCACTAAGAAAAGAGGTGTACAAAAGCTGAAAAGCCTCGACTGTGTCTGCGACTCTCAGCCACTCACTCAGCTTCTGCATTTATTGTCTTGCACGCAAACCGAGCAGTAAAAAAAACATTTTAAAACACATGGCTTCGAACGCGCTCCATGCATTATACATGTCATGTTTTACGGTCTCTCGTTAAACTGTAAAACGGAGCAGAGCGGCGACTACACATCGGTCTGGTTTTGTGTTCAGTGTGTCGTAAATGATCGGCTGCAGTTTTCATTCCGAAGATAGCAGAATGTTTCATTTGCGTCGTCCGTTAGCGAACGCTGTGGCAGCCCCGCAACCCCGACGAGGACGCGTTGTGACTATTCTGCTGACGGTGTCGACTCATGCATGACAAAAAGTCAACTGGGAAACACGTTTTTTCACTCTCTGATTTCAGAAAAGCTCTGAACGAGAGTTATAACTCTCTCATAACTTATTGTTGAGTTGATTAAGGGGAAAAAAAAATAAACCGGATGAATTCAGTGATACTTGATTTGAAAGTTTTAGTGATTTGAAAAAGGAAACGTAAAGATTTTTAAATCTATCTAACTCTATATGGCATTTTTTTACTCAATATATTGATTGTATAGGAATATGTAACATGGATTTTTGTAATCACTAGGAACTAATAACTTCAAAACAACTTAAATTATCATCAGAATTTAAGAAATAATAAAGCAATATATCCACTAGCGCTGGCATGCTAAGTATCTAGCCCTGGCTTGTCAGGGTCCAAAGCTCCCAGTCAAGACTGCTAGCTGCACGGCTAACTGAGCTAAATAACTGACGGAAGCTGCAGTTGGTATGTGAGTGAGTGTGACATTGACAGGTGGCTGATTCTTATATATAGCACCGTTAAGATGATATTGTACTCTACGTCTCTGGATCTGATAAGTAAACCTTAAATGATCTAAAACAAGGTTATGTTTAAGTATAACTTCTTCAGAAATGCTATATGGACTACAAAACGTCATCTTTACTTTCCTTTAGCGTTTGGGTGAGTAGGTAGTGACTACGTTTTCATGTTTTAGTGAACAGTTTCTTTCAGTCGTGTTGCCGATGAGGTATAGTTTAAACTGCTGGTCCCCCCTGCAGCTCATTATTTGTATATTCCAGCCTCATCTCTTCAGTTTTGACCTCTTATATTGTTTTGGAAAATTGTTCATTTCTAATTCTGTCATGTTGCCTTAGATATCTTGTGGCCCAGTCGCTGGTTACCACTGTAATCAGCTAAAGCTAATGTAGTTTTATGAATGGAGCTTCATATCAGGAGGAGACAATGGCCTTTTTATGGAGAAGGCGACGGCAGAGGCAGAGAGAAAGAGAGCCGATGGGAGATAGAGCCTCACGCTGGTTTCAGAGCAGCAGCCGGCCAAATGCTTAATGATTATGAGTCTGTGTCTTCTGTTAATACTGCGAGCAGGCATGTGTTCGGAACTATAAAACATTACAGCCTGTTTTGCAAATTGTGCGCGCTGTTGTGTAACGGCGGCGTAAGTGTCGCCACGGATGTATGCAGTGATGTTACATTTGGTAACCGTATCCTCGGATTGGTTTGAATAATTAGAGGACAGGAGTGTGTGTGTGTGTGTATGTGTGTGTGGGTGGGTGTGTGTGTGTCTGTGTGAGTGCGTGTGTGTGTGCGCGCCCCCTCAGAGTTTCTGATCTCTTCCCTTCCTGTTAATTCACAGCACTATCTTAAGTCCTGCCGTTGATGGATTATCCCTCTCCTTTGGTCATACCACGTCAGATTTTACAGACTGCTGCTCCCACAAATCTGTGCTCTATGTTGCCATGACAACTTATTACCGCTATGAGAAGAAGGAAAAAAAAATAAAAAAAAATTGTGCCTTCCTCTTGAGGCACTGTCTGAAGATATGGTGAAAGGGAAGTAATTCAGTTCTGGGGGAATGCTTATTTGTAATCAAGTTTAATTAACCTTATGCACTAATGCGATTGGTCTGATTCCTTTTTCCACTGCGTTCATTACATTTTCCATCGGAGATGTGAAGACAAACACAGAGCCTGTCCTCAAATCAGAGTGCCAGAGATGTGAACACACGCGCTTATGTTCTCACTCTGCTAACAGCCAACAAGTCAGAGCTCCCTTTTTTATAACACAATGTGAGATTCTTGCATCACGTGTTGCTGCGCAGGGGTTGCAAAGGTTCGCACTTTCTTTACCCGAGTAAAAGTGATAAAGCACAGGCTCTGACATGTACTCACATAAGTATAAAAGCAAAACAGTATCCCTCTGAAGGACATTTCTACCAGCCAATTCTGTGCAAATGCTAACTGGAAAGCTAAGGCTATTAAACTTAAATGTAGAATCGGTCAGATTTGTCTGAGCTGCTTGTAAACGCACCACATGTGAAATGTCAATTACTGACATTTTGTCTTGGTAAAGTGTCCCGAGCACAGGAGCAAATTGAGAAAATAATAAAACCCAGGCAGAGTGGCTGCAGGGTCTCTGCAGATACGAGACTCTAACGCACCTTTTCTCCCCATCCGATGCTATCTGTAATCCACTTCTCGTCAAAAGGCTCTTGGAAATTGTTCAGATTTTGTATTTTGCTGCAGCAGCTTGCGGGATGCGCGGTATTTCATCACGTCGGAAGAGCCAACAGGAAGGAACGTGATCACAACGTCTTGGCTACAGCCCTGATTCGGACCGGCAGGAACCGGCGAAAAGTAAAAAGTCGTTAAATAGATATCCACATAAGGTACAGATACATGAAGATAATACAGCAACACCTTTTGTGCTCTGCTGCACTAGTTCATGGCTTTGTGTGTTTTTTTTTCTGCTGATGCCGACGTTCAAGTTGCCTAAAAGGTCACATAAGTTGTTTTACTTCTTCTGCTGATCGGATCTCCCCTCGCTGTATTCAAAGAGTGCACGTATGGGCGATGCACTTATTGCACATAAATCCGCAAGTTGTTGAAAACCTTGTTAATTAGCCGTATAAAGGTCAGAAACCAAGTAATAAAGAGCGTTAACACAATTCCACAACAGCTCCACATTACTCTCGGTCATTCGGAGCTGTAACGCCAGGACTATTATTTTCACACCTAATTAAGCTGGAGTGCGTGTGAAAAATCACATCTTTTCACTGGACATTATTTTGCATTTATGCGTATTATTACAACCGTATTTCTCTGTCCGGCAAAATCAGATCTGGCGCGTATTGTTGTCTATCTTTTCCATCGTTTATCATGAAGAATGTAATCAGCCTAGAAAGCTCGCTGCAGATAACAGCATTATGTCGAAAATTGAGTGAAAACATGAAATTGGATTAAGCCAATGTGATCTTGCACGCGGCGCGCGACACGAGAGGTTATTCGCTCTCATATGGGAGGGCTCATCATCGCCGTGTCTTGTCAAAACAGTCGTCTCATAATCTTTTAATCACATCTGTCTGTTTTGCATGACGGAGCACGTCTGATGACCTTTTTAATTTTTTTTTTTTTTTTGCATCGCAGCGCCACATGTCATGAATCATAGAGTCGCAGAGCCGTCGCAGCCGGCGTTCACCGTCACACTGCACTTGCTCGACGGTGAGAGGGGAAGAGGGGATGGCTCATTCCATCCCTCCACCTTCAGCATCGGACACAGCAAATTGATTTTAATCAGGCAATAAAGTAGATCCCATCCTCCCTCTGTTGACTCACTTTCATGCCCCGGAGAGGCCGACCCGATCGACTTTCCTGATGGATTTTACTCATAACTGCCGATAGCCCCGTTCAATACGGACAATCTTTTTCATTTTTAGTTGCATTCGGAGAAGACTGATGCTGTATTGGTGTTTGCTGCGAGGTTTCAACATTTTTATTCATCAAATACTTTGATCCTTTAATTCCTGTATCCCGCGGCAACGGTTCTGGGAGAAAAAAAAGATGTGCAGGTCTGATTGTGTGAGAGCGAGGCTCCACTGATGCCTCATTCTGAAATTAACCCGGAAAAGATACTACAGGAGCACGAAAAGTGACACTGAAATATAATCAGTGTGCCTGCGCTCGGCTGGTCGCAGATACATATATTCATTTTCACTTTTATTTTTACAGCGATACTTATAGGTCACATTTTTTAAATATAGTTGGTGACTGTCTTCTCCCCGGAGGGGGGCGGGGGGAGTGTAATATTCTTAACTTAATCTCCAGTTCCTCAAATATCCACCAAGAATTAGCTCTGGCTCGGTTCCGTTCAATATTCTTGGAATCGTTGGTGCTCTCTTTGCAAATCAACTCCCATTTCAAGTTTCAAGGTTGATTTGTCATGACATTCTACACAAGGTTGCATAACTAAATGAAACATATTGAACATGAAAACAGTTATTTAGGCTATAAGCACAAGCACATAAACACGCATTGTCCACACCCAGGAAAAAGCAAGGTGGTAATGATCCATCAGCGTTGACCGAGTTTGAGCACCACGCACCGATGATGTAAACACAAAGTCCACCTCTCCTCATCCTGCTAGAGTCCGGCCCCCTGATGGGTTAGACAGCTTGATTGGAGGAGTTGTGTTGGAGACAGATCTCTGCCAAGATGCAAGGACAACAGTGGCTTACTTCCTGAGTCTGGTCTGTTTTGTTTCTCTGCAGCCGGACATTAGCTGGTCAGGTTTCAGAGATGTGCCAGGGGCAGTGGATTGCCTGCTTTCTCCTTCAATATTGAATTCATTTCTGCCATAGGCAATTTGAAAAAAAAGACAGAAATTGTAGAGAAATTTGAAGAAGCTGAGTTTCCCCCAGTTTTGAGCAGAACCATTGAAATCAAGGATGTGTCTTCATTGGAGGTTGTTGCACAATCTCATGTAGAAGATGACCTGCCACTTGGTTCACTTGATTTGGTTCCTGCTTGGCACCAACGTTTTCCTTTTTCTGGACCATTTGATTCTTGGTGGAAATGCTTTGAATGTTTCAAAATAAAGTGCACCAACTAGAGACAGAACCGGTTCTGTGTTTGAGGAGACAGGGTGAAAGAGAAGAACTATAACATTCATGTCACATACTATTCAAAGGTAGTTTTAATCTGCTGACTTGATTCAGCTGACTGTATGTCAATTAACAATTTGAACTTCTCAAACCATAGCTTTTTGCTTTTTATTAAAAGGTAGATCTGTAGATTTTAACTAAAAACTCCAATAATCTGTAACATGTTACTGAAGTACATTAAACCAGATGCTTAGGAGGTTCCTGTGTTTTATCTCGTTTATTTTTGTGTTTCTTTTAACCACTGAAAACAGTAAAGAACAGTGCCACCGCTTATATTCCACCCCTCTGTTTTTTGACAAAGAAGAAGCAAATGAAAGAATCAGAGGCTCTGAGGGCGTACAGTAGGCTGACACAAAATCCCCACAGTCGGATATTCTAAGTCCCTCATTGAAAATGAGTTTCCATTTTAAAATATGACCTTTATGCAAGGTAAAAGGGCAGATGCAGCTTTCAGGTCCTTCATTTTTGTTCGTCCTTTGTCCTTCTTAGTTTTTGCTTCGTTTTGCATGTAAGATTCAAAGTCCCTCTGAATGTGTTTGCAAAACCTGCGCATTGCATACAATAGTGGGCAGCTGTGATTTAACTCCTGAAAGCAATGGGTTCAAACGTAGGTGAATAAATTCACCGTGATGTTCAGAAGGCCTCTAGTGTGTTTGTAAGAATAGTGAAAGAAATAATGAGTGGTTATATGTCATGATCAACACCACAGCTGCCTGGATTTAGCTTTTATATTCAGAGTTCATTGAGGATTCTACAAGGGCTCGCATATAAGCCTATAATACAAATCACATTATATATCTGCGGGGCAAAAAAAGCCTGTTCTTCCTGTCCCAGAGCTTTGGAGAGGAATTTAGATATTTTCTCTTTTAGGATGTATTAATGGAGCCAGATTAGTCTTTGCTCCAGGCTGAGATGAGGAAAGCACTCTGTTCTTTGCTTTGTTTAACAAGTAATATGGGCTGCTTATCATTTCCTTACTTTCATTAGCTTTGGGACCTGCGCCGGATACTAAACACACAGCGCACCAACACATATACGCATTGGCATGTTTATACATAATTGATATGTATTGGCTCGGCGAAATGGCCCCAAACATCACCGCCGTTTCAATTACTAACGCGTGGGACATTACAGAGGGAATGAACGGTAATCAAAGACAGTTACATCTGTATAATGGTGTGGATCTTCAAATGTTAGTGATTCATCTTCATATTACCTGATTGTTGTTATCTTGTAATCTATCATCTGACTGTTACCGTCAAAAGGAAAACTACGATCAACCACAACTTGTGTGGTCTTGTTTTCAGTCCTCCGGCCATCAATTCAGGTAACACTGCGCTCTAATTGCTGAGATGTAATCTAAACACTGCCAACGAAAACGGCTCTGGTAGGGCAACGAGCAAGCAGCAAACAAGCAGCTGGAGGATTACACAGGTTGTAAACAAGCCAAAAGTTTTTGTTTTTTTGTTGTTGTTTTTTTTCCAGATTAGCCACAACTCTATTCAGATATCAACTGAGAGATGTTGCTAATAACTCCTCGCTGTGCCTGAGGAATTAAAGTGTGGATGGCGTTTAAAGTTTCCATGTAACGACAAGTGGAGTGCTGTTTGTTTTGGTATATAGTTGCATGTTAAAAACACAGGCAGCCCAGGGACGGACTTTGTCAGAGATATTGATTGCCGTTCGCATGAGCCGGTAGAGCTAAAATGTGTGCCATGGAGCTAGCCATCTGCAGACTGTGCCCAGACTGGCAGCTCGTGGTGAACATGGCCTCAGCAGGACGGAACAACACAGCCTCCCAAAAGACAGAGGCCAGTGTGACGACAGGGAACACAGCACCAAAGTGGTTTTTCTTTCACGGTTCAGCTCCCGCAGTCAATAGGACCGGAAACGGGCTAATAGCAGATCAAGCTACTGGTACCTGTCCATCAGGAAACTCCGTAAATCAACCCATGTCCGGTTAGCAGTAACGCTAGCAACGCACAGAGCCAATTCTGTCTAGAACTGAGGCAGAGCAGCTGAAGGACATCAGAAAATACAAAATAAAACATCATCCACTTGCACCCAAATCAGTGAGTAACCTCCCCCTGAGGTGAGGTGAGTCATCAGGATTTTTAAAAAATCGTTTTCAGGCAGAAAAAAAAGAAAAAAAACAACACAAATTCCAAAACAGCTTTTCTTGGCACTTCTCTGGCCTGATGCTGACACAGATGAGATACAGAGCGAGTCAAAAACTTGTTACTTCACTTTGTTCCTTAATTTTATCAAACCTTGCGGTTTATTTGCTGTACAACTTGATTGTCTGACATGCTCGTCCCTCCGCTGAACCTGTTTGTTTGTGATTTTTAGAATCTTTAATAAAACTGTAATCATGAAGCCCGAGCTTCATGTCAATGCCTCATTTAAGCAGGACGATGCAAGGCAGAGCTTAGCACACGTGCACCTTTACCTGTTCACTGTCGTTGAAAAGAATCTTTATGAAATATAACAAGTCGAAACTAAATGTAATTTAATTTTTGTCCTTCGTAAAATACTTGTTCCTTGGAAGTTTAATATATTCACTTCTAGTTTAAAATCGCATTCAGGGACATGCAGAATACAGGTTGCTCAAACTTATTTCTTTCCTTCCTTCCTTCCTTCTTTGCTGACATCCTTAAAAACACAATAACAGAGAGCACAAATTAAAAACAGAACATAAGGATTTGTGGCCTTATCTCATAAAAAAATCCCCTTTGCATGTTTTTCTTCAAGCTGAAATACAACAAGAGCGTGGAGACGATATGAAAATCAACTGAGGGAAGAACTCTTTACACATTTTAGTACTTTTAAAGACTGACTCAACGCATGTGATCTGCTCTTTATTTCAGTGTTACAGTATAGCAGTGTGTGAAATCAAGTTACAAAAAAGCCAGTCTGCTTTAATATGCTGTTTCACTGGGTTTGATTTATTGAGGCGAAGAACAATTCGCTCGTGTTTTACAAGTATCTTTCAGGTTACATTAGCAGCCGTGCGAAATCTACAATGCATTCCGTGTTTGCAGAGCAGCTTCCTGTACTGTCAGAGCGAATTATCATTCTGTGATCCGCAGCGCACGTTTCCTCAAACACCTTATCACTAAAGCACTTTCGTCACCCGCCGGACCTCAAAGGGGAAGCTGGATGTAATTTTTCAAATCGATTCCTCGTGTGCTGACGGTGCAGGAGTATGAGCGGCGGCATTATGTATGCACCTGCAGTAAAAAAAAAAGAAAAAAGAACTGGCTCCTGGTTTTATCTGAATTAGCCACTTTAGAGCCTCCTGAGCAGAACGATGCTCGCCGTCACAGAGTCGTAAGGTTTGCAACGACACCAGAGCACACGATGGTCACACTGCGACTCTAGATAAACTGTACTGAAAAGCCCAAATTAGCCAATAAGACACATTTCACTCTAGTATTCCTTTGAGAGTTAACGGAGAGTTTATCAGTATGATCAAAGGGACGTATAATAATATAAACTAGATCTATTAAGCTGATTCTCGATCACACATGGAAAGAACAATGCAGCGGCCTTGGGTGGCATTTTTTTCTTCAGCGTACGTACGAGAGTTTAAACAGACACAGCCATCACGGCTAATAAGGCTGGTTTGTGTTCTGAGGCACATCCGAGGAGACATGTTTCCCTGTTTCTAATGGAATGGAGCTAATCAGATCCGTGCAAGCTGACTCCCAGCTGTGCAACTTTGCAGAAATCACTGAGGAGTAAAGTGGGAGAGAAAAAAAAAACTTAAATAAAGGGCAAGTCCATCTCGATCACATGCTTCTACGGTCCGGTGGCAGGCAACGAGACGGAAATGTCACATTAGCAATGCGAAGTGGTTTATTACACTGTAAAAAACCAGGTGCCGTCTGCTGATTCTGGCCTTTTTTTTAATTTAATATTGAATTTCCGGTCAGTTAATCTCCTCTGAATACATTTTCTTATGTTTTACATTCATAGACGGTTAAAACATTTCTTTTTTTATATATATATTAAGTTTGCTTTTGATAGGGCCAAAAATGTTCTTTTTTTTCTGTCTTTTTCTTTTTCTTCTGGGCTTTTTAGAATAATAGCAACAATGTACCTGATGGGCGAAATCACTCTCAGATAAAAATCCTCGTTTAGCACATTTATCTCTTCTGTTTCAGCTCCTTGATTAGTTCTCGTGAAGAGCTTCATGTAGATGTAAACGAGCCGGCCTGCAGCATGATTTCGTATTTGCACTTGATTAAAATCAACTCCAGAGGGTGATTAGAGGAGAACACAATCCTAACGAAATCTACTTCTTTTTTTCATTTGTGTTGCTTTAATGTGTGTTTTTTCATTCATTTATTTATTTTTTTTGTCTATTTATCACCAGTGGTCTTCTGTGGTATACTTAGCATATACTTGTGTTGTGGATTTGGGAAATCTCCCTTTTAAAGTAATACCCATTCCTCATTTCATTCTCCCCTGTTAGACTTTGATGATGTTATAGACAAAACTATTGAAATACATTTTCCCTAAGTGCCACAATGTTCTCATTTTTCAATTTTCTGAAAAAAATGTAGATGATCTTTGTTCAGGTGATTTAATTCAATTCAAAGTTAATGTGTAGTTTCTCTTTATGTGCGGGTTTCTGTCTTTTGCGAGAGGAATTAGATTTAAACTTATATGCTTGGTTTTCATGATGAGGTAATCCATTCTGAAGGTTTGGAGGTGGATGTGGAGCTGTTAGGTGACAGACAGCTCACCGGGTGTGTGCGGTGGTATACAGGAGGTGGTGGTGGGGGAGGGTGAGGGGTGGGAGGATGTGATCCCTCACCATAACAACTCTCAGTCCGCTCTGATAATGCAGTTTAATCTGGAGGCTACACCCAAGGTACCGACATGCCCTGTGGAGTGTCAGCCCCCGCTGGAAGAAAAGAAAAAAAAAAACTCAGTGGAAACCTTGACTGGCACTTCACCCCTCAGTGATGACAAAAACCCTGTCTGCTTAAGCAGCTATTACTCCACCTGATTGGTAATCATGACAGGGAGCGGGGCATAAATCCCTCCGACTGCTGCTGGTTAAGATAGAGGTCTTTGAAGGAACACAGTGATTAGGTGACCTTGGATGGAGCACAGAAAAGGGGGCCAGGCGGGAGGCGGGAGGGAGGGAGGGAGGGAGGGACGGTGGGGGATGGTGGTGGTGTACTTTTCTATTATTGGCAGTATAATGACACATTCTCATGCAAATGAAATTCACACGGAGAGGCTACGTTCAGACCGGTTACCACCTCAGAGCCATTTAGACCCTGCACAATGATTTTTTTAATACACAGTCATCAGATACACCTGAACATTCGGATGCGCAGGTTATCATTTTTTAATGTGTCTATGTCTGTTATAGAGGTCAGAGTGGGTGGTGGTGGTGTTGTACCGGACCCTCTCTCCTCCTAATGTACTTCAGTCCAGTTCAACACCACTGCAAACTGTGACCTCACTAATAAACCTGTGGTTAAACGAACACCTCTCAGCCAGAGAACGGAATAGTAGTATCTCTGGAAAGATGTAAATACAGGGAAGAGCTGTCCACCCGGTTGCCAGAATACACCTTGTCTATGTACATTTCTGGGAACAACACATATATATTGAATCCTGACATCCCTTTGTGTTGCTTCTTTACATCTCTTCAGGTTAAACGTACAGCGTTGACTCGCGACACTGCTGTTCCCCGCTCTCAGTCCTCCCTTCCGACTGCTGCTGCTTCCTACAACCAGCAGTAGTCCCAGTAGACCACACGCACCAGAACTGACTTTCAGCGGTGCAATTTCAATATCGGCATCCCAATGTGCAATACAGACATGCAATTGTGTAAATATTTTAGAACTATTGAGCTTGTTTCTTATTTATATTGCTTGTGTTGTTCTCACTGCTTTATCTTTATTTTTAACCTTTCGTTCATATCTTGATTTTTTTTACTTATTTATTATTGATTTGTTATTAATGCTTCTCCATTTTGTGCTTTTCTCTTTGCTGCTGTAATAATCGAAATTTCTCTGTTGTGGTACTTATAAATGATTATCTTATCGTATCTTATCATATCTTATTGCATTGTATCGCATCGTATCGTATCGTTTCTTAAGCTCTGGTCAGGTTTAGGCATAAAACCCCCTATATTAGTTTTATAATACAGACATGTTTTGGCTCAAAATAACTGTTTTGATTGCTGCAAACGTGGCTGAAGATGTACCAACATCCCATCATAGACATCTGTTTTTCTGTAGCTACAGACAAGGCAAATTGTTCAAGTTCTCCTTAAAAATGTCCAGTGGCATCTTGCTTACAAATGTTGAAGCTGTGTTGTGCCTCGTCAAAAATATCTAGTGGTTTCACATTTCTAAACGTAGTCTTGAACCGTCGTCTCTGTTGAACTGTGGCTTAGCAGCGTTCTCCTCCGCAACCCGACCACCACCTGCTCCAACTCCAGATATGAAAGTCAGGTCCTCGACATGTGCTACAAACGCAATGTGACACATTTTGTGTTCATATTGTCCATCATCTATGACACACACTAATGTGAACGTATCAGTGGTTTGCAGGAACTTTAACTGGCAACATCTTATCCTGGCGACTGTGCTGAGATGGTGCAAGTGTACCTAATGAAGTGGTCGGTAGATGTAGATTGAAATTCCTCTCAGTGGTCTAATCAACCTCATATAAGAATTGAGATGCAGCAGCTTCATCCTATTTGCCCAAATGTATATATGGTTGTGTGTGGACACTGCAGGTCTAAGAAACAGGTTTTGTGGATTTTTCTCAGTTTTTTTAATCAGCACCACCTTCATGTGGTTAAGCGTTACATTCACATCACATTTACCCTCTATGTGGTACTACACTGGGAGATATTCTGGATACAGGACATGTGTCAAAGATTGGAAATGTATTTTCCTGCATTGATTTATACCTTTAGAGTTAGATGCATATATTTTTTGAGTTGTACTCCCAGGGATTTATTCATTAATCCGTGCATTTCCCCCCTCTAAATATTACAAATACATGATTATTCGTAATTGTGATTATCTTGAGCTGAATTGATAATCATCTGGCACCCACACCTGCTCAAACTCACATGAAATCTGCAGCACATCGAAACTTTCCTGACTCCATGCCGAGTTTTGCCTGACGCAGATGTGTCGTCAAACTGCGCTGAAAAAAGAAGCTGCTAAGGAATAAACGCTCTTGTCAATCAACTTGTGTTTACAGACAGACATGTGGACTTCTTTGGCTCTGATATCTCGACAGGCATCACCAATTCCAAAAGTATGTCAACAGGAACAGTAAACATAACCAAAAAAAATCCTCTGATATTGGCAGTCGGAGATGCTAAAAATCAGCCCTATTTATAGGTTCCCTGCTCGCACGCTGAACCACGCTCATAAAAAGTCAGACATATGCTGAGATATATGGCTGATTGCAAAAAAAAAAAAAATGTAAGAGTTTGGGAGGCATACTGTACCGAGAAGCAAAGCAAAAAGGCTGTCACTCACAGGTAGTTACATGCTGTTCTTCAGAGGAACAGGGCGAATCGCAGCCAGCAGGGTAAACAAGGCGGTTCTGAGCAACGTGGATGAGGTATCAAAAGGCCAGCCTGAACGGAGATGTTGCTATTTAAACATGTGTAACCGCAGCGTGGGTGTTTTGTGTCGACAAGACGAGCTTTGATCACACTTTGGGTTTGTTTATTGAGCAGCTGCGCAAGTTAAGACTTTGGTTGGACCATTATAACGGCAAAAAAAAAAAAAAAACTAAGCTATGAAAATAATAGCCAGGGTGAGAACACCTAAAATAATCCTTTGAGTTATTGCGTCCCGTTGGATTACAGCCCATTGTCTTCCGGAGCCGTCGACGTGCTAATCTACCTGGTAATTACTTCTTGAACATGCCCGCTTCTTCCGTATTTCATTGGCCCACTTGTCTTGCACGTTTTCTGCCGTTAGACTCCCACATCAGATCCAATTTAGAGCAGCGCGTTAACCCGACGCCTTCATCAGATCAGGTGTGAACGAGCTCGGTTCAAGAGCACGCCAGAAGACTTTGAAAAAAAAAAAAAAAAAACCTTGCATGTGGAGCTAAAGGTCGGCACTAAGCATACAGCGTAAGATCGGCCTTATTAATCATTCATTGTTTACTGTTGTAGGGGATTTATACCGAGGAGCAGGAGGCCATCCTGCCGACGTCTTCTGAAACTTTGGTGCTCCCTTTTAATAATTTGTTGACATGCCCCCGCTGTTGTAGAGAAAACAAGAGTGACCTGGCTCTGTGGTGAAGGTCAGACAGCGTCTAATTAAGGCCCCCCAGTCTTACAGCATTGATTTCTCACCTATTTCTTGGAGACAGAATGCAGAGTTGTTCGGTGCTGCCGTGAGCGATGGCCCCGGGTACGAGCCGGCGTTATACCTCAGACTCCCGAACTACTTCTTTTCCTTTTACATCATTATTTTCTCTCTTCTCTAACAGGGAAAGCGTTGCTGTGATTTTTGAGAATTCCTTCAAAGTACATTTTTTGGGGTGAGGATTTGTTGGAGAGCAGCGGAGCTGGCGTGCACGTATATCGGGGGGAGGACTACGCGTCCAGGAGTGCTCTGACATTCTGAAATCATTCATCAGTGAGCGGAGTCACGGTCCTCCTCTCTCTAGTCTTCATATCCTGATCAGACTTGACATGGATGGCATTTAAGTCTAAATACCACGTGGCGCATGTCACTTGTGGAGATCAGGCGCAATAAGGATTTTTTATGCAAGTGTGTGGCGTCATTGGGATGCACCGCGCTACGTGGCAACTTTTGGCAGATTAAAGATATGAAGATTAAGGGGAAGACTGCATTATGCTGTTGTTATAGTTAATAACCTGCTTAGTTTGGCTCGTGGCCCCCATGCTCATCCATAATGCATATGACCTGCAGCTGGCCAGGACGCTCGGTCTTCTCCGACACTGTGAGGGGGTTTCAAATCGCTAATCTCTTTGCGTGTACAGTATGCGGATGGAGTTGGGTTCCTAGCATGTGTGTGTTTGTACTTGCAAACGGAAACTCTCCAAGTGCATTTTAATTTTTCGTGGCCTCTGTAACTTGTGAAGCATCTGCATGTGAAGTATTTTAACCTGTGCGTTTTAATTTACGTTATATTTACATTTACATTTTAGGGCATTTAGCAGACGTATTTTGTCCAAACTGACTTACAGTAATTCATACATGCATTCACACAACGATGGCCGTGGCTGCCATGCAAGGTGGAGACCAGCCCATCAGGAGCAGTTTGGGGGTTCAGTATCTTGCCCAAGGACACTTCGACATGCAGACCAGGCTCTACCCCTGAGCCACAGCCGCCAGCACGTAACACAATCACGTGTGAGCAGAATATTCCACCCTCGTACTCTCGGCGCGTTGCGTTTATCATCAGTCTGACATCGGTGCCTTTTTTTTTCAAGGACTTATTTTGTTCTGTTAAGCGTTTTGAGTGTTTAGCACACTTTTTTTCTCTCCCCACCCATCCTGTCCACTTCAGATAGTCACTTCACACTCTTTCCCAAAACATTTCTAAACAAGACAAAAGAGAAAGAGAGTGGACCTGTTTTGTGTCAACTTTGGTGGGTTTTTATAAGCAACATGCGAAAACTGGGGAATGAAGTGCTGCTCGTGCCCACTCAAAAGAAACTGTGTCTTGTGTTGTATTGCGACCTCGGAAATACGCTTATTTGCAGTCTTGCTGGGAGATGGATGACAAAATTAACACGGCTCTCGTGTATGTTTGGTAAATGTGAAGCTACAGCCAGCTTAGCTAAGCTAGCTAGCTAGCAACTAGCAAAGACTGGAAATGGGGAAGCAGCTGGCTTGTCACAGTGGTGAGGTTAAGAAAAATAAATAACCTTCACATTTAGCAGACGGGTGATGCCTGTGGCTGCCATGCAAGGTGCAAACCAGCACATCAGAGGCAGTGTGGGGGTTCAGTCAAACACCTTGACTTGCAGAGCAGGGGAATCGAACCAGCGACCTTCAGATAACAAGACTCCTGAGCCACAGCCGCCGCTCAATTCATTCTGTTTCCCCGGTGAGGCTCGATATTGTAGATACCATTCAAATAAAAATTGCCAAACGTGTTCTCATTTTTCTTATTTTAAATACAAATTATCATTGTTCAGGTGGTTCAATTCAATAAGTCAAATCATCTCCTTTATCTGCACGTTTCTGTCTTTGCGAGCAAAATTGGTTCAAACCTATTTACACAGTTTTAATTTGGTAAGTTAATGAATTTTACCACCTTCCAAAAGATGTATCTAATTTGTTTAATAAGAGATAGAAAAGTGAAAACATGAACTTTTAGGTGTTTAGGTGTGACTGCAGGGTCGCCACCATCTATCCGTCATTATGCGCATGTTTGAGCAAAAGTCTTGAAATATTGAGGTGGAAAACTTGACGTATAGACAGAAGCATAAGAGAAACACAGCCTGAGCAAATGAATCACGACGTACACAAAAGAACACGGCTTAAACATCCGCTCCCAAGAGAAGATGAGAAATGGCAGCAGACTAAACCGAATCTGCGTGGAGCGACGAGAACACCGCACCATTCATCAAACTGATACAAGACGCACAAATGCCAAATGTTCTATCATGATATCTACATTGTTTTATATCGTTTTTTGAGGTAGACTGGCGCTAACATAATAATGTCATCTAGTTGAGCTCTTTTTTTTTTTTTCTCCATCTTCTTTCCAACCACAGGCAGACTGGGATAATAATTCAAGCTGGGAATCAAGCGTCAGTCCGGCTCCATCTCCACAATCTGTTTACAGCAGAGTGTGTTCGCTGCATATTTATTACACGTCACATCTTTTACTTTCAGATTTCAGAAAAAAAAACATCAAAATACAGGAGTGAAGAGCAGCCACGTGTCTTCGGTTCCAAGAGTTGGTCAACTTCACTTCCCTAATTCCATTAGTCATGTGTCTTTTTGTGTTTTCTTCAGAGGCTGAGCACGAAGCTATCGTCATGACTCTCTGGCAGCTCGTGTGTGATACTTCCACCTGACAGAAAATGATGAAGTTATTAGGTTTTTTTTTTTTTTTTTTTACGTAGAATCCAGTCTGGAAAATAGGGTATTGTGACATGACGTGCTGACGGCGACCCTCCCAGGTTCTTTCTTTTATAAACACAGACCATATCCCCCGCTCGTGATATCTGTAATTTTACAGCATTTAGTGGCACTTTTCCTCCCGGGCTTTTTTCCTTTCAATGTGCTCACTCTGAGCTGCACCTCGTCTTTCTATTTCATCCCTCTTTCTCCAGGGCGGTCGATTTTTCTCGCCACGCCGCCGCCACCTGCGCCGCACACACTGACCGAATGTTGTGTCGATGTGCAGTGTGAGCGACCGATCGCGTGTGACAGTGGATTTAGATCATACAGTCAGGCCTACAGTTCTGAGGGGGACCTTACATGCTCTGTGTTGTTTTGTCTCTCTGATTGACCCATTGCAATTTATTTAACACTGGTGTGCGACTCCAAGTCAACCAGGCCACTTAACTCCATGAAACAATTCCTATTGCATAACAGTAATGGATGGAAACAAGCGTTCATTCTCATTTTCTTTTGGTAATTTCCATGAAATTCTGTTAAAATGTGCAATACATTTAGATAAACACCTACAGTAGTTTATGTCTCGGCTAAATGTAGCAATTTCCTGGAGGCAATGTCCTGATATAGATATAATTTAAGTTAGTAAATGAGCTTTTGATGGATTTTGCTTACCTCAGAACAGAGCCAGGCTAACCGTTTCCCTTTGCTCACAGTCTTTGTGCTAAGCTATGCTAACCTTGTGGTGCAGGTAACTTCATATAGTTGCTGTATAAATGTGAATGTGATCGATCTTTTCATCTAAATCTTGCCAAAATATATAGAACCATTTATTTGATTTTGTACCAATAGTGTACAAATAGAAAAATAGTGAAAATGCTTTTAATAAATTGAGAGTATAGTTCGATGCAAATGGCTTCTGATTGGTTCAAAGGTGCAGCATGCTGTCCCGTGCTTGTCAGATAGCTCAGTTGAAGATATGGATCCTTGAGAGCGCATTCGTCTCTGACCATCTCTAATATGTGTAGCACATAAGAAGAGGGAGGTTTCCACTTAATTGTTGAAGCACACGTTAATTACATGCTTGGACTCTACAGCTTAAAGCAACACTATGTAGAAATTGGCATTTTGTGAGCGATTTGGCGTCCCCCAAGGTTTCTGAGTGCAACACCAAGTACTCTGACCGTTTGTCAGATGTAATGTAGGTGCTAACCACAACCAAGACTCATTACATCATGACAGTGTTAAGTGTTAAAAGCGTATATGTTGAAGTAAACATCTATGTACCACTGTGATCCGACCCTCTCACTGAAGTTTGATGCGCTCCCCTCCATAAGAAGTAATGGAGGGCAAAATGGCTGAGACAGAGACGCCATTCATCCTGTTACATGACACTGTACCATCAACATGATTTAAAGCTGTTAGTTTAAGTTAAAATAGTTACATAATATTGCTTCAAGCGGGCATGTTAAGGAAAAAGAGGGAGCCACATTAACACATATCATATAACAGCAAAGTCCTTGGTTCAAATTCTACTCTGGGCGTTTGTTTCCTCCACCAGCTGCAGTTTTCAATCAGTTAATCAAACCATTTGTGTGTATGCATTTATATTTCTGTATGTGCTGCATATATTCGTTTGGTTCACAGATTCATCGTATTCAGCTGCTATTTTTCTTTTCCCCTCACACGCTGGCTGTCGGTCGACCTTGAGCCCCCTGAATGCAACATAGGTCTAATGGACTATCACTGCCCTGACAAGTGCACACACAGCCTTCTATGTAAAGCGGAGGAAGTTGGATAGGCTGCAAATAGCTTCTTGAAGAAACAGCCCCTTCTCAACCTGCAGCTGGAAGATAGGCCTGACTGAGGAATATTCTCACATCTGCTTTTTTTTTGCTTTTTTTTTTTTCCTCGGCTGTACAACACAGATGACGTTTAATTCACTGCGCTGCACTGCAGCTTTTACAACACAGGTTGTTTTTGTTTGAATAGGCCCGTGGCTTACGACTTATCCACTGAACCACATTGTGAACTGTGTGTCTGATGCAATTCAGGGGATTGTAATTCCTTAGTGGTTTGGAGCTTACCTCATTGGAATATAATATTGTTTAGAAAGGTAAATGAAGACCTAAGCTCTCATGTAATTTAGAGTTTTATAGGACTGAGCAAACGGGGGGAGAGCGGAGGCTGTGTTGCAAAATGCTGGATGAAGAGATTTGTTGTGCCGTCTAAGTGCTCATGTTGCAGCGCGCCGGACATGTTTGGTAATTGGGTCAACGCTCTTGAATTTATGCTACATCTCGGGCGAAAAAAATGCGTGGATCCAACATATGCTGCGTTGATTGCTAACTTGCATTGTCCTCCCTCAGCAGGTTTGCAACCGTCTTCCCTGTCTGCCTCCCTCCACAAACTCTTTGTTCTTCTGAAATTCTGGCACATTTCAAAGGCTCAATGGCTTTAATGAGCCACAGTGTTGTGCCAGTGGTGGCTGTTGGGTGTCAGGAATGAAGCTCATGATAATGTGCCCGGCTGAGTGCCACTATGTGTTCCCCACTGTTATGGTAATAGAGGCAGTCTGGGTCTTTTTTTTTTTTTTTTTCCTCCCTCCTTACTGAAAGTGGCTGCCGCCTTCCTCGCCTTTCTATTTGCTTTTCCTGCCGTCGCCTCTCATTTTCATGTTTGTATAGAATTATCTCCAAAATACATAATGCCGCGTAAAATGCACCTTTCGTGTATCTCATGCAAATACAGCGGCATATGGAAGAAGAACAAAAAGAGAACCAGCAGTTTACTTTTTCCCCCACAGTTGTTTTATCTCGTGGGTGCCGCCATCCTTCACCGCTGCAGCGACGGTGCAGAGGAGTCAAGGAGAGGCTGAAGGGAAAAAGATGAATTGACATAAGAGGTCATTTGATTGCCTCATATTTTGCCCCCTCAGCTTCCAAGGTGGAGTGGCATGAAAGGAGGTATAACATCAATAGGAAATCGGTCTGCTCCGAGGTCCACGGGCAGTTTCTTTCATGGCTTCCACCGCCCCGGCTTGACGACGCGGCCCCTTCTGTCAACCGACCCCCCGCTTTTCAGTGGTAATCAATTCAGCTTTAAAGGCGTAGGAGATTTCTCCCATACAAACGGAGCGTGCCTTAGCCAACCTCGCACCCAGCATGTGTCCATTGATGGTTTGTTATTTTGTGAGAGGGAATGTAAATAATGTATTCAGAATATTCAGGTCATACACAGTTCATTTGTTATGCGCTACAGATGTTAAGAGTTCAAAAAAGGGCCTGTGTTTTGACTGGACTACTTGTTTCTGCAACCCAGTCGTGAGAGAGGAATGTTTGAAATTGAACACGTTTTGTTACTGCACTGTTGTGTAACCCTAACCCACTAGCAACTGGGTTGGGGTTAGGAGAACGTGGTGATTTGGCTAACCGGGTTCTGTCGCAAACAGTCACAGCTGGAAAATGTCCAGACGTTAGTGAATATCCAGTGATTTCACGCTTCCAGATGTGGCCTCACTACCTCCCGGTTCCGACATGAAAGTCAGCTCATGTGCATATACGACTTAAGATTTTGGCAATGTATGTTTCTGCAAACCAGGGATATATTGCAATTTAACTTGATGTCTTTTTCAGTAAAATGTGATATTTGTTGTCGTGACAATGCTCTGCTTATGGTCTGGTCAGGCTTAGGAAACAATATTATGGCTTGAAACAGCTGCTGATTTTTGAGTCTCATTCCAAACTGGTCAAATACTTTGGAATTGTAAGTCAGGTCATCAGAAAGCAAATGAGACTCAAAAATCAACTACCATAACTTACCAATAGGAGCTTTTTTGGAACAACGACCTGATTTTGTCACCACAAGCACGACCGGAAATTGAACAAAGGTCTCATTAATAACATCCAGCGGTGTCCTGCTTCAGTCTCGAACCAGGCTGCCTTCTGGCCTCGCCACTAACTCCACCATCATCCCGCTCCACCTCCTCATCTGAAAGCCAGACCATAAACATTTAATGTGAACATGATATGACGTAGTGTTGTAGGAATGTCAATAAGGTGCGTACGTACATGCACGGAGTCGAACGCAGCTGTGATTTGCAGAAAGCATAAAAACGCCAATGTTCCGTTCTGATGACTGGGCCGGTTTTCTGACATAAGATTACATGTCAGATAATTATTACTTGGAAGCAATCAATGTCACAAAGTGACGTGAACCTAATTATGATTTACAGCGAGACAGTCAAATCATGCACGGTCCACCGTAATATTAAAAGACGGTGCTGTATTAATATTTATCGCGGCCATGATTTAATATTCATCAAGGCTGACAGCCTGTTTCACTGAAGATCAGAATATTGTGTTGCCCGATGACGGTGAAAAGAAGCATATTTGACTGTTGGCTTTGAACAAGAGTCGTCCGCGTTATTGTGAAGTTAACGGGGCTTTGGGAAATATTTGGCGAGATGAATATTTAACGCTGGTGCTCCTCCGCTGTTTGGGAAGCAAAATAATGATGGTGTAACGTGCTCCTCATGCAACGGGCTACCTTGAGATGTCTCTTTTCCCACTCACCGTGCATTTAAATTTCTTTATTTTTTCTCTTCAAAGGTTTGATGGCTTTGGTGTTCAATTTTAAACTATGCGCTCCTCTTTAAAATGTTGGAGAAAAAAAAGAGAGAGGCGCTTTGAATATTTCAAAAGAGACCTTGATTTAAATTGTAAGATTTCAGATATATTGCATCAGTGGGAATAGGAGAGGCAAAATGGATGAGATGTTTGACCTTTTCAGATTTGTCCCTGGGTAGGGAATTTGCTGGAGGGTGCCGGGACAGGGAGCAGCGGCGCGTTGAATTATCACTCTCACTGTTCAAACGCTGCAGACCCTGATCTCCCACTTGCCCCACTCCCACTGCTAATGGGTTAGGAACACACGGGGAAAAAGACAGAGAGAGGAGATAGAGTGGGAGGGTTGGAGCAGGAGCCTGTCTGATTGTCTTGCGGGTTAAGCCTGGAAACAAATTGGCGTTTTCTTTTTTTTTTTTTTTCGCTTGCCGCTGAGGAGGAGTAACGGCGGCGCGGAAATCTTTAGCAAAAAGCTCGTGTCATTCGGCGGAATGATGGAGCTGAGTCTCTGACAGCTACCGGCAGGAAACATGTCAACACTTTGACAGATGCTCGCTTTATTGAAAGGCTATGATGACTTTTTAGTTGACTGGGCTTTCACTGAACTCCCCCAGTCCCCACCATCAATTGAAAGCGCAGCACCACGGAGGCAAGAAAAGATAAGAACAAACTTGCCAAACTGCTTTGTAATAGTTTGCCAAGGCGCAAAGGACAGCGCGTCTTTGTCGGAGGAGGGGAGCTGTCAAAATCACAATGTCTGGGCAGCGCCTGTGTCGCCTGCCTTCTTCTGGTAGATTTTAATCGTGCGGAGTAAAAAGAAAAAAGAAAAAAAAAAGTTATGGCCTCATGTTCTGACTGAGAAAAAGGGACTAACACTGCAGCACTCTATAATCGGGAGAGCTTTCCATCAAATGAAGAAAGCAGGAACCCGCTCACGCTCGCTCACGTTCAAGTTCACATTCCCAGTTTGCCGTGAATCCACCTCGTTCGCTACCATCACCTCATGCTGCATCTTTTCTCTCTTTCTCCACCCTTTCCCCCTCTCTTCATGCCATCCAAGAAGCCATCTTGTGTGACATTGGGGAGTTTCACTGTCACGACGAGGAGACCTGCATCCCCGAGGCCTGGCTCTGTGACCAAGAGCCCGACTGCCCCGACGACTCCGACGAATCTGACAGACTTTGTAAGTCACTCATTCCATCCATTGCTCACTAATGCATAATCTGCCATATTGAATTCTGACACAGCGCCTCATTTGTCACCTGTATAGTACAAGGGCTCATATCAACATGCGCTAAGTGATGTTCCTCCAAGAAGGTTTCTCTTTCAGGATCAAACACTCTCCACCTGTGCGGCTTCACAAGGCGTTAGACGTGTTTGGTTTTTCTGTGTCACAGAGAGCAGCAGCAACAGAGGGCTACATCGTTTTTTTTTAGGTGTCGTTGAAGCAGGCTGCAAGTTAGAGGACCGGGGTTCTCTAACCATGTAATAGCTGTAGTTTTCCATTTTACAAAATGGTCAACATGGTGGTAACTGAGATAAATTTAGGCTGACCAAAGCTGCAGACTACTATCTCTCAATGCCACAGGCAAAAAAGTGTTTAATATTAGGATTTTCCACCATATATTGCTTTATGATATCAAGACTTCCTCGCCTTTGTTGTTGCTGTCCTCCAGGTGTTCTAGTCCACAGGCATGCAGACTACGTGAACTGGAAACTTCAATAACGATGACTTTATCAACAGTTAATAGTCCTTTAACCTGAGAATGAATGTATAAACTCCAATTTTTAACACTCAGTGATCACCTCTCCGATCCAGTGAGTTTACAATCCCCAAATCTGTATATTGCAATCAGCAAGTCACTGACATCTTACTGTTTTTACCCAAACTTTGTGCTCATGCCATCTTAAACAGAGAAACTATGCATTGTTTTAAAGACGGGATCCAAAGTGACCACGCATCCTGTGCCGTACGGTGACTTGATCAAATGTACAGTGTAACATCAAACTGTAATGAAAAATCTGTCAGAGCCAGATGGGATGGCACGTCTGTATTATGATGCCAGGGTGACTGCCGGGCTCCTACTTTAAAAAAATAAATAAAAAATTCTGACACTTGATCCGGCAATTGGGAAACTTAAAGCGACCACCTAACTGCAGAGCAGCTCACTTCCCTGCAGGCTGTGAGACCCCTCAAATCATCCCCAGCACTCCACCGTGAAAAAGTAGTTTTAATCGACCAGGTGACAGGCATTAAAAAGTAACTCGAAGTGTGTAGAAAAAAGGCCAATCTTCTCCCTGAGGGTGTGGTGTTCCATAACCAGCTAGAAGTTCATGTTGGTATATTTAATTCATAGTTGAGCAGCTGAAACTGTGACATGCCAGGGAAAAAAAAGAAGGGCTTGAATCTTTATATTTATGATTTGCTGACCACATGGAGTTGCAGTACTGTGATACTGATACTGTTTATTAACACATCTGAAAACTGACATTGTATTTATAAATGGATGTGTTTTGTTTATTTTTCAATATAGATGTTTGAATCATGTAATTGTTCACGAGGGGTGAGAACCATAAGGGCACAACTTGCATATGACCAACTTTACAGCAGAGCCAAAACAAAAAAATAACCATACTTTTGTTTTGATATCAAGACTTAATAGACATTTGACTTGCACTATATATGTGTATATATATATATATATATATATATATATATATTCCCTGTATAGGATTTGTAGGGCAGGTCGGTCGACAATCGTAAAGCTTCAGTATTTTTGATTCAATAGGTAATGTTTTTTCATAATTGGTTTTAAATGTATCTACTAGGTGCATGTGCATTTTCAACAGATCTGTTAATTATTCAACAAGACTCTAATTGACTGATACGGACAAGGACAGGACAAAAAATAGCTAATCATTTCAGACAAAAACAGAAGGCTCCCAGTCCGGCGGAAAATGGGGGTTATTATTAGTAGTGCTGTATTATCCAGTAAACAACTGCAAGTGTTGTGTTGTGCCCGGCGTATCCGACTGCAGTCGCGTAAACCTTCATTCGTCCTTCACAATCACGAATAGGTTGTGGCCATGCAGGGCTCGTGGGTATTATTTACACACTTCTGGGACATAGATTTCCTTTAATGGACTTACATAGCAGCAATTCCACGTTATTATGGGCTGAAATTAGCCCGAGTAAATCATGATGAGACCGTCGCTGCCACCCGGCCTGTCACGGCCCCAAAAAAAAAAAAAAAAAAACAGGCAACAAAAGCGAATTATTAACATTCACTCCAGGTTCGTCATCAGCGTGATTTATTGAGTATAATTAGGACTTTATGGCTCTGGCGGTGGCATCTGTGCATAAATTGACCACAGTGTACAATAATTGTTAATGCCCTCGTGCGCAGGAGGTCATATATCATGTAGGCTACTCGTGGTAGGCAGAGAAGATGAAGGCCTCACTGCTTATATAGCAACTGTGTTTACAGTGTGAACATGTAAACAGCTGGTGACTGTAGTCAGAGCTGTGTACACAATGTACGAATGCAACGGAGTGGTGGCCTCCTGATGTGGATGGTGCGTGCTCACATAATGCAATAGTGGGGAAGGATGTAAAGAAACCGGATGGAAGGACGTCTTAATTTCTTCTCAAGGCTTCGTAAATAAATGTAGATATCATTATTATATTCAGCCGTGTTTAGAGGAGAAAAGTCTTTTTCAGATGCACATACGTTTATTCATGTGTGTGGTTCAGCAGCCGTATGTCTTCTCTAATTTTAAGCCATAACGTCCAGTAGTATTAACTAAGAAACATAACGATAATGACCGATGAAGCCATCATCAGGTAATCATAGTTTGAACTCCAGAAGTACACCTTTCTACTGGATCGCTTGAGCTCCAAACTGGCAGTATGTGCTGTTTTTTTCTGTTTGTTTTTTTCATGGCAGGACAAAATGTAACATCGGGTGTATTTGGAACTGGACCCGTGCAGTAAAAGTCACGGCATGTTAGCCTCTGCTGTATCAACTATGAGCATCTTCGTCTTTCATAAGTCCTTTAACGCAGCAGCTTGGCTAATTATAAGATGAGCAAACAGCTCAGTCGCCACGGTTAGAATGTCGGAAGTAAACGTTTCTGCAAGCCACTGATACGTTCCAATTTCTACATGCCATACGTTCTGGATTTACGTTTTTACAACACATGTCATTTCACGTCAACTTTCATATCAGGAGTCAGAGGGGGCGGTGATGGAGTATGGACACCTTACAACCATATTAGTGGCACTAACAAAGATGTTTTAAGTATAATAAAATTAGATTATGTTAATAAAATTAAAATGTATTAAAAATATTTATTTATTTATTTATTTATTTTTCTTTGCCCTAACCAAGTGGATTTTCACCTAAACCTAATCCAACATGAGCGTCACATGACATTTCGAACTGAACCCAGACTGAGGTCAATTTGCAACATGAAGAAACAGAAAGTTGCCAGCACTTATTCTGGAGCTAAATTAATCAGCTAATCAAGACAGAATGAACATTTAATCTGCGTTCAAAGTGAGTTACGTTGCCATCCTATGAATGTCACATTTAGTTTCACTGAATTTAAAAGCAGGTTCACGGGGGCAGCTCCCAGCAGATTTGTCACATCCATCTTTGATTGGTTTCTCCGTCACCTCTGGTCTCTCTCCCTCCCTTCCTCTGTCACTTTGTGAAACATGTTTTAAAAATAATAGATATAATATTACCTCCACGCATTTGCTGCGGGCCAAGTCGTATAATCTCCAGAAGCCAATTAATTATCACTTCGATTAATGTTGGCTCCATTTTATTTACAGTGCCTGCAGAAAGAAGCCCCCTGCATATTCATCTTAGGAATTTGGCACAGCTCATTATCATGGATTATATATTGATAGAAAGGGGAATTAGATCAGCTTTGCCCTGCAAACAGAAGACGGGATTGGAATGAAATCTGCCTTCTTTAAATGATAGCATTGGCTGCAGTCACCTGCGAAGAAAAGATCCTTTATAT